>NC_080594.1:37796063-38425294 GCF_027887145.1 Ammospiza caudacuta
TCCAGACTTTCTTTGAACTCTGACAGGCTTGGTACTTTGGTCATAGAATCACAGAATCATAGAATGCTGAGGGTTTGAAAAGGACCTTAAGGACCATCTAGTTCCAACACCCCCTGCCATGGGCAGAGACAGCTTCTACTAGACCAGAGATTGCTCAAGGCCTTATCCAAACTGGGTTGGAACTCTACAGCCTCCCTGGCCAACCTGTTCCTGTGCCTTGCCACCCTCACAATAAAAAGCTTCCTCCTATTATCTAAACCTTAATTTCCCCTCTTTCAATTTGTAGATTTCAGTTTCTTTTCTGGATACTTATGAGAAAACATGAAGGCATTTTAGATATTTCTCTGGACTAGGCAGTAGCTGGCTATTAGTTTCTTATTTGGGGGAATGGAGATTCATGTATCCACTTGTTTTCAGTGCATGGTACTGACCAAGCTACCAAGTGACTGGTGCAGGTTTCCATTCTGACTGTGCTGTGAAATTTGACATTTCAATAATCTCCTCCTCTCTAGGTTAATTAATCCAATTTAACTGAATTCTGTCAACTGCTCTACTCTTTCTCCAAGTAAAGCAAAGTGTAGCAATGCCTGAGTCGTGCTTGCATACCATATTTTCTGGAATAGGTGTAAACTTGTATATTTTTCAGTTTTGTTTTACTGGCTATGCATCAGATACCCAAGAACTTTCTGGAAGTACACCCTCATAAAATTTTCACAGGCATCTCTGTGGTTCTAATATCATTGGCTTGCACTGAGTCTTGATTAAGTCTTAAATCAAGCTCACAAAGGATGCTGATCACCCAAATGACAGTGAAATAATTTTTCCATGGCTACAGCTAAAGGAGCTTATAGTATAATGTTAGGAGAGATGGGCAGTGTGGCAGAGGCAGACACTAAAGACGACACATAGAAAGGCAGGCATAGTGGTGTTTGGACATGTTTTTATAAGATCCAAATAAATTTAGGCTTATAAATATGCCCAGGAGCTGTGTCTTTCTCATGGCAGTTAATAATTAGTTTGAGTGTTGGAAAATGAAATTCTAACTCAGTAGCACACAACTATTTTCACTGTAGTTGGGAAGCACTGACTGTGCACTGAGGGGACAGTGCAAAGTCAGTCTCTGCTCTGCTGCTCTTCCTTTTACACCTGAAAACTATGTCATGGGGAACCCCTGGAGCTTGTTCTTCAGAAAACTACTCTGAATTAGATTCCTCCCTGTGCCACCAGACATCCTTTCAAGCAAAGAAAATATTCTGCTGTCCTTGAACTGTTAACCTGTGAGATGGAAGAGCCAGCTCAGTGTGTTTGCCTAAGTCCGCTTCTCAAGAGTCAGGGGCTGTTTGCTGACCTCCTGGCCAGGACGACTGCTTCTTATCTGCTCTTGACCTTATTTGTTCTCTTTTACTTGCAGCTCTGCTACAACTGAAATTTTCCATGAGTTTAGCTCTGAATCACCTGAATACAGAAACCTTTCTAGTCATAGTTTGCAGGGAAGGTCAACACTGTAACTGAAAATAAATGAATTTGGCATAGGTGGCTGTGTCTCTGCTGTGCTGCCCGGGTGGGTGAACATGTTCATTAAAAGAGGTTCCTCCCCAAAATGGATTTATTGGTGAAACCCTCACTATGATGCTGTGCTTCCCATGTAGGTAGCAAGTGGGTAATTCTGTAGAAGCTTGCTAACAACAATCACATCTGTACAGCTGTGGATGCTTCCTATGCCTAATGTTTATTTGATTGCTTTTTTTCCTCAGACTTGTCTTCCCCTATACATCTATTTCTATTTGGGAAACTCAGACCTATCAAATGGGGGGGGGGGGGGGTGGAATTTCTCTGGGGTTGGTTAGTTAGTTCTAATGTTCAAGATATCATTTGGAAATATGTCATCTAAGTGTCTTTGTTTGCAAACAACCTGTCTTTAGCTGAAAAATGAGTTTCATGGAGAAAGCTAGAGAATGAACATGGGAAAGCAGAATAGAAAAATTCTGGAAAATAAGTAGCAGTATTGCTCTTCTTTTCATTACTCTTGTCTGCTTCTGGGAATTAGATTAAGTAAACCTAAAAGACAGGACAGGAGGAAAAAAAAGACATCCAAAATTCATACTTACATTAACAGAACAATACTCTGAAAGGGAAATCATGCCAAAAGTTGCATCTGTGCCTTTTGCAAGATGGTGATAAAAAAGCAAAAGAAATCTCTCCATTTTCAAGATAGCTTCAAAAAGAAAGCAACCAGACATGGAACTACCTCCCACACTTCACTGCCAGCGGCTCTTGCATGTGATGTCCTTGGATACCCAAGAGATTAGCCAGTCTCATCCACCTGGCCCATGTCACAGGGATCAAGGACATTTCTCCATCTGCAAACTTAAGCTCATGGTAAGTATATCTTTTCACTAAGTTGCACAGAATTTTCTTAATAAACAGTGTTACTGCTTTTTATTTTGTAATGACACTGAAGCACAGTTATTTGTGTCTGCCAATTGTCATGAATTTATTAAATGAAGGAAAGGCTGTAATACAGTCTAAGAAAGATAGCTTTGTGAAGGCTAATATGAAATAGAAGAGTTAATATTCCTTTCTTTTCTTTTTCAGCTCTCTGAAAGTGAAGAGAACAAATTGAAAGTTAGAGTCTGAGAAGACTGATAGGGACATCTCATTCTTGATGGGGGCAACAGTCCTCTCATGTGGCAATGCATTATGAGCAACAAAGAAGGTATCATTTAAAATTACTTTGTGTTCTCAGTATGAACAGACAGAACACATGCCATGGCAAATTTGCATCCACTTTTTATTTTCATAGATTCAGAGTCTGTTAAAAAAATCACACAAAAAGCAAAAAAATGCAGATTTAATCTGTGATTTGGTGATCTCATATATTCACCAATCTTGAAGTTTCTTCTGCTGTACTTTTATTGATTTATTCAAATGGTAGTTTTTATAGGGCCAGAGCATTTTCCTTCTCTGTTGAGGTTCAAGGTCTTTTCCTTCCAATTACTAAATCTCAGTTACAGTTCATTCACAGCAGAAGTCCAGAAATTGGATGAAGTTTCAGCCTCTCAGTGGTCATTGACTCAGGACCAGATTGAGCAGAGAATAAGGTCACATTTTGATTGAAAAGGCATCTGATTGTCAGCTGCAGCCTGTGAAAGACCAAGTCAAGGACCTAAAACCAAATATGTGCTTTGCACTTGACTGATGTGAAATTCATGTTTGTGTTTTGGTCTGGTTTAACAGACATTAAATGAGAGTGTACATTTGTGGTGCATGTAGTCAAAATTCCTCTTGGCCAGCTGGATACCACATGCCTTTCTTGAATTCAGAGAATTATTACACTGGATCATTAAACTTCTAATTTAATGTTCATTATACCTGAAGAAATTATTTTCCTCTCTTGGTGCTGTGTCCTTTTCTGTTTTTCTTGCTACAAGTTTAATAACTACCAAACCTTATCTTCCTCTTAAGAAACAACTGCTTTTAATCTAACAGAAAACATGTATTCTTGAGAAATCAATGATTCTGTCATCCTAAACATGCTGCCATCAACACTGAAAATAAAGCTTGATCTCATTTGGATTCTGAATTACTAAAGGTGTGGGACATCAAAATGTTTTCCTTAGAGGCCAAAGAAGGTGGAACTTTGGTCTCTTGTTGTTGACTTCTCACAAGATTCTCTGTGGCCAGGAAGCTGTTGTCCTTGAGATGTCTGTATTGACACTTATCTACAAGTCACTTATCCAGTTATCCAGCAACTGTTTCTTAAATTCTTTCCTGAAGTGTAAGGCTGGCATTTTCTGGATGTACCTCCATGTAGGCACATCTCCATCTTTACTGGTTTCCCAGCTGAATTTCTGCTCAAAGTGGGTTGATAGAGGTGGGTGTGAATCAAGTACACAGCTGGGCACTCCTCATACTCTTCTGTATTTCCAGATGTAGCTGACTGTCATTGTGGAGGGACTTCACTGCTCTTTGTAGAGTATTAGCCTGTGCAAGAGAAGGGTCACATTCTGAGTAATCAAACAAAACCATCTGTGTGCAGTGGGAAGAGTAACATGAAGATTTCAGTGGCTCATCCAGGCTTTGCTAGAAAGTCATGGGAGTTTGGGAAGAGTCTGGAAATGGGACTGAGATACATGATGAGGAGGCTTGTGATGCAAAGAGTCTATAGGGACAGTATTACAAAGTTCATATAAGACTCTTCTGTTTTAGCTGTGCTCTGTTACTGTCTTATTACATGTCAAAGAGCCTTCCTGCTTGCAATATAATTTTAAGATAAGTGCTTGTTTATTTCTTATAGCACTGAAGATATCCCAGTGCCTCAGGCTATATACTTGGGAGAAGAATGCTCTTGTGTAATGTGAAAATAAAACTAGTTACTTAAGACCAAATGGACTATATAGAAATGTCATTTACAAACAGAGGTGAAGAAATGAAAACCAGACTTCCTCTTCTTATACCTAGATTAAATCAGAGAGGTCTCTGTCTACCTTTATCTTGCTGAGAGGCTCTAAATGCTTTCCTGATGCACACCTTCTGAGGAATTCTTTTATCTGTGCATGTCTTACATTCCAGGTTTTCTGCATCAAAGGGAGCCTGTTCCTGGCAGAAAGCATTAACTGATCTTTAGCAAGTCCCTCAAAGGATCTGAATGGGCTTAATCTTTACCCTCAACACATGTACTTCTTTTCTCCTCGTACTCATTCAATATATTTCAGCCATTTAGCGAAAATGAGGGGTCTTAATGTCTTAGACCAAGCATTAATCTCCTGCAGTACACTGGCTGTTCAGTAGCTCCTTCACTTAATGACTATTACCTTCTTTCTGATTGTCTCCATCCATGTGTGCAAATATTTTATATTTGATCAGCCTGGGGTAGTGGAAGGTGTCCCTGCCTATGGCAGGGGGCTGGAACTAGGTCATCTTTTATGTGCCTTCCCATCCAAACCATTCTGCCAGTCTATGTTGAATATGCTTAGTATAAACACCTAAATGGTGCAGAGATATGCAGATCACTGAGAGCAGTTGGCTGGTAATTAAATAGCTTGGATACCATCATAGATTTGGGATAATGAAGCCTTACAAACTTTCTTTTCCTATGTAATATCAAAAGACAGAAATAAGACTGGGGGAAGAGTCCTGGGGAAGAGGTACTGGGAAGGGTACTGGGAAATCACAGAAGGAAGGGGAGAGGAAGAACTCAAGGACAAAAGCAGGGCAAAAAGGTAAAGGCAGTGGCCTGAGGAAATAGAATTCAAAATCAGCCCACTGAGGAGCAGAAGTAAATATGGCCAAAAAAACCCCCAAAACTGCAGAGGAGAAAAGCAGAGAAAAGAAAGGAGAGAAAAGTGATTTGATTAAAACTTTGAAGCAAAATGTCCATGAGAAGAGGAGGAGTAAAGGAGGCCATGAGAATGATTGTATATAGTATCTCAACCTGATGATTTGTCTTTTTCAGATTTTTTTCTTATTTTTATATGAAAGGAAGCACAATTTTGCAAAGTCAAGACTGAGAGGGAAGAGAGACTGTATCTACGTGTGTCTAATTGCCTTTGGGTAGGATGGAATAATGATAGATAGCGAAGGAGAATAGTATCAGCCAGTCACATTATGAGTTTTACTGATAACTGATGTATTTTGAAGTTATAATGGCAGGGTGAGCTTCAGCCATCCAGATTTTAGAGGTCCACAGTGACCTACTCTGAGCTGGCTGTCTGAGAGTTCTTTTATTAACAGTGGGAAGAAATAACCTCTTTTTAAGAGGTTGAACACTGTACTTACAGAAGTGTTTCCCTGCAGGGAGCTGAGTCCATTTGAAAAGTGGGTCAATAATACATATTCTGTTTTATCAAGTGCTCAGAAATATTCATAATTTTCATTAAAATTGTTCCACAGTGACTGTTTCAAATGTCAATACTGTATTCCCCTCCACTGAGACACTCCTCTTATCTTCCCTCCTGTCTTTTTTTTTAAAATGGGTGACGAGTTAGGGATTCCATTCTTGCAGCTCAACTCAATGTAAAGGAGAACTAGGAAAACTACTGAGACCATCTTGGATACTGTTGTATTATTTCGTTGGCATTTAATAGCTGTATAATCTGTCTGACTGCAGATGCTGCCAAAACCAGTGATACAAGACCCATAAACTCCTTGTTTTGGGAGGACTTCTTTCTCAGTGAAAACATTTATTTAAAAATGCACAAATACTGTGATGGTTAAGTTATTTTGGGGGTCTCTATAGCTTGATAGGTTTGATAATCTGCTTTGGATACTGCCAGAAACTGGCTGAGCTTCAGAAATGCCAGTGTCCTTTCTCAAAGGGTCTGAATGGGAGCTGTCTCCTGGGAATACCAAGAGACCTCCTGAGAAGGTCTTTGGGTCATTGCAGCTCCTGTTTGACTGGGCTGCTGGCATGTCCAAGAGCTTTGAACAAATAGTGAAGGTCAGTTTTTTTATTCACAAAATAAAAAAGGAGTAGAAGAGTAGGAGTCTAGGTTATCCCTCCCCAACAGCAGAGTAGACAAGGATGTGAACCAGACTATATTTTACACATGGTTATTTCTGCTACAAATCCTTATATCCAGCTCTTCAGAGAAAAATCCATCCTAGTTAGGCACAAAATAAGTGAAAGCCCAAGTTCTGCATTTGCTTGTGACAGAGTTCTTTGTGTAAATCATTCTGGCTTATGCTCTCACTTGCTTTTAATACATCACTTCAGAGTTGTTACTTTTTGTGATGGGTAAAATGCATTCAGAAGATGCACTTGATTTTCCCCAGTGTAACACAAGTTGTTTGCAACTGCAGAAAGAAATTCAGTGTTGCCTCCTCACAAGACTCCTCAAGTCAGTGTTACCATTTGTCACAGTCTGTACTGAGTAGCTGGAACATTCACAGCCACGAGAAGGAACCAGGCTGTCTCCTACATTTATATTCATTCCTATCATACAGAATTGGGTGCCTGCAGTGAATTTGTAGGTTCTTGCTTCCACCTGTCCCCGTGGGTCAGACTGGATTCTGTCACAAACTTTCAGACTGCCAAATCATTGACATGCGTGCCTCAGTTTCCCTAACTGTGAAACAGCCATCATGATACCTGCCTGCCACAGGCAGTGTTGTGGTGGTTGCCTGCAAGTAAGACATTTTTATCTCTAGAATCACTTTTGGAAATTTTTTGTCTGTGAGAAGGTTAATTTTTGAAGAAAGCTATGTATGAGGAGATAGAGCAACAGCCTGTGCTGCAGGAACAGTGAGGAGTGGTTTTGGGGAAGGCTATTATAGTAACAGGGCTCTGAACTTGGAATTCAGAGTTGTATCTTAGGCCTGAGGTGATATAAAAACCCATAATAAATCACAGCCATCTAATTTCAGAAGTGCTAACATGATTTTTTGTAACATTCATAAAGAAAAAAGAAAATGCTGTGTATAAAACTGGTGAAAACATCCTATTTTATTCAACATAATGTAAAAGCATGAAAAGGATGAAATAGTTTCATTTGTAGCATTCAGTACATTGTTCAGGAGAGGTAAGGGAAGAGGAAGCAGTCAGGACTCTTGAAAAATTGGTGGGATTTAATATAACAAGAAAAGGAAAGAAAAAATGAAGCAATTGGAAACAAAACAAAATCTAAAATACCTAGTTCTTATTTCAATCAGATGGTAAAATGTTGATGTATTTTTTAATAACAGACACATTCTGTTTTGGGAGGACTTACAGTTGAAACAACTATTTTTGTTTGCCTTTTTGATTAACAGTTGAATTTGATGATCACAGAAGTCTTTTCCAACCTAAATGATTCTATAGTTCTGTGAATCATAGTAAAAATGACATTTCCTCCCAGCTTTCAATCCAGTTGTTAGCACCGATAGTCAGATTTCAGGGGTTTGGTTTGCTTGTGTGGCTACCTGAGAAAAGGAACAGTTAAACACCAAGTTTGGTCTTATGCAGAGGGTGCCATGAAGGATTGCTGAGGGATCTCAGTATTGCTGGTGGAGCAAACAGTACTTCCTGAGGACTCACCCATCCCCGACCCTTCCCTTTATCCCACATTTTTGTGGTGATCCTGTTAGCTTGGTTTGAGCCTGAGTTCCCACCACACTTAGACCTTGGATCTCTGCTGACTTTCATGGACAAAAAGATGTCCAACCCCATCCATCTCTTTGCTCCTCGATCTCTGGGATATGTGATCTACTTACATAAGGAGAAATCAGCCAGCTGTAGTCTCCCAGCCCCTGTCCCTGCTTTCTGTGAGGACCCACCTTGACCTTTGGTAGGGTGTCACCTCAGTGATTGCTGAGTAACTCCTTGATGCAGGTGCAATGGCTCATCTGGTGAGGGATCTGTGAGAGTAACCTCAAAGTCAGCCCTACATGTTGATGTAAGTACAGATGTCAGGTGTTACCTCTGTGCCTGTGGAGCCTATGAATATATTCTCTCAGTGTCTTTGAGCTGATATTTTCACTGTCTGGTTGTAACTGGAGATACAAGAACAAATTATTGTCTCCTCTTATGGTGATGTAAATGTGGATCAACTTCCCTGAGCGCAGAATTACTCATCATAGATAACTCTGCAGCCTGCACTTGTATCAGTTGATACTGATGTGATCTGCTCCTCTGGTATGCGCTGTGCTCTTCTTACCAAATATTCAACATTTGGCAGCATCAGGGAATTTGATAATTTCTTTTTATTTTGCATCTCTGTAAGTGTGTGTGTTATGGATGCTTCAAATTGATGCAACCTTGACATTTTCAGTCATTTAGAGGACATTAACAGTGTGAAAATGCTTTAATTATCTTTAAGCGCTTTCTGACTGAAGATATTCTACTGACATTATCATGCTCCACAGAGATGCAAAGCTCCTTTCAAACCAGTCACTAGACTTTTGCTCTGCTATTGAATATTGCTTTCTGTGATTGCTTTTTCTTCCCTTCAGCCATTCCTATCTTCAGTGAACCTATTAGTCTTGTACTTATAATTCTGAATGTATCCCTCTGTACATTGTAAGTCAAAGTGGCTGCGTTCTCACTCTTCAAATGCCCTTCAGTGACATATCGTGCTCATTCTCTGTGTGCCACGCAGGGCATTCACCACAGACTGAAACAAAATGCAATGAAGCTTGTGCCAGCATCTTCCTCAAGAGATCTTGAATCTCTCTGATGAAATTTGCATGTGGGAAAATTTAATTCATCTGTTTAGCGTCTCCTAAAAGCAACTGAGAACACTATTAGCCACTATTTAAAATGTCAGCACTTCACATAACTACCACGCAGTAGCGCCTTGCATTGCCACAGTTGTTCATTGTATTCAATAATTAAAGCCTGTTAGTGGAAGAAAGATGTTTCTATTTGGCATATGTCGACTTTTGCACACTTTCTTTCTTGTGTGTCCTGAGACAGAGCTGTTTGCCAGCTGATCATTACTGCCTGCCAGTGCCTGTCTTCAAATTGCATTAGACAGATTTGTGCTTCTGTACCATGTCACAGAGGGTGTTTTTCATCTCTCACCCTTGTCAGAGCATATGGCTTTGACCCTGAACCTGTTAAACTAGAGAAACTATGCTGAGTCAACAGTTCTCAAAGTTGTAATCAGGTTAACCAAACACAAGTTCAGTAAAAAAAGATTTTGAGAAGCATCATTTACATCTGGGATGATGCTTTATTCTTCCAGAGTCAGCCTTTCATGGATGCTAATGGTCCTCTAGCTGGGAGTGGAGACACTGCTAACAGTAGACATATCCCATTGCTTCTTAGAGCATTCTGTAATCATTTGTTATTTTTAGGTCTCCTGAAAGGCCCTGCTTTTACATCAGATTACATTGGAAGTAATCTGTCCGTTTATACCCCCAAGGATGCTGATTGCCCCTAGAAAAGTTCAGAAAAGATGGTTGCACTACAGGGAAGACTTTCTGCTTATGAAGCTCCATTCTGCAATGAGCTATCAACAATGATGAGGCTTGACCAAATTCAGAAATTGTCATAATCCCATTAGTTTGCCTTGCTGGAAGCCCTTAGAAAGAAGAGGATAAAAATCTCAAATTAAATATTCTGGAAAAGCTTTGGTTACTTGGGTGAGGCACAGACCCAAGTCCTTTATGAAGTGCACTCTGGGCCAAACCAACAGATCAGTTTCCATTCCTCCTCTTGTATGCAAAGTGTCATCTCTGATTGCCCTTGTCATCTCGGGCAGCTCTTCTCTACTTCATTGTGTAGAAGCCATCCCACCACTCCAAAAGCATCTGGAACCAGTTATGGTGTGTCTCTGCTCAACCTTGTTCAGACTGGATTCCACACAGGGTCCCTACACCAGACACAGCGTCAGCAGTTACTGACTAGCATCCCTGACACACACATCTGAGAAACAAACTAAAAACTTTGTTAAACTTTGTTATGACAAAGAACTTTTGCTTGAAATTTTTAGGCCAGATGTGCAAAAATACATAGGTCCCTAGATGCCACTAATTACAGCTTAAATCAGGTGGATTTGTGGACCAAAGGCTTGACATCTTAGATATTTACAGCTTCCAGATGTTTTTGCCTTACAAGAAATCATGTGGTATGTGTTGTCTCACATCAGCCTCATGGGGCTTCAGTGCAGATGACAAAGGTATTTAGGCACTTGTATCTGCAGGAGGCCATCTCCTAGAATCTATAAAATATTTTTGCACATGCCGACTTTTAGTAAAATTTGAATTTTTAGAGTTTGCGTGTGCTTTGGTAAATCTCACTCACCACACTGGTGGATTATTTATGTGCCTTCAAAAATCTTGCCCAAGGATTCCTGGTGTAGCAAGGGTCATAAATCTCTTCATACATATAATTCCACACCTATATATATAATAGCAAATATCACTGGGCCTTCCACTTTTTTTCCAAGCAGATATCAGACCCCGTTCAACCTTGTAACTCAAGTCATCATTTGCATCAGTACAAAGCAGCCCAGCTTTTTTTTTGGTTCATAGCTATGATTTGTCTACTTAATGACACTAACAAAGAGAAATTACTCTAAATTCAAATTAGTCAGCCAGTCAAGATGCCTGCTTTGTTTTTGGAAGGGTAAAAATGCTGAATCTTATCTGACCTAATCATGTGAGCATGAAATAGGTGAAAAATGCTACTTCTGGGTTTGATGTAATATGTCTGTCACTCACTGCATGGGTTCTGTAGCACTGGACAATGAGTCAGCAGTCCAGGTAGGGAATGAAGAGTGAGGGCATAATAATTCTCTTTGACTAGAAATGGGTCATCCATCAAAAGAGTCTCCTAAGCAGAGTAAACCCTCTTTTACAGCCTTCTGGTAGAGATGTTGGAACAGTGGTCCTGGGCAACCTTATCCTGTGGTTTCATCCACTGTATCCTTTTTAAAATTAAATTTTGTGGCAGTTTTTTGAAGGAAACATCTAGCCAGGCTTTGTTTTATCTTTTCCTCTATAACTGTTAACAGTTCTGGCAAATATTTCCTCTCGTGTATTTTCATTCTTGTCAAATACTTGCAGAATTGCAATTTTGTATGTATTAAATGACTTTCACTAGCATTTATGCAGCATTGCTACCTGTCATCCTGTAAAGTCTCATTCCCTTACTCTTAATCACCATGTATTACTTTATTCTGTGAGTACTGTTATTACCTGAGTATTACTGCCTGGCTTTTGCTTTTTTCCAGTCGACTGATTTTTATCCTGAGTTTCAAAGTCATGCTGAGCTTGTCCTGTCCACAGCTCAGTAAAATCAATATAACCATTTGCATTGCCACAAGGGCTGCACCATACTGCACTGAGTTATTATTTCAATAGTATGGGGGACTCTTGTGCATGAGTGATGTGTATGCTCTGTGTTTCTGTGTCACCCAATAGTCCTGTCCTAGTCCTAGGGAGTGCCTTAGAATGAAACAAGTAATGTTAGGTTTATTTTTTCTGGATCTAGGTTGTTTATTTCTTTTTGTTTTTAAATTAAAGCAAACATGATTATGTGTTATCTTGTTTAAGATTCAGCTTCTTTTATCAGGTGCCCATGTAGAATACACAATACAATTAAGCAGAAACTTCATTTTCTCATTTTGTTCTCTCTCACTCTCTGGTAGCTGCTCTTCATTTGGGAACTTCTAAAAATTTAATTAAGGTACAGATGACATCTTTCAGCTCTTCTGTGAAAAAATAATATACCCTAGGAACATCCAAGTTCATTCATCTGGCTGTAATGCTTCTATATTTGTTTGGCTTCTCAGTGTAGTGCTAGACCAACCAGCAATTCTTTGGACAAAATGTATGGATAAATATTATATGCTTGTTTCAAGTCTTTCCAATTATTCTATAGATTTGCTCTGCTGAAATGTCAAGTTTAAAATAAGCCTGTTGCCTTCCTTTCATTCCCTCTGCCTTGGAAATTTGGCTCAGAAAAGCAGAATCCATCAATAGATTCAGCTGGAGTTGAAGTGCCAAGAGCTTGCAAAGTCTGCTCTTGGCACAGCCAGGTGTGCAGTTGTGTGCAGGGCCCTTCTTCTCCATGCTGAACTTTGAAGGAGCCTCTGCTGAAATTTGCAGATATGGCTTTGTCCTTTTACTTAATTGCCTCTGCATTTTGAAGCCTGTAGTGAATATTGGCTTGACTGGCAGCAGTAATCAAAGAGCAGAAAACTTCTCATTTGTGTCTGCATCTACAAAGCTGCACCTGCAGAGGCCTCTATCCAGTGAGGGATTTTTCTGTTTCCAGCATTTCATAAAAGAAACAAAACCACTTTTAAAAATAAGCTACAAAAGATATTTCTCTTGTGTAAATTGGGGGTACAAAGAAATGTCTATTTAATAGAGATATTGTGACGACTAAGTAGTTAAATATTTAAAGATCTTTGAAAGCGTCTGTAATTATATTCAGTGAGTACAGCTTAAATATTTTCTTAGTTCTAACGGAAACAGAAACTCAAAGTGGTTGTGTGTAACCTTCTTACGAACCCACTTTCACTGCTCCCACTTTGTTTTAGACAATGCATTAGTAGCTTTCCCCAGGAAGAATCCCTGTTTTTCTTTCATTATTTATGACTTATGAAGAGTAATTGATGTCAAATATATCTGTTGGCTCCTATCTATTACAGTTACCAATTTGGCAGTGATTAATAAAATATATTTTACTTTAGTGAACAATACAGACTAATACAAGGAGAATATATCTAATATTATAAGAAAGTATGTAATTTTTTTTTCATTCCCTAGAGCTCTGCATTATTCTTTGATCCCTGATTAAACTTAATTATGAACCTGTACTTCTTAGAGCAATGATTATCAATACAGGCATGGGTCACAGGGTGTTGCCATTGTACTTATTTCTATTTGCAGTCTCTTCACAAGTCAGATATTTCAAGTCTTTCATTTTTTACATTCATCTCTCACTCTTGCAACTTTTCATCTTTTCCTTCTTCCCTTGTGAAAGCAGATTGGAAATACATTTTTTTCCTTTGTCCCTTATTAGTTTGTGCCCTGCAGTGTCCCTTTTTTTTTGTCTGTTCTAAGCAGGTTGCATTAACAGTTCAGTACAAACAGCTATGAGATTATTTTGTGACTGACTCTTTTGTGGTCACTCTTTCAATGTTTCTCATCATCCAGACTGTGCATACTTAAAGCCTTGGGGTTATTTCTTTCCTATCGTGTCTCTTGCTTTTTCTTTCTTTTGATGTTTCCTGATAGAAATTGCACACTATACTTTTCCCTTAGGTCTTTGTTTTAAAATCCACCTCCTAGGTGGCTTTATTCTACATTCATTCAGTAAAAGCTGTTAACTTTGGGCCTTCTGTTTCCCTCTCTCCATGCAAAATGAGAAAATTAGTGAATTCAGATGCAACTCTCCAAGAGGCAGTGGTACATCCCACTTAGGTGAAATCTGTGAAATATTTGTCTTTATAGAATTATAAAAATCTGCTCCAGGAAACCATATTCTTTCATTTTGTCTCTTATTATTTGTTTACTGATGTGGCATCTTGCTACAGAGCTTGAACACTCAGTGGCAGTGTGATAGGGTTTACAAGCTGAATTTACATCTTCCTATTTCACTAAAGAGGAGAGAGAAGGTGGGATATACTTCTTCAGGGATGATTGGCAAAACTGTCATGGGCACCTTTAGAAAAGTCATGATCTCATGACCACTGGTCAAAGACACTTCCTTATGGTGATTTTCTAGTGACTGATTTGTAATTTTTAGTGCTTTTATGTCCACACTACTCAATCCAAACTGGCAATAATTGGGCAAATGCAGGCAGAGAAACCCAAGATGAAATTGTCTTGTGAAGTGATCTGCTGTTTCAAATCTTTTCCTGTTAATCGATGCCGAGAGAAATCAGGCAGAATTACGGAAACTTAACCCGCTTACTGTCTGATATATTTTGTGGCAAAACAAGATTAAGAATCCAGGACAAATTTACTACTAGAGTACTGAGAAAGTACATTTGTATCACTGGGTGAGAACAGCTGGATAGTGAGAAGCACAGAGATGGGAGCCAATGAGATGAAGTGTTGTAGGACCCTATTACTGCGTGAAAGAGATGCAAAAAAGGTCGCTTGAAAAAAACTCTACTTTTCTGTTGCTACTGCATGATCCTGAGCTGTTGCTCAAGAATGCTTGTTATTCAGTGTAATTTGAATGGGAAAAAAAATCTTGCTTTGTCTCACCTGTTTGATTACCTTTTATACCTTTAATTCAATTCTTGGCATTCTTAGTAGAATCCTAAACTCATAGGGGTGAAAAGCTTCCTTTTAACTTGCATGTGTCATACTTTCCTCTGGAAGGTACTGTGGTGTGAATTTGGCAGCTTGGATATTTTATTTGTGGTGCTGTCTTGGGTTTTTTGGTCATTGACATTGATTACATCAACGGCATTTCTGAGGGTGCTCAATGCTGATCAATTTGGCAGTAACAGAGTGTTAATGATGTTATTGTGAAACTCTTTTTGTTCATTTGGCCAAGATTTCTCCACATATCCCACAGAAGCAACAGACATCTCTGGTTGTTCTCGTGGTTTAGTGGGAAGTCTGCTTAGAAGAGTTGTTCTGGAGTAAGATGGCTGTAGTCCTAGAATAAAAGGGTGTTTTCCAACAGGTTGGTTTGAAGGTTTTTCCAAAAAGCAGCCATGTTGGTGTCACCCAATCTCCTCCATCATTCTAGGATTTGTCAGGTTCACAGAGCAGGTGTTGAGTGTGTAGGATGGGATGGCTACAGGTGTGTGAAAATACATTGCACAGAACTTTGATTCATCTTGGGTCAAATACACTCAGTCTCAAAGCTAGGTGCTTGAATTCTTACAAGCTGAGAGAGACAGTATGTGTTCCCTCCTCCATCCATTTATTTGCCTTTCTTAGGGCAGAAATACCCTTTTCCCATGGCACGAGTGCCGTGCAGGTACCTCAACTGGCTGACTTTTAAAACCAAACTTCATTTAGGAGGCAGAGAGAAGATGAGATTGTAATCCTTCTCCATTAAAGGAGGTGCAAGTAGAATGGGAGAAAGTAGTGGCTGCCATCCTTTTCTCTCACAGCCTTGCAGGAGCTTCCCAGGGCTCAGTCCCATTCCTGAGGTTGCCAAATGGGCTTTCACGTGGCCATGGGCTTGGCAGTAACTGTAACCTTGCTCTTTAAGTGGGGATGAGAAATGAATATTCTAATGGGAAGAACTTTCACAATCAATAACAAAAAGTAAGGGTGTTCTCTCTTTTGTGCTGATGCCACTGATTTCAAAGTCTCCTCGTTAGAGGAGAATATGCAGAAAACTGTGTATGGCTTTCCAAATGATTGCTGGAGGTCTAAAAAGGAGGGAGAAGGATCTGCTTCTCATAAGAGCTGGTTTAAAATGGCAAAAGTTTTCATTTAATGAAAATGAATGTGAGTCAGCTATTTTAATATTAAATTGATTCGCTTGATCAAGTTTCCTATTTTAATTGAGTGGTTTTGGATGTGGCCAGTAAGGAGGGATTACTGATTCAGTAATCTGCAAAGTCATCTTTGAAGCAAACTCAGACTTTTACCCCTTCAGTTTTCACGAAGAATTATTATGTTCCCACTTCTCTTTCTCATTTGCACTGCCATGGTTTTATTCCAAATTGGGCTGTGACAAAGTATCAAACAATTTTAGGTTTTTTCCAGGGACAGCCTTCCCAAGTCATGTAGTTGTGGTCTCTTGGGAAGGTGGACTGTAAGAATCTGGCGGCAGTGTTTCTAACCCATATTAAAGAAAATCAAAAAATGAAGAATAATTAGGAAACATTTAATATTCTTTGGCTGCCTAAGTCAAGACAAATGTTGAAAAAAAGGAATTATTGAATCCTCTCTTAAATCCTCTTGCAGCTAATAGGATAATAGAGAGTCACAATGGCACCAGGCAAGATCATCTCAGTACCTTCTGAAGTTTAGTGGCCAGGAATAAGTACAGAATGTGCATGGGTTTGACAAGGTCCCTATTTAGTTAAAAATACTAAATAGGGACCTTGTCAAATGTATGTTAAATTCCTAATGAATGGCTTTATTTACATAAGATAATAAAATTTTATGCTTAATTTTGAATTACCCTTACCATATTTATTCTTTGACAGGTTCTTCTACTCTGGTATTTTTCACAGTTGAACTTCAGCTATCAGCCTGCACCCTACGACCATTAGTGACCACTACAGCTGCATCACTTGCACCCTGGCACATTTTGACATCCAGGAGAACTCAGTACTTCTGCTATAAAGAATGTGGACATGAAGACCAGCTTGTATATTTGTGTCCCTGAATGTTTCCCACTTCAGGAAAAAACCTGTGTGCTATTGGATAAGGCCCTGAAACATAACTTAAAAGCATCATCAGCAGCAAAAACCCATCATGAAGTGGGAGAAAGTCTTCTTGAACATTATTCATTTGAATGATGGAGCTGTGTAGAAGCAGATATTGAGAAGATGCAGCTGCTGTGTGACAGAGTACCAAATGGACGTCCTTAGAGAAGACAGTTCTAACTTCCCTAAGTCATCACTACTCTCTTAGTAGGCCATATTTTTTAGGGAATCACTCAGCAGGTGTGTCAGCTTTCCCAGACCTAAATTCTTTTAAGCTGCATATTTCTTTCAGAGTGAAAATTTGAGATACCGTAGCCCATGAATTGCTGTGAAGACATTGAAGCCACATTCCTCACTTTTAAGGGACTGGTGTGGTGGCATACAAGAGTCTAATGTTCCATGCAATTTATGATTTTCCACTTTATTGAAGAAATAATTCTGTTTGTCGTTTTATGAACTTGCAGTCTTGAGTACACGGTACTGCAGGTCACAATTTTATCTATAGGCTGTTCCATTTTAAGTGAAGAAACACTATATGTTGTTAAAACCCTGATCTGCCAAGAGTTTGTAAAAAGAAAAATTCATGATGGTTGACTTAAAATGTAATTTTTAAAAGTTGAACATTTATTATTAAAGCTTCTTAAAAAAAAAAAAAAAAAGGGGTATCATTTTTATGCATTAATGCTTGTCTGACAGACACTGGAAGTATTTCTCCTGAAAGAAGAACACCTCTAGTCACAAGCCTGAGCAAGTGGCTTGCAATGTAGATGGATGAATACTTTGAGCTTATTTGCACATATTGAAGCTTTTCCAGGTGAAAAGTCTTGACTGAAATCTTGGGGGGGTCTGTATGTAGTGATTACACCTGTGCCTACCTGCTTATACTAGCAGGAAAAGTGCCCTGCTGCTGTATTTGTGTCCACAGGGTAACTCTGAAACTTTCATCCTCCTTTGTTGCTAAAATTGTAGTGGCTAGAGCAGGAGCCTGTAATTCCTAGGTCAGTTCTCAGAGCCCTTGCTGACTTGTTTTGAGCCCCTAGCAGGACATGTGGCTGTTGTGTGTGATTTTTCCAGTGTGCCATAGGAGGCAAATTGCATCTAATGTTTGCACTGTGGGACTTCATCCAGTAGAGTTTGTGCACTGCTTAGAGGTTTTTCTGCTGAAGGTGGTAGTACTGTTTCTTCCAATTCCCAGTTCATCTGTGCTGCAAAGTAAGTAAGAGCCTCTTGAGGTCACAGTTACTTCCCTAAAATGGTTATTCATCTCCTGGTTGAGATTTAGTGACTCATTTACTGATAGAAGTTTTTGTGAGTGGGTTGTCTTAATAACCTACAGGCCTAGAAAAATCCTTTTGCATCTTTGCCAGCCAGTGGTAGATTATATGCATTCCATGTATTTCTATTCAGGTTTTCACAGGGGAATTCAAAGCTTAGAAGTGAAACTCCCTTTATTTTCACTCAGCTTTGAAAGACAAGCTGCTACTCTTGGGGAGGCAGGCTGTTCTCCTTGGCCTAGAGAAAGAGCTGTTTGGTTTCACAGTGTGCCATAGCAACTGCTTTATTTATGGTGGTGAAGGAGGGATGGAATTTAGAAATATAAAAAGCTTTGGTTAAATAGGAACACCATTATTTCTGTTAATTTTTACAGCACTGTGATATCTGTATTAGAGCTAGGCTCTAGGGCTGCTTCTTTAGAGGAAAAAAGAGACTATTTTTTAAAAATGTATGTTTTTAACCTTCCTCTCTGCCACCCAAATGAAAATATACATAATGGCAATTTACAGAAATGAATTATCTGTATTTTAACTTGTGCAATAATTTCCACTGAGACCCTATAATGGACTATTTTGAATTTGTAGCAAGGTAATTAGACAAGCACAGTCAATACCCCTAATCATAAAGATGGTTTCTGCCTTTATTAGTTTCTAGTCCCACACTGAATGTATAGAAATCCTGATAACTTCAGAGGAGGGGTAATGAAGTGAGACTTCTCTCCCTGTTGCTGTCATCCTTGGGGCTGATGAACTGGTCTGAATCCTTGTGGGAGCTTGGAAAAACAGCCTGTATCAGGAGTGGGAAAAGGAGATGGATACCTTGCTTTTCTTTGTACAGCATGCTCCATTAGTCCTTTCTGGTCAGAATTCTGTGTGTGACGGGATAAATCATAATCATAAAAGGCAAAAGCTGAGTACTGTAACTGAGTACTAATATTGAAATAATTAATGTGGCTAATCTAGCCATTCTTAAATCTTCCCTTTATAACAGTAAGGATACCTCAGATGACCCTGTCCACCAATTAGGTAGGCTCAGTCCTTTAGCCTCAGTGGCTCTCTGCAATAGATGATGCAGATTCCTGGTATCTGTTTTCTCCCAAAGGAATGGACTGGAGGGCAGTATTTAATGTTTGGGTTGTTATGCTCAAGATCTTGTGCAATGGCCAGAAGCTAGCACATGATGAATGGAAGTAGAGGCATTGCTGGTATAACTGAAATCATAAAAGTTCTATCATTATTAGGCTGGATGTAACTGTTTTGTAAAAAATAATCAGTTCCAATAGTTATGCTCACACTTTTTAGTTTCTACCCCTTTTCCTGGTGTTGTGCTTGCTCTTCCATGGGCCCTAGGGTTTGTGTTTTCAGTCTGGTTGTGGTGCTGAGGAGTGCTGGATTTTGTGACAAATCATTAGCATCTGGAATGGTTAGTGGGGAGGAATCTGATGTTTATGTTGATGGTTTATGTTGATGTTTATGTTGATGGTTTCTTCTTACTCCCCTTAGGGTCCACTTGTGATGTTTTTGTGTTTTATAAGACACTTTAATGCCTTTGTTCCTTCTTCATTAGTCTGCAGCTCCAGGTTGCGTCCAAGTAGTCTATATTTGATGTTCTTTTTGTATGACAGATATCGTTCCTTTGTTTTTTATAAACCCATGCTTGTCCAGTATTTCCTTTAATTGACCATGAATGACTTCTTTATGGTGATGGAGTCTCCAGTGCTGGGCTGTGCCCCATTTCTATCACCCCCTGATTGTAATCCTAGATGCAATGTCCTGTGTCTCCCTCTCTGAGAGTCTCTGATGTTGTTCCAGGCTTGTATAACTCTGTACCACATCCCTGCATTACAGCCATAAATATCTCATTCCAGATGGACTGTTTGCTTGTTAGTTCTCTCTCTCTAAAACTATAGCTGTACCACATGAAGATAAACCTAAGCAAAACAAATCAGCCATGGGCAACCTGGCCAATTAAATCGCTGCGTCAGCTAAACCAAATTAAAGCAAAGCTGCAGGCAAGCCAAGAAAAGTTCAGATGGCAAAAGAGACAAAGCTCTGTCCTGAGGCCTTGAAAGCTCAAGACAAAGCTAAAGGACTGCTGCTAATGATGGTGGTACAGTATTATTACAGGCTTAGGTAGTTATGGGTGAATTAAAACTCAGAGCTTGGGATAAATCTTTCCTTTATTTGGAGAACAAGAGGAATTTTGTGGAAAAGGCTGTGGCACACAGGGTTACTTGCAGGAAGAATGGGTTGTCTTGTTGGATTGAAGGGCACTTATTTGTCATCTGCCTGTATTTGTCAGTCATTTCCTCCCCTCTCTCCCACACCCACATTTCCCTCCTGTTGATTAGTTTTTTCCAGAGCTGCTCTAAGTGTTAATATGTTGAACATCATAGAATCACAGAATGTTTTAGTGTTGGAAGAAACTTGAAAGCTCATCTTGTCCCAACGTTTCTGCCATGGGCAAGGCCACCTTTCACTAGACCAGGTTGCTCAGAGCTCCATCCAACCTGATTTGAATATTGCCGGGAGTGGTGCAAGATGTCTGTGATGGGCAAGATGTCTACAAACGCTGAAATCTGGTTGCTGGGTAGAGAAGAAAGGTTGACAATAATTCCCCTCTGCCCCACCATCTCTCCTTTCCAAGAAAGTAGGAACTCTACACTTATCCACGTTGTCTATGCTACTGCAGTCCAATTGCAATGGCTGGTCAGCACATTTGTAACTACAGCTGTTTCTGCCAGCAGTTTGGGAATGCAGCAGAGACAAAACATTGCTGGAGAGGAAAGAGTGGTAAAAATGTGGGATGACAGCTGGAGCTGTTGATTGCTGTACACCTCTGAAGGAAGCTAAGTCTGGATAGTTCTGTGCCCACAGCACTGTGTGTTCATGGGGAGCCCCCAAAGGAGCTGCTCCATTCAACTACTGCTATCAGAAGTATCCATCAGTATTAACACTCATTTTTGAACCAAGCTGAGGGTGCTTTGCATTCATCCCTAGATGCTCTCCCACCTCTACATATTGGTTTCTTTTCCTATGTTTCCCACCCATCTTTATTTCTTCTATTTCCATATGGGACCTCTGGTCCACCCTGCTGAGATCTGTCACTTGCTTTTCTTGGCCATCTACAAGAGGCCAATTTTGGAGCACCCAGGGCACAAAACAGACTTTGGGAACATAACGGGGGATCGGTGGGAGAGCTGCCATTATTCATGGCGCTGGCAGAGGTGAGTCAGCAAGGAGAACACACAGTCAGCATTTTGAAGCCTATTAAACAGTGATATTCCATGATGTATGATGATACTCACATGAGAGTTTTAACCATCTAGGACCTGGATTTTGTTCTGTCTACTAATGCCTCTGTCTATAATAAAGTGCAATTTTGTTCAGGGCTTTTGCAGATGAACAAGCCTGTGGGCTGTTTATTTATGTCTGCTGCATTTTAAGCACTAAATGAAAATCGAAGTTTACAGGCAAATTCTCTCTGAGAGTTGGCATTAAAGGACATGTTAGGGCATTTAAAAAATATATATTTTACAGTGAGGGTAATTGATGGGTCAGCGATGCAGTTCCGCTTCCTGAGAGTGGTTTCCCTTTGATTAAGTTAAGCTTTCCAAATAAAATGTTCTGTAAGGTAACATGAGACATGTTAAACTTCATGTTATTTAATTTTGTTAGAAATGGAACAGAAAATGAAAAGTATGTTTAAACTTGTCAAAGCTCAGGCTTATGCAGTGATTAGTATATTTGTTGTTATTTCACAGCAGGTTGATGTGGAGGTCTCTGTTTCTGTCCGGGCAACTTCCATTGAGACTGAATTCTCTAAATGCTAACAAAGAAATAAATTCCTAAGTATTTATAGATGTAACAACCAACAAATGCTGTTTCACCCCTTCAGCCTTCTCACTTGCATTTATAAAAGCCTTTTCCCTTTGTGATTGGTGGCAAGTATTGCTCAACTGTGGGATTTTTGCCAACAATTTCAAAAGGAACATGATAGAGTCCACGGGAACTGGTTGTACAACCTCAATCACAGTTGTTCCTCTGGCCTACTACTCTATAAATCCCAAATTCTAGTTAATAGATTTATAAAGCAGAGTGTCACAAGGGACCATTAGCCCATCTGGCTTGATGGCCCATACATCACAAGCAATTGCACTTTATTCCCTACCCTTTACCAAGCCCAGCAGTGTTTATGTTTGGATAAAGAATCCTTGCCAAAAAGGCATTCAAGTCTTGGCTTCAATACATCAAGGTAGAAAGAATCAGCAAATTTTACAGTAGTCTCTGTCATTAATGTCTTGGTTAATTACTTTCCTGGGTAAAAAGTATGGCTTATTTCTGATTTGAAGTTGCCCAGTAACACCTTCTAGACATTGTTTTTTGTCGTGCCTTTGGTAAATTACAATTTGTTAACATGACCTTATCGTTACCAGGGACCTTGCCAAAGAAAAAGCAGTGTTAGAGAAATGACTATTTAAATAGAATAAACTCTCCTGGTGCCTCCCAGTGTGGCATTTCCATGACAGTCAGTGGTTGTTCTGGCAAACCTGGGTAGTCTGCCCTACCTGTGAGAGTTAAAGTAATCCACCCGTGGCTGCTGCTTTGCCAGTGGAATACCCAACATGACATGAAAAAATTGTGTACTCTCAGTTACACAGCTAGAGGGGTTATTTTGCAGAAGAATGAGTCCAAATCTTCTGCTGGCTTACTCATGGAATTATTTCAGAGAAGATAATTTCAATTTTCCTAATCTAAGATCCCCGAACTCTGCATACTTTAGTTTTAGCTAATTTTGTATTTTATACTTCCAGATGAGTCAATGGACATGCTGAGAATTGGATAATGATTTAGGATGTCCATGCAGACTAAGCTGGCCTTCTGCTTCTTTTTGTCATCCTGTTAAAACATCACTATTCCAGTTTCTTCAGATTCTGCTCTCTCTACTTCTTGTGAGGCTATGACACCAGCCTCTGAGTATGCTTGTTCAGGAAATCTTTGCTAAAATATATGGAATGCAGCGTGAAATTATAATTTTCTTCCCAGGTGGTGATGCATTAATATCAGTGCACCACTGTGGGATTGAGCACTTTAGGTATTTCAAGCAGGATCATTTTAGTGTTTTTAGTCTGTGGTCCTGCTGTTCATAAAATAAATGGCTGTCACATATAAAGTAACTTAGACTTTCCTCAGAAGAACTGAATTACTAATAATAAGCTATTACAAATAAAGAGGAACAGTTTATCTCCCAGTGGAGAGAAACCACAGCTGGGAGGAAATACAGTGGTTAATATAGCAACAATTCTTGAAATAGGTGAATTGAGAAAAAAATAAATGTGGAAAGTCAAACCATTTGCACAGATTTAAAAGAGTAATAAGAGAAAATGGAAGAGAAAAGCAAAGCAACTATGAAATCAGGAATGATGGGAAAGTGTTACCTACTATCTATTAGAGATGCACTGTACTCTTTAGACATATTCTTTTCAGAATCCAGTGAACAAGAATTTTTTAAAAGTTGTCTAGTTTTTAATTTCCTATTTAATTTAAAATATTTTAAATATTATTTTTCTTATTCTGTATTAATTACTTGTGTGCAAGAATGATGTAATTTACAAGATATCAGGATGATTATGTATTCTTCAGTAAGAACACAGATTGCTGAGCAAACTTATTCTTGGAAACCAAAATCTATCCTGCTGATCTAATGGTGATGCACTTGTGCTCAAGAATTGTATTTGTATTATTGCCAATGTTATCTTATGCAGGATTACAAGAGCTGCCATGCTGAATCAGTGCAATGTCTTGTGCAGTTCAGTCCTGTACTGAAAAATCAAACAAATAACAATCCTGAGGGAATTGTTTTAAACAAAAATCTTCTGCTTTGTTTTCCTGAGCCAAGATCTAGATCTCAGCAGTGTCTTGTAGTTGTGAGTTTCACAATCCAGTTCTGCCCTATTTATATATTTTTTGCTCCATTGTGAAAGTACCCACTTCCAGTTGCATTGGCTGAACCTGTGAGAGGCTCATGTGAGTCACAAGAATCTGACCATGGCTATGTCCACAGATAAAAGAATATAGTTTTAATTTCTGTCAAGTTTCCAGAGGAATCAGGAAACTTGCAAAGACATGAATGAACAAAACTTGTATGACTGCTTACAGCTTTGCCTTGTAAAACTGCACCAGTGGTAGAGGGTTCCCTTCCCTGTAACTGTGAAGTTGTGATGTTGCTTCCTCTGTGGGTTATTTCCTTTTTGGAGTCAAACAGGAAGTTCTGTCTTCTTGCAGTCTGCTAGGAAAAAGGTGTAGATGTTCTCAAGTCTTTCTTTTTTGAGAACCAGCCAATTTAAGGATTTTATATTGGCTTAAAATACTGGCAGCATTCTGAGAAGCTGAAATGGGACATCATGACTGATTCAGCCACCATAACACTTGCTGTTGTTGGGGTGGGGGCCTGCACAAACCCAAACCATATCCCTGTCCCTTCTCCTGTTGGCAGTCCAGCCTGGATAGCTGTGCAGGCAGGAGGTCTGGTCCCCAGAAAGGGAGGAAGGAAGGGGCAGGGAAAGGGGGAGAGAGAAGGGATGTCCCTGAGAGCCACTGGTCCTTTTTTCCATGAGCTGGCTCTCCAGCTATCATCTATCTCAGACACATTGTACAAGTTGAAGTGGACAGGGTGACCCTATGCCTCTTCTCCATCTCAGTCATTATCTTATGTATTTATTTATGTGTCTTCTTGTTTTTTCCCTCACAGAGATGCACAGTCCAAATATTTTCATCCCCACCAACCTTGCTGCCCTTCTTTGAATATTCCCTTCTATAGTTCTGCAGTGTGCTTCTCATGACTGACTGATCACAGTTGCACACAGTGTTCTAGAGAAAAGAGTAACAGTGATTTATATAAGGGCACTGCAGTACCTTTGGTAATATTTAGGGCATCCAAAGGACTGTCCCTCCTCTCTTACAGTCCCTGAGAAGTTCTCAGGATTTAATGATGCAGTTCACATATTGCCTGCTTAAACATGCTGGAGCCCACAGATGAAGGACAGCTTTGGGTGAGTATTGTCTCTTCCCTTCCTTCTGCTCTCTTGTGGCTGATAGTGATACAGGGCTGGAAGGAGTCTCCTGCTTGGTTCTCGAGTTCCCACCCTGGCAGTTCCCAGCCTCATGACTATGCTCCCTTAGCCCTGCCCATAACTGGCTGCTACGCACAAGATGGTACAATTCTGACCAGTCCTGAATGATCCAGGCGCAAATGTCCTGCTCTGCTGGTAAGTCCCTGTGCTCTCATTGAATTATAAGGAATCTATATTAATTCTGCCCAACTTTAGACTTCTGCAGTATAGATCAACACATTCAGGAGGAACCCTTTTTATTGACATGGTGGAAAAAGAGGCATTTCCAAGGTAAGAGGCATACCCTATTTCAGATGCAGACTTCAGAATAAGAGCAGTTGTGTCTTTGAAGTGCCTCTCCTGGACGCACCCACAACATAGGTGTCTACAACCTGGTGAGACAAGCATTGCCCTGACTCACAATCTCCACCTGAATTATTACTGTTCTCTGTCTCCTTCTTTGAGAGTACAGATCTTTTATTCCTGTCCAGCTCTGGTGTTAAGGTTTATTGGTTTTCATTGGGCATATCAGATCTAATGCAGCACCAAATAAGCAATCAAACCTGACCACGTGGGTTTTACTTTTACCTTCTGTTAATCTTTTCCTTCATGACATCAGGAAAAAGAGATAAATGGGCACTGTTCTCTCTCTTTGCATCCACTTTCCAATTGATGCTGGCAGATTTCATTAACCTTCCCTTTTTGAAGATTATATCTTTTTAATAAATTACATTTATTATAAAAGCTAACAATTAAAGTAGCATCTGGTATTTTGTATAGATAAATATGTGCACTAAATATGTATATTTTGCTTCACATTATTGTCATAAAAAAGATAAATTTTATGTTATGCAGCTTTCTTAGGGCATTACCAGCACACTTATTATCCTCATTTTCCTGACACCAGAGGGTTTCATTGGCTATTTACATTCTCTTTTTCCCAAGGGGTAGGAAAGGCTGTTCCAAAGACCTCATGCTATCTGCATTCATCCATCACATTTGTCTGCAGAAGTAGTTGCTATTTCTCTTTAGAGCTTTAGCCCTTCAAGAAGTCTTATGCTGTTAACTCTCACTTCAGAGCAGTTTTGTGTCTGGAAAAGGGAACCAGAAGTACCTGAAGTCCAGAGGAACAAACACATAGGGGTAGATGTCTGAGCCTGTAGTGCTCAGAGGTATTTGCTCAGTGATGCATTCAGACTTCCAAGCACATTTCTTGATTTCAACCTTTTCCTTCTTCAAGCTTTGCTCCAGCTCTTCCTCACCCCTTCATTGGCAAGGGTGGTTCCCAGCATTGCAGTGGAGGTATACTTTTTTTTTTCTAATCAAGAAATGGAGTTCTTTGTCATCATTCATTGAGTTTACTTTCAGGAAGTCTGGAGATGACACCATGTTGGGTGGGAATGTACATCTGTTGGAGGGCAGGAAATGAAATTCAGTCATGAGTCCTGCACTTGGGTCACAACAACCCCATGCAAGGGCTGGAGGCTGGGCACAGAGTGGCTGGAAAGCTGCCCAGCAGAAAAGGGCCTGGCAGTGCTGGCTGACAGCAGCTGAACCTGAGCCAGCAGTGCCCAGGTGCCAAGCAGGCCAATGGCACCCTGGCCTGGATCAGCACTGGTGTGGCCAGCAGGAGCAGGGCAGGGATTGTCCCCTGTACTGGGCACTGGTGAGGCCTCACCTCCAAGCCTGTGTTCAGTTCTGGACCCCTCACTGCAAGAAGGACATTGAGGGCTGAAACATTTCCAGATGCCATGGTTTAGGAATGGTATTTCCAATTTAGTACTCCCATTAAAAGAAAAACACAAGCAGCTCGGCTCCCTACTCCAGTGGGAGATACAAAAGGCAGAGATAATGGGTTGAGATAAGAACAATGTACTGGAAACAGGAATGAGAAAAAAAACCGAAACAGTAGCAGCAACAATATCAGTAACAGAAGTGTATAAAGAGAGGGTGATTTCCAGCAAAATGCTGATTAAGTCCAACTCCACACCCCTTGACCCTGAGACAGTGAACAATGGCTGACAGGTTCCCCACTCTGCCAGACTTTCTTCCACCAGAGAAGGACACCCTTTTCCCTCCTCTGGCAATGACTTAAGGTGGTATTGAATAACATAATGTCTTGGCCATGCCCCTTCCCACTGATCCAGCCTGGAAGCAGGACCCCAGAGAAGGGCAATGGAGCTGGGGAAGTGTCTGGAGCACAAGCCTGATGAGAATCAGCTGAAGGAACTACAGGTGTTTAGCCTGGGAAAAGGGGGAACTTATTGCTGTCCACAATTATGTAAAAGGAGATTCCAGTGAGGTAGGTGTTGGTCTCCCAAGCAGCAAGTGACAAGACGAAGGGAGATGGCCTCAAGTTGCACCAGGGGAGGTTTAGTTTTGATAGTGTGATTATTTTTTTTTTTCATTGAACGGGTTGTAAGACATTGGAACAGACTGTCCAGAGAAGTGATGGATCACCATCCTTGGAAGTGTTCCAAACCTGTGTGGGTATGGAACTTGAAGACACGGTGTGATAGTGAACATGGTGATGGTGCTAAGCTGTTGAACTTGATCTTAAATGTCTTTTCCAAACTTAAAGACTGTGAATATAATTTTAAGAACAGTGGCAGTGGCACATGCAGAGAAACATTTGCTTTTAGTGGCATCCCCTCTCATAAGATCCCCTCAAACGCCTTGGGCTAATTTTAGAAGCTGGGATCTCCCACTGCTTCTACAGAAACCATAGGTTAGAAAACCTCTATAGCCTTTCACATGAGATTTGAAGGACTCTTACATTTGGTACCAACAGTAGTTAACAGTCTCTAGAAATATGTTAATTGTTAATCCCCCTGGGGAAAATCCAAAAATACCACAGACAACTGAAGGGGAACATTTTAAATGGGAACTTTGATATTTATTGTGCTTCTGTGTGTTCTCCTTAGCTGTAGGGTGGGGATGGTCATCTACTTCCACTCTAGAATGATGTGAGATTTAAAAAGTAGAGATAAATGTTTAGTACTTGTTACTTTAAATCAATGTTGTACTTGAAGGATTTAAACTCTATAACTTTTCCTCTCCACACATCTTTATTTATATTGCTCTGAGTACCAATTGCTGCCTGATCTATCCTGAGAGCAGCCGGTAAGAAAAACCTCTTGCTAGGGAACATATGGAGCAAGAGAACGAAAACATAAGAATAGCACTTCAAATCAGTGCATCCAGCCTGTCTGGCCATCAGTGCTGATGGGAGTTAGAGCTAGAGAAAGATTAGAAAACATCTGAACCCTCATTAGCTCCAGTGGGAGGTTGTGTAGAAATTGTATTTCTAAGAAAAAACTCTCACAAAGGAGAGCTTTTGATTCACTGAATTACCAAAACAAGTTTAGGAGTTCTTTTTGTCTGAGAGTACTTTTACACTACCTGAGACCATCAAGGAAGGTGATAAACAGAGGAAGAAATGATAAATGGGAAGGAGTCACAGAGAGAGAGAGAGAGAGAGAGAGAGAGAGAGGCTGCTGGGATTTGTCTTTGTTGTGGAGTTGCTTCCCTGCTGAGCTACAAGGAAATGTATGGAGAATGAGAGAGGCAAGATCATCTCTTCTCCCATGAAGATGATGTGAGTGAGCATCTGTAGATAGGAGGAGAAGGAATCTTGAAAAAGCATGTAAATATCTTAGGGGTGGTTGTCAAGAGGATGGGGCCAGACTCTTGTCAGGGATGTCGAGCAACAGGACAAGGGACACCAGTTACAAACTGAAACCCATGAATATCTGTCTGAATAGGGGGAAAAACTTCTTTACTTTGAGGGTGACAGAGCACTGGAATAGGTTGCCCAGAGAGGTTGTGGAGTCTCCTTCCATGGAGATATTAAACACACCCCCCATCCATGTGATCCTGTTCAGCCTGCTCTAGCTGAACCTGCTTTAATAGCGGTGATAAGGTGATCTCCAGAGGTCCATTCCAGCCCCAACCATCCAGTAATTGTGTGTGATTCACTTCTCTGGGGCAGCTCTGTTTCCCTCACGCACGTGGGTTAAGCAGCCATGGGAAGAAGGGGTGGAAGAGGGACCCCCAGCCTTAGCCCACTGTTTCTCTCCAGCATGCCAAGCAGAAGCAAGGAGAAAGCATGGAGGGAAAAATAATTTGCCATGTATCTGTAGATGCTAACAGATGCCTCTCACGAGGGAACAAATTGTCAGCTGAAGTCACAGTGTGTTCCTGGGTTTGCTTTCTGCTCAAGATATACTGTATCCCTAAGCGAGCAGAGAATGTTGCCTTGCAAGCAGCTGGGAAGATTAACACGGGTAAAAGTGGTAGAGAGGATATTAAATGTTAGAAATATAGAATAATAGTAAAAGAAAAGTTCCAGCTTGAAAAATGCCGTTTCTTCCATCTGGGTAAAATAATCAGAGATTCAGCTGTTCTGTGGGAGAGAGATACTTATAGAGAACTAGAAATGAAAAAAAATCCCAAACCCTAGAGAAAGCAGTGGGAAACCATTTAGTGGGCTTATATTGGCACTGAAGAGTATGATTTTGGGGCTACACACAGAGGCAAAACCATTATCTTCTGGGGAGGTGATGATCCAGCTGTACACAGCACAGGTGGAACAGTATTGCTGGTTCTGGCATATCAATGCCAGACTGATGTGGATGAATTGAAGAAATGTGTCAATAGAAAAGAAAGGAATGGAGAAAATATTTTTTTTATATATATATATGCAAGAAAGATTATGTATTTTATATGGCTTGGCAGTTTGAGTTAGAAAGGATAACATTCTACAAAACCTGAAGGCAGTAAAGAGCAAAGAGGAAGAAATACATTTAAGGTGGAAGAATAGGTGTGTGTATGCAGGGTAAAAATGATCAAGGAGCACAGAGCCAAGAAAAAGCTGAGGACAAGAAAGAGACATATAGTTGTGAAATAGCTTTAAGGGGGGAATGTCTGCCATGGGCACATTTCAGCATCATCAGGAACATGCAGAGATGCCCAGGGTAACTCAGGTGCCAAAGCAAGTCTGTCCCAGAAGCACAGAGCTTCGAGAAGATCTCTCCAAGCAAGACATCTCTGTTGGTGAGCAACAGATGCGTTATTTAGCCCCTAAACATCTCCCAGGTGTGACTCATTCATGGTTCGTTACATAAATACAGATCAACCACATCAACAGAATTTGTTACATAAATACAGATCAACCTCTCCCAAGGTTCCCAGAGGAAACCTGGTTTGAAAGAGGACCTAGAGGATGAGGGTGTCCTCCTGGCAAAGCAACCTGCCTTCTCTCCTCTGTGTTCTCTGGTCATATTCACATCCCTTTCTAAGTTGTGTCTGACATGACTCCTCCTGTGTTGCTACAGAGAGCAATCCTTCCTTCTCTCTCGTGTGCTCTCACTCCTGGTCATACTAAAGCACACAGATCCCCTGGTTTTCCTAGGATGTGACCAGTCTTCTCCTTCCAGAACAAACAAGCAGGACAGCAGACCTGGTTGCTGTTGCTGCTGTTTTTGCCCTGATGGGAGCTGTGCCTTCTCAAAAACACAGGACTTGCTCATGCCATTCAGGGCTGTGCTTTCCCTGCACTGATGCTTTTCAGCTGTGATATTTCTGTTTCCCTCAGAAACACTGCAGGACTCTGTGTGTTTAGAACCACGACACAAGTTTTCATCTCCTTGACTTTGCCACAGGAATCTGGAATCCTATGGCATCACTTGGGTTGGAACTGGTGGACCTAGGCTGATCTGAAAGTGAGTCCTGGTCTATGGGGAGGATGAGGGAAGGCTCTGGGCTGCACCCACAATTTAAGATTTCCAGCCAGAGCCCTTTATTTTATTTGTGATATCTATGGAATTTTTTTTTTCAGTTGTTGCTATGGAGACTATGATGCCTTCTTTGATTGCAACTCTTACAGGAAGTTTAATGAGACCGTGTGGCCTTTCACTGCAGCTCAGGGGTTGAGCTCCAGTGCTGCCTTGGTAAGCAAAGGTCATTAATGTCTGATAGCTATGCAGGGACCTTTGTATTATTCAGCAATTATTCTTCACTGATACCAAACCCACAAAGAACAGCAGAGCGTCACTTGAGGATGAGCAAATTGATATTGCACGGACTGTAGTGCACTGTTTATCAATGAATGGCAACACAGTTACTTGGGTATGTTACTTCCCTGCTGCTTTCAGTTTCATAACCAAAAACCTCTCAACATTTGACCCAAAAACAGATGTGACTTTGGCTGTGATCTTGTGAGGGCTTTTGAGCTGAAGCTGTTAATGGTGATGTGTTCAGTTTCTTAGAAGCATGAGCTGGGTAGAGGGCTCAGCTGCAGCAAACAGATTGAGCCCCATTTTGAGGTGAACTGCAGCCCAAACCTGAATGCAGCACCACAAAGCCCTGTGTGTTCGCTATCTGCAGTGGTGGAGCTGCTCTTGACTATGGGAAAGTATGAGCTAGGAAATGGTCAGAAGATACTTCTCAGTAGAAAAAAACCTCAAAACCTCCGGGGTACATGTAATGTTAGTTTCAGGAATCGTTGCCTGGCTACTACCAAACAGAATGTTTCCATCCCCAAATCCACAGAGTGAAATTTGTCTGTTAAATTTTAACTATGTGACACATCCTTTAAGGCACAAATGAGCAGCACAATTATTTCAACGCATTAAATGCTGAAGACCAATGAATCAAAAAGTCAGAGCTATCTTCCTTTTCTTTTATTCGGTATGTTTAAACTCCAGTTCCTCATCAGCGCAAAGCCCTGTACCACTGCAGCCTACTGTGGATGTGTGGTACAGAAAAGATAGGATAACATGAGAGCATGACACATCACCGGGATGTCCCCTGTGAGCCAGCCAAGCAGGAGCCTCTGGCACAGCTTGAGGAGGCACAGAGGGAAAGCTGAAAGTCATATCCACTTTGTTCTGTCACACAAATAGCATCTGCTGGTGGTGGGCTACAGTATCCACACCACAAGGATGGGGCCAGAGCATTGCTGCTGGCACTGATCTGCACCAGCCTCCTGAGGCAGTGCTTGACTTTGCTCCCTGTGGCATGAGCAGCATGGGACAGCCTGGTCTGTGCTGCAGCACTTCAGCAGCTCCTCATCTGCCAGAAGCACTGTGTACCACTGGATTTGTGGAACCCTGAGTAGGTCATGCCTGTTGTTGCTGCTATTTTTAAACTGCAGAGCTTGACAAGAAAAATGTCATTTTTCTGCTGCACATGGGGAACCAGCTGTTGTGGTGGGTTGACTTAGGCTGGACATCAGGTGTCCTGCCAAAGCTGCCCTATCCCTCTTCTCCTCAGCTGGGCAGGGAAGAGAAAATCTAATAAAAGTCTTCTCATGGTCAGCCTATGGACAAGAAGAGATCACTCACCAGTTACTGTCACGGGAAAAACAGACTTGACTTGGGGAAAGTTAATGTAAATTATTGCTAATCAAATCAGAGTAGGGTAATGAGAAATAAACCCAAATCTTAAAACATCTTTGCTCTTTGCTCTCACTCCTTCTTTCTTCCTGGGGTCAAGTCATTCCCTATTTTCTTTACCTTTTCCCTCCAGTGATGCAAGGGGAGAGGGAATAGGGGCTGCAGTCAGTTCAGCTCAAGTAGTCTCTGCTATTCCTTCATCCTTGCTTTCTTTTGCTGCTCCAGCAGGAGTTCCTCCCATGGGACACAGTCCTTCACAAACTTGTCCAGCATGGGTCCTCCCCACAGGCTGCAGTTCTTCATGAGCTGCTTCAGCATGGGTGCCTTCCAGAGGGCATGGGGAAACCTCTGTTCCAGTACCTGGAGCACTTCCACTTCCTTCCCCTCCTTCTTCACAGACCTTGGGGTCTACAGAGCTGTTTCTCTCACACCTTTCCCTTTCTCCCCTTCCCCTCCTTCTAAAAAGTTCTATCTCAGAGGTGCCACCATCATCACTGATGGGCTTGGCCTTGGCCAGCACCGGGTCTGTGCTGCAGCTGGCTGGGATTAACTCTGTTGGTCACAGGGGAAGCTTCCTGCAGTTTCTCACAGAAGCCACCTTGTAGCATCCCTGCTGTCAAAAGCCTTGCCACACAAACCCAATACAGCTGTCAAAAGCAAATGTGTTTAGGAAAGTATGATTTTAGGTGTTTATGTCAAGCCAGTAGCTGGGCAGATCCTAAAACTTGTGATGATGTGATAGACCTTCTTCAGTCAGTGTTGTGGGATTCATTGTAAATTGCCTAGGCTATGTTTGGTTTTTCGTTTTTAAATATTAGTGCATATTAGAGACTTGTTGATATGTGAGGTGTGTGCTGCAAAGGATGGAAATCATAAACTAAAGACAAAAAGTAATTATTTAGACAAGTAAAATCCCATACTTGCAATTGTGGCCATTATTTGGCACAAAACTCAGCTGGTGGTCATTAAATAGCAGCTTGTGTAACATTTCAGACAGATGGAAAAACCTCTTTCATCTAAATTGATGAAGGAGGTGTTGCTTCGGTCTGTGGTATCAGAATAAGCAAACCACAGATTGAAACTGCCCTGTAGAACAGTGACGTTTAGGAAGTAGCAGAAAAGGAGGAGCTGCTGCAGACCAAATGCTGTTCTGAGTAGAGTGGAGACGCTTGCAGCAGCCTGAGGGTCAAGGGGATGTGGCTATGGGTTCCTGTGTGCAGGCTGCCAGTTCCCACTCTCTGCCCCAGGCAATATGCAGGCAGCCTGCTCCGTGCTTGTAAGCGTAGTATAAAACATTTCATTGATGAAGAGGAGAGTAAGGAAGAGCATCTTGAGTTTGATATTTTCTGAAAAACACTAACCAGACTTCTTGATCTTTAAAAGCACAATGTTGTCCAGCATTTTAGAGAAAAAAAGTTTAAAAGCTTAGATTGTGATGACCAAAGATAAAATTTGGTTATGTCAACAGTGGCCTTTGCATTGGAATAGCAAAAAAATATTTTCTTAGTCACAGGAATGGATGATTTTGGTGACAGGCAGCTTAACATGCTTTTTGTTTGGTTTGCAATGTAGCCCGAGGCAGCTGACCCATGAGCTATTTTTTGCTTTGATAAATCCTATCTCTGTGTTCCCTTGTTTTGAAAGTAGATATAAAAAGAGATAAGCAGTAATTTAATAAATAGGAGCTACAAAGCAGAGGTAACAGAAGGAATGACTTGAAAGGTATTATTGACGGCATCCCTGTGTCCAAAGTGCCAAAAGGGTTCAGTCAGGATTACAGCTGTCAAAGCAAGGGCAGGACAGACTTGGCTTCCCACAGCCTTTGCATTCAGGGGCTGCTAGTTCCCAGCTTTTTCTTTCCTTTTCTCAATCATCCTTCGGGCTCCACAAGAGCTGCATATTATTTTAGAGATGTTTTGTTTTGTCTGTTGCTGGTAGAGCAGTTCTGGACACAAATTGCCTATTGTGTTGCCTATTGCTGGGGATCATTCAGCAACAGCATCGATGTAAAGACCAATGGATTGACACTACTTACGTATGCAGTGCTGGCAGATTTATATCTGTGTTAGGGTTTACTTTATGGACTAACACTAAACCTTGGCAAAAAATAGAACAGGACATAAATGCTTTTAATTTAAATTCCATCCACAGCTCCACACCATAAGGTAATTCCCCTGAACCTCTGAATCATCCTAAATGATATGGGTTTTGGAGAAGCTGGGAACTGTGTTGAAACCAAACCTTTCAGTAGGAGATCATTCTGCTTACTTTCTAATACCTGACTGAATAAATATTTCTACATCCAGCACTGGATCTTCTTTTTAATTTTGATCAAATTTTGGGGAAGTAATTTAAATGTTTTATGGCTGCTTCTAGAAAAATCAATGGAAAATATATCACATTGGATCAAATATGCTTAAACCTCTTTAATATGGATTGGGATCTTGCTCCAGGCTCTGGTTTGAAAGTGTTGGTCAGTAATAAAAGTGATTAATAATACCTTTTATTATGGATTCCAGTAATTCCTGGGTACACAATCATCAAGTAAATGGATTATTTTCTTCCATTTTCTTAATCTGAAAGAAGACTGAGCCCATAAACCCAGCATAAATGATAACTAAACATCTAACACTCCCCATGAAAGTGTTTGCAGCTGTGTTCTCCCATCACACATACTGTGAGAATGGTGTTATAGTAAATTGAAGCTGTTACTGTCACAATATTGCCATCATTATGTGTTCAAAATATGAGTCAGATCCCCAGCACTCCTTGATGTTCTAATATCACAAATGTGTCTAGTGTTTTACTTTCAGTTCTGGTTTTATAAGACTTTAGAGGAGAATCTGCCTGTCCCAATAGAGTGTAAAATTTTAAGGGACACACAAGTGATGCAGCCACTTTCCTCTTTCCTCATGGCCACTAGCAGGAACTCTGTTTATCTGCTTCCAGGGTTAAATGGTTTTCCTCTGAGCTCATCTGTCTGCAGGCTCATCAGCATAGCCTGCTGCCCTTTACCACTTCCTCATTCTTCAGTCTTTTCTCCCATCTCCTAACCATGACTGCTCAATTTCCTGTGTGCATCTCTTCTGCCTGTGGCCCTGATTCAATGTGAGAGGCAGTGGTATTCTGTATTCCCTCCCTGTATTCTCTCCTGGTGGACTCTAGAGAATGGCAGCTCCCTTTCTGGTGTTTCAATGAAAAGGAGGATTGGCGGTCTTGAGGAAGAAGCAGCTAATGAATTGATAGCCCTTTGTGATGGTACATGATGGTGAGGCCTGTTTGAAAAATCACAGAAATATGCAACTTCCTGGAAGTGAACAAATGTAATGCTTCATTTTGTATGAAAAGACTTGACAAATAGGACTATGTATAGAACAAGCATGTTTTAGCAGGTACTTTTATATGTTCTCTTGATATCAGCTTTCTCTTACAACTGCTTTCTTTGCTGCTTCCCTAGTTAACAAGTCAATTGGTACCTTTTAGCTCTCTGAAGCAAGGGCAAAACTTTTTTGTTTTCCTATTTGCTTTTCTGTTGAAGGAATTTCTGTGCCATTTCTTAGCCTATATCAATTAGATGCACTGCACATGCACACACACACACACACACACACACATATATATATATATAAAACACATAATTTGATTAGATGTATAAACTAAATGTTAAAACCTGCTTCTGGATTTTCCCTGCAATAATGTATCAGTGTATATAAATTTACCAAAAGATGGACCAATCAGTTACTGTCCACTCTGGAACCATGTCATAACCAAATCTGTATCTGAAATGTGATCTGAACAAAGTTGAAGGATTTTCACCAACTGGACTGCAATGTGCAACTTATTTAGTGTCAAATGTGCAATGCAGAAAGTATCTGAGGATGACAAGGCAGTCATGGATAGCTGTGTGCAGAGGGCTAGAGAAGAAGGAATTGGAGCAATGAGCTCATGTTAGTGCTTCCAGGAAGCCTGTGCTGATGGTTTCCTGCATATATCCCTCCAAGTCATTTAACTGCCAGGCCTGTTATCCACTTTGGAAAAGGAAAGGGCAGAAAGCAACAGGAGGGGATGCAGAAGATATTGGGATGGCTACTGAGATTGAATCACAGCATTTGCAAACATTATTTTGTTTCTAATGAAAATTGTCAATTCCTCCATTACCAGGATGTGAGAAATTAATTTATTGGTTATCTCTCTGACCACTCCAATAAAAAGAGATAGATGTGGGAATGGTCTCCATAGACTTAGGCAGTAAAATTTAGCTTTTTATAAAGTACAATAAAATTTAAAAGGCCTTACAAATCCTACAGATCCCAGACTCATCCATCTGTTGGGTCTTGTTCTTCTATCAATGAAATCTCATATCTCTCATAGAAATTTCCACAGCCCACTTAATGAGTTTTTAATGGTTTTATTATGGCAGGGCTGTCCCACTTAAAGGCTTGTCATATTTAAGAAATAAGTTTTAATTGCCTATTTGTTTTTCCAATATTTTTAATTTATTATTTAATTTTTTTTCTTTCTCTGAAAAACATTTGTTTCTGTCAGCTGTGAGCGCCCATGCTGCTTTAAGAGTGTGGTGAAGTGATGAACATTTTTTCTGTGCACCATTAAACTCTCATGATGAGAATGTGAGTGTAGGATTGCATGGCATTCCCTGCTGGATCAAAGTAATCCCCAGGGCCCTGATTCATGATCCCCTCAGGTGCAGGTAGGATGCTGATGTGATTCCTCCCTCCAGGTTGCAGCTGCTGGAGGAATGGCAGAACATACATATGGATGGAGTATATAAGCTGCAGGCTGGATTGCTCCATAGAGTTTGCACTGGTGCTTGATTATGTAAGTAAGTGAAGGGTCTGAGCAAGTGAGATCTATGCAGTTCCTGACCACCTCTGCTAAGGGCTTTTAACTCTCCATGACTGCTTGAAAGGAGGTTGTAGCCAGGTGGGATTCAGTCTCTTCTCCCAGATAATAAATGACAGGAAAATGAGAAAATGGCCTCAAATTGAGTCTGGGGAGGTTTAGATTGGATATTAGGAAAAAAAAAATCTTCACCAAAAGGATTGTCAAGTACTGGAATAGGCTGTCCAGGGAAGCAGTGGAGTCACCATCATCTTTGGAGGTATGTAGATGTGGCACTTAGGCATGTGGGTTAGTGATGGCCTTGGTAGTAGTTGAACTTAATGGTATTAAATTTTCCAACCTCAACAATTCTATGTTTCTAACTTATGAGAGAAGGACGAGACCTGTTGTCCCACTCCTCACTCCATCTCTATCTATCTGTGATCATTAGTAAGACCCCTTACAGTTTTCACCTTGAGCTTTGTTTCTGATCATCACAGTGCACTCTCCAGTGCATCTGCATACCAGACACTTGCTACCTTTTCATCTCCTCAGGATCTAAGGCTCCAGATTCATTATCCCTAATAAGGTCTCGTAAAGTAAGCAGCAGATCCTTGCATTGAATATGAATAACAGGTGGGCCTGTGTGTGTATTACCATGATAGATGTATTGGGTGCTCTCTCTTGTCCTTTTTGCATATCTATTTCTCCAGAGACTTCACTGAATCTTCTCTAGGCTCACATCCATGCAAACAGCATGCCTACCATTGTAAACCGTGGGGATAATTAATGGAAAACCAGCTAAGAACCACAATAAAGCTCTGTGTATCTTAGAATGGGGGCTAATTCTCAGTGTTTCAGTCAAGTGTAACACACAATTAAATCTCCTAGTTGTGGAGACCTTAAAGGAGTGGTGTTTAAAAGGAATATTAATATAGCAAGGAATCCAAGCTCTGTATTAAATTACAGCCATGCCAGTCTGTAGTAGCCTTAATTGAGGTCACCTGTACCAGATTTATATTGCCAGAGCTGGAGCAGGATCTGACCTAACCTGACCAAGGTGTGATGCACATCAGTGATGTTGGTATAAAGGCAATTGGAAAAGTGATTTGAAAATAGCAAGAAATATTTCAAAAAGAGGTTTCTGAGGTGGAAATGTTGAAGTAAAACTCAAAAGTCAGAAATATTATGTTTATGATCCAGGAGTGTTTTATAGTATAATAGGAAGCTGCAAATTCTTTCCTCTTAATGTTTGCAAAATTTGTGTACTTTCTAATACTTCTTTTCCACTTTAATTTAAAAATGTGTTGAGTTTGGAAAACACAGTGCACCACAGTAATATTTGAAAAATGAGGTGTATGTTAAAGCTGTTTGGAAAACTTTGGCAAAGCACTCATATTTTTTATTTTTTTTTCTTTAACAATTGCAACATTAGTTTTCAACATGGACTGAAATGCAAACACAGCCTAAATAGGTGTCAGTACTTTAGATAACTGTGTAACTGCTGCTGGAGTTTTCTTCACCTCTTTTTTGATGCAAGTTTTACATAGGAAAGGATGTAAATTTAGGCTGAGAACATAATCATGCAGACAGCTCAGGGCAGGGTTTAGATTGAGATTTAATTGACATCAGCTTTGCTTTTGCTTTTTTGAATCCTGTGTAAGAGAATGTGTTAATCAAAAGGAATTATAAGATAGTGAAAGTACAGAGCCAGTTTTGGCAAGCAGTTTTTTTTTTTTTTTTTTTCCTCTAGACTGGTATAGTTGCCTTAGGGAATTTGCTTTTCTAACATGGTTATTGAACATCCTGTTGTGTCTTAATCTGCTTCTGAAGCATATAAAGCAGCTGTGCTTCATTAGCTTCAAGTTATTCTGAAGGTAGAATATTTGTGAGTGGGAATACTGAATGTTCAACAAAATGTGATGCCTGTAATTTGCCTTTTTTTTTTTTTCTTCTTTTTGTGTAAAATGATATTCTCGTTCTGCCTCTAGACCTTGCTGTGAAAAATGAATACACGAGACCTGTAAAAGTTGCTGTGCTTTCAAATGGGCCTTTTCTAACATCTGCTAACTGGCTGCACTTCCTTTGCCCTTCTGCATTGTAAATTTTAAGCTTGTCTATTAAGGGAGCCTCCATGTCCTGAAAAATAGGCATATATTTCAAAGAAGCTCAGGTTTTTAAGCACAATTCCAGTGCATTGTGAGGCAGTCAGACCACAAGGCTGGCGGCGAGAGGCAGTTTTGTTCACGGTGGCAGCAGCTAATGGCCATCGGGGCAGCCTGCGCCCTTTGTATCTCACCCGTGCATTAAACAGGGGCGGGGGTGTAGGGGAACACGCCCGGGGCAGGTCGGTGTGGGTGAGCAGCTGCAGCTCGGGCTCAGGGGGCGGGAGCCAGGCCGGGAGCAGCCGCCCCTCCCGTGAAAGGGGCACCCGCGGCCTCTCAGGTGCCCGAGCGGTCCGGCCGCCCTGCGTGAGAGCCTGATGGGCAAAGCCCGGGGCTCCCTTCCTCGGGAGGACCAGCTCGGGCTCCTCTTCTGTTATCTAGTTGTTGCACCGAGGTCAAAGTATTTTAGGCATGTGGATATCTGAGACTCTGCCATGGGAGCCCTGGCAGCAGGTAAGGAATGCTGGTGTGAGTGTGGGGTGTGGCTGTGAGGGGCCTCCGTCCTGGCTCAGGTGGGTGAAGTGACTCCTGGGGGGCCAGACGGGGCAGTTTCCTTAACAGGGTATACCTGCATTGTGACTTGCAAGCTGTTGCTTAGGTGTGGAGGTACAGGGCTCATCATGCACTACAATTCTGTCAAAAACAGGTGAAAAACATCGCAGAGTGGCATAACTGCTCCCCAAGGTTATTCAGTGTAGGGGGATAGAATATAAGAAAATAAAGAGAGTGTGGAAATCTTACCCCTAAGGAGTTGCAGCTGGGCCAATTATCAAAGATTAGGAACAGGCCTGTCTTTACCAGGCCACAGCTGTAAGCAATGAGAAGAAGAGTGCTATAAAAGAGTAGGGTGGCTGGGTGAGAGGGGAGCTGGAGTCAGTGGCTGCTTTGTGAAGAAGAAAGAGTCAGTGCTCTGAGGAGTTGCCCACAAGAAACACCAAGAAGGTATGAAACTTTTGTGATAAGGAGACAATGGTATGGAACCCCTGCAGTAAGATGAAAACAACTCAGCGTTGTTTCTACTGTGCTGCATTATCTACAGTGCCAAGAGCTACCTACAGTTCCCACTGTTGCTAACTCTGAGAAGGGCCTGGCTCCATCTTTTTTACACCCCCAGCAGTATTAAGTAGCTGTAGATAGCTGTGAGATTTCCCTTGTTCCTTCTACCTTTTCTTTAAACCAAGTAAATGTGGTTGCCATAGCTGCTTCTCCATGTTCCATGTCCTTCAGCCCCCTGACTATCATGATAATCTTTCCTGGATTCCCTTTAGTATGTCAATATCTGCTCTGCTGCAAATCCCAACTGGACACATGAGTTGAAGTGAAAGTCATGAGAGAGTTATAATATTACAGCTAATGATTACTATCTTGCACCTGAGGAAAATGCATGAACAGTAGATAATTCTTGATGGCAGAAATGTTGCCTTGGGGGTTTACTGATTTTTGTACCTTACAGGCACTGGGAGATAAATAATGAAGAACTGAATGATGGGCTTTCAGTGAACAGTTGTGAGATTCATATCATAAAAAGGCTCATATATTTTGTTTAAATGGAGGCACTCTCATTTAGCCAGTAATTCTGAATTCTATATTAGCTATGCTTTGGACACTCAAACACTGTCCTTCATGTCAGTGTTGAAGAGCTAAACCGTGGCATGGCAGAGGGCAGGTGGTTGGGTCTTAGCTGAAGATGAGACATAAGACACTATGGGTAGTGCCTGGAGAAGGAGCATGGTGATCCTGATATCTCTGCTGTAAGGCATCTTGAAATTCCCCTTATATCACTATATGTAGAAACACAGAGAAGTTTGGGTTGGAAGGGGGCTGAAAGATCATCCATGGGCAGGGACACCTTCCACTCGACCAGGTTGCTTAAAGCCCCATCCAACCTGTCCATGAGCACTTCCAGGGATGAGACATCCTTATTGCTTGCGTAAAACTGTAGTATTAATCAAGCATTTGGAATCAAATGCAATTAATCTAAGTAGGCACCATGCACTGAATCATGACCCATACCCTGATTTCTAAAAAATGTTTATCACAGCATCCTTACTGGCAACTGAGTATCCCATGCCATAGGATGCCAATTTAATCAAATATATTGGTCCTGTAAACAGCAACTTTTATCATTCAGTGGTCAGATTTCCCCTCCCTTTCAAGAGTTATTCAAGGAAGTCTTAGGCTGCAGAATACTGGAAGTGACTGGATGCCTTTTCAGAAAATAATATCTCACTCATTCAGGCTGGCATATATACAAGGAATAACAGTTTATTGTACCTGATACATATTTGTTGGACTGAGTGCAAGGATGAGATGGTGAAATGTAATGTCCTGTGATATACAGCAGGTCGGGCTAAATGATGTAATGGTCTCTTTGGAATACACAAAGTGCTGAGCTGCATGCCAGAGGCCAGGCAGGCTCCTGGTGTTCCCACAAGTCTACATGGATCATCTACCCCTGCACTCTGTGGTGGAACTCCCATTTGCATCCTTCACAGCAGGATATTGAGGCAGGCAGTTAATGCTAAAATGAAAAGTACAACCAGGTTTGTTGGGAGCCTGTGGGAAGTGCTGGACAAGGGAGACACAGCTAAGGCTAAATATGTCCAAAATGCTGCCAAAACTAGAAAGTTGGCTCTAAAGTACTTATGCTCCATGGGGTCAGCACTCTTGGTTTTTCTTCTCAGCTGGCAGCTCTCTGGCATGGGACTGCACTGCTGAGCCAGCCCCAGCACTGCTTGGAGGGGCCTCTCCTGACATTGGTATTTGGCACTGAACACCATTTGCACTGCGAGCTGCAGGTTCAAGTTCTCACTCAGCTGATCTCTGAATCCCTGTGATGCCTAAGCTTTTTATATCTTTTCATATATTTGTAGCTTTGTAGATAATGCATGGCTGTAACTTCAGTACTCTTTTCCCCGAGATTTTAGAACAATAAGGCATGCTGACTTTCTAAACACATTGCTGAAATACTGTTTAGTCCTATTCCAAGTAGGGGATCTACAATAAGATGTAATAAGAAGTGGGGAAGAGAACCCCATGGACCAGCTCCAAGGGGCTGACCCAGGGGTGCATTACTAGGGCATCTGAATCTCCTATTGGATGTACCTGTTTGATATCCTAATTAAGTAAACTTCTAAAGTTTTAGAAATTTGATTCTGACTGTGCCCATCAGCACTGAGACACCTGGAAGCTTCCAAATAAAGGTCTGCTTTTGACTTTACTATTCTAACTCTGTTTGCAAGGGTTTTTCCCTTCTGACTTTTCCCTTCTAGACAGCACCCAGCAGTATAGTTACCCTCTCCTGTCCCCTCTGCTCTTGCAGCAGCACAGCTGCTCCTGTGTATCCACAAGTAGGCAAGTTAGTTCTAGCCAGGAAAGTATTCACTTTTGCTCCAACAAAATTGGTCTGTGTCATCTCACCTTAGAGTTTAAACCCGTGCCAGGGCTGGCACAAAGAAATCAGCAGAAATATAAGACTGTCTGAGAACAGAAACAGTTTTCTGTTTTGCAAAGGGGCAGCTGATTAGGTTAATTGTGCCATGAATCTGAATTTTCAGTGAAACCTTGTGCAGTAAGACTTGTAGTAAAAGCACAGCTTCAGGCTGCATTCAGCTTACTTGTATCACCCAGTTTCCTGACTTCTGAGGAACATTTCAGAGTTGGACTTGACTCTATTCATCAAGGTCTAGGGAAGGAGGTAGGCTATTTATTGTCTTGAGCAGTTTTTCCCACTGGTGCAAATAATCCAGACTACTCTCAGATGTACTCTGAATACAAAATTTCAGCTTTGTAAGATTAACTTCAACTTGTGGTGCTGCAATCTCCCCTTCCTGGAGAAGGGGCTGTGACAAACTAGGAACTTTTTATCAGGGATATCTTCCTGGAAAGCTGTGGTAACACACTGGTGGTTTCCAAACACATGTGCTGTCCTGGAAACTGCTGGGAAGAAGAGGACATGATCTTCTCTGCCCACTTTGAGGTAGAACTACACAATAGTTTAGGTTGTAAGAGACCTTTGAAGGATCTGGTCCAGCCCTTTCCCAAAGCAGGACCAGCTTAGATCAGGTTGCTGAGCACCTTATTAGCTGGAGGTTTTGCAGCTTCTCAGGTCTCCTTTGTGAATATTTGGCTTCTGTCATGTAGATTGCATTGAGAAGCCATTTCCTGTGGTGCCTGTAGTGCTCTCAGTATTCCTGTCTGAAAGAAGGCTTGGTCCTCCCTCTTCAGATTCTCCAGTCCGGTTGTTGGAGGCAGCTCTGCAAGTCTCATTTAACCTTTTATTTCTAAGGCTGAAAAACCAGAATCTTTCAGTCTGTCCTTGTAAGGCAGCTTGTTTCAGGTATCTTAAGAAAACACCAAGCCAAACTTCAGACTGTCCTTGGGCTTCAGGGAAAACCTTCAGTTTTGTTAAAGGTTTCTGATTCACACAGCGCCTCTATATTCCCAGAATTAATCAGCAACACTGATTTATACATATTTTTTTAAAAAGTGTTAAATTAATAGTTTTTTAAAATGAAACACCCTTTCTTGTCTTTTATGCTTGTTTTTCTTTCTGGCAAGTATTTGAAAAGAAATGCAGTTTTATTCAGGATAGAATAGCAGATACAGTATGCCAGAAAGATGAGTGTTTCTCCCATTTATGCTGTTCAGAAGACTTTGACTGGGAAAGAAATTACTTTCAGTTTCTGTTATTTTAAAATTGTTTTTAATTTCCAAGGAAGGCTTGAGACACTGACAAGCTGAGGTGATGAGACTGCTCAGGCATGTTAGGTCTTTGCCAGCTGTTTCTTGTGCAGCTGCTGTCAGGGCTGGGCTCTGTTCTGACTCAAGTCACAGTGAAAGACAGTTCAAGTTTTGCTGTTGTTTTCCAACTTGACAAATGTTAAAACGTTTGACCTCATGTGACACATCAGAAATATCAGAGTAACTATTATGTGTCAATTACAAATAATGCAGTTTTGTCCTCTTGAGAACACCTGGTAAGCCATTCTCTCCAGATTTGTTCATACTGGCTTGAATACCTCTGGCTAAGAGCATTTTACCTGCTTCCAGGGCTTGTACATACAAACATTTATTTTCTTGGATCTCTGTTACATAAGCACCAGCCCCCTTCCCCTTTGTCTATTTTTTACTGTATTTTATATTTCTTGGAGATGGAATACATGGTGCTGCAGCAGAGTGGTGGATTGACACCTAATCCACAGTTTAACTGAGAATTTTTGCCACTGCTTTTCCTTATTGTTTGGCGAGATAAATATTGTGGATGCTAATTCTGTTTGAACTGGGCACAAGGTAACTGCAAAACCCGTTGCTGTCCATCCTCCTTTGGGTTTGTTAGGGGTTTTTCTGCCTTTTAGATGGAAGCATATGTTTATCTGCATGTACAGAAAGGTAACATCTTACTTAAACACATAATTAATCATTTATGAATTATTAGAGAGCATCCAGAAAATGGCCATGAGGATGATGAAGGGCCTTGAGGAGAAGGCATATGAAGAGTGGGTGAGGGCACCTGGTCTGTTCAGCCTGGAGGAGACTGAGGGGAGACCTCATTGCAGCCTGCAACTTCCTTGTGAGGGGAAGAGGAGGAGCAGTCACTGATCTCTCTCTGTGGTGACCAGTGGCAGGACCTGAGGGAATGGCCTGAAGTTGTTTCAGGAGAGGTTTAGGTTGGGTAGTAGGAAAAGCTTCTTCACCCAAGTGTGGTTGGGCACTGGAACAGGCTCTCCAGGGAAGTGTTTGCAGCACCAGCCTGACAGAGTTTGGGAAGTGTGTGGACAACACCTCAAGTAACATGGTGTGGTTCTTAAGGCTGTCCTGTGCAGAGCCAGCAGCTGAACTCTGACTTGATCCTTGCAAGTCCTTTCCAGTTCATGAAATTCTACAATTCTATGTATGATAGGGGCTCTAATGAGCTGAGGTACATTTCAGATGCACGACTGAGGCTCTTTGCAGTCATGTCTGGCCACACATGCTGACTTTGACATTCGTTGATCCCTTGCTGGGGTTATTTGACTTTCTGAGCTACAGGAAAAGTAACTCCCCCCACCGAAGTGTATAATTTTCTGCCAAATTAATGAGTTGAAATACATCAGAAAAATGCCTGACAAGCATGAAAGCTGGTGGAAGGAATGAAGCTGGAAGAGGTGTCTGGTGTGAGTGCAAAGAAGTGTATGGAAAGACAGGATGGAGGAGCACTATTGACTCCTTTAGATAGCAGCAATCTCTCAGATAGCTTGAACTCAAACTTTGGCCAAGCAAAACTGGCCTCTCATTTTCTGTTTTGCCAGGTTTCTGCCTTGAACAGGCCAAAAAATTGATATGTGCATGAAGTTTGCAGATTCACAGAGGAACAAATGGCTGAGTTTTATTAGTTGTTTTGTGGCAATATTCATATATCTTTTTCTTACAAAACCTCTGAAGACACCTTCACACTTCCCCTGCAACCGCACCCACAGGCAATACTCTTGCTGTGCATTACTGATGTATTATGTAGGATCTTCCCATAGAAAATGTCAGTATTAATATTTGAACAGTGATCCATCATTTCCCTCCAACAAGTAAAGCACAAATGATCTCATTCTGATCTTGCTTGCCCTGGGATAAAGCAGAAGTCGTTTCACTGGATACAAGCATTACACCAGTGTAAAATTCTAGTGGTAGATGAAAAACTGGCAATGACAGAGAATTAAAAAAGCACAAGCTCATCCTTTGAATTGTGGAACATGAAAAGACTCCATTGTTGACACACAGTTTTTAGCTGATGAGTGTGCAGCCTTGGTGGCCCCTGCCCCTGTCAGTGTGACACATATTTGAGAGGGTCCTGCTCTGTGTGTGCACTGGATTAGGAATCAGCTGTCAGCAGGGAGCGTTTCGCAGCGTGAGAGGTTCCTGGGTGTGATGGTGTGCACGACAGGCAGCCCTGGGGATTAAACTGGCTGGTAACAAGCATTTGTATTTACCAGTCTGGTTAACTTCAGATCAGCCTTCTACCCATTTCCATGGAAACAAGGGAAGTTTTGGTTCACTGTAAGTGGCTTAATTTACTTTCTAACGGTATTAAAAATAGAATACTAAACAGACGTAAAACTAACTCTGGAACATACTTTTTATAATATGATTTTAATCAGCCATGACATTTAGGGATTGTTTTTCCATACTTCCTGCCTGCAGTTATGGGTGAAACTTTAATTGAGCAGTTGCTCCATGAATCTGCAACAGCATGGAGAGAATAGGTCAGGAGAGGAACTGTGAATAGTTGAGGGTCTTAAATCTCTGGTTTTGGTAGAAAAAAATTTAATGCCCTTGCTTGTGTGCTTTCCTGTTTGTTTTTTTTTTTTTTCTACAAGACATGAAACTGGAGAGATAAGATTGTGCTGGGAACTTCTTACATATGTATTATTTTACTGGAATGTTATGTGTAAGTTTTGATATGACAGAATAGTCACTCGTCTAGTCCAAGAGAAACATGACATACTGATGTAACATAGAGAAATGCACCAAAATTGTGTTTTCCTCTAGCATTGGCATCTTCAAAGTTACCTTATAGGAGGCTATTTGCAAGTAAATTCTTTCTTGGATTTCTACAAAGAGTTCATATTTCCATTCAAATTAGAGGTGCATCAGACTGGAAGCATCCTCAACGTGTAAATTAGCAAAGTTAGTGGAATTGCAGGGTGCCTTACATGGGTGATTTTCTTGCTCCAAGTGCCTGTCAGGATGTGTGCACTCATGGGCAAAGTGTGTGGATGTCCACTAGAAGTAATTCTTACTCCTGGGATACTGATAATTGGTAAATGTGTGAACTGCTTGAAAAAAAGCCCAGCTTTAATTATGCATGAATACCGATCAGTCTGGAAATCAATTTGGCTGACTCACAGTCAAAATTTAGCCTTATTCTCTGAATTTCAATAACTATGAGTTTTTATCTCAAGTTATATTCTAAGAGTAGTTGGAGGCAGCAGGGAAATTGGCTTTGATGTTTATCTGAGCATTGGAAATGAGTATAGGCTTGCATCTAAAACATCAGGGAGATGACGTTCCTTCCCTCCATGGTATGGCGCTGACAGTGCTGTTCATACTAATGCCCAATCCTCACTGGGCACTTGTGCATCTGCCAAGTGATAAGGTCACTGTTTTCCATATGGGACACTGAGAGAAAGAAATACTTTATGGTTTTTTCAATGTCACAAAGGCTTTTTGCAGTTGAGGGAATGAAACTTAAGTTGATCTCAAACTTAACTTTTCACACTTTTCCCATTGCTCATCCCTTTTGTCCATGACAGATGAGCTCTGTCTATTAGGTCTACCTAGAGGAGCAACAAAATGTCCCATACTAAATTGCAGGAATGTTCTGATGATAAACCATAACTAAGAATTTCTATTTCCATAGAAAATACAGTCAGCCTCACTTACTAAAATATGTTGTAACAGGTGGTGGGGGTTCCAGATCCTTTCCATACCTCCCTGGCCAGGAATGTGTGCAGCTGACTGGAAGCAGCTGTGTGTGAACTCCCTGAGCTGACAGCAGCTCTGTGAGTGGCTTTAATCAATAGCAGCAGTGGTTGGAGAAATGCAAAGACAACATGGCTGAAATACTCTCCTCAGTAACTGGAGAAATTGGAGGAAAACTATGTGAATGCATTGACAGCATGATGGTATCTTTTAAGGCAGAAAACCTGAGAAGGCTGGCCTCTGATCCTGCTGACATATGCTGAAAAGTAAGCATGGAGTGTAAGACTTCCAAATATTGTGAGATTTTGTGTCAACTCTTCTCCAGCTACTGGAGTCCAAGGAAGCAGCAAAAAAAAATGTTAAGCTTCATATGAGAAGGAAGGTAGGATGCTTGTTTTCATGCAAAGAAAAGGTTTGCAAATGGGAGTGCAGTGTAGGAAAAAACCAAAGAAACCAGAAATATGTACTATGAAATGACACTGTGAATATCCCCAGATGGTACCTTTCACGTGTTTTAAAAGACACAAACTTACAGGCTGAGACCTGTATGTTTTTAATAAAAAAATTTTAATAAAATACTATTTTCCTCTCTCACCACAAAATGTAATTTCTCATTTTTAACCCGTGTTGCTATAGTGACTTGTTTCTCTGTTAAATCTTCCTTATATCCTTACAAACTGAGGTCCTAAGCCTTCCCTGATAAGTGTGTGGGCTGGAGACAGAATGAAAATGATTTTCCGCATACCGCAGTCATTTGAGTAGTGTTGCTGACGTAAAGGAGACAGATTGTAAGCTTTCATTATTAAATTGTATCAGGAGCAAAGCAAGCTGAGGAGACACTCTGGATGGAACAACATAGCACTGAAAAGTTAAAAAGTTATAGTGGTCCTCAAATGGTTTGGAAATGGAACAACTGGGGAAGGTTTAAAATGTGCGGGTTTTTCTGTGTCAACAACAGGTGTGAGCAGAACACACGTCTGTCAGGAGGTAGCTTTGTTCTTGGTAATAGATTTTGGAGGCTCTTGCAGGTTCAATAATATCCAGATCTCTCAGGCAGAGACTGGTATTAAATAGAAATCTCAAGTATGTTAAGCTCCAAGGACAATGATACTGTCATTTCAAGAAGGATTTTCTTACTCCTAGCACAGGCCATGAGGTGACAACAGCAGCATTAGATGTGAGGGCTTTTCCATATGGGCAGCAGGCAAGCTCACAGTCCATCCAGTGAAGAGATGGAGCTTATGTTAGCTTGACACAGGTGAATGTGCAAGCACAGTGGAATGATGAAAAAAGGGCCAAGACTGCCACAGAGGTTCACAAAGAGCAGCTGGGTTTGAAAACTTCCAGCCTGACTCTCTAGGCATCTCTAGTATTTAGAGGGCTCTGTAGGGTCCAGTGGCAGCAGGGGAAGCTGGATGGGGAGATGAGAATGGTGGTGGATCTGCTTGTCCTTGTCCTCTCATGGCTCTGGGCAGTGCTGTGGAGCACCATCCACCAGCTCCAAGGAGTCCTTCAAGAAACGGGGTGCTTTATCCAGAGTCTGCACTCTGGTCTCCTGGCAGTCCATTTTTGACCTTTAATCTGAACTTTTTTTTTGTGTTTCCCTTTGTTGTTTCTACCAGTATTAATTATTCTTTCTGCTCACAGTTTGTTTTTTTATTTAGCCTTCCAAGAAGGACTTGCAGGTTTTTCCCTGTGAGGAAAGTGCCCACCTGATTTGCTAGGCATTTGTAAGCAAGCATGGTGCTGGTTAGTCCTCATTGCAAATCAAATCAGATCATCCACAAATCAATAGAAGACTGAAACATCTCTCTTTTCTAAATCGTGTCTGGGATTTTGTCTGCTAAAGGAATTAATTTCTGATGGCAATTATTGTTCCACTTAAAAATAATTAGCTTTATCTTCTACTTAGAAAATATAAATTAGGCGGCTGTCTTTGACTTGATATTCTCAGGAGCACAGGGAAGCTAAACTCACTTGTATTGAGAAGGTTTCTGATTTATTAGCTTTAAAGCTGCTTCTATAATCTGTCTAGGAATGTCTGGGGGAAAATAACAATTTATGCTTGTAGAAAACCCTATATTTCATTTTCTAACAAAATGCATCCTTTAATTCTAACCGATCATAATCATGAATTTCACAAGCAGCGAACCCAGTGCTTTATTTCCCTTTTTATTTCATTTAAAAAGGCTTTTTGTTGTTTGCCCCTATTTGCTGTCATTAAGTGGAAGCACAGCTCTTCCAATTCTCTGCTCCCAGTATGAAACACACTCAATTGTACAGGTCCCTGAGTAGGTACAAAGTAAGCGATTACAAAAGGTAAAAGTTGTGTTCAGCTTCTAAGACGTCTTTAAAATTTGTTTAAATGTTTTGAGACCTTCTTTAACACAGGAGTAACCTCTGGCAAAATTTATTAACCTTTGATATAAATTTCTCATTTGATTTTTATTCCTCTTCTAAGTTATCAGTTTCTAATTCAGTTTTTCAGTTTGAACCTCTGAAATAGAAATTTGTGGGCAGACTCTTTGCTGATGCAAACTTACTTGTGTTAGTTCCCAGCATCTGAGAATCTGACTTCTTACATCTTTTATAGATTTTTCCCAACAGAGTGGTTTTTTTTTTCATTCTAGAACTTTATTTTCAGTTGCATTAGTAACAACTGGCATTAGCTTTATGTTTCTATGAGAGGCAATTGGTAGCTGTGAATGCAGATGTGAACAAGCAAAATATTATTCACTTCAGCTGAGCTACCTCTGTTTTTAGCATGGCACAGTGTCAGTGGAGAGTCCAAAAAATTATTTAGGTTTAACATTAATGAGCTGATGCTGTGGATTTCTTCATAGCTGAGGGCTTTTCAGACAATATTAGGAAGCTCCTACCTTCCCCACTTGTGCTTGAAAATCCTATAAAGCAGAACAGTCCATCCTTCTTGACTCTGAAAAATGGAGTAATGCCAAGAAACAGTGAGCTAAGACAAATCTGACAAATATGGAAAATCTTCTCACTGGAGGTCTGCCTGTAGTAACCATTAATCCTAATTGTCTCTGCTGTCAGGAGTGGATCAACGTCCCTTTAAAAGCCATGACAATACTCAGAAAAATTTTCTGGGGGAGGGAATCAGCTGACAACCCTTCTTCTTCGTGGTGCCAAATTTTGTATGGTGAATCATATCTGCCAGTGCCAGTATCTTTTTGTTTTAATGGTCCTGCTTAGCTGGAAGCACTTTGAGAGAGGTAACAGTTGTATCTGCTTTGGGAATATTTTACTGACGGTCGGGTGTAAGGATGGGCGTTGCATCTGCAGATGGACCTTGGTGGCATCACTGACCCTGTTGCTCCTAGAGCCTTTACACCTGGAGTCGCTGTGGAAGGGATGCAGTCTCACTCAGACTGTGTACTGAGTTTCAGGGCTGACTTTAAAACCAGTGGTACAGAGTTGAGAAAAACAAAGTGAAGAATAAAGATGAAAGAGCTGAAGAAATAGGTCAAGTGATCCAGCATCAGCCACTGACTACAGCCCATGAGGTTGTGCAGAATTTTGCTGGGTTAGCCTGAGATGGAGTGAAAAATGCAATAAAATGGACAAGGAGAAAGCCCAAAGGGTTAGAGAAGATCATGTTTTAGGGGAGAAATGAAAACTCAGATAGGGAATATGTAATAAACCCAATTTTGTAATATTATGTCCAATATAGCACTCAAGGTTTCTTTTTGGAGCTAAGTGATGTTGTAGCATGGCTGGCAGTTGCAGAACAAGAGTAGGTGTTCTGTGTGACACAACACCACTGGAGCTGCAGTCTTTAGTGAGGATTTTGGTTTCTCTGACATGAAGTAGAGCCTGAATCAACTGTTCTGTGGCAGGCCTATCCCTTGCAGTGTAGGCTAACCCTGGAGCAATTGAGCCAGAGTGACTTTTGCCAGGGACAGAAGAATTTGGCCCGTACAGTCACTCTACAAATTAAAAACTGAAAGTTTTGAACTTAAAACACATTTTCCCTGTTGCAGTTAGGAGAAGGGAGATGAGTATCTCCTTCAAGCTGGAGGCCTGGTTTTGTTCAACAGTAGGTTTAAATTAACCTCATTATAAGTGGGAGCTTGATGGCTTTTTTAGTGCAGACATTTGTCTGTTTAGTTAAGATGGCTTCTTCTGTTCAACTGCTGCTAATTAGCATCCATCATTAACTGGTCCAGAGCTTGCAGCCCTATTCATTGAAATTATTTTTAATGGGAACTGCACCCATTGCAGCATTGGATTAAATGTTAGTTTAATGAGGGTGTGTTCTTTATTTCACTGTAACTGAAGCTCTGTTTGTCTGTTGAAATAGGTAAAGGTTTCTGTACCTTTTCACTAAATAATTTGCTGAAACTGTGATCCTGAGTATGTTCAATTAACAGAAAGCCCATAAACACTAAAGAAATCCATTAAGGAAGTGGGAGTAATAGACAAATAGGAGAGTAATCTTTCAAATTAAGTTAGGTGTGAGCAAACTATATAGTTTTTAGAGCTGATTTCTTCTAAAAGGTGCCATTTCCACAGCTCTAGAAAATGAAATCTTTATCCACTGAGGCAGTGCAGCACAGAGCAGCAGCTCTGCAACTGTGACAGCCTGTGGCTTTGAATGACACCTTGCAGGTTGAACCAGGGAGCTCCAGAGTGGAAAGCAGGGTTGCTGCCACACGAGCAGAAGACATTGCCAGCTTTTCTTGCCCAGCTTCCTAGTGCAGAAGCAGGAATGAGGGAAGCTCTCAGTGTTCCCCTTGATGAGGATGGGCCTTACCTTGGGGGTGTGCTCCCTGCAGGGGAGGGGGAGGGCCACTTGGATCAGTATTTATATCAGGAGTCCCAGCAAGTGTGGACATATGGCAACTGTCCGGTAACACTTATCCAGCCTTAGGACCTTCATCCCAATAATTCTTCTCCATCTGCACACTTCCTAGGACTTACATAAGTAGGAAATTGTAAGTGCATGAAGCCAAAAATATGAAAGAATACAGAACAGATGAAGTGAGAGATTTTGTCTTAAAATAAAACTTTCTCTTCTGATTCTGATTTAGACTTTCTTCAGTCCATCTGTCATCCCTTCCCTGCCTTCAGCAAAGGCTGCAGGGGCTCACACCAAGCCAAGTCTCTGTGTATGTGCCTCTGCCCTCATTGACCGTCAGCTGCTTTTGATGCCATTGACCATAACTTTTTCCCAGGATGTTCTTCCTCTTCAGGGATTTCAACATCTTTTGAATCAATTTTTTTGTGATCTTGTCTTATTTGGAATCACATTTGTCACATTTTTGTCCCATTTTGAATCACATTTTGTCATCTTCCTACCCTTCTATGTCCTTCTATGAGAATGCCACAAAGACCTGTCCTTGATATTTCTTTACTCCTTTTAAACTTGTTTCTAGGTACTATTGTCTAAATACAAATTTATCTTACCATATCTATGTTGATGGGGCACAGACTTGTCTGAATAATCAGGCCATTTTTATTCTGTCCAAACAGTGGTCAGGGGGTGTTTTTCTGACAGGTCTGACATCTGTAGATCAGTTTTAGCCACCTCTGACACATGATTCTCAATAATTGATAGAGTATAGAACCATAGAACTGTTAGGAAATGGCCTCTAAAGTCATAGAGTCAAACTATTAACTCAGCACTGCAGAATCCACTGTAAAACCACATCCCCAAGCGCCACATCCACAGGTCTTTTGAGCATTTCCAGGTATGGTGATAACATTACTTCCTTGTTCCAATGACTGACCATGTTTTCAGTGAAGAATTTTTTCCTACTATCTAGTCTAAACTCCACTGCAGCTTGGGGCAACTTTTTCTAGTGTGATTGACTCCTACATGGCTACAGACTCCTTTCAGGTGGTTCTAGAGAGCGATAATGTCTCCACGGAGCCTCCTTTGCTTCTCTTTATTCAGAGAGGAATATTTTCCATTGCTGTCACTTTTGGTCTCCTTTTGAGGCCAAAATCATGAAGGTGAGCTTTCTTACACCCAGTTTGGTCAGATCTTGCAAAGCCTGCATACTTTCTTCTCAGGATGTGGTCTTTTTTTTGACTGTAACATCACTAAAAGTCTTACCCAGGCTCTTACTCCTGGCATCTCACTCAAGGTAATATTCTCTTCTCCAGTTTTCTCCCATTGAAATGAATTCAGAATTTACACGCAGAGGCATTGTCCTATCCCAGTACATTGACAACATCACCTCCTTCCTGCATTGTTCCATTAGTTCCTCTGTCTTTGTTTATACAGCATAATCTTGTGTTCATTTTGAACAACCTTCTTGTCTCATCCCCACATGGTTTGTCTTGTCTTCTTTGTTTTAAATGTCAGCTCTCATCTTTGATGTGCTGATGATACCAGATCCCTTCCTCTTGTTGTTACATCTTCAACTCCTCACCTTTCCCAAGCTTCCCCTCACATGTGGAAGGAGCTCTCTGAAACAGCAGCAAAGCAACTTTCAAGTCATTTTAGAAGTAATTTTTTTCCTGTGATGCCTTACAGAAACCTTGACAAGCTGATAGTGTGCCAAGGCAGATCCTTTTCATGCTGACTGATAGTTCTTATATTCCCTGGCTGCCTGGGAGCCTCAGATGTCTTCTGTTTCAAACAGGGATGTCTTTGAGTCCCCTGTCTCAGCAGGGCCCTGGTACGTGATCTGAGGGACACAATAATAAACAGTGCTTTGTTCTGGGCACAGATGAGGAACTGTGCTTGTGCTACTGTGTCTCTCTCCTTTCCCCCTCTGCCCCAACCTCACTGCAATTCTGTTCATCTCAGTTTCATAATATTGGTCCTATAAACAAGGCAAGGTTACATCTCCTAGAAACTAGTTAGTTGGAGATCACCTAATATCATTAAGGTGATAATGGTATCACCAAAATAAAGAGTATAATTCATTTGGTAACTGTTTGCCATGGTTTCAGTTGGACCTAAAGAAGGTAGAAAATCGGTTTTGTGCATGGACGAGGAAGTCTTCGTGGCTTAACTGCTTGCAGCAAGTGACTTGTGAGGGCCTGGTTCCTGCAGAGGTGGTTTCACAAGGGCCTTCATGTGCTTCTCCAGATGTGGAAGAATGGGATCTGAGCACTGGGGACATTCTGTGCAGCTTGAAAGAGAAGTTCTTTTTAGGAGGTCTGTAGTTGTTCCCAAAAAAAACAGAAGAGCAGGAGTATGAGCCAGGTAGAAAATATGTGCCTTGAAAGGTTGATTGCAGAACGAAAAAGTCTGTTTCTTTATAGAAGGATATAATAAATATAGGAACCCTGTGTTTTGTCTTGGGTGCAGTTTAAAAACTTTTTTCCCCCCTTAGGTAGCTCTAGCCAGTGATGAATTTGTTCATGGGAGTCTCCTGGAAGCAGACCCCATTTCATGGCAAACACCCTCAGGTTCATGGTGTGCTCACAGGGTTTGTCCAGACATGATGCTGCTGTAGCTGGGGGTGCCTCATGATGGTGCTGGTCATCAAAGGTCTGAGGCTCAGTGTCAGGATGTCATGTTTCTAACAAAAACTCTTTCAGATGGTTTTGTTTTATAGATGATGCGAAAGGAGGGAGGCCTTGATTAAGATGTTTGAACAAAAAACTAGATGCAAAAATCTCTGAGATTGTTAAAGAAATAGAGCACATGATTTCTGACTGAAGTCAGTGGGGAAGAATCTAAAATTCAAAGTCAAAGGAAAGTGCTATTAAAACTGAACTAGAAGTCCCCTTACTTATTTATAGTTAAGTCATCTCTTCTTTTTACCTCCAGAGTGACAAAGCCATTTGCTTTCTATTGACCAGTGTGTCTTGATCTGCCTGATGACATTTCCCAAGATTAATGTCTGTTTCTCAACAATGCATATTCTTCATGATGCATCACAATTAACCACTGCTACTTGGTATGACAAGGAGGGACTCTTTTTATCTGCATCTGCATGACTTCTATCTGCATTTCAAATGACAAGTAAACAGACACTTTTCTCATTTACCTTTTTGAAATGAAAAAAAAATTGAAATTCATGCTTAGGTTCCCATAAGATGCAGAACATTTTGCAAGGGAAATTTGTTTGGAAATATAAAAAGTAATAAAGCATTAACCAAACCCCACAATGTATAAGATACAGAACACACAAGCATATCCTATTATTTTAATACTTGACTTTATAGCTTTAATTTATTTGGGTCTGTAGAAACATCAAATTAATATTCATAAGCTCGCTTTAGTGCATTTGTTTGTTTTCAGTATAAATTACCAGGCTAACACTGTTCAGGTTTGCCAAAGTGTGTTTTTTAAACTCAATGGGAGTTTCATGTTTTGACCCAGTTTTTCAGGGATGTACTTCTGTGCTTAACTTGAAAATGCGAGTGATCCATTTGTCTTTAACATGATTCTTCATGTGTGTCAAGTTAAACTTGTGTGCATTTGCCTGAAGCTACTGAGTTTTTGCCATGATAAATTTACAGACATCTAAGAAACAGCTTCCATTAGAATTTTTTTACTGCTTTATTTAACCTCAGTAGGTGAACATAAGCCATTAATACAGATTCAAATTTATCTAATAATTGTTTTAATAATTTTAGCTCAATTTCATATTTTCAGATAGCATGCAATGTAAGATCTTTGATTCAATCAAGTGTTTGGTTCCTTTAAGGAGATTGCCAGCAGAAGCAGTGACCAGACATAGAAGTGGCCTTGTGCTATTTTCTGAAAGTGCTTTGGATAAAGATTTCTCCACTCATGTAATGGAGACATCCAATAGCTCATAAGTTTAAGAAATCCTTTGAGCTTAATTTTGCTCAATTAGTTTCTTGCTTTCTTCTTGGCTTCCTTCCATATATTTTCTACTGCCCTTGGTAGTTTTATTTGCTTCTGGTCTTTATAAGGTCACTTGCTGACAGCCCCTTTTCTCCAGGGAGTATTTCAGCTGAAACTTGGTATTCTGAATGTGTGTAATGTATCTGAGTATTATACTCTTAGTCACAATAAAAACCAACAAAATGTCACAGCTTTAATAGGCAAGAACATGGCATCATTGTAGGAGGTACAATGAAATTTCTGCTCCGTGCACATTTGTAATAAGAAAAGCTGACAGCATGTGAGAATTCCTAAAGAATAGGATGGTAAACAGCACAAAGGTTTTTGTAAAGCCTTTTACATAAATCAGTCGGTGAAACCTATTTAAATACTGCTCAGGTCTGGCCATTTTATTGCAAAAATGATATATCAGAGCTCATGGAATATCATATTGCTGAATGAGGTGAAACATTCTGATATGAATAGGGATTGAATGAGTTGAGATTTTTCATTTAGAGATGAGATGGAAGTGAAATGAATGAGAGGATCCAAAACCTCAGGAAAGAAGTTAGATTCTTTTTCTTTTGGCATGAAATAGGCTACCTACTTTGCATAAGTAAGAACTGAAAACTATGAAACAATTCAAGTAATTTTTTTAAAACATGTAATAGAAAGTGGCCCCAGTAAGAGCCAAATAAAGTAAACAGAAAAAGAGATTGTATCTTTTATGTATGCATCAAAAATCTCCAGAGCTATTATTGAGGGAAATGATGTGAGATTTCATGCTTTGTGGCTTGAGCCTGCCACCAGCAGACACAAGGATGGGGACAGGCTGTGCTCCATCTGCCTGTCAAGAATTTCTCATCCTTCTCCCTGATGAGTCTCTGACTGCTCACAGTCAGATCCTGCAGTGTCAAGACTGGGTGGTCTGATAGTGTATTGAAGTCCTTGGGAATGATTAAGCAAGAAATCCTTAGTGTGATGTGCAGCTCCTTTAATTGACTGCTTAAATTTGTTCTCCTATGGTATAAATTAATAAAGGAAGTGTATATAAATTATTTATTATTTTTGAGTGGGTGTCAGGACAGTAAGTTTCTTCAGATAAACAGAAACAAACAATGGTCTTAAACTTTCAGTGCAATAAATTCACTTACTGCTCTATTTAACCAAATATTAAACTCAGAAAAAATATTCTAAAATAAACAATGAACTTATTTGATCTATATTTTCTGTCTCTGAGAAGTGAGCTTAGAGCTTCAATCCAAGAACTTAATAAAGAGCTCCTGAATCTCATTTCCACCTCTGTTTTTTTTTTTTAATGAATCTTTTTTGAAGCAAATTGCTTTCTCTTTGGGCCTGTCTCCCCATGGCTTGTACTTCTGAGGCCTGGAATCAGACATTGCTTTTCAATTTCAGTGTGCCACAGTTCTTTTTTTTAAAAGCATTCTTTAAAGCTGTTCTGATAGCTTTCTCCACAAAAGGATTAGATTGTGGATGGTCAGGGTTCAAGGTAATGTGCACACATTTTTGCAATGTACTTCAATTCAGAACAATTAATATTGTGTCACATTATCTGTCATTAGTGCATCTGGTATACCAGGTTCAGAATTTAATATGTAAAGCCTTTTACATCCTCATACACCCAGATAAAGGTGGAGATTTTCGTATTTTCTAGTCGTGTTGTTTCCATATAGTGGAAATAGTCATTCCAACTCAGTGCATGAATATTTCTGGTATAGATGAACATCTTAATATCCACATAGATCAGCAATTTCTTGAATTATCATAGGCATATATTATCATACTGTTTTCCTTTTTTCTCCAAGTTCAATATCAATTAAATATTACTTATTAAAATGTCACCTACAGCAAGAAGTTCTCTGTTTTCTCTAAGGAATTATGGTTATAGTTTATTTAAATAAGGTGTCAATATCTAGCATTATTTTTGACAAACTTCATCTTGTACTGTAGCCCTGGCAGACAAAAGCACCTGTGATAGGAAAGTTTTCTTGGCCATGTGTACATCAGTCTCAGGTGTTTGTTCCACTTGTTGACATCTAGGTCTGAGCACTGCAGGGTCATTCCTAGGGACGTTTGTGATGGGTAACTGAGTTTCATGATGGAATGGTTTGTGTTGGAAGGGACCTCAAAGGTCATCTCATCCAACCTTGTTGCCATGGGCAGGGACACCTTCCATTAGACCAGACTGTGTACGCCCTCATCCAAGCCAGCTCTGAATGCTTCCAGGGATGGGGTGTCATCCTTATCCTGTATTGTGTTGACAGCTTTCCAATACTATTCAAGACATGATGGAATTGATTTTCTACCCTCATAGGCTTCTGTCTTACAGCCTAAGCTCTCATAATGAGCCTGAGCATTTGCTGTTTTCAGCCCTTGAATCAATATGCTCTTTCCCTGAAAAAAATACAAACCATATCTCTTCAAGATTCTCCTTTAAGTCAAGCTCCTATAAACCTACAATGAGAATCATTTATCCCCAGCCTAATCTGTGGTTACTTGTGTGGTGTGCAAGTATGTCTTCAGATTGTTTCAGCTATTGCATTAAATTTCTCTGCTATGCTCAATTAATCAGAAAAAAACTCATTATGGGCACATAGGGTGCAAAAGCCTCTTCAATAAGGCCATGGTAAAATTTAATTATTTTTAATATATTTCAGCTTCTGTTTCTCAAAAATATGGAAAGTCTTTCCAAAGGCAACAGATAGAGCTTAGAACTGGTTTTGTGTTTGTTTGGATTGAGCCCTTCATACTGGTTTTGCAAATTCCTTCTATTTGAGTCTGCAGATTGCTCTGGAGAGATTTTTCAAATTCTGTCCATTTTGTCTGCTCTCCTTCCAGAACCTGCAGTTGGGTTTACTTGTGGTCTGAAGTCCTGGAAATGTTCTCTCTTTTTGTCCCAGAGTTTGAATAAGGAATTACATCTCCTCCTCCCTCTTATTCCCAGTTTGGAGCTCTTTTCCCAGTTCAATCTGATCTCCAGAATCAGGAATATCACAAGTCCTCTAAAACAGCCTGTTTGTCTCAACAGTATAAAATCTGTTATAAATTATCCAAAATTTTCCTCTGAGTTCTGTTATTAAAGGTATCTCAATAGCTTCATTTGTGTCAAGGAGCTCAATATTCGTATTTGTGCTGCACATTCTGATAAATGATTTTTTCCTGCCTCAGTCATAGGCTGATGTACAAATCTAGTGCATCTGTGACTGAAGTAATCCAAAGAAAATCTGCTTGTTCTTATCTGTGCTTGCCAAACTCTCATTTTAACTTTTTTTCTGTTTCCTTCTGCTTCTCTGGAGAGCTCTAGTTGCTCAGGAGTTTTTATTGCATCTTTTCTTATGAAACACTTGTCTTACACACATTGTTTAATTTCTGTGGCCCCCAGTGCCTGGTTGTAGGGGTTGTACATGTGCGTCATAGATTTTTGAATCTGAGTTTTGAACCTGAAAAAGCAGCTTATGCAGAAGAAAATAGATTTATGTATGGTTTTATACCATACACCAGTTAGTCTGGGTCAGAGTGTGTCAGGGATGTAATGTTTAAGAAACTAGGAGGTCTTATTATCACTACAAAAGTATAAAACAGTAGAGACTCTTTACTCATATTTTTAATTTAAAATTTTATGCAGGGTTTCATGTAAATTGTTCATAGCATCAAGACTGAAGCTCTTACATAGAGAAATTTCAAGGAGAGGTTAATAGTAGAGAGCAAATTTATGGGAATTTTCGGGAAGGAAAGTTTTTTTCCTGAAGAAGTATTCATTAGGCAGGATCCAGATGGTCCAGGTGCTTGCTGGCCTTAACACTTTGCAGGTTGAGCAGCACTTACCAATGCACTTATTCCCTTCCTTATCTTTCATTTAGTCATAAGCTGGGCAGCAGTTGGTACCCAGCAGGTTTGGGCTTTGTTTTGTCACTTGCCAGGCTAATCAGCAGGCAGCTCATCCACTAGGAGATTCCTATTATCCTGCCAAAGAGAAACCAGGGGACTTCAGGGAATTGTGCATTCCACCTGCAAGAAAAGGAGAGAAGCCAAAAATTATATTCTGAACTTTTTGAATCATAGAAACAAAGAAAGGCTTGGGTTGGAAGGGACTTTCTAGATCGTCCAGTTCCAACCTCACTGGCATGGGCAGAATAGCTTCCACTAGACCAGGTTTCACAGAACCCCATGTAACCTGGCCTTGAGCCCTTCCAGGGATGGGGCAGCCACAGCTTCTCTTGGCAGCCTGTTTCAGTGTCTCAGACACCAGACTCTCAGTAAAGAAATTCTTCCTTTTATCTAAGAATCACAGAATATTCTGAGTTGGAAGGGACCCACAAGGATCATTGAGTCCAGCTCTTCAGTGGGTGGTCCATATGGGGTTGAATGCACAACCATGGTGTTACTAGCACCATGCTCTGACCAGCAGAACTCATCTCATCTAAACTTGCCCTCTGGCAGTTTAAAGCTATTCTCCCCTGTCCTATCCCTACATCCCTCTCCATCTTCCTTGTAGCTCCTTTAGGTACTGGAAGGTGCTGTAAGTTTTCCCCAGAGCTTTCTCTTCTCCAGCCTTAACAGCCTCAACTCTCCCAGCCTGTCTCCTGTGCTCCAGCCCTCTGATCATCTTTGTGGCCTCCTCAGAACTCGCTCCAACAGCACTCCGGGTGGGCTCTTATCAGAGTGCAGTAGAGGGGCAGAATCTGGTCCCCCACCCTGCGGACCACGCTGCTTTGGATGCAGCCTAGGACGTGGTTGGGTCTCTGGGTTGTGAATGCACATTTCTGGGTCACGTTGAGCTTCTCATCAACCAGCACTCCCAAGTCCTTGTCCACATGTCTGCTCTCAATCCATTCTCTGCCGGTTCTTTGTATTTTTCTTGGGATCACTCTGACCCAAGTGCAGGACCCCTTCCCCCCTGGTCTTGTTGAACTTCATGAGGTTCACACAGGCTCACCTCCCAAGCCTGTCCAGGTCCCTCTGGATGGCATCTCTTCCCTCCAGTGAACGACCACACAACTCTGCTTGGTGTCATTGGCAAGTGTCCTGAGAGTGCCCTCAATCCCACTGTCCACATCACCAACAAAGATGTTAAACAGTGCCTGGTCCTAGTATGACCCCTGAGGATTACCACTCACATTTTGGTTTTCCACTACTCCCAGCACTATTCTGGCAATCAGATATTTTGGTGTCATTTGTTGTGAGAAAACGTTACATGTGATGATGGATTTCTCTTTTCCAGACAGCTTAGTCTGTGCTTGGCTCCTGGAAGCTATATCTATGGTCTGTGTTTGGTAAAATATTTTGGAAACATCTGTAAAATGCTATTTCAAATGTCTGGGTTTTGGCTGATTAAAGATGAATGCATGTGCCAAATTTAAACTGGAAAAAACCTCAAACAGTTTAGGACAGCGTAGATGTGTTTGCAAAAAGCAGAAAATTTTTGCCTCTATTGGTTCCCAAAGAGGCTCATGTGATTTTGTGGGGAATGCAAGCTTTTTTCACCTATTTCTTAACAAAACAATATCATGTGTGGTTGAATCATCTTGTTGAATACTTCCATTACATGGCAGGGTCCTAGCTGAGTTATGGACAGTCACTGACACAGCATTTAGAAGAAGCTGCTAAAGAAAAATCTCTTTTGAAATATGAACTAATGGCAACTTTCAGGCCATAGATTCTAATAAATGAACAGTGTATGTGAAAGATCATGAACTGTTAATAATATCTTCTACATAAACTTTGCTATTTTTCAGCTGAGCATGTTTCCAATGCTGTCAGTTTATATTTAACAAGAAATTTTGACAGCTTGTCTTTTAGATCACATTATTCTAGAAGAAACTTATTTATAATGAACATGATCTAAAATATTAAAGGTGTGATTACACCAGGAGTCTTGGAGATTTATATTTTGGATTGTGTCTTAAGTAATGACTAAAGAAAGAAATTAAATGTTGTGGAATGCTCCTTTTGAAAATAAGCACATTTTCCTTGTCCTAGATAGATCATTAAAGGGCCATGTTCTTTACAGAATCAAGGTACACATAAAACAAATTCAGATCTTCAGATGGAAGAGAAGTGACCATTCATCCCTTCAGTTTATAATACAGTTATTTTTGGTTTTGCTTGAATTAATTCTGTCTTAGCTCCGTTTGAGATTCTTGGATGTATGTGGCTGCTGCTGTAGCTGTGGCACTTCCAGTTTAGTTTGGAAAAGCAGAATCTAATGTTAGTTAAATAATCGCCAGTTACAACTCCTTCCTGCCCAATCCCCTTCAACACACTGTGAGTACTCGGTTTTTCCTTTCCTGTTCCTCTGCAGATAAGTTCTTCCATGTTAAGTGTACACAATGCTAAGAGGACTATTTACTTTTATTTTTAATCCAAATAGAACAGCTTTGCAACCCTTTCACAAGTGGCAGGGCTGGCTGCATCCTGTGTGCATACAAACGCAGTTCTGTGTGCTTTAGCCAAAGGGCACAATAGGAAGATTCTCCCTGTGGTTTTTACCCAGACACTGCTGTCTTATTGATACAGATCCCCAACATGATGGGTTTCCTTAGAGTGAAACAGGATTCTGCTAAAAGCACAAATCAAGACTCACTGATCTATTTTTGTAAGTTTAAGCATTACAAGTCCTTTGTGTGGATATTGAATGTAGTTAGAAGGAGCTCCCATAGTATTAAAATTTGTCTCTAAAGCCATAGTTTAGTTTGCTTCAGATAGCTGACAATTTCTCAAGGATTTAATCTTATAAAAATGAGTTTATTAATAATATTGCAATTAAGTCATAAATGAGCTCTAATACAATAGGCTGTCTACGAAATGCAAAAGATTTTGATATTCTTGTTATTTGTTGTGTCTGTCTCCTGTGGTGTAGGTCACAAGTATTCTTGTGGTGAGGGGTTGTGTTAGGATTTGCTTAAACCAGATCCCACCTTCTGCCTTTTATCAGTTTTAAATTTCTCACCATTAAGCCCCGCAAGCTATTCCCTTCTCTTAGCAGGGTAAATTTATCATTTCATTAATCATTCAGCAAACTGAGCTTGGTCATGCCTTCAGGCTGCCACACTGTTCTCCTGCTGCCCTTGACTGCTTCACCCTTCACTGTTTCAACCTGGTAATATTGTGGGGTGCTGTAGTGATTCCTTATAAGCATCAAAAAGTCCCATTTTTGGTTGAAATAGAGCAATCTCTCCAGTTTGGAAGCTCTGTCAAAGTTTCTCAGCTGACCTGAGCAGGCAGCTATAGCTAGTGGAGATGAGATAGTTACATTCTGCAGGTGTGTGCTCCTGGCCCTTGTATCTTCTGATGAATGCCCATGGGGCAGCAGAATGAGATCCATTCCTGCTGGGCAAACAAATGGAGCTGGCAGCTCCTTCAACTATTCTGTGCATTCCTTGGTTCATAGCAGGGAGGGCGTTGGGGTTTTTGCAGGACTTTTTGTGCTTCATCTTTGGGCTTGAAAACTTACTGAGCAGCTACTTTGCTTTTCTGTCACATCAGTCATGGCTCCTGAGCAGCCATGTGGGTTTTCCTGATGGATCTGTCAAGCTTGTTCCTATGACTTAGTGACTGGGATTATGTCATTCGGTGTTTTGCTGACTACCATCCAGTTTCAGCTGTGGCTTTTTTGGAAAATAAACCACTGAGAGTAGTGCAACATAATGCACTGCTTTCCATAATGTCCATTAGGTGTCTCCACATGCTGGTGGCTCGTGGGTACTTTAATTACATCTTCCCAATTAACAGCAGTGTGCTCTGCATGCGCTCCGTGAATGGAGTCCTAGATTTCCATAGTGAATAAAATGCTGTCGCACTCATGCTTTCTGCGAGGAATTCTCATTACTGGAAGAACTCACCCGCTCGCGCACCACTATTTGTCAGGTGCTGTGCCTGAGCCTTAATTAACATTGCATTTTTAAGTAGCTAATACATACAAAATGGTAATTGTGAGCCCATAACCACCTGGCACGTTGTTTCCTACCACTGTGCAGCTACTCTCTTTGCAATGCAGAACAGTAAGAGAAATTACAAGTAAATTTAATATACAGTCATAATGCCATCTTTCAGCTTTCTTGTTTGCGGCCAAAGCCGCTGCTGGATCCCTTGTTAGAGCACTAAGTTTTTTCCAGTTGTCTAACTTGTTCTGCCCTTGGTTTATAAATATGTCTATGGATTATTTGCTGCTTGGATCATTATCCTGCAATTTGACAGAGTCTCAAAGGGAGAAGTCAGCTCTTCTCAACACCAAGTGCAAGTTTTTCTGTGTATGTGTCTGGTAATAGGAATAATCTCCGTCTCCTTTCCTCCTTTCTCATTTTTGTGAAGACTTGGCCTTTTACCTTACTTAGGATGTTGACAAGAACCTGCAGGCCTCCTGGCAGCACCATGTTTGCACTCTTCCAGCCTAACCCACCTTTAAAGGATGGTTTTAGTGCTCAGGTGGAAAGGGACCTGGGGGTGCTGGTTGACAGTCGATTGAATATGAGCCAGCAGTGTGCCCAGGTAGCCAAGAGGGCCAATGCCATCCTGGCCAGTATCAGAAATGGAGTGGCCAGCAGGAGCAGAGAGGTCATTCTTCCCCTGTACTGGGCACTGGTGAGGCCTCGCTTGGAGTATTGTATCCAGTTCTGGGCCCCTCACTTTAGGAGGGACATCGAGTTACTTGAGCGTGTCCAGAGGAGGGCTACGAGATGAGTAAGGGCCTTGGAGCACAAGCCATATGAAGAGCGACTGAGGGAGCTGGGGTTGTTTAGCCTAGAGAAAAGGAGACTAAGGGGCAACCTCATCGCTCTCTACAACTTCCTGAAGGGTGGCTGTGGTGAGCTAGGGGTCGGTCTCTTTCTCCGGGCGACAACAGATAGAGCAAGAGGACACAGTCTCAAGCTGCGTCAAGCGAGATGTAAGTTAGAATTAAGAAGGAAATATTTCACAGAAAGAGTGGTCAGATACTGGAATCATTTACCCAGTGAGGTGGTGGAGTCATCATCCCTTGAAGAATTCAAAAAAAGACTGGATGTGGCACTTGCTGCCATGATCTAGTGAACAGTTAGAACATCGGCTGGACTTGATGATCTTATAGGTCTCTTCCAGCCTTGAACTTCTGTGATTCTGTGTTTAAAGTGACATGACCCATTTTTATTATTTGTGATAGATCTTTAATGTAGAATGACAAGCCATCCCATCATAAACAGGTGAAGTAAACTCACACTAGGGCGCGTTATTAGAGCTTGCCCTAATAATCTTCCATGCATTTATCTGCCCAGCATACCTTTGTGACATCCCCTTTCTGAGACATCTCAGCACAAAAAAGATCTGTCTACCCTGGGTTTTTTACTACTTGGGAGAGAATATCTTTATGTTTCTCCATGGGCTTTGTGTGTGTTTTATACCCCTTTCCCAACCCACTCCATACTTCCAGGAAAAGTTAGGTGGTGTAGATATAGGAGATCTATCTTTGCCAGTGTCAACAGAATCTGGTGTTACTTTTAAAATTTGTAACCTACACTTAGTGAATTTGATATCTGGACACAGGTTTGAAAATCCTCTTTATTTTTTTCTGCCTTTGTAGAAATCTTCAATAATTTATTTTTGATAACTAGTATTTAATATCTTCTTACATTTGAGATATAATTTGAAATCTTTTCACCTAATTTTAAAAATGAAGTTCAATTACTGACGTGATTTAAAATAATGAATTAAATTGTACTTTCTGACATGATTTATCATTCCAAAAATTGATAGAATATTATTATCTTGTTAGAACAATGCCTGGCTTCCTTATAGCAAGCATAGCAAAAGGAATATAACATGGCAGCTCATCCTATCATGTTTAATTTCTTCAAAGCATGATAGAAATACTAACAAATTGATTTTCACAACCTTAATGTGCACAGAATAAGTGTCTGCAACACATCAAGTGAAATACCAAGGACAATAGAGTAGGTTAATGGCAGGATCGTTGCCAATGCTCTGTTTCCCTGATGCCTGTCTACTCTGGGTTTTTAGGGACAAAAAGCATTGGTTTTGTATCAATATTTGCATTGTGCTGGAAATAACACTGAAAGAAAGTTCATTTTCTTCAAGGTTTTATGCGTGTTTTTTCCTGATACGCTCCACAATTCAAGATTGTTTTAATAGTAAAAAGAATTAGCAGCAGTCTTCTGTAGGTGTGCTTGCCCTGACTTTCTGTGTAGTTCTCACAGAAAACTGTAACTTCAGCTGTAACTTCTCTTCATCCATTCAGAAGCTGACTGCAAAAATTGTTTTGAAATAAAACTTTCCAAGTTAATAGGTTAATTTTGTTCAACCATATTTAATGAGAAATTGATGTTTTCAGAAGGCTGAGTAACAATGCATGGTCTTTAAAAGATAATCATATATTACTGCAGAACTTTGAATGAGAAGACCTACCACACTGAAGTTGGTCCTAGATCATTATCTGCTAACAGAGAAAACAAACCAATAAAACTATGCAAATAATAATGCAAATCTGACCACCAGACTTTTGCCCAAGAACAAGTTCTGACTGCAAGGAAAGAAATGGCATGAAGGATAGAAATGGTATCAAAATCCCTTGCATCCACTCTGGTTTTCAGTGTTGCCTTCTTACATGAAGGATGCTCAGATTGAGATGTAGTTCCAGGTTAGGGCACGTACCTTTAGGAGTTAACACATGCTCAGTCTCAGCTCCCAATGTCAGGAACAGATATGGAGTCAACAGAGGTGGCAGAGTGACTGGTCTGAGGCTGTAACTGAGGTGTTCCCAGAGACAGCTGGTTCACCCTCTACCCTCCCTGTAAGTCAAGAGTTTCCTGTCACCTTCCACGCCTGCCCAACCTACGTTCTTATCTCCAGCAAGGCCCAGCTTTGTGGAAGCCCTGTGCCGTCCATGCCTGCCAACCCTCTGGCTTTAGCACACAGCAGTGCAATCTCTGCTGCTCCAGATGGCAGCAGCTGTGATAGCCAGCCTGAACTTTGCAGCAGATGTGACAAACTTACCTCCAGAACACATCTCAATTCACAGCTAGGCTGGATAAGAGTCCCTAAAATTTGCGTCATGCATTCAACTTTCCAACTCCTTTAGTATCAGGAGGTTGACAGTCTTGATCTTGTCTGTCCCCCCACCCAAAGCCAGCTTGATTTAGCATTTTTGTGTCTAAGGGGGTTGATCTGAGCTTCTGCTCTACCTTGAGTTGAGGTGGGGTCTTCCTCTGTTAGCAGATCACTGTTATATGGAGCTGTACTAATTTTCCCTTTGTCTTGTGTGATAGAACACTGGAGCATATGATATGCCAATTCCTTGCCTGTGGGTCACTTTCTTCATTAGCATTTATGCCATGCCCTTTGATTACCATGTCCCTTTCTGCTCCCTTGGGGTTTGCTGTCAGACATTTTTAAAAATGCTGCAGTAAAACTTTATAAATTATTTATCTTGAAAAAAAATTGTTAATAAGCACAGTACTATGCTTATAATTGATTTTCTTGTGGTAAAGATTAAAACTTGGTATAAAGAATGGTGAACTTGGGAATGTAATTTTTTGTAAAACATTTCATCCTTAAGGGGGCTGAGAGCCTCTCTTTGGGACACATCACAGTATCATTGCTGTAGAATAATCACTGGAAAAAGATTTGCAAATATATTTTGTCCCTGTTCACAGTAGAACAGTTGGATGCATGATTTTTAAACATCCCTTCCAACCCCAACTATTCCATGATTCTGTGATTTATGAATAAATACGTAAGTCTATAATGAATGACAATCTAAATTACTGAAGTGAAAAAGATCTTGTACTGAGTCCATAAACATTAAAATTACATGAGAATGGACATAATGAGAATGGTAGAGAGATTCATGACCTTCAAGGACTTTTGTAACAGATACAAGATTTTTTTTTTCTTCTTTCAATGGAGACCAGCAAATATCTGTGAATTTACATGAAACCTTCTATCTGTTACTAAAACCATGGGAACATAAAGTGAAGCAAATTCAAGCATGACCAAGGAAGTCTTTTGATGTTCATGGAAACCTGCAACACAAGGTTAGACCAATTAATGCAGTGACTGCAAATGTTAAGGGTAGACAACTAAAGTCACAGTCATTCCAGTGAAAGGGCTCATTTACAGCATAATTTATTATAAGAGAGTAGCAATAGTATGGGTTACACCAGACATTGTGGCAAATACGTTCAAGGGTCGTAAGCCAGAGTTTATGAAGGTACAACCTGTAATAATTTAAACTTGTATAGAAACATTCATTATAAGTGTTTAACAAACATTAATTAATTAAGCTGTGTAACACCACGCTGTGAGCCGATGGGTAAGTCAAAGCATTTGTATCTCAATTTTACAGAAGGTTAAGCTGAAGTGCAGAGAGATATATTTGCCTGAGGTCACATATCAAGTCAGTGGAAAAACTGTAAATAGAATCTGCAATCTGAAGTTCTCATTTCCCTGTTTTTGCCACTTACATCACACTTTCTACTAGTAAAATGAAAGGGAATAAAGAGACAACTGAAGTGGTGAGACTTGCAGTATAGTTAACCCAGTTTTTATACATGTTCTTGCCTTTTTTTCACCCACAGCTTAGGCATGTATGATAGGAGTAGGTTGCTTTTAAATGGTTTTGAACTTTGGCTTCTGGGTAGGAAACCAGCTGCACCAGGAGCACGGGGTGGGGGGGAGGTGGAGATGGAGGTTGCAGCCCTGTAGCCACATGTTTGACTTTACAAAACACCTCATCAAAACTGAGGAATGAGTTGTCACTCAGTGACTCTCAGGTTACCTGGGATTGTGTGTTTTGGTATCAGAGTAAAGCTGGTTATTGAGCACAGAAGGTGATGCCTTGCTAAAAGGCAGAGGCTTGGGCTGAGCAGATGTGTATCCTTCCACTAAAAGGAGCCTGTGGGGTGTTTGCAGAGAAATTTAAAGAGAGATGCAGAGGGCGAGATGTTCCCAGGTGGGACCTTGAAGAAGAAGGATTAAAGAAGGTAGAGTTGCTCTGGCAGGTCAAAGAATAGTGAAGAAAGGTTGAGTTTTAGTGTTTTGTTTTAGTTTGATATTTAAAGTGATGTTCAAAAGGGGTTGTGTATGAAGATGCTTCTTTATAAGGTGAAGAAAAAGGACGGGAAGCAGTTACTGTTAATTCTTTATAGAGTGCCCTGGAGTTTTCCTGAAAATGCTCTTACATTGCCTTGGGAAAATGAGTCTGAAATTTCACTCTGGTTTTTCGCAAATTGGATGCCTCTGGGAGATATCTGAGGGGAATGGACCCTGGCTGGGTTGCTGAATGTCTGCAGCTATCCCAAAGCCTGCAGATCCCATGACTTGTGCTCCAAGCACTAGGTCTTCCATTTATACTGTTTACTCTCAACCTATTTATGTGCTACAACAGTGGACAAGGTTATATAAAACTAATCTGATCTAGTATTATAGAATGATATACCTTTTTTCTGGTTCTGGTCTGGTATACAGCATTTCCCTCGGTACTGAGAAATTGGCTTGCAGCTGGGTCCTTTCCAAGATCCAAAAAGAAAGGTGAGAGAATCTGATGTTTTTTCTCTCTGACTCTTGCATCAGATGAAAATACACCTGCCCTTTTGATTGGGCATTTTACAGTCAGGTTTTGTCAATTTTTCCTAATTATCCCTATTTAAAGGAAGACTGTCTTGAACATTTTAGCAACAAATAAAATCACACAAGTAAATTAGATAACTGAACAGTTTTCCAGTATTGAACTCAGTTGTTTAAGCACATATTGGAACCATTCAGAGGAAAGTCTGTTCATGACTGCTGTGACAAATCATGGGTCTGTGGGATCCTCTGACAGGATCAGAAATGCACAGTAATAGCTGTTAACTGCTGCACAGAAATTAGGGAAAATCTCTCCAGTAGTGGCTTTGAATCCAACTCCCCAAACAATGAATAAAGCCTCATTCTGAAGGCATTTTATTTTTGTTGTCAAGCAGTGGAACAGGCTACCCAGGGAAGAGGTTGAATCACCATCCCTGGAGGTATTTACAAGATGTGTAGATGTGGCACTCGGGGATATGGTTTAGTGGTGGACTTGGCAGGGCTGGGTTAGCAATTGGACTTAATGACCTTAAAGGTCTTTTCCAGCCTTAATATTTCCATGTTTCCATGATTCTAGAATACATGCAGAGGATGTAGCGCTACAGTGCTAAAAAGATTTGAAAGTTTCTCTTTAAGATTGTAGGAAAAGAACTTCATACAAACCACCATTTTTCAAAGCAAACTGTCATTTTCTGAAAGCTCTGCTCTGAAACAGGAAACCTTGCCTTGACCTCTTAGTATTTCCTTAGCTGTCACCTTTGAACAGTTGCTAAAATTATCTGTACTTTCTGTTGATAGAGTTTTCCATCAGAAAATATCTGGAACAGGTTCAAGTATCTGCCTGGTTGTGTGGAGGTACAAAGCAGCCAGTGTATGCCTGTGATGCTGTTCTGATTCTCGCAAATTGTGTGTAGATCCACAAGCTCTGCATCACCTGGTTAAAAGGAAACCTTGCCGTAGGATCTGGGGCTTGCTGCTCTGCTCTCCTGCAGCTTAAGCTTCAGAAACAGAGTGAGAAGGTTTAGTGCAATATTTGCTAAATCTACAGTGGCTGCTCTTAACTATTTTTCTGTGCGTTATCAAACCTGTCTCATGGGGTTTTGTCTTGTTCTGTTGAAAACACTGTTATCAACCCTACTTATAAACCATGACATATTGTCAGTCGTGAATGCTTAAATTCATAGAATCATAGAATTGTTTGGGTTGGAAGGAACCTTTGAGGCCATCTAGATCAATCCCCCTACAATGATCTGGGACATCTTCCACCAGATAAGCTTGCTCAGAGCCCTATACAACCTTATCTTGAGTGCTTCCAGGATGGGGCACCTACCACCTCTCTGGGCAACGTGTCATCCTCACTGTAAAAAACTTCTTTCCTATATCTAGTCTAAATTGGTCCTCCTTCAGATTAAAACCATTCTTCCTTGTGCCATGACAACAGACCCTATCAAGCTGTTAATCCTCACTTTTCTTATAAGCCCCTCTCTCCTCATCCATTGTTATTCATTTGTCAGTCCTGCTTATTGTGATGTGATACATTTTCTTTCACTCTCAGTCCAGAGTGAATTTCTTATTTTTGAATAAGTGGCTAGAATGTGTAGGCAGAACTGTAGTAATGCACTCAATATCATCACTGAAAAGGCTTAAATACTGAGTTTACTCTCTGATTGATTGCTTTCTAGTTTTCACGTAGCATGAACATCACTCACATAGCAGGCGTTGCAGCAATTGTTTTGTCTTCTCTGTGCATAGCTATCTGTGTTTAATATTTTTTTCTCCCTAGATATTAGAAAGCTGCCCTTGAGGTGCATATTCCTAGCTGAGACTTTTTGGAGAGCTCTGGTTGTATTTTGGATATATTGTAATCAACAATAATGTTGCTAATGTACTGCAAAACCAGAAGTACTCAAAGTGTGTTTCTATTTCATATATTCAAATAACTATTGACATCGGTTATTAACTATTTAGTTATTTACTACAGCCTTTAGAGTGTTTCAGAATTTTTTTTTAATGAAAACATGTAATTTTGCTCAGATATATACCTGCTTAGTAATGGTTCCTGCCTCCAAGAGTTTACAACTTAGATGTACAAGCGATCACAGGATCATTGGATAATTCAGTTTGGAAGAGACCTCAAAATTATCTAGGTTAGATAAAAGGGATTTGCTGAAGCTCAGGACTCAAGACAGGTTAATAACAGAACCATATTTCTTGCTGCCTACTTTGTACATGTTCTACCAGAGTATGCTGCTTTTAATAGATTTAGGAGCATTCATCAGCTGTAGGGAGTTGGCAGAAGACTGCTTCCCTGGCTTGCACCGCACTGTTTCACTGCCTGCATGGAATAGAGGACTTTTTTTCTCCTGCAGCAACTCTTGCTGTTGGGTTGGCATCTATGTTTTTCATGCACCAAAGGCTTGTGTCTGAAAACCTTGCAAGCAGGGCTGCTAAATTTCATTTTGACTTTCAATATCTTTGCTACCTCTGCCAACTGAAAAAAATAAGCCCTGAGTTTTTCCTTTATTGGTTGAATCGGACTCCACCTTTATTAGTGCAGACCCAAGGCAAATACATTGGAGCCAGGGGGTGAGATGCAGCTGAAATGGGCAAGGTGTTTTTGACTGCTGCTGCACTGAGGGATGCTAATGGGGGCAGGTTGGAGCTCCCCAGGGGAGTGAAGCTGTGAGCCAGCTCTGCCATTTCTCATGTGCCACAGGCCTGCTTTAGTTGAAAACTCACCCCGTTTCATGGTAGGTTTTAACTTCTCTTGCTTTTTATCTTCCCTCTCTTAAAATGGCAATTTTACTCAATATGGAAACATTCTGCTTGAAAAAAACCAACACAACATAATTGCATTGGGTGAAGCATGGTATTTAACCTCTCTTTGGACTGCTTCCATTAGCAGGGCCGCTAAGCTCTTTACTGGCAGGCTGGTACAATCTATGATCAGTTCCCTGCTACTTGTGCTGTCTGAATGAGTTTTCTGTCTTGAACAACATCCTGCACAATTCGCCTTACTCCTACCTAATAATTCAGACCAGATGGCTGAAGCTGACCCAGCATCATCTACTCCCCAGGATATAAATGATGCCATTTAGACATATACTCTAATGTTCCCTTAGTTAAAAAAAAAGATTTACAGCAGGAGCCTGCAACAACTGACTTTATTTTGATCTGCAGTGTTCTGCCAGACAGTAGTCATTTGTGCTGGGTTACACAACATGAAAAGGTACATATCAGACACTATCCTATACATAGACAAAAAGACTGTCCCAAATTTCCCAGAAAGGGAACAGCTTGTGTTTGCATGTTGCCTTAGACCCCCATTCCACCTTGTCCCCGAATGCCCTGGGAAAACAGATGGGACTTACACTGCAGAGCAAGTCAGGGCACTGGCACAGTATAGGAAAAATGAATTCTATGGTTTTGGACCTCTAGAAAGAGGAGGAAAAAACCCCAAGCAAACCCTTTCTCTTTATTTTACTGAATATTTGTTCCAGTTCCCAGTTTGGTTCTATAGAAATATGATACACAGAGAGCTCGTTCCGTGGGTAATGGGATCCTATGTTGTTAATGCCATTACAGTTAATTGCAAAATTGTGCAGCTGTCTGCAGAAGCAACAGACAACTTATGCACATACTAGAATTTTGGTGCCATTGCTAAATCCTCTCAAGACATAAGGTGAAGGGGGGTGGTAGCAAGATGTATGTAAGGAAATCTTATTGCATTGCTAAGCACAGATGAAGGTAACAGCTTTTGGAATAGCTGTCAGCACAGTGGAGGTCAAAAAATGCTGTAGGGGTAGGTGTCTGCAAATTCAGTGGATTTTGGATAAGGTTTGATGCACGGAATAGTTTGCACTGCTCTTTTACAAGTGGCCACATGTACTGTGAAGTCACTGGGGAAGGAGCATTTGCTGACACATGCAGTACAACTTCAGGCTAAGCGATGTACAAGATTATCCTTTTAAGCTTAATTGTTTTTGTTGTATAAAATATAGATGGTATCAGAAAGCCTGGCATTGTCTTGTTTGTTACTGGAATACAGACTTTTCTCTTCTTCCCCTTTTTTAAATGCAAAAGAGGTGCAAGAGATTTTTATCTCCACTTTTACTCTAGTTACCTTCCCTGTGTTCTGAATCCTGAGTTTGGTATCTTGCAAATCTCTCCAAGGACAGGTTGGATGGGGCTTTACAGAACTTGGTTTAGGGAAAGGTGTCTCTGCCCATGGCAGGGGCGTTGAGACTGGGTGATCTTTAAGATCCTTCCCAATCTGTGTAATTCTGTGATTCTACCCTCCCTGCATAGCTGCATTGTAAACCTGCACAAGCTCAAGCTGAGCCATTTTGCACTTGTTATTATCTTATGTTTATAAAGGAGATTCTTCTTCCCAAATTAAGGTGCAAATGAGACCATATGCTGAAGTCAATAGTACAGATTTATTTTAACATTAACTGTGAGGTGTGAGAGAGAAATAAGAAAGAAAGAGAGAGATTAAGTACAAAGATATCACCACCCAATGGATCCTGTGACATTGCACTAGTCCTTCTTCAGCCTGGTGCTGGAGGGTCCCCAAGTCATTCTTCTGTGGTATCACTTTGTACTGTCCAAGTTCTGGGTATGCACAGGGTGTAGGTGCCATTGCCGTGACCTGGGATGGCATGTGTGTGAACAGTTTTTTCTTTCTCACAGTTTGCCATGGTGGGATTTCTTTGGATGCCAACCAAACCTTCAACTCTGTTAGGCCTCAACAAGCTCCTTCCTACTCTGCCATCTGTGCCTATTTCATGTTTTGTTGTGGTGGCTTATTTTATAGCAAGCTCCTTTTGTGACCTTGACAGTGTTTGGAGGCAGGATGCTGCATTCTGTAAGACCTTAGAGCACTTTATTATCTTGGAAAACCAGTCTTTTGATGTTCTCACTCCCTAACCCATTGCATCAGTTTGGTACGTGGAAAGTGCAGCTCCAGCTCAGCTGGTATTAAAGAGAGAGACTGGGATAATCCCAGTTGCTTGGTGCACTGGGATGTGTGTGCCTTGATGGCTACATTTCTGAATGTCCATGAAAGTACTGGGATGCATTTGGGACCTGCCAGTGCTTCTCTGTGTAGGTGGAAATCATACAGATGCCAAAGCTATCTCGTGTACTGCATCCAGCCTTGGGGCTACCAGCTGAATATGCTGATTCATACAGTTGAAGACACCAAGGACACCAAGATGCATAAGTGGGAACAAATGCTGATCACCTTCCCCTTCTGACCTTAAATCACACCAGTGAGTTTCTTGAATAAAGGAGAAAGCTTCTAAGAGTGAGAGATTCTTGCCTTGTTCCCAGCACACTGAGGAATTGTTCTCAATTTTCTCATGCAGCTGTATCTGCCCTTCCCGAAAAAGAAGGTTTTTAAAAATGGAATTGTGTTGTCTCAAGTCCATTGGTAATTCTGAAGCCACTGTAAGCGGGTTATTGATTACAAAGGGCTGAAAGCATCTGGTATGCTCGTGTGTGAGCCTCTGCATTTTGACCCTGCTGGTTTTGCTTCTCTTTGAGGCCATGGGCAATTTTCTCAGCCAACACTATATGGTTCTTAATGTTTGTTTTGCTTTGAAATGAAAGGAAATATGAAAGTGCATGTTGTTATTATTCTCTTCCTTTAATCTTTGCTCAGAAGTTAGTCCTCTCAGACCTTTAATCATCTGTCTTTGTCTAAATTTCCCTCAATTTAATTCTGTCTTTCTGGTGCTCAACTGCTTACAGATGAATGAGGAATTGTATTGCTTTATCTAATTTTTTCCCTCATTAGAATGCTGGCAAAAGCCTGTGGTCACAAAAGACAGATAGTAGTTTAGGCCTTTTTTTGCCTTTTTGTATTATTTAACCCCTTTACTATCAGAGCTCTATAGTGGATAGCACAAGTGGATGTTGTCATGCATATAAATTGGAAGAGAAATTGCACTGGAATAATGGTTGCAGGCTGCAGCACCAACCACTGAAAAGTCAGAAAACGGCAGAGTTTAGGCAGCCTTTTCGGCTCTGTCTGATCATACATTTTTTACTTTTTTTGTAGCTGCTGTCTGAAAGGTCATTCTTTTAAGTGAGTAAGACATTGTGTCTTCTCCAGTACTTATTCTTTTTCTGAAGTATTTTTGTTTAAATTTTCTTTTTTAAAAGTGAGGTTAGAGTGAGCACAAATCTGAGCTTTAATTTTTTTTTTTTTTAAACAATAGTAAAAAAATTCAAGGCCTCAAACTGAGAAGTGTCTCCAGCTTTAGTAACAGACAGTGCTTTCTGACATATCTATAAAGGTTACACCCTGCTCACTCCTGAGAAGTAGGGAAGGAGAACTGGGGACTCTTAGAGCTTTCCTTCAGAGAGCAAATGGTATGCTTGTCCATGGGCAATTGCAAAATGCTACTGAAATAAAATAAGTCACAGTATCTTTAGAATTATTTTGTACTAGAATATATATATGGAATATATATATATATGTACACATATAAAATTTATTGTCTGCAATTTATCTTTATATAGCAAAACTGACAAAATATTCTGGCTAGGCTAAAGGGAGAACAAGTAGAATTTATTAAATAAAGAAAGTAATCTCTTAAGAGGTAAATGAACAAATTCTGCTAGACAGAAAATCCAGTGAGATTCACTGACACTTTAAACAAACATGAATTAATCGCTTAACAAAATGTTTGGAGCAGTACAGAGATTGAAAATGAAGATGTGTTTTGTGCTCACAAAGTTCATCAATAGTATTATTGCCATTTCTACATGAAATCTGGACTTGTTTTCATGGGATAGAATATGGAGCCAGGAAATACTAGGTACAGATTTAATTTGTGTAAGAAATGCCCCACCCTCAAAGTGTCAAGGGCAGGCTGGATGGTGCTTGATCCAACCTGGTCTAGTGGACGGTTTCACTGTCCATGGCAGGGGAGGTAGAACTAGATGGTCTTTAAGGTCCATTCCAACCAAAGACATGATATGATTTCTGTTTTCTAAGATTTTAGACTTTTTGTGGAATTATTTTCCTGTAAACCCCCACTAGGAGACAGACTGTATTTTGCTCATTTTACATAACAATTACCATGCCCCCATGGCTTCTCTTTATGACTGTGGTTCCAATCTTGATTCTACAGCTGCTCACTCCCATTCTATCCTCAGTAGTATTCAACACTTTTCCCCTCCTAGTATGATTGCACCTCTTGTGTAGTGGAGATTACTTGATAGAGCAGGTTTTACTCAGAGCAAATTACAAAACCTGTTTTTTGCAAACCTCATCTGACTGCAAGTTTCTGGCTGCCCTTGTTCCACAGAAATGGCAATTTCAGCTTATGGAATTACAAAGCAGCCAGCTAAGTGAATCCTCTGTGCTTTCTTCTGTGACCGCATAAGTACTGAAGTGCTTTTCTCTGCACACCAGTGATCATTATTCCAGCAAAAGCAACCTGTGGCCTCCTCAGAATAGATAACGACCTTTACAGAGAGACTGAGGTTTTAATATTTTTTTTGCACATGTGCATACACATGCAAATGTGGCTCACACATCATTTTTAATGAAAGCAGTACGGCAAGATAGGCTTTAAAGTTAGGGCGGAAGCACCGTTCTACTGTTCCTTGACTGAATACTGTCAACTCAATTAATACCCTGATAGTGTCAGTGATGCCAGCTGAATGCCACTGCCAGAGGGCAATTTCTAGCTTATTTCTGCAAAGTATTTATCTAGAGATCATTACATATTAGCTTGATATATTTTATTTGCTGTTGCAATACAAATTGACCTGGCATTGAACCATATATTACAACTGTTTCAGTTGTTCTAGGACTATTCGAACCAACTGTAAAAAGTTGCCTGTATTGAGAATGGAGAAACTTTTTCTCATTGCAACTGTCCTGTAGCTTTTTGTTTTCAAAACAGGTTTTAATTTTAATGTGGAATTAAATGCTTGTAGTAATATGAAAAATAAATTCTCATAAATATATGCATGAAACAAAAGTTAGTATGGCAAGGTGGGGATCAGCCTCTTTTCCCAGGTAACCAGTAACAGGACATGGAGAAATGGCCTCAAGTTGTGCCAGAGCAGCTTCAGGTCAGATATGAGGAAAAATTTTTTCACTGGAAGGGTTCAAGCGTCAGAACAGGCTGCCCAGGAAAGTGGTGCAGTAACCATCCCTGGAGGTGTTCAAAAAATGAGTAGATGTGGTTTACTGGGCATGGTGGCATTTAGTTGAAGGTTGGACTGTTTTATTTTTGAGGTATTTTTAAACCTTAATGATTCTGTGATTCTTTTTTTTCCCATTGTATGTGACAAATAGAATACATAATAAGCTGGAAAGTTGTAAAAGGAGTTAGAAGAAAAGCTCAACATTAGCTGTTCCTAAAGAGAGGGAAGAGAGACTTCTGATATCTGGCCGGAGACTGAATGTGAGGATAAGCACAAACCCTATAAAAAGCTTTTCCTTTGAGGTCCCAAGCAGTATCCAGGTAGATCCAATCTTTCTTTCTTATCCAGGAGAAAGTCCACTAAATAATGTGAAGTTTATCTGTTCTTTGTTAAGTCCATTATCTCCACTTTGTTAAGTCAGTTTGATAGCTTTTGTATGTGACTATCTGACTGCAAACTTTTTGCCCAAGGAAGAGAACACCTTTTTCCCCCCTCTCCTTAAGTCATGTTCACAGGTTTCAATGAAACAGTTTTCACTGCTGGATCTTGTATATCTGATCATACCCCATAGAAATAAATGTGATAGAAACATCTGAACAGGATATTTTAAGACCTAGCTTGTTGGTTATTCTTGGTTGAAACCAAACATTACCCAGCTACTTCGGAATGGCAGCAGACTGAAGTGGTGAATCTGCAAAGTCTTCCTTCAAACTGTGCACCCCACTTGAAAAAAAAGCCAAATGCACCTTCAGATAGGGCTGAGAGTGATTCAGGTGCCTTGGATGGGTGTCATCAAGTTTCTCTTAAGGTATTTTACATTTGCAAATTTCTAGGGTACTGGTTAAAGCAATCTGTGACTTCTCCCTGTAAAAGGGTCTGTTCTACCTATGTTTTTCAGGTCTGCCTGTAACATGTTCTTTGAATCTTTTCTTAAAATGTTCTTCCTTTACATTTTTATTTTGTTTTCTACAGACCTCTTTAAAATGAGAATATGACTCAAGAATCTCATAGAAATTTTAGAAAATATGTCTATAGTTTTTTTCTAAACTCTTGTATATTGGTGCTTTCTACTAAAAATGTAGTATGTGTTTATCATTAGAATGATAATGTGTAAGTGTGTATCAAAGGAAAACACCTGAGAGTCAAAGCCAATATAGTGAATAATGTATTTTACTTGTTCCTCTTTACAAACAGACATTCAAGAGTTTTATGAAGTGACACTGCTAAATTCCCAGAAAAGCTATGAGCAAAAAATAGAAGAAGCAAATCAAGTTGCAGAGAAATGGGAGAAGACAACATCTGCTACAGAGCATGAAAATCTACAGAAAAAACAGGAGGTATTTTAACAGATTAAGAATTAAAATATATGTAGTGTGATGTCTCAAACCTGAGAAAAGCTATGCAATGGTGTATAAGACTGAAAGGATGGGTTAATTAATTAGATTAGGGTGTGGAGGATATATGTACATACAGTCTTATCATTCTGATCTTGATTATATCGCAGACTTCTTTATCCTTTCAATTGCAATCTGTCAAAGGGAAAGTAGAAAACTTTCATTTTCTCATCCTTAGTGTGCTTTATCTGATACTTGGTGTCTGATTACCCCCCAAAAGAGAATATATCTTTCCTACTTGCTGATGACTGCTGAGGTTATTAATATTCCAGTGATTACATCCTGTGTAAAAAATTTAATATGATTTTTCAAATTTCTGCAATTGACATTGGGCTGAACTTTTCCATAGTCCATGTTCACCGAGATCAACCAAAATAGTCTCTGCATGAGGAACAGATACATAGGAGAAGGCTGCACACCTTTGCTTTTCTCCTGTAGCCACTGGAAGCGTTGAAAACCTTTGTCACCCCCAGCTCTAATCTGCTTTTGCCAGCTTCCAGATTATTATTAGTAAATATATTAGAAATCTAAACTACTTGCCTCCACCCACATTTGTACTATAAAGATGAAACAAACCCCACAGAAGCAAGCAATGTATTGCTGTGTTCTTAAACAGTGAAACACAAATAGGGTGGGCATGGATTGCAAACTGCAAATCTCCAGTCCAGAATAAAAGATGAGGGAAATATATAAATGTTTTCATTGTTGTCATGGTAAGTAAGGCATTTCAAATTTTAAAAGTTGTTGGCAAGAACTTTCCCATAGGCATGACTATTTTTAAGAGCTTTCCCCCTTTTTAACAATGTAAAACTCAGACAGAAATTGTAGTTCTACATGCCATTTTAGATGTGATTCTTCAAAAAGATAAATCAGAATTGTTCTAGGTGGCTAGAACAAAACTAAGAAGAAATGAAGAAATTTATTGTAAAAATTAATTAGCAAAAGAAGCTTGCAGAATTAATGAGAACAAGCATTCTGATTTTGAGTGAAATCAGAACAAATTAGTCTTAACGCTAATGTAGGATATATCCCATGAATGATTTAACATTTGAGTCACAGTTTGAAGGCACAGACAGCTAATATCTCTCTTTTTTTTAAAAATATATTTTTAAAGCATAAATCTTTATGCTTTAAAATGGTGAAAGTGTATTCCTGTTATCCCTTGGAGCATCTGATGAAGACAGTGGACAGACTGTCTTTATGTTCCAACCTCATCAAAGTATTTGACCCCCAACCCCATCCTCGTTAAACTCATTGCTATCTGAGAGGTGTGCTGCTCGTCCTGTACAGGGGAATTTGAACTCTGTATTCTATGCTGAAGATAACAGATACAGGGCCAACTCCAAATGTTTCTCATTTTATGAAAAAAGTGTTCTGTTTTAAAGGAAAGCAATAGAAAACCATAGCATAAAAACTAGAATAGCCTTTCCAAGGCAGGGTGCTGATAGTCAGAGTCCAGGGTGCCTTTTTCAAATTTGCGGTCTCTCCATAAATTTCATCAGGGTAATGGGAGAACAAAAAGTTTAGTCCCTTAAAAAGTTATATATATTTTAAGGGTCCAATGCAGGCCAAAGAGGCTGTAAATGTAGGTTTTTGGTTTTTTCCTTATGATAACCCAACATGCTATCAGCAGTTCCAAGTCAGATTAGTGCAAGCTAGATGTACAAGCTGCTGTACAAATCCAAGATAGCCCTTTGCTTTCTATGAAAAATTACCATATGAAAATGTAATCAAATAATCTAATATATCGCATAAATTCTTATTCATGGTCCATCCCTCATGGGAAATGATTGTTTTGTACTTCCTTTTCCATCCTCAATTACATGTCCCAAATTTGGAAAGACAAGGCCTTCCTTCTTTTGTAAAATCATAGACTTAAGGAGTGGCTTTTGTTGGAAAGAACCTTAAAGGTCATCTAATCCCATGGGCAGGGATGCCTTCCACTAGAGCAGGTTGCTCAGAGCCCCATCCAGCTTGACCTTGAACATTTCCAGGGATGGGGCATCCACAACTTTTCTGGACAGCCTATTCCAGTGTCTTCCACCCTCACAGTAAAGAATTTCTTCCTTGTATCTAATCTAAACCTCTCATCTTTCGCTTTAAAGCCATTCCCTTGTCTTATCATTACATGTCCTTGCCAAAAGTTTCTCTCCAGCTTTCTTCTAGGCTCCTTTCAGGTACCAGAAGGCTGCAGTTAGGTCACTCCCAAGCCTTTTGCTCTCCACACTGAACAATCCCAATTCTCTTAGCTTTCCTTACAGGAGAAGTGCTCCATCCCTCTGGGGATCTTTGTGACCTCGTCTGGATGCGCTCCAGCAGGTCAATGTCCTTGCTGTGCTGAGGACCCCAGAGCTGAATACAGCACTGTAAGCCCAAGGATAATCAGTCAGTCCAGAGGCCATCCCCTTTTCATGCCTTCCCCTCAAAACCTTCCTTGGCTGTCTGTATATAATTTTTTCTATATCAATTGGTCCTTTTTCTATCTTAATTGTTGATAATTGAAAATTTTTACCTTCCTTTTGGAAAACAGCTTTTACTGTCTAGGACAGGTGTCCTGTGAACCCTGCTTTGTATTTATGTACTTGCTTTTCCGAAAGTGCAGATTTTTAGATAAGAGAAAAGGTGTTTGGTTGTTTGCAATACTGTACAAATTTGCCACCTTGCATCTGTGATTACCATAGTGCTTTTTAGCAAACTGGTGCTAGATCTTACAGTATATTGGGGCTGGATCTTCATCTCTTTAAATGGATGTGAAAGGATCATGGCCCATCCTATAATCTCCTATCATTCTCAGAGAGTGCCTGAGAAGAGAGGTGTCTCCCAGACTCAGAGACTGTAATTTTGAATGGCCTTTGTAAAAGCAAGTGAAAAGTCAGTGGAATATCCAGTGAGCTCTTGCTCACTGTATGTGTCAGAACCAATCGCATCCAAATTTTTTGTGCGCGTGCCTCCGCGTAGGATCCCATGGCTATGGACAGTGGAATTAACAAAAGTGTTGGGTTTTAGTGTAGTTACTGGTTTGGGGTTTTTTCCTCCTTGTTTTTTTTTTTTTTTTTTTTAACTTGCATGATTCTAGCTAAATTTTATGCTGTTTATGTTTTAATCCTGAAGGATACTCTAGTGTACATGAAATTGATAAATGTTTAGGTATGGCCTGTGTATTTAAACACCTCATCCTTGCTTTGCACTTCATGATTAACAGCATTGTTGGTCGTCTGAGTAAACAGTGACTTCAATGTTTGCAGATGAAAAATGCAGTATTTCTTGTCATCACATTATTATTGCATTTTTCCCTCTATAGAGACTAAATATATATGTCAATGTATCTGGCAGAGCTCTAAATATCATAGACCAAAATAATTCAAGTGGGTGGGTGTTAGTGAAAAGGAAGAAAGAAGGACCCATATGAATGTGGTTTTTGTGTTAATTTATCCATGTTGCTTTCCCTCCTGTAAATGCAGCTTGACAAAATCAGCTTAAGTTGGTGGGTCATTTCAGAATCAATGAAACAGTTTTTGGGCCATGTTCAGATTCACTAGAAATGTTTATTAGGTTCTGTTTGCAAAGGCTTTATTTGTTTCATATATTCAGATAGAAAGCAGGAAATTTGACATATTGGGCACTAAATTAAGTCCAACATGTTCATTATGGTGTAGGAACTCCAGAATATAAATCTTGAGAAGGCCTAAAATACCCCTGTTGTCCTTTCTCTTGCCCGGGGGCAGATCAACTGCATTTGAGCTGTTCCTGACATGTTTGCCTAGTCTGCTTTATAAAACCTCCCGCAGTGCAAAGTCAACTATTTCTGCAGGTAACTTATTTCCTCACTGATGGAAGGTCCTTCCTTATGACAAACTGGAGTTTCGCTAAGGAGAATTAGAATCCCTTGGATTTTGTTCAAATAGCAGTAGACGTGGATAGCCTTTTATTGAGTCCTGTTACAGAAAGCACTTAAACACATCACAGAATCATGCAGCATCGCAGAATGCTTTGGGTTGGTAGAAACCTTAAAGATCATCTAGTGCCAGCTCCCCCTGGCATGGGCAGGACATGTTCCAGTAGACCAGGTTTCTAAACCCACCTCTAAATTGGCCTTGAACACTCTCAGGGTTGGGGCAACCACAGCTTTCCTGGGTTCCAGTATCTCACCATCCTCATAGTGAGGAACTTTCTTGTAATATTCAATCTAAACTTAATCTCTCTCAATGTAAAGCCATCACCCCTTGTCCTGTCACTACCTGCTCTTGTAAATAGTCCCTCTCCAAATTTCTTGTAGCCCCCTTTAGGTACTGAAAGTCCTCAGTGCGATCTCTCTGGAACCTTCTCATCTCCAGGCTGCACAACTCAAACTCTCTCAACCTGTTTTCATAGGAGAGGTGCTCCAGCCCTCTGATCATCTTCTTGGCCTCTTCTGGACCTACTCCAACAGATTCACATCCTTCTCATCTCTGGGGATCCCAGAGCTCAATGCTTTACCTGCCCCTGTAACAACAAATACTAGGTTGTAATGAGAAATCTTGTCTTTTGGGATAGCAAGTATTTAGTTGTCTTAGACTCTTCTCGAAGGAGCTATACTTGGAGGTATCGAATATTTTAGTTTCCAAAACAGAAATCCTTGAGGCACTGTGAAAGGAAATTAGTGTTGACAGCACAGGCACTATACCACCAACTATATTAAAAAAAATTCTGGAGACTACTTTGCAAGATTCATGTATTAATGAAAATACTAATTCAGGATTTGGGAGCAGCAGGTTTTCATTTCTTACTGTTCTGTGTACTTCCTGAAGGACTGTACGTAAAGTCTGAGAAGAGAACTTAATAACTAAGTCATGAAAGGGATCTGAGAGTTACATTGTCTGAGGTATCTCACTGTGTGGAGATGGGAGTTATGGACCATATAGTGTGGGGCACTCCATGGGCTGAAACAGTTCAGGGTTAAAGTCCACAAAACACAGAATACACCTATAAACTAACAAGTAATGAATTCCAAATATGGGACAAGGTGTCATTCCCTTAAAATCTGCCTCATCAAGATGTTGATACCTTATCCTGATTAAGGGTTCAGAATCATGGTCTCTATTCTTTAAATAAGACCATAGCTAGATGTCTCTCATAACAGGCATAAAGGCACTGCTGGTGCATTTTTCCTTATGAAGAAGCTATTTAGCAAGGATGTTTTCTGAAGATGTGGAAATCCATGTACAGCTCCTTTCTTGACCAGAGGGGAGCTGATAGTGCTTTTCACCCATAAAAATGCACTAAGAATTCTGCTGGCAGGTATTGTTTAGCTTTTTCTTGTTGGGATGTTGCCCATTTGTGTGGAATAATTAAATATTTATTGGGCAAGAATGCTGACACGTGGCTTTGCAACTTAGAGTTTATAGCTATTACAACTCTGACAAGTATTAAAGTCTAGGCTGTTTTCTCTTCTTTTGCATACCTAAGGGTGGAACCCTCTCCAGCAAGTGCTCAAACACCAGTGTTGAAAAGTCATAAATGCAAAGCCCTTATCCCTGTTTTCTCTTCATTCTTTTCCACCTCCCCATTGTCACCATACTTATATTTAAATCTGGAAGGGGGAGGATTTAACAGAAAAAATTAAGAACTTCACTTCAAATGCCCACTATGTCCCAGGGAGCCGTATGTTCATTCTTCTCAAACTGCATTTAGGGGATGCTGGATGTTGCATTCAGTGGGAGGGTTGGTGACACATCTTGGGGGAAGTGTAGCTGAAGTTCACCTAAATGAGCAGGTTGTGAAGGTGTGCCAGAAACATGGAGTTTGTGGATTCTGACAGTTCTTAGACATTGGGCTGGTTGGTATGGTCCAGACAAGCACATTTTGAGACAAACAAATTCCAGGTGCCTACTTAGAGAACTGTGTAGATGTGACACTACAAAGATCATGTGCCTCCAGAGTTTCTGAGGATCTTGAATGCTTTCAAGCTGAGTCATTGCAAGTTCCATTAATAAAGCATCTGCATTGACATAAACCAAGCAATAGTTATCTGTCCATGTAGCCTGGTACCTGGCTTCCCTTGGGGGCCAGGAGCAGATGCTCAGGAAAGAGTCAGAAAAGACCAAGCCTTGTATTGGGTGCTTTAGCTGTTTTGCAAGTCTAATCTGAATTTGTTTGAACTAGAAGTACAGAAAGTGTTCAGTGCTGGGAAATTCAGCCTTACCCTATTTTATAAACATTCAGTGTGGTATTCACCACAGCTGACTGGGGATGTGCCCAATCTGCTGCTGGAAATCATGAAGACAGGATTTGTTTGTAATTTCACCTTTGCCAAAGAGCCTCATTGCTTCTTTGGACCAAGGTTTATAGGACTAGCATTCACAGCTTGAAAGCATTTTCCTGAAATCATGGCTCTTAAATTGTCCCTGTTGGAAAAAGAAGACTTATTTCTTTTTCACCCCTAGAAAATGTGAGATAATAGGGATTGAGCTGAAAGTGATTTAAAATGGGACAATTTCAGGTCTTCCACTGCTTTGAGAAGTGTCCTCTCCCTTCCCAGTTCCAGGTAAGTCTGGGGAAAAGTATCTCTGCTGTCTGTGCAGCAGTATTAGTGGGTAGTGGGTTCCTGCAGCTTGAGAACAGGTATGCAGGTCTGAGCCCTGCTCCTCAGCTTAGCAAATGGTCACTGGCCTGGGAAAAAGCTTTCTTCCCTAGGAGGACTCTATGCATTGCAAAAAGCAGTCAGTAGCTAAAGGATGTCTCTCCCCCAAGCATTGTGTAGATAGATACAATTGAAACCCTGAGATGTTTAGAAAATACAATAATGGAGAACAAAAAAATCACCTAGATGAAGGAATCCATCTGATAAACCAAAAATGGAGTGGATCTTTAGTATGACAATAGAAATGCTGCCTGAACCTGCAGGCTTGTGCTCAGCTCCATGCACTCATTAAAAGACATAAATTTATGCTTTGTCTTAACCTCTCTAGTCTTTAATTTGGTCTTCAGTGTTGCTTATTTCTGGTCAGCAGTGTTTTGACCTTTATCTGTATGGAAAGCTGAGGTGAAGGAAAAGAATGCTCTGCTGTTACACTTACATATAAATCTGGCAACTGAAAGTCTGCCTGTTCCTGTGTAAGGGCATGAAAAGAATGTTTACTTGTAGGGCATTTAGTGCAGATACTTCTGCCATATTGAATGATAATCATTTGTAGCTGCTGTGCAAGTTTGGTCATCACACCTTGATCTCATATGCACAATCTTCATTCAGCACAGTGTGGGATCATTGCTTTGACACGGTCCCCAAAGATTCCAGTTCATCATTTCATTCCTGTTGTTTCATGCATTTCTTATGTTTAGATGTTTGTTTTGCAAATATTTTTAATTGCATCATGCAAAATGAATCTTCTTACATCTATTTGCTCCAGGAATGCTTTCTATCCTTGTACCCAGCTATTATAAACACTGTAATTACTTCTCTGTCCTCTAAGTGCTGGCTTGTTAAAAGTTCCAGTAGTAAAACCCTTACTTTAAAATCTTCTGCCTGAAGCAATTAACAAACCATTAATCTGTTTCACACTAACAGCTTGTCTTAAAAACATGGAACTGCAGCCCCTTCTACGTGTGCCTATGAAAATTCAGTCTCTTCTCTGGAATTTTGTTTGTTTTCTTTGTTTGCAACTGGGTACAGCTTAATTTGTATGGCTTGATTTAGTCCCAGGAGCCACATTTGATTCTGTTTAAGTGATTATACTTAATATGCAAGAGTCATTAGGTATGATCAACCATAATGTTTCATTAGAAGGGTTCAAAACATTGAGTTTAATGCATCTGTTTCTTCACTAGATTTAGCACCATAGTATACATTTATCTGATCAAATGCAATTTGTGTCTGTGGGTTGATTTTGTGCTAAAGCCAATTCCCAAGTAATTCTATTTGGCACTAAGTTCTCCTTCAAGACAGCAGCAGTCTTTTTAAGGGGTGCAGTGTAAGTGACATCTTGGTGTGTGCTTCGCTAGTCATTTTCCTTTTGCACCCAAGGATGTGTAACAACCCTTACTAGATAATTATTGAACAACAATGCTGAAGCTTAGCTCCATGTTTGTTAGGTTTATTATTATTTAATATACAGTAGCTTTGTAATTTAATTTTTTTAATGCGCTATTAAGTTTTTCTTTACTTGAAGAGATTGTTTTATACATTTTCCTTTTCTTCTCAACTGGGTTGACTAATGTTTAGAAATGGGTAACTGCAAAGTCACTGTGTTATGAAAACCCTTATTTATTACTCGCTGCAGCTAAATGCCTTGCCCAAACTGGGTATCCATGCTGGGTCTCTATTTATAAATTTGTTATTTGTTCTGTAGCTTGTCAATAACTTGAATGCCAGAGCATCTGTTAAATGTCATTTTAGAGTTGTTTCTGAATGTGTTTTAATATGGTCAGGCCAATGTTTCCATTTTAAACCAATTTGTGTCCATGCAGAACAGGGTCATCCTGTGGACAGAAATGATCTTATGATGCTGAGAGTAGGGCAATATACATATCATGCCACTATCTAAAAAGACAACTTCTATCCTATGGACAAGGCTTGGAACTAGACATCATTCTGCTTTTGCCATCTCTTGTGTTCGTATAGTTAGAAATGCTCCTGATAAAAAGCCGTTTCCTTGGTTTCCTCTCACTTTTTCACACTGCAGGGGAAAGGGACCTGGGGTTCCTGATTAATGACAAGCTGAACACGGTTCAGCAGTGCCCTGGCAGCCAGGAGAGCCAAGCATGTCCTGGAGGGCATCAGGCACAGCATGGCCAGCCGGGCAAGGGAAGGGATTGTCCTGCTCTGCTTTGCACTGGGGCAACCTCACCTCAAGTGCAATTTTGGGCACCACAAGATAAGAAAGATATAAAGCTATTAGAGAGTGTCCAAAGGAGGGCCATGAGGATGGTGAAGGGTCCTGAGGGGAAGCCATATGAAGAGTGGCTGAGGGCACTTGGTCTATTCAGCCTGGAGAAGAGGGGGCTGAGGGCGAGACCTCATTGCAGTCTGCAACTTCCTCAAAGAAGAAGCGCTGACCTCTTGTCTCTGGTGACCAGCAATTACACCCAAGGGAATGGCCTAAAGTTTTGTGTGGGGAGGTTTAGGTTGGATATTAGGAAAAGATTCTAAACCCAGAGGGTGGCTGGGGGCTGGAACAGGCTCCCCAGGGAAGTGGTCGCTTCCCGGGCACCAAGCCTGACAGAGTTCAAGAAGCATTTGGACTACGCCTTAAGGAACATAGTGTGACTCTTGGGGCTGTCTTGTGCAGGGCCAGGAGTCGGATTCGATAACTGCTGTGGGTCCCTTCCAGCTGAAGATATTTTATAATTCTATGATTTTAGTTTAACATCATGATCGTGTTGGTGTGCCCTGCGTAAGGGTTTAGAGGACTCACTGGTTTCATATGTCCTTTTTGACAGGGAGATCTGATTGTTTAGTTTAATAATTGTTTTCTACTGACATTAGTGGGATGGATCTGGGATCTTGATAATAAATTAAACCAGATCAGCATTGATGAAAGAGTCACATCCTCCACAACAAGTTTATTTGGGTTTATTTAATTTTTTTTTCACATTTATATAATATGCCTATCAAACAACCTCCAGGCAGTTTTTTGATCTGTGATTTGTTATTACATCTGCAAAGGATTGGGAGCAGGCCAGAACAGCTGCGAGGGACCAGAAACAATAATTTTCCCCAATGAAAATGTGCCTGAGTATCAACCAGCATACAGAATGAGCCAAACTTTTAATTAAGCAGCGAGTCTCTATTATGATAAGCATTGAGGTCAGACTATTGTGTAAATTCCACTTCTGTCTATCAAGGTCAAAAATGATAGATCTAGTTTGAAAATATGACTTAGCAACTCTTGCAATTTTAATGTATTTTTTCTAAAATAATTTTCCTAAACCATTATATGTTTCAGCAAGGGAATACCAGATTAGTCTGAAAAAATTGCGAACATAAAAATATCAGAATGCCCCATGAAGCTTCTTCCACAAGCTAGCAGTTCCTCTGAACAGTTTGTGATATAATTCATTGTTTCTAAGAAGACTCTGAGAAGTTATATTTTAGCCACCTGCAAAAACAAGTACATCAGCTCCTAAAGTATACTTCTTAGTCCTATAAAGCTGTAAGAGTTCTGTAAAATTGATATTCAGGGACAAATGTACTCTAGTTAAGATTCATTCTAAAAATATTTCAGAACAATTTGTCTCACACATTTATTAACTCTGATTCTTCAGCAATCTGAGCAACTAAGCAAGAGAATTCACTGCCCTCCATGTGCAAAGGACACAAGTCTCCATAGAGAGGTTTAAGAGTCCATTATATATTTCTGCAGTCTAGCAATGCTTCTGTATTAAAATGTTTCTTAAGTAGTTCCCAAGAATAAAGAATGATATCACCCCAAGACTTCTGGATCACATAAAGATCACCCTGGGAGTGATTTCTTGGATAGATGAATGTATCTTTGCTTAGAAAGATAAATGTATATGAAAGAGAAAATATCCAGCCTCTTTTGTTTAGTTTCTTTGTAATCTGGAACAGATACCTTCAGGTTTTAGCAAATGGTAAATACAATCTCCAGAGTAACAACCTTGTAAATTAAAGGGAAGCTGTCAACTTGAAAATATAACTTATCTCCACAGTTTTTTGGTTTTTTTTATAGTACAGTTACAAATACCAGACAAGTACTGAAACATGGGATGTTATGTGTTTTCAGCTTGTACATTTTACACATTTGCTTGTCCTTGAGCCTCACTCATACCACTTTAATTTGCCACGGGTTATTGTGAGAGCTGCCCCTGGTTTAGAGATGAGACAATTTACTGCTTGTTTGCCATTATAATATTTAGCTGGCTTGTGAATTAAGCGCTGGTCTAGACCTTTGTGTACTATGAAGGAGTGAATTTCACCCTTTGTCACTCTCCTCCTTCTTGAAAAGAGCCTTTAGGCTCTTTTCCTATGTTTCTTTTCCCTATGTAATCTTGATCCATTTACCTATCCAAGTGGATGGTCTTTTCATAGAGATCACTTTCTGAGCTAATTTCTTTAACCATATTTGCTTTGCTGTTGGAAGCCTCTGTTAACTTCCACCTTTCTACCATCAATTACCACTTTGTCTTATTCCTAAGGTCTGTCATCTCTCTGCATGTCTACTCCTGTGCTTCATTAACTCTTGACTTCCACGTCTGTTTCTTCAGCTCTTCATGACATACTCAGTGAGGAACTTCCCTGGTATTGTCACCCCCGGTGCACAGAAGCTTTTCAGAGAAAGCTATGCAACTATCTCATTTCATCTTCAAAACTCTGTTTTGTCCTGAAAGAGGAGGCAGTTGCAGTCATAGCAAGAATTCCTGCAACAATATTCTCCTCCTCTTGATCAATATTATCCCACTGTTTGCTCTTGCTTCTCCACTTTCTCTTGTCTTGAACTGAAATGGACAGTGTAATAGAGCAGAACCTTAATGTATTAACCCAAAACACCTCTTGTGCTGGGTGTTGTCTCTGTGTGGTGCCTATTTCCTCCCACACCTCTCAAGCCAGAAAACTAGTTTGACAGATGAGTTCTGAAATGGAATTTTTAATATAGTTCAAATATCTCATTTCTAGAAAGTCTCAGCTGGATCTCACACTTCCATCAGCTTGCACAGACTTGCACAATACCAGTGGGGGAAAAATGATTGAAGCTGCAAATGGATCTTTGTGCCTTTGAGTGGATTCAGCATTCTGGTTCCATCTCAGCTGATATGTCTGGCTTCTTGTGCTTTTCTGACACGAGGGCAGTCTTGTTGCTCAACAGGTATAGCCCAAATAGTGGTGTTCATTTCACTGCTGTAGCTGCATAACATTTCTTCTCTGAAAGGATAAACCAAAATGATGCAATTTTCCCAGGTCCTCCAATTCTTTCCAGAAGTGTAGAGCCCACCTGGTTTTCAGAAATGCTATGCCCTGTCACTGTATGTGTATATATCTATATTTTAGCTCAGCACTTCCAAGTAGTCATGGTGTCTCTTTCTGAGAAGAGACACGAGAGACACATCAAACAGCTCTTGTGCAAGCTGGAAAAAAATAGAATTAGCAGTAACAGACATAGTGGATATGAAGTCCATTTTTTCAGAAGGTGGCTTTTGAAACTCTGGTGTAAACAAAGCAGTGGTGACTTTTAAATTATTACTGTTTTAATGAACCACTGAAACAAGTTTAATCTGGGTGAATTTGCTAATTACCACAAGAAGGAGTAAAAGGATCCCTTGAGAGATTTCAGGTCAGTCATTACATGAAGCTGGTGTCGTCTCTCACACATTTTTTGTTGTTGTGTAGAAAAGCATAGGTAACAAAGCTGATAGCTGTGTCTTCCTGAGCAGTAGGAAGATTCATGACAGACATATGCCTTTACTTATGTAATCAGAATTCTTTTTCTGAGATATCTTTTACTTTTTTGGACAGAAAATGCTCACGGCACACCCAGCAGCATCTTTGCTAGGTCAGCAGCAAGCCTGTAATTAGATGTTTCAGTATTCAGGATGCTGAGTACATTATGGTCTGAAACAGTCCATCTTCTGCAGTCATAAGTGTATTTATTAATGCTGCTTCTTAATTTAATATAAATTTATTTATTGGATTCCTTGTTTTTTCCCCATCTATGGAATGTGCCTGATATTCAGATATCTCTGCACTCAGGGTGGACAATTCTGTTACTTCTGAGGTTTAGAATCATCATATATTACTCTTTGGTTGCAATTTGTGATCATCTCACCCTTGGACTGGGACCAAACCCCTCCTTATATTGGTGCTCTGTTCTATGGATAGTCCTCACACAGAGGGCAGGACTGATCTGGCATCCTTGCTCAATGCTGAACAGAAAGGAGTGCTCAAGTTGTAATGATCTTGGAAAACCAATCTTTGTGCCTGGCTTCACAGGGCTTTGCTGCTGCTCAGCCAAAAGAAAACGAGGGCTTGGATTGCCTTTATGAAGCAGCATTAGGATGTTGGTCACAGATATTCAAAAGAATATTCTTAGTTAAATATAGCTAAGAGAACAGATGTGGGGATGTTCCCAAACCATGAAATTACATAGCTGATTACAGGTATTTTTTCTTAATAGTAGAAAGTAGATTTTTGCCCACATCCTTTAGAAGCGCAATATTAGAATCCACCATCTCTTTTAGGGCTGTCTCTAGTGCCCCCTGTTTGACTAAGTACTGCAGAGAAACGTGTCCAGAAAGTGATCTTGCCTGGCTTCAGCTTTGTTTATGAGCTAGTGAAGTGTGGTATTAACCTGGTGGTGGTAATAATGCAATAGGTTGTCAAGATGGGGGTTGTTGTCATGGTTTAACCTCTCAGGTACCTAAACATCGCACAGCCCCTTCCTCATTCACCCCTTCTCAGCGGGGTGGAGGAAAGAATTGGAGAAAAAAAAAAAAGGCAAACCTTACGATTTTAGACAAAGCTTTTTGACAGACAGAAATTGAAGGAAAAATAGTAATAACAACAATAATAAAGATTTTGAATATACAAAACAAGTTACACCTTCCATCTACTGCTCAGTGTCCACTCAGTGCCTGAGCAGTGACCTGTGGCCAGCTTTCCCCCTGGCTTCCATACTGAGCATGATGCCATATGGTATGGGATATCCTTTGGAACACTTGGGGTCTGCTGTCCCGGCTGTCTCCTCCCAGCTTCTTGTGCTCCTCCAGCCTTCTTGCTGGTGGGCTGGTGTGAGAAAAGTCCTTGGCTTAGTGTAAACACTGCTTAGCAACAACTACAACATCAGTGTCTTACCAACTTTATTCTCATCCTAAATCCACAACACAGCCCTGTACCAGCTTCTAGGAAGAAAATTAACTCTGTGCCAACTGAAACCAGGACAGCTAAATATACAGAATAGCGCGTAGAGCCGTGTTCTGTTTGCATTAACAAGCATCCAAGTTGTTACAAGGCTTCTGAATAAAACGAGAATTGGAATTTGAGCCCCTGCTAATGAGAGGTGTCGTTGTACAGTAATGGTTATAAAGGTGATTTGGGATGTTTCAAGCAAATATTCATCAACAGTTAAAGTATTTTCAAATTTTTCATCTGACATTCTTTCAAGTTTACCCAAGCTAACCTCCTCAATGACAGATACATCCCAGCAAAAGGAGAAAGTCTTCCCTAAGCACATGGACAGATTGCAAATGCAGAGAGTTGCAGAGAGCTTTAGTGTGAGTTATTGCAGTCAGACAGTTTTTAGACTGGATTTATTGCCTCATTCAGGGTTTCCCTTCTGATAGTGTCATGTGGACCTCAGTGTCAGTGAGTTGTGATACGGGCACTATTTCTCAGGTCAGCTCAAGCTGATACCTCTGAAGGATTCCTGGTCCAGGATCCATATGGACCGTGCATGGTAGTATGCATGGAAGGGGCATTACACAGACTAGGAGACTTCCTCCCTGCAATTCTTGGCATTGCCTGGTACATAGGCATCTGCACCTTTTCTCAGTGTCAACTGCAGTTGGCAGTGAAATTTATTTAAGTCTCAGTAGCCCTGCTTTTGTGCTCACAGAACCCCTGTACAGTCCATAATTTTTAATACCCTTGGTAAATGGCTGATGTTAATAGTTCTTGGATCCTCATACAAAATATAATTTTCTGCCATCTCTCCGTTAGGCAATGAAAGATTCTCATCCAGCATTGAGGTCAGGACAGTTGTCACAAAGGAAATTGTTAAGCATTGGCAGATCCATGGAGTGCAACCTTCTGCAAAATATTCAGGGAATGTTGTTTTCTGTTTTACTTCACTTTGTTGTCTGGTTATCAACTTAGGGAGTGTGATGATGTAATCTGCAATTTAATGACCTGATTCATTCTACTTAACTTACCTTTTGGGTCCTTTCCCTTTGATATATATTGGTGTGAAGCATTTTGTAATGCTTTGTAGGAAGGAAGCTGGATGAATAGATATGGCACTATGTTTTGCCAAAGATTTTGTTTAGCTGCAGTCTTTTTGCATGTCAGCATGAGTATATATGATTGTGGAGCTGTACAGCCATGACTTAGCAAGGCAGCATGCCACTGTAATGACAGCCACTGCTTATTAACCCTCCCTATGGCTCTGGCTGAAACAAATAGTCTTCTATACCAAGGTTTAGGATGCTTCAAGCGAAAGTATCTTGAGAAGTAAAAGTCATTACAATATTCTTCAAGGCTTTGATTTTGTGGTTTTGTTGGTGGTTTGAGGTTCTTTTTTCTTTTATTTAATGCAGGCTTTATATTGAATTAGCATAAAACACCTTTGGTTATCCTAAATATCACTTTATGATACATCAGTCCTGCTCTCAAAATGGAACTGGTTTTATTACCGCTATTGAGTAGACAAACTAAATAAAAGACACAAAATTTAATCTCAAGTGAAATGTGGATAGTTTTCCTCCTCTGTAATTTCTCTGGAGGTGTGTGTAAATAAGAAGAATCTGTGTGGGCTAGTGAGGGAGACAGGAGATTGGATTCTATTCTTGGATTTGCTATGGACCTGCAGCACATCATGAGATAAATCAGAATTCACTTTATCTGAGTGAGTCCTTATTTAAGCATATTTCGTGCAAGGTTATCATGCAGTACATAGCACTCTTGGGTGTTTCTCCTGTTTTGAGTTATAATTACAGAAGGGTTTGGGTAGGAAGGGACCTTTAAAGATCCTTTAGTTCCAACCTCCTGCCATGGACAGGGATACCTTCCAGTAGACCAGGCTACAACAAGTCCCATCCAACCTGACCTCCAACACTTCTATGGCTGGAACATCTGCAGCTTCTCTGGGCAACTTGTTCTGGTGCCTTACCAGTCTCTTGGTAAAGAATTTCTTCTTAGTACCCAACCTAGATTTGTCCTCTTTCAGTTTAAAGTCATTCCCCCTTGTCCCATCACTGTGTGCCCTTGTCAAAAGTCCCTCTCCAGCTGTCTGGTGGCCTATGTACTGGAAGGCTGCAGTAAGGACTAGCTCTTGTCCTAAGCTCTGTGGGGACATACAGACTCTTGTTCTCCTGACAACTGAGAGGGATACAGTCCTTTGAAAGCAGCCATTCTAACTCTTATGACTAAAGTAGAGGTATTAAAGTTAGGAATTAATGAAGAGCTGCCCCCAGAGGCCAAGGCAGCCCACAGGAGCCATTTCACTATGACTATCTCCATCAAAAACTCTAACCTTATATTCATAAGGTCCTATAATCTCTAATCTTAGGTCAGTCCATGCCAGCTGTATGGAACAATGGTTACTAAGCAGTTCCTCACCTTGTGGTTGAATATAATTGATAGTAATTAATACAGTCTCTCTCATTATGACTGTTACAGGGGCCCAGATAGAAATGCAACATCAGCAGTAAGGTAATTGCAATTTAATTGGAAAGGCCCCATTTGCAGGGTTGCAGAGTTGGGAAAGGTCAATGGGCAGCAGCAGGCTCTGCTACACTGCACAGAGGGAAGGATAAAGGCTGTCCTCATTCTCTCTTTTCCTTCCATCATAGTGCCAATTGACCATACCTTCAAAAGATTTGATCCAATTCCTTGGAGGCCAAAGAGTTTAGGAACCAGTTCTGTCTATGGATAAAAGTGTGGTTAAGCTTATTATGTGCTACACCAGTGTGTATGAAATGTGGGAACTGCTCTGTAAGATACTCCTGGCCTGGAGCACACTGAAGTGATTTGCTAAACTGTTTTGCATCTCTGCAGTTAGGTTTGCTGCCTCAAATCTGTTGTGCACCTTTCTGAATAAAGGTGTTAATTTAATTCAAAGAAAGATACTAATTTAATTTATTTCTGGTTTTCAGGGAAATATACTCTAACTGGGGGCTTAGACTTGCTCTGTAGGTCTTCTGTTAAGAACTTGACCTCAAGCTATATATCCTAGGGGAGACTACTGGAGGAGTAGTTGAGCCAAAGGGCTGTACATATCCTTGGGATTTTTGACAGACCCAACACCGAGCCCTGAAATTGGTAGTGAATTTTCCATACTGTGCTGGGAACATCTTTGGAGAAAAATAATATTGATTTCAAGAAGAATTAAATGTGAAAAGCACAATTAAAAAATAGCGTGTTATTATAGCAACCAAAGCAGTTGGTTTTTTTTTTTCTTTCCTGGTTGTTAAAAAATATAAATCTACACTGATGCAATAAAAATGACACAAGAGAATAAATGTATCAAGTTGTTATGGCAACTGAAATATGTAGGTTGGAATTTATGTATCCAGAACTTCTATGTAAGTAAAATAAACATTATCCTTGCTAATTAAAATAGCATGCAAAGATTATTTAATTTAAAATCATTACTCATGTTTTCCCTTACAATTAATGACTTACTTTTTTTTTTTTCTGTTTCCAAGTATTTGCATTTGCTTCCAGCTGTGGTCTACTTGTATTTTCACGGCAAGATTGTGATTTCTCTAATGTGAGCTAAAGTGTGGAGGGAGTCCACTGAAGCTAATGAATAAGATGTCAGTGTGAATGTGTGCAGGTGGGCACAACTGGAATCAAACCATGTGCTTCAGCACGTCACTCTTGCTGCAGGTGACCTTTCTGCTTGCAGGGCCTCTTGCCAGGTGTCATTACCCCATGCTTGAAGGGATCTCCCAGCAGCCACAGCTCCCTGTCTTTCCTCTCAGTTTGATACAGTGTACATGGAGCTCCTTCCAGAGCTTGTTTCTGCATTCAGCCTGCACTCTTCAGCTGTAGATTTTGCTTCCAGGATATTTTATGATGGTGAATTCTAAATGAGCATTCATTAATTATGTTCAGTCTTTTAATTTTTCTAGTCCTTTTCCTCCAACCTTCATAAGAGTTCAGTAATAGCTTCTGCTTTATTTGAAAGAAATAGATCTTTAATATCACAACTTACTCTTTATGTTTTATCTTCTTTATGCCCAGCAAAGTGCAGGCTGATAGCTGAAAGGTAAAAGAATGAGGAGAATGATCTCAGATCCCAGTGAGCTGAGGAAAATGCATTTATTTGTTTAATGTTTTAATGTCATTCATTCTCATGTTCAGAGGTGTCTAAATTTGCCCTATGGAGTTTAAATACAGTGCTACCACGAATGCTTTGGAAAACACCCCATCAGCAATACAGTAGTTAATTGTCTCCATTTCTTGCAGGCAGATATCTGCCTGGCATGGAGCTACAGCTGGGGTGTGTCTTTGCCTGAAAACTGTGACCAGTCTCTCCAGTCTCATTCTTTGAGTGTCATTTTCATGCATCTGAACTGTAAATTATTTATCTCTTCATCCTAGCTGCATAGTTCATCTTTGTGATGTTTTTTTTGCTCATTTTTTTCTCTCTGCCACATCAGATCCTGCCAACCTCTGCTATTCAGTGTGCCAGGTCTCAGCAGGGGAGACTGTATTTCAGCAACAGCCTTCTCAAGGCTTGTGTTTGCAGGGGCTCTGGTGTCTGCACAGTGCCCTGCTCCCTTCCCTCCCCAATTATCACACATGGCAGAGTCCACCATTGTGTGACCTTGGTGACTCTCTGCTGCCTGGGGAAGGAGACACATGAGTGCCTTGATTTGTCTCACAGCTTGAAAATAAAGCTCTGTGTGAGCTCTTCTCTTTTCTGCCCCCTTACTTCTCTCTCCTGAGACCCCTCCTGGAATAGTGCATCCAGATCACAATGTGGGAAAATTGTGGACTTGTGGAGTGAGTCCAGAGGATGGGGCTGGACATCTCTCCTATGAAGTCAGGCTGAGAGAGCTGGAATTTTCAGCCTGGAGAAGAGAAGGCTCCTGGGAGACCTTAGAACACCTTCCAGTACCTGAAAGGAGCTTATCAAAAAGATGGGCACAAACTTTTTTGTGGAGCATTTTGTGGTAGGACAAGGAGTAATGTTTTTAAACTAAAGGAGAGTAGATTTAAATTTATATACAAGAAATAAGATTTTTTTTTTTTTACAATGAGAGTGGTGAAAGACTGGAACAGATTGTTCAGAGAAGTGGTGGGTGACACACCCCTGGAATCATTCAAGGTCAGGCTAGATGGGACTCTGAACAATCTGCTCTAGTGGAAGGTGTCCCTGCCTGTGGCAGGGGCATTTGAACAGATGACCTTTAAAGTTCCCTTCCAACCAAACCATTCTATGATTCTATAACAAGTGGCACTGGAGACAGAGCATGGATCAGCAAAATGAATCCTGTGTGTGTATTCTGGTCAGCCACCAGGTTTGAGTTTGTGGGGCCAACTGACTCCAGCCAGCTTCATCTGAACTCTCTGTTTGGGAGGAGAAAAGCTGGTGCATGAGTTACTGTCTCCTCCCTGCCAGCAAAGTGAGTTGTCTTGCTGTAGATCAGAGTCACAGTGCAGCTAGATAATTGTGTGATACAGGTAGTGAGGGAAAGCAGGTCTGAGTGTGGGTTTTGTATTAGTCCAGGAAAAGTGCCCACTCCAGTAACTGATGGCTTGGATGAGAACCTTTAGTGAATGGTCAAATCTGTATGAGGGACGAGCAAATGCAAAGTTCACCAGTGACATTCTGACATCCAGAAACTGAGAGCAAGATTTGCTCTCAGGAGGGTGGAGCAGCATTAAATCAGATCCTGACCTTTCTGAGACACAAGTCCACAGCCAGATAATTGTTCCTGAGCTGTAATACTCTTTAGGACTCTCATAAAATTTTCTGAAAGGTTGAATCCATATTAGTTAAAGTGAAATCATAAAAATCCCAGAGCAGACTAAATATTATTGTGATATTTATGCTCACTTTCAAATACAATAACTTAAAAAAACCAAAACAGTAGTGATGTGATTTGTGCAGTAGAATCCATACTCATATGTGTATTTTTCTTCATTCACATTTATTGGTCATATTGGGAAGACTGGTGCAGAAGGGACTGAAGGACATTCTTGCAGGGCTTAGGCATGAGACTTCATAGTGCTCTACAACATCACCATGACTTAAGACAGCTGCAAAGTCTGAGCTAATGCAATGTGATGTGGAGCAAACCTTGATGTCATCAAAAAATGAACAAGAAACCCTAACGTGGAAATGGAAATAAAATCCTTTCTGACATCTAAATCATTTGACATGGAACTATGCCTTTCTATAGGTCCTTAGAAATACTGAATTAGAAAAGAAAGCTCTGCTATACTATTTCTGGGTTGAAATTTAGGCCCAGCTGAGGCAAATTAAACTGCTTGACTTCTGTGGGATTTTATTTCTGACTTTTATTTCCAGCATGATCTGCTCTGGGATTGTCTGAGTTTTCAGTGATATTGATGAAAGTCATATCCTGTCAAAAAAATTTGTTGAATGACATTTCTTCCTGTAATAAGGAATATAAGAGGCATAGAAATAGGACTAGCAAAGCACAACCTCTTAGGGTCTCTAGGATTATTTCTGTGCATGGCATTGCAGGGAAAACTCATCAAGCCCTCAAAGATGCTTTGTCTCCCGGACTCTCTCCAAGATGTACAATTTTTTTTTTTAATTTTTTTTTTTCTGTTTTCTTTTTCCTGAGGTCCAGTGATGCTGACAGCACATTCAGGAGAGCTGTCAAATCTGTATAGGTACGACAGAAAGGTGCAGAGCTTGGAGGACAGATCTCAGGCACAGAAGGCATTTGTGCTGTTGCTGGCACGTTGTAAAGGATGAATTTGACTTGAGTCCAGCTCTGGTTCACACACAGCTTGAGCAGAGCGTGAGCAGGTTGGCTGTACCTGGCACAGAGGTGTGCTCTGTTCTTTGCTAGTAGCAGCATCCTGCTGAGCATCTCAGTTCAGCTCAGGTTGCTTCCTACTCCAGCATAGCTGCTGAATTATTTAATTTACATCAATGTCCTGCAAAATGGATAATTCCAGCATATATTATGTTGAAATGTAGCTTTTTAGATGTTCTAATGATTTTCAAATATGCTTGCTGTAGAAAAGTTAATTAAATACAAGCAGTATCTCTCAGTACAATATGTTTCTGGGAGCATTTGGTTACCAAGATGATCGATTTCCTGACAGAAATCAGCTTCCAAAAGTTAACAAATCACTGGAATTTTTTATTCCTTTCCTCTCCTGACAGGCTCTCATGAGACTGGAGCAGATCTAACAACTGGTGATCCAAAGTGGCCAAAGACAACCTGGGCAGCCTCTGTTTTGAACTTCTCTCACTAACAGCATAGAGGAGAGTGTTCCCCAAGCCAGTGGCTGTAGGGGAAGGTGCATTAGCTCTCTGAGCCCTAAGGCACTTGCACACTTCTTTGGGCTCATGGACTGTAGTTCCTTACACTTCCGCCCACCCTTCTGGACCCTTTATAGAGCTGATCAGCCTTTTCTAGCCACATCTGCTCTAGAAAATATTCCATATGTATAAGTAAATTCGAAGTTCTGGAAACAATATCTTAGACTGTGGAAGAGCAGAATAAAGTTTGCACACAGTTTCCTGGTTTTTTAAAAATATTTTTTTATATTCTCAGTCTTGGGCTTCACCCCAAGAAATAAACATGTGGTAACTATTGGGGATGGTTATAAGTTCCTCCTATTAATATATCCGGTATAAATCCTGGAAGTTCTTATGCTAGACTGGGGAGTTCATCCACCATTATTCCATGGCTTGGCCGCTGTAGGAGGACCTCCCATAGAAACTTATGGAAACCTCATATGCCATAATTGCCTGTGAGGGCAGATGCTCCTTCTGTCTGATTGCTGGCTCAGACATGAACTGGAACCTGCTGCTTGCTGAAAGTGGAACTGGTGACTTAGTCTTTCAAAACTGGTATCTATGTACTTTGGCAAAAAGTAATCAGGCAGAGTTTTATTGTCACTTGATTGTGTTAATTGTGCATGTCCTAAAAAGCTACCTGCAAGATGTGTTATAAGCACAGAGAAACTTCACTGAGCACTGTTAAAATTAGACAAAATTAGCAATGTAGGTAATGTGGTTATTATTTTATTAATAAATATTTAAATAATGGTGTGACTTTGCACAATGAAAGAGACATGCTGAAGATATTATGGTCTAAATAGAAGCTGTTAATTGTAATCTAAATAGATTAGTGTTAATTGTGCACAAAATTAGAAGATTGCTTTAGGTGTGATCTGCATGGCTCATGGTTACTAACCATGTGAGTAAAGTTACCAAGTGAAGTTTTGATCTGCCCTAGCTACATTTGCTTGTGAAATCTCTTCTGTTTCTCTGACCAGTTTGCAGCAAATAAGATCCTGCTTTCTTCTGTGAAGAGGAAGATAGAGCAGTTCCAACTACCAGCCCTCTAGATGCAGAGGTGTGATAAAAAGTCTATAGTTTGGCAGTAATTGTAGTTCAAGCTTGAAGTCATTATTTCCAGAACCTCCTGCAAGGATGTGTGAGCACAGTGCACATTGTCCACTGCATTTGTAGTGTGCCATGGTGGGGCTGCCCGTTCTGCACCTCCTGGTCGTGGTTCAGGAATAATTAAGTGTTGCTGAAACACTTCTTTTGCATGGGCAGGCAGCTTTTGGCTAAAAGTATACAAATAATTTTAAGCAGGACAGATGTTTTGTTGGCCTCCAAAGGGAGGTTGTATGTAATCAAGAATAAGAAAAGACTGTAATCCAAGATTGTTAGTTTTTAATAAATCTGTCACAATGCACAGCAAGTATTCTTTCTGCCTCTTGGATTATACAGTCCCATATATTTCATAACACAGAATTAAATATCTCTTGGTGTTCAGATGGATTTCTAACATATGCTTTGTTTAAATTGGGAAACCATATATTATTTTCCTAATGATTACTGAAACTTAATACACTGGAACAGTGAGATGTTCTAGATTTATTACAATTACTCTTGCTTGAGCTGTTTGAACCCCCCTAATGTCATTGATTTTCGGCTCTTTACAATGAATTTGTGACCCATTTCCCTAAGGGAAAAAATTGAACCATTTCATAGCATCTTATGACGTTGTCTTATGTTCTTTCAAAATATTGGAGCCAACTAATGCTGAAAAATTTGAGAAAAAACATGTAAAATATAAACAAAGTAAGTTTCTTATCCTGTTTTGCAGCTGCACTCATTTGATAAATGTTACCATAGAAGTTTCTGCTGAAGCTTGTCAAAACCCTTTAGAGAAGTTGCAGGGTCTGAGCTCCTTTAGGATCAGGATCCTTTAAGTCTTGATGATTACAGCAAATAAATAATGTATTGATTTCAAGAGTTTATATTGTTGCCTGTAAATAATAACAATGAAAAACATCAGGTATTCGAAGAAAGCAAAGATGAACTGAAAATTTTATGCATGCTTTTTAGGTCCTTGCAAAACCAATTTTCTCTTCCTGAAAGAAACATTCAGGGAGTTGCTTGGATCTTCTGTAGGCTCTGAGGCAAGACCTGGGTTTGGTTTCCTGCTGTCCTTGAAAATTTTGGCCTTGTTGTCTTTCTATGCCTTACTCCCTTCCAGATTACAAATGGAAGATTCTCAACACCCTTTCATGACTAGAAACCAGCCAAGGGAATGAGTGGTTCTCCATATGAGGGAAGCTTGTGGAGTTCTGTGTACTTAGCCCCATGTAATGCTGAGCTACTGGACCTGATCCAACCTTTAAACACAGTCTTTACTGGAGCACAAGACTCACCCATTGGTTCCAGGGAAGCTAAAAGCACATGTCTAAGTAGTTGGCTGGGCTGAGGCCAGCACTCAGTCTTTTGCTGGACAGAGCCCTAAATAAACAACCGAGGATCAGAGGAGGGAACATTTGCACATGCGAGTGTGATTTGGCTGTTTCTGTGGCACTGGCTTGTTGTTTTCTAACTTGTGCTGGCAAAGGCTGTTGTACTTAAAATGCTAACAATTTCTTGCCTGTTGTGTTAAAATTGACTGCACTCCTGCGGGATGCCTGCACAGGCTAAAACAGGATGGGTCTAAATCACTCAGGTGCTTGCTGTGTCTGGCACCCACAGACACAAGGCACTGAACTCTGTCTGAATCCTCCCTGCTTTCCTGTTTGTGCTTTTGCAGAGTGATCAGAAATTTTTTGAGATCCAAGTTAAAGGCAGTCATCACGTTTCATTCAAAGGCTGCCTCTTCAAGCACATTATTGCAGGGCAGAGCATTGTAAACAGAGATGTAATTTGTAATATTTACTGTCTTAATGTAAAATCTACAGTAATAGATTAGATTTCCAGCAGAAAATTGAAAAAACAAATACAGCCATTTACTATGTCTTCTGCCAAAGATATTATTTGAAGAAATACTATGTGTTTTATGAAGGTTTTGTATAAGCAATGTAAGATTGAAATCTGTGTAAATGAAGGAAAAGTAACAAAAAAATGCATTTGAATTTAAAAGATTTACACATATGGTTACTAGTCAAGCATGAAACCTTATAAAAAATAAGGTGAATGTCAGGAATTAGAAATAAGAAAACAAACCAGATAATTTGTTTGTTGTTGTAAGGAGATATAATTCCTGCAGCTACTCCAGATGAGAGCCCCATCATGGTCAGCAGGTCTTTTTAGCAGGGCACTGATTTCCTTCCTTATCTTTATGTTCTGTTGCCGAGAGCTGCAGAGCACCTTGAATGCCTTCTGAAGTCACACAGAGATTATGATAAGCATCATATTGCAGATTTAGCCTATTAAGACTTTCATGGACTTCCATGAGAGTGCCTGTAAGATTAAACGCAGAAAGTTTTGCATGAAAAAACATTGAGGGGAAAATCTTCTGTATGAGCTGCCTGATACTTATCTGAATTCAGGGTACCCTTTTGTGTGTGCATGATAGTCTTTATGTTTAAATGTAATTTAATTGAAGCACACATCTCAGCCACTTTATTCATGTTTTTTTCCACCCTGCTCTTTAGCCTGCAGCTTCCAATGGATCAGAAGGATCTGGCCAATGTGGTGAATGCAACAAGGAGAACCCAACTTTTGAAAACTATGTGGTAGACATGAAGACAAAGGTATTGTCCACTCTTTTTTTTTTTGATGGAGATAGAAATCCTTGTTTAATGGAGTTTTGCTGGAGGTGAAGTGTGTAGGACATAGTAAATTTGAGCTTCTGGATTTTTTTTTTATTTCTGCTTAATGGCTGCATGTCCATTATCACATTTGAATGAGGCTTACAGCTGCAGTTTATTGTGGTATATTGCTAGCCCTGGGTATTTTAAGCCGACCTAGGCAGGATTTAATTTTTATTTTTATGTACAAGTCTTGTTTATATTGGTGACGGTTCTACAGATTTGCTGATCTCAAGGTGGTTTCATTTCCGTCTATTTTTTGAAGTCCAAGTTGTTGTGCAGTTAGTAGGTTTTATTCAAGGTGTTTTCAGTCTCTTAGTGTGTGTTGTAGTTTCTTTTTGGTCTGGAGTCAGTATGGAAGAATTTGAATGTCAGAATAATGATGATTTTTGTATGGGCAGCCTAATGATACCTATCAAAAAACTCTACTGAATAGCATTACTTCATGGCTGTGGTAAGGGGCTGTGTTACACTTCCCTGTCTTGCTGCATGCAGGTGAACTCATAAGTGTTTCATTATAGTATCTCCATTATTTTCATAGGTTTACAACTTGGCTGGGGCAATTCCCTTGGGCTTAGGTATTGTTATGTAAACTTTCAGGCTTGGCGTCATTGTGTATTTTTCCTTTTTGAAGTGAAAGAAACTTATTAAGTTTTCTTTTAAAGTAAACAAGCTGAAAACATGATGAAGAGAAAAGAGACATTAACTGAGCTGGTGTGCTTTTGTGGTACCTTGTAGACTTAAGCAATAGTTGTTTCCAACACTTGAGACTTGGGGATTATTCCTCTTGTCTAAAGTTTTTCCATGTTCTTTATTTCCATTTCTAGATCAATTTACCTGTTCGTTATGTTTTAATAATAATCTAAAGATCTACTTTTCAAACATGATTTTCTGAGTTTCTTGGGTTGTTGTGTTCCCAATTTCCCAATCGGAAAAATTTTTGTACCATATGGTAGCGTGGTGGTACTTGATAGTTGAAATGCAAGAACTTATACACTCATTGAAATTTGTCTTCATATTTATGGAAGATTTTATTTCTCCAAAGCAAGGAATTATCAAAAGTTTGATATACGCCCTAAATACATTGTCTCCATGAGGATGTTGTGAAAATCATGGAATGTAGTTGATCTCGTCTCTATTTCACTGCATGATTTCTGTTACAAATGGCCAGCTGAACAATGCACCATCCTCCTACTTAGTGTCACTGCAAACCCTGGACTGAATGTTTCTCCATCAGCAATTCTATACTACATTTTTGTGCTGTCCATTTAAAAAGTGTACCTGAGAAGAAACTGAAAATTGGCAACTCCACTGCCAAACTCTAAGACACTCAGAGCTGTGAGTAGTATTTTGTCTGGTTCTCGGTACCATGGGATAGTAGATAGCAGATGTTTTGTTTTCATTTCCAGGATCTTGTGGTTTAGTGTGTCAGTTCACTTGAAGGCATCATTTTGTCGATTTCTTTTTCAAGTGAGTGTGCTTGAGTGTTAGTGGCTGCTATGACAGTGACACCTAGCTATTTAAGAGTGGCTACATGTTTGAACATATGTGCCAAAGGTTTTTAGTTGCTGGTGATCAATTGGTTGTTAGATTTACCTCCACAGGCAGAATGCTCAAGAATGAAAATGAACTCTTCATTCACCATTGCTCTTGAGAACTGAGAACCACTTTGGACGTACTGCCCTTGAGTACTATGTGATTCTGTTGCAGGGCATCCCAGCCTGCATAAAGCCAGCAGAGCATTTGTAACTGAAGCACTTCTGTTTGTTTCAGAGTAAGGGATTTCTGTCAAACAAGAAAACAATTATGGATTTGTATAGGAAATAATAGATTGAAAAAGCATTAGGCATAAGTTTTAAACTAAAGGAAGTTGCGGGGCTTTCGAAAGGCTTGCTTGTACAAGGACCTTCAGAGCTGCAGGATGGGTCAAGGACCTCTGCCCTATACTCTGTCATGCTGAAAATTCCTGTTGTACAATCCTAGAAATCATATTGTATTCCCAGCTTGCCATACTGCCTTCTCATAGGACCCCGGCTGGTGAGCATGTGGCAATGAGACTGCTGGAGAGGTTGCACTGTCTCAGAAATAGCTTGTTTGGTTTCTCTTCTGGGGTAGCTGCTTGGCTAAAGTGGTGCAAACTCCCACATAGTACATAAAGGGGTGGTAAGGTGGGACTGTATTTGGGGCGAGAAGAGAGGGAATCCCCTCCAGAACTGTGCAGCAGAAACTTTTTTTCTGTGGCTGTTGAGCCCAAGGCCACCGTGGGCAGCTGGGTGCACAGACCTTGTGATGAAGGAGTGGAGCTGTCCCTGTGCCCATTTTATCATCTACCTTCAGGCTTTGAGAGGCAAGGTCTGCTTCCCTACAAAAAAGAGAATTGTCTATTTCTTCTCATTGGAAAAGCTACCAGCTGGAGAAATTGGTCAGGACTCCAGCATTGATTGTGCTAAATGCAGTGAAATTTGCCATGCACCGGTGAAGGGAATGATTCGTGTTATAGCTTCTGTCTCAGACTCTCATGGGCCTCAGGCCAGTTGCAGAGCTGCTGCTCTTAGGGCTGCTGCAGTTAGGAGGGGAAGAATTGCTAATTTTGTGATCTTTAAATTAACACCAGGACTCCTGGGCTTCTGATTCAGCCTGGGAACTACATTAAAATTCTGAATGACTAAGGTATACAGAACATGCTTTCTGAAATTAGTATTAACTTATCTTTCTGGATGAAGAAGGATTTATTCTGACATTTCATCTGTAATACAGCTTTTAACTACATATCCAGGATCTACAAGGTTAGTAGTTTCTGTCTCTTTCTCTTTTTTTCTTTTTAAGTGTACCACAAAGCAGCCTTCATAAAGGAACTGTCTCATGAGATTTTACCTTGTAGCATAAACTTACTCAGATCACTTGAATCCTGGTGTTAACCTACTAAGTAACCAGTTGGTATCCACAGGAACTGGGTTCAAGTGGTGTAAGTGAGCTCTGGCTGTAAAGACATAATTTGCCAACTACATCAGTTGCCCTCTTAGCAGACATAATCAGGAAAGTATTTATTTGTAGCTTGTTGGGATGCAATATAGAACCTGAAAAGAAGAAAGACAATACAACCTGGAAATATAATACCATCAACAACTACTCCATAGTACACAATTTAAGATACATTAGGAGTAAATAAACCTTTCTCTATTTTTGTAAGAGCATGTGTGTTCATGTGTTCTCTGTGTAGGTGCATAGAGCTCTAAATAGTCACTGGCTAAGTTTTTAAGATGCTGACATTACTAATGCAATGTTAACAGTCTAGTTAGATGCCTCCTTTCTTTGTGTCTGCTCCAAAACTTGGAGCCATAGTGCTCTTGTTAAATAAAAGAAAATAAAGCAGTTATGCTTTAAAAAAAAAATTTAGCAATCTATTTATCTTTACAGTTTTTGCTTTATAATATTTACATTTCAAAAGAATTTAAGAAGTGTTTAAGAAGGTGCATAATGAAAGATTTAAAAAATCAGAATATTTTCTAATGTTTTTAGCTTTTACTAGAAGCTTGCTTTTACAAATATTGAATGCAGCGGGATGTTGCAGGCTCTGATTCTAAATATAGTGGCCTAATTAAACCCTCTGCTTTGGTTATCCAAGTGGAAGTACCTGGATACAATGAAGACTTTAATGCCAGAAAGGAGCATTAAATTGTCCAGTGCAGATGGCATTAAAAGACCATCCCATTTCACCCACTCACCTCATATTACTGGTTTTTGTATGACTTAAAAACAGATACCTTGGTAAAATTAGAGAAGAAGGAAGCAGTCAGCTGGGCAGATGGTTTTCACATGGTGATCCACAGAACCACTGGTGTCACAGTAGGAAATAGTTGTTACTTTTCCTATATTAAAGCTTCCCAAGAGTTAGAGCTCATCACAGACGTTATTTTTTACCATCTAAGTTGACTATGAGCAACTATAAACCATGTCTTTTCACCCCAGATGGCTGCTCCTCAGTTTTTTTAGTTTTTGGGTCAAGCCTTTCTATAGTAGATTTCAGTCAGGTTCATATGTACATGTAAGAAGAAGGCTGAAACAACAGAGGAAAAAATAGAACTAAGCAGTTATATGACCTCCAGAAATTAGAGCAGAAGGAGGTGTTGCTAATGAAGGGTAAAGCAGTGCTAATGATTTGAAAATCGTATTCTTGGGGAGAGAAAATGAATGGAAAAAGTCTCTAGTTGGAGAAACAAAATTAAGCAGCTCAGTGTCTTTTTGAGGTCTGGGATAGGTTCTTAATGGACATGAGGGACTGTGTCTTTGAAGAAACACTAGAGACCCATTGACATGAGTCATCTGTTGCTGGTCATTGTGTCTTAGAAGCTGTGAGCAGGAGCCCTGGCAACCAAAATCAGCCTGTGGAAGTTTGAAGCTGGGGTCTGCATCCCCAAAAGCATGTCTTCCTTCTGTCTTGGGCTAAGGGAGATTATAGGGGTAATACGTAGGTGGCAGTATTTTAGGGAGCAAACTGCTCAATTATGTATTAACTTGAGGAGCACATGTGCAAATCCTGCTCTGTTAAATGCTCATTGTCATATTTAATGGAAGGAGGTGGCAGTCAAAAATTGGAGGAGTGCAGGAGGAATCTTTCTGGTACACTGAGGGAGCTGGGTGAGTCACGTTCATGTAAGCACCCCCAAAGGGTTGAAACCCTCTGTTTCTCAAATAAACTTTAAATAGGATCATTAATTCACTGGGATCATCTCACAAAAGTAGAGTTGCAAGTAGAAGCATGTACAGATCATGCACTTAGAGACCAATTTCAAAATACATCTCCATATGCCAGTTTCAAGTCTGAGATGAAATTTTACAGCCAAGTCATTAGGTAATTATATGTATTAAATACTTCATACCTTACTAGATAAGCTTGAATTAGAAGAGAACAAACTGTTGTGTGCTTTACACTCAAGTGTTAAAATATCTGCTGATTTTAGAGTTGACTGAATTTACTTTTACCCAATAATGCTTAGAGCACACGGGTGGCTTATGTTACACCATATTAATGGGTTAATTTCCTCTTAAGGAGATGTTTAATTTGTTCTTACTTCAAGGATGTTTGGCAGTTCCCTGTCTCATGTAATCTATAGTTTAATAAACTTGTCTGACTGTTTGGCTACTGGACTAAACCTCATTGGGGAGAAAACCTGGAGGTTCTAGCACAGTCTGTAAGTGCAAATCAAGTTTGTTTTTTGCACATGGATTAAAGTGAGTTAAAGCCTTAGACACAGTTCTAAGTGCTCTGAAGACTTTCTCTTTAAGATGTTGTATCCACCAGGACTTTAATAGTTGGGGGAGGGTTGATTGCTCTCTGACCACATATCTGATTCACTATGGATTTTGTAACTTTGGTAGCAGTGACCTCATTTTGGCAAAATAGTATGTGTCATTTACTGAGCGTCTCACTGCTCCAACAATCACGGGAATATTAGGGTTATAACCTGAGTAATTTATGGAAGAGAGATGACTCTTAAATAATCTTTTATTTTCTTGGAAAGACTTATTTTATTAAAAACATATTTTAGCTCTGAGTGAGAATGAGAGATCCTCAGCAAAGCACCCAGGGGAGATTGTGCTGTCCAGTGTGTTGAAAAGGTGAATTGTAATGTATGGGTGTCTAGACATTTCCTCTTGTTGCTGTCAACAGTCCAGTTGGCTGTATTTTTTTTTTTTGCAGTGAATAGGAGCATTGATTTTCCTCTCTCTTTGGCCAGAGCTTTCATTTTACATATCTTTCCCCTTCTGAGTCTCTTTCTCTCTCCCTCCCTTTTTTTTTCCTCTCTCTCTCTTCCTGTATCTGGAAGAGAGGGAAGCCCGTAAGAGCTGACAGCAAGCTTTCTAACTCAGAATGATTCATATAAAACACCTGAAAGGCAAGCTCTGCACCAGCATCACTGCAAGAAAGGTAGGGCTGTGGGGGCTTAAACAGTCTGTAAAACTCCAAGCAGAACATAGAGAACATGAGATAAATAGATTAAGTTTTTGAATCTGTCAATGATGTAAGAAAAGTTTGGGAGAGAATTTAATGAGTGTTTAAGCTCTGTTGTTAAAGGTGCTTTCTTTTAATTAAAAGTTTGATATATTTTTCATAGGTGGGGGGAAAAAAAATTCCCCTACAAAGCTTTGAATAATGTATGAAATGCAGGGGTTTTTTCCACGGGTGGTAAACTATAATTATATCACTGTTGTGCTGACAGATCCACGTGCATGTGTAGATATGCAAATCCTGGTTCTTTCCCCTGACTGATTATTTTCTGCTGTAGCTAAAGTTCGCCTTATCCAGCTGTTATTTATATTCACTTCCCAAATCCGAATCTGACCCAGTAATTCTGAGCAATTGTAGCTGTGACGCACGAGTTCTCACACACACCTTCATGTTTCAATCATGCACTTCCAGCAATGTGTGTTTGTAGGAATCATGCTCTTAATAAAACCCCTTACAACCCAAAGCAGTTGTTTTGGCAGAGAAGTGACAGCCCTGTGATAGATGGGCCCGATAGTTGTGTGTTTTCTGCTTGCTCTGAGTTAGTAGAGGAGAGGAGGGAAGAGAGCGAGTGAAAGGGGGGAGGAAAAAAAAAAGACAGGGAAGGAGAGAGCGGGAGGGAGAGAGATTGAGAGAGCGAGAGAGAGGCTGAGAGAGAGAGAGACTTGGCAAGGGAAATCTTACGGGTATACTGAAACAGCAGATCAGAATTGTGAAACCAGAGCTAGGACTGAAATGTGATGCTTTTGCTCTTTTGTGCTTGTTGTGGTTCTCATCTTCCCATTTAGAGGGCTGCATACCATTCAACAGCATATTTTGATCTCAGATTGAACAATGCAGCAATCAAGCCTGATAAGCCACCTGGAAGTTTTGCTTGAGACGATTTCTAGTGGGTTTACTGATCCCTGTGAGCATCATGACTGCCTTTAGCATTGTGGAGGAGGACTCGAGTTTCTTATGAGGGCCCCACTTGGAAAAGCCGGCTGTGCAGATTCAAGCCTCCGGTTCTGTTCATGCTATTCAAAAGCCTTTCCTCACCCTTGCTGATTTATTTTTATGATTTACATACACTCCTGTGGAGATTTACAGAATGGATTGTCTGTGCATTGTCACGACCAAGGTAGGACTGGAAACATTGCTGTTCTGTGTACATATTTCTCTGCTATTTTTCTGTTCCTGTAATTAAATAGATTGAGCATGTACTGTGTCAGGTTGCAAGATAAAGTGATGAATAAGCTTTGCTTCCACGAGCATTTTGTTCTCTTTATCTCTAGATTATGCAGTTTGTTTCTATATGACTTTCTAAATGATATGCTTTTTACTTATTTTTTACTAGCAAAACGAAAAGGATTTAATATTTTATCTCAGCCTATGCTTGTGTCTATTAATAACTCTAGCAACTAGAGCACTTTCAGAATACATGGTATACTGCACATATTTTCTCAGCTTATCAGTTTATTCTGTAAACTAAAGAATAATAAAGAAAGGGGCATTATATGGGTCCTAGGATTTTAAGGGGGCCAATCAGATGCAGTTTAGATAGTCATGATGTTTCTGATTGGAGAGATGCAAGTTTCTTGTGGCTTATTGTGGCTTTTTTTGGGAAAAAACATAGATTACTTTGCCTCTGTAGGCCTGAAAAATAAAAATGCCTAGGACCCAGTTCACCACTCTTATACTGATTTTAGATCTAGCTGGACTGTTTGGAAACAGTCCTTCTAAATAATTTCTTCTGAATATGAATACAGACAATTTATTTTCCACAGCAGCGGCATTAGGCTAAGGACCAGGGTTAGGGACACTTCCCAACCTAAGAATCTGGTGTAGGGTTAAGCTGAGTGATTCCTTGAGACATCTTCAAACTTATCAAACTAACTTAATATTAAATGGCAGGGCAATGATGAGGGAACTCCCTTTCTGTTGCTACAGGGCAGGCAGCTCAGCGCGTGTTTGCAGCCGCCTTTGCACGTGGTGGTGGTGGGGTTTGTAAGGAGCAGTTAGCAGGGGACATCCAGCTTTGGGGTTCAGCACAGTGCTCTCTGTTCTGCCTTACTTTTGGTGAATTTCATAGTTTCCACAGGACTTGCAAAATGCCTGCGGTGGCCATACCACCTGAAGGCTGCACAAATGATAAGGCAAAGCAGGGGTTAGCACTGCTGGCATCACTGCTGTCATTTTTTGCGTCACAGCTGTGCAGAATGGGGACACCCATGTGTAGCATGGAGAAGGACAGGAAGATATACCCTGGGCACCCATGGGCAGCAGAGAGGGGCGGTGGGTGGCCACTGCAGAGAGCAGGGAGCGCAGTGGAGCCATGGAAACAGATGCCAGCTGTCATTCCCATCTTGCTGGTAGAGAAACCCATATGGGAAGAGAACAAGAGGTGAATGAGGCCACAGAAGGAGGATAAATTGGAGGAGACTGTGGCCTCATTCACTTCCTGTTCTTTCCAGGTCCTCCTGGCTCCCACAAGCTGTGCTGAATGTGAGACTATATCCTCAATCACCCCCAGAGCAGAGCAGGGGCACTTGTGGGTACCTGTTGATGCAATACCATTGAAAAGCGCTCAGCAATGGAGCTACAGCACTGCTGAACAAGGCTGAGATGCAGGATCACACTAAACATCCAGTTTTTACATGCTGAAGTGCTGTTTTCCAGTTCAAAAGGTTGAAAAGAACAGCTGCGATTGGAGACAAGAGCTTTTGGGTGTCTTGTTGTGCAGTGGGGACCTGCAGTTGCATCCATGCTTTGCCTAGAGAGTTTGGGATGGAGGTGCATAGAAATTGGATTTGGGGACAGGGGAATAAGTCAAGTTTTAAGATGGTGTAATTGGAAAAGAACATGCCCTAGTACGTTTGGTTTTTTTTTTAATATGTCAAGAGACATCATTTATTTCATGAATTGGTGCTGAAAGTTTTCCTCTGAATATTTTCCCAGGGCCTTCTGGGAAATAAAAAACATGGATTCACTGCCAGCTCACTACTGCTGTTGCCTTGAGTTGCCTTGAGCAGGGCTCCCAACTCCATCTACACACATTTTTCCTTTCAGCTTTTCTGTTTCTTGAATCCAACACTGAGTGTCTGAAATGATCTCAAAATCAAGTATATGAGTGAACCTCAAATATTCAACTCCAGATATTCACTCTTTTCTGCCAATGTTGGTGTTGGAATGAGATACAATGTGAATTGTACACGGCTCTCTATTTACAGGCATGAGGAAACAACATAATATCATATGTAAATGAGCTGAATAATGGTAAAAGTCTAGTTTCAGAACACTTTCATATTGTAACAGCTTGAAAACAAAGAAGTTAGTGATTTGCTCATCTTACTTTGGGCCATATTTGAATAGATGGGCTAGTGTTGTATTGGTCCATAATGTGAGGTTACTGCCTTTACTTTCCTCAGAGTAACTCTTCTTCTTTTAAAGCACCAAATTTTTTTATCTGTTTATGCCAATTTTCACTATTATAAAAAGAGCAGACCTTTTTCAGAAAATATGTTATTTAAAAAAAATAAATTTTGATAAGCGTGAATTCTACAGAGCAACAGTGTATTTATTTTTGACCTCAGATCTGTTAATTGTCCATATATGAATAGCCATTTGTCTGATTTATGCAGTTAATTGCCATTCTTTGTCTTGAAAAAGTGGATCTTGGTGTCAGAGGGAGTAAATACATCAGGTTTATTCTTTAGTTCTTAAGTCATAAAACGGGAGTAAAAGATAAATACTTTGTAAACTGCAAAAGATGAACACTGTTCAAAGAGTTGACATTTTTAAAACTTGGTCATTAAATTTAGTCTGGAATTTTTGGTATTTTCACATTATAGAAAATGACATAAATGTTGTGGTGAAGTCAATGTGCCCTTGTACATTATGTTCAATGGATTTACAGATCCAGCTTTGAACTCCGTGTGGTAAAAGATGGCATCTAATAAAATTAATTTCTGATATACCTTGCCAAATCTTAAATCCTACTGATGTTTTTTCAGCCAAAGTGTAAAGTATGTTTAAGATAGATTTAAGATATTAATTTGTACAACTTCTTCCTCTTTTTATTTTCTTCATTTTTCCATGCATTTCTGAGCCCAGAACTGCAGAAATGCTGAATCAGTCAAGGACAGCTTCTTATGGCTGTCCTGGTTTATTTTAATTGATCATGTTTCCAGCATAGCATCTTTACTGTCACATAAAGCATGTTAATTGGTGGCATTATTTTATCATTAGAAAGAATTAGGTATAAATAAAGCTTAGGTTGAGCCTCCATCCCAGCAGGAACACCAGGAGTTTTTGAAAGGGAAGAACATTCCCACTGTGCCTCCCAACAGTCAAAGGCAACATGCTGTCCTCTCCAGCTCTCCTTCCATCCTTCTGCCTTTTACAGACTTATGAATACAACAGGAGCTGCCACTACTGAGAAAGAGCATAAATAGCTCGACATTCTTCACTGTAACAGGAGGTGCACCCCCAGAACCCCCAATTCTTGGCATTATGTGGCATAGAAAAGATGATTAGCTTTCAGTGGGAAAAAGCCTCAAAAGCTTTCTGGCACTAGTTGCTAGAAGGGAGAGCTCAGATGCGGCAGCTCTGCAGGCTTAAAACCCAAGAGGCCAATGGCAAGGCTAGCTTCTATCAGGACAGAGTTTTTATAACTTCCTGGGCACTCTAGACTAGTGGTTTAGTATCCTTAACATCAGTAACATCCCTAAGAACTATCAGTGTTAGTTGCCACTTGTATGCGTGTTGTGTTTTGAGGTTTGCTTAAGATCTCAGATTTTATCCTGAGTGCTTCTGTGTTTTGAGAAGATGTACACAAAGAAGAGACACCACTTAAATAATCCAAATTTATTTAAGACTATTAAACCACTTACCTTTTGTGCCTGACTCCTAAGTTCTCAGCACTGAGCACTGGCAGCAGTAGGATTCCTGAACTGTGTCTTTCAGTTTGTAAAACAGAAAATTTGCCTTCAGAACCAGGGAGAACATTCAGCTTGAACTTGTTTTTTTTAGCTACAAAAATAAATTCCTGGCATCAAAATATTGAAAATTCTGCAACATTTACTTCTCTGTAGAGATTCTTGTTGTTAGCTTCCAGTTAAGTAGAGATTTACACCAGATTACTCACTAGACAGGTCTTACATTTAATTTGATTGTCACTGACCCCTGTGGAGCAATTAATTGAAAATGTGATTATTCACGTAACTGGAAAATAGAAAAAAAAAGTTGGTGGTTTGTTTTGTTTTTGTTTTGTTTTGTGTTAATAAAATGCTCGGTTCATTCCACTAGTGAAGAAGTTCAGCATTTTGTTTTCATTTTTGTAGCTTTTTTACAAATTCTGCAGTAGTCTGAAAAATTACTAATTTTCCTTCATGGCTGCCCATCCAGCACCTTTTCTAAGAATTTAATTCACACATTTAAAACAATGAAATAAAGACAGAAGGAAACTCCCCTATTTTGTATTGGTGTTGGGAAGAAAAGCAGTAAGTTTGTTTATGTTGTTAACCTATCCCAAAGTTGCATGTGTACAATTTTGAATGACAAGGTTGCCAGGAGCCAGCAACATCTGTCTATCCTATTTTCTTCTGCTCATCCAGCCATATATGTGGAACAGGCGACACCACTGTGTGCACTTTAGGCAAAATTCTGAACAGATGTGTGATCAGAACTCAGAATATGTATGATGGTCATGGAAAATAAGAAGTTGCAGTGGTCAGTGACAGGACAAACCTCTGGCTTATACCCTGGGTGTGCTAGGACTTTTCTGTAGGTCTCTCCCACTCCACACACTCATCACTTCACTTTGTAGCATGAAGTTAAGAGTAAAACAGAGGAGAGCTATAAAATTTGTCCAGCTAATTCACTTCAAAACTATATTAAGTATATCATTATAAATCCATGTTGATGGTATGCTGTGTTTGGGAAATGTAGGAGCAGGTCTTGTGTCCCATTGGGATACTGTGGATTTTCCAAGTGAGAAGGAGAGCACCATTCAGCATTTAGCCTACAAAACCCGATCTCAAAACCAACTCAGTTATGTGGAGGGTGTCTTTAGGACATGGCTGAAGAATGGAAAAATGTGGATACGGCACAACTGAGGTGACCTCACTGTTCCAGACTCTGATTTAGAGTGGCAGCAGAAGCAGTTCTTAGATGTTCTGAGAAGGGCAGAATGGTCCGTGAGATCAGGTCATCTGGTGGACGTGAGGAGCAGGTCCACACACTGTGTGCCAGCTGCTGGTTCCACTTTGCAGAGGAATCCACTAGAAGGTCCAGTTGAATTATTGATTATTTGGGCCTGATAGCTAATAGTTAGAATATTTATTTATGCTGAGGTGACTTTGTCATAGGCCTGTTGTCCCATCACTTCTCCCCTGTTTGCTTATGTTAATCTGAAAAATACTCAATATAGAGATTTAAAAAGGCATATACTTAAGCAACAAGGTTCAGTTTGTTTTGTGGGACTTGCTGAAAGATAGGCTGTATGTGTCTGAGAGGCTGTAGGTCAGTCCCAAAATTAGGAAGTTATAAAGCTCAATATAGATACTGAGGTTAACTAGTGCCTCAGGTGTTACAAACCAGTATAATCTTACCAAAACTAACAAAGCTATAGAGAGCAATATGGCATGAGGATATTATTTAAATTTAGCTGGATATGAAACAAACAAAAAACCCCCACATTTTTGTGCCTGCATATTGTTAATAGATCTGGGCAACATTTGTTGTTTTTTCTTTCCAAGACTCCAGGCTTTGAATGATTGCAGTTTGGAGTCATAAACTGAATAGCTAAGTTTTTTTTTTGTGCTGACTTTCCTGGCTATAACAAACTGAAAACAAAGGAAACATAATGATTTCCCCCCCCAGAGATTCACATTTAGCAAAGAATCAAAATCTTTTCTCTATAGTCATTATTAGGTGCTGATGGGCACTTCAAACTGTGGTGTTTTCCTGCCAGACCCTAAAAGTGTAATAGTGCTGAATCCATAAAATTTACATATAATTTAGTAAAGTCTATTCTAAAGTGGTACTTGAGGACAGCTTTGATGACTATGGGTTGGCTGCTGGCTAAACTACACAGGCTTAGAAGAGTAGGAAGATCCTTTTCATTGATTACCATTTATCTTAGCTGGAGAATATGCTCAGGGGTGTTTGACAGATGGGGAGTGTATCTGAGTATTTATTTCAAATCTTTATTTACCAATGTTAAATTTTGAAACAATTATTCTGAGCCTCTAGCATTTGGATTTCAGACATTATGAATGTAAACTGATGAGACACATGTTGTGTTTTCTAGAAAAATAAAATCCTTGGGGAGGGGGGGAATTTCAAGAAAATTACACAGAACAAACCAATGTGCACTGCATATGTAATGTCTGGTAATTATATCTTGTCAAAAGCTCAACTTTTTTCTCCTTTATTCTTTAGAAATGTGATAATAGTCCCTTTTCCCTTGTAGTTAATTATAAATTTCAGGAAGAATTAAGTCTGTTCAGTTTCTTCTTCCCTTCTTCCCCCTCCCTTGGTCTCTATGGCAGCAGCAGGAATGGAAGGGAATTACTTTGATCTCCATTTCTGGGTGACACTTCATTTCTTCTGAGCACTGACCTTGTTTAGTGCAACTGAAATTTTCAATAGATTTCATTAGATTATAATTTGCTGATTTTAGAGAGATGTCTTTATTGAGACTGGTTATGAGCTATGAAAGGAGAAGAGTGATTTTTTTCATAAATCTATGAAGAGCTCTATAAACTGAGAGCAGAAAATGTTCAATTAACCGCTCAGGCAGATATGGCTTGGGCTCGATACTGCAAAGCAGTGGAGAGCTGCAGAGGTGAGGTAAAGTGGAACAAGACACTGAGCAAGGAAAAGGAAATGAGAGCTTGATGCTGCCTCAATAATAGTGCTGCTTAATGATAGCAGAGCTATGCATCCTTAGCAGGTCCTTTTTTTGATATTTGGAGGACCTGGGTGAAGGTGGGAAGATAATTTCCCAGTGCCAAGGTGAGCTGTATTTTTATGCATTTGGCATAGCTGGAAAAGCAGGAAAGATCTGTCTTGTGGCTCTTATTCTCGACATAAAAATGTATTTCTTTTCTGTGTTAATCAGTTTGATACTGCTGTGCAAATTTCTTTCTGTGTCCATTCACCTGATGCAAGACTTTTGGAAAATGAGAAGATATGTGCAGTCAAGGAGAACGGAATGGTTATTTATGAGTGAATCATTAGGCCAGGGGTATAGCCTGGTATGTTATTATATTTTGCTCAGTCTGAGACCTCTAGTTGAGATCTACGATTTTCATGTCTCCAGAGCATCAGAGAAGATAATTTGGAAGGATGTGTAGAAGTAGCTGAGAATGTTCGCCTGGGATTGACTTCAGCCAATGCTTTTGTTACTAGAGACCTCACTCAAGGAGTTGGATACAATTTCTTGTATTTGTATTCCTGGCCATTTCAGTGGATACAAATGGAATATGGCCTGTGACTTCTTTTGACTTTCATCAGCAATATCTTCTCTGAGAATGACTATTAAGTGCTATCATAAAGAGTGCTGCAGTTCAACAAGCCCTGAACCTTTATATTCCTAAATATCCTCTCTGGATTTTGTTCCATCTTCCTGCAGAGATAAGATCTGCCTCTGAATGTGTCTCCAGACAGAATCATGTTAATATTTGGCCATCCAAATTTGGTATTGATATTGAAATTTTATGTATATAAAAATCTCTCCCTGCCTATGAGAAAGTGGCAATAAGATATACCTATCCTGAAGTCGCTCAACACAAAAGAGGAGTTCTTCCTTGAAATCTTCCCCAGAGCTTGCTGAGGTGCAGTTGCATCTCTGCCACCTGAAACCTCTCTTGTGCAGTGCTCCAAAGCTCTCACCTTCTAGTTCAATATTCAGTGTGCAGTTATTTCCCTCTGCAATATTGCTGTGGGCACTGATGCGCTCCCACTCTGCATTGTGTTAATGCATTTCCAAATACATTATACTGATGTCCCTAAATAGTGCTGGTAGCAGTCAGTTATTTTAGCACCTGACTGAGGAAAGCATGTAAGAAAGAAGTTTGCTTAAGGGCTGCTTGCTAGGAAGGCAGGTGTTGTGCATGAACTCTGAAGGGCTTGCAGCCTTGTTTTTTGTTTCCTGAGATTGGTGCTCTTCTGTCTGCTAGTTACCCCTGGGGTCTGCATTTCTGGAGGTTTGATAAACCTATAGGTTTGGGAATTACATGTGTCAGGGTCTCCAGAGAAGAAACTGCACTGTCTCTAGCTGAATGTGGGGGTAGCATCTCTATCTGACTTTGGTCATTGCTTCATTGCTTCCTGGCTGTATCATTGCTATGCAATTTATCAAGTGTTTGAAGTGTCATCCCAGAAAAAATGCTGTGAATGATGCTGAATTCAGCAATGAGAATGAAATTATTCTTTTGTGTACCCAAGTCTCTTTATATAAAAATCATACAAGCTGAAGATCTTACTGTGTATTTTGGAGGCTTTGATTTCAGTAAGCTGTGATAAAGTCTCTGCCTGGATGGCTGTTTCTGTCACTGTGTAGGAGCTGTCTCAAGGGGAAGCTCAGTGCAGGAGGCAGAGTATCCTCTAAGAAAGGGAGTAAAGCAAGATCTGGAAATCACTCATTCATGACCTATAGAGAAACAGCCCCTCTCTTTCCATTTAGGATGGAAAAAAACTTGTATTGGCACATATTCCCCCAAACAGCAGGGCAAGGTGTATTTGCACATGACTGTTGGCAAACATGAAAAAACAAACTTGAGATGCTTCTGTCCTCCCTTGAAGGTTTTCTGAAGAAAGATGGGTTTAAACTATGGATTCTCATCACTTTTGAGATTTTTAGCCTTTCAGTGTAGTGGTGGGCCAAGTTCTGTATTTTTTTGGCTTACCAAACTCCTAAGCTGAGGAAAATGTTAGCAGTAATAATCAAATTTAATTAATTCCTTCTACAGCCTGTAAATATTTGCCAATGTATTTATTCCTATGCTTACTTGTATTGCATATGCCTGCAGAATACTTTAGGTAGCATTGAATTTTTGGCTATTTTTTAAAATTGGCTTCTGTAGATGGTGGAGCTTTTGGCTATTAAAAAACCCTGAGCATTTAGGAAGGAAAGTGTGACCAGCAGCTGATATACAACCTTATATCTAAGACTTGTTTCAACCAGGTGAGGGTCTAAGATATGAAAGGTGTGAAATGCATTGATTTTTACACAAAACAAAAAGAAGTGATCATTCAAATAGGAAATATTCTGTAATTTTCAAAAATAATCCAACTCCAAATCCGCAAAAAGCTGTAGAAGTGTTCAGTCCTTGCCCTTGAACTACATGCATTTCTCAGACAGTACCAGTGCAATGTCATGTTACCAGAACAGTAATTCAAATATCCAGCTGTGAAAGGCCAAACACTGCAGGTCACCCTACATCCCAGAGGAACAACCAGCACAGCTCTTGCCCTGAAAAACTGGGAACTCTGTACAACTGCTGCCTCTGAGCAATTCCCAGTTACTGCTGTCTCTTTGACCTTTGAATATGCACAAGTGCCAGGGGATTCTAGGCCTTGGGACAATTTAGGTATGAATCTCAAAGACAAGAGTACAATAAGCCCCTCCTGCTATGAGATTTGGAGCTTTTATCTTGCAAAAGTGTTCTCTTAAAAATGCAAGGAGTCTTTGAGGAGTCTCCTGACAAAGTTATACATAGTTCCATCTGTAAGATCAGGCTTTTAATCAGAAAAATGCTTTCAGTCCAAAGCACATTATTAATTACCTTGCCTTTAACTTGCCTTGGAATGAAGAATGAAAGTGTACAATTGTTAAAGTAAAAAATAATTACTAGTGTTTCATGCTGTATTTTTAATCAGAATTAATTTATAGTTTTATTATCTTGATAGGATTACACTGTTTACTGTTGCATTCATCCCTTCCTTACAGGAGATAACACACACCTGCAGGGTTCTGGTGCTATGATAGCAGTGACTTTTTCAAATCCTTTTAAAAAGGACTTTCTAAACTGTTATCTAAAAATACAGTGATTCTTGCTTGCTAGCTGTTTTTCTGAATATTTCTTGAAGTTGTCTAATTGAAAATGTTAAAGATAGCCAGTTTTAAGTTTTGGAGAATACAAAGTTTAATCTGATATCCACTTTTTTTTTTTTTTAACTTGTAAAAGTAGTACTGCACTGCTTTACAAATGTTAACTTTTTGGAGATAAAGAACAAAACACTAGTAGCTTTTAAATTAGACTCAAAACTGAAAATTGTGTGAAATCTAATCATTAGTGTTTGCAGAGGTTTCTATCCTTTACTCTCAGCATGGGGAAAAGAAAGGTGAAATGTAGCTGCTTGTGATATATCAGGCTTAAATGAAAATAAAAAGAAGAAAGCTTTTTTTTTTTTTTTTTTCCATACTACTTCCAGCTTCAGGAAAATACCTGGTTACAAGAGTCCTCCAATGCAGGGAGCTAAATAATAGTTTGACTCTTATGTGAAATGCTGAGAGTAATGGTGGCAGACACCAGAATTTATTCTGAACTTTTCTTCAGGGACTCTGACCCAATCTGCTGTGCAATTCATTCTGATGGGCTCCAAACCTTGGCTGAAATGTAATTGAATCACAGCAAATGCAAGGGAGATTACAGGAAGATCAGCCTGAAGGCCTGATGGTTGCATCTTGCACTGCCATGTGGAATGTTAGGCTTTAAATCAACCCCTCACTCTTTTTGTTCTGTAAAGTTTCAGGGAACTGCAGGAGTCTTGGATATTTGCTCATGTTATCCAGGGACCAACCTGGGGAGCAAACAGAGCATTCTGCTCAGAAATGAAACATGCCCTAAAAATTTGGGGCATATTTACTCTTCCTAGAAAATAGCCCTGATGGGTGTTTCAGGCTGCATCTATCACCGGTTCAAAGGGGACATCATGGAAAAAATGCAGCCTGTCATGAAATGGGAGAAAAAAGCCAATCTCTACCTGCTGACTGACACTCCGCCGTTCTCTGAATGCTCCACTGTGGAGGGAAGGCAGATGGCACACGCTTGGGGTTGGGAGTGGATGTATTTCCATCCACGTAACCCAGAACTTCAATGCAAAATTAAAAGACAACTCATGTGGCCTTTTTGGTCCTGCAAACTGCAGATTATTCTTCCTACATGACAGTGGAAAATGATTTTGTGAGGTGTGATGACTACGAGCAAACTCCTAGATGCTCCCTATGGAATGGAGCCCATCGCGCCTAGCAATTGCAGCACGTACTGTGTTGTGTGTAATGCCCTTTTCACTTATTTGCAGCAGAGCCATGGCAGATGCCCATCTCACAAATGCTCAGTCGAAACACCTGCCTGGATACCCATTCAGCACTCTACCGTAAGTTTGAGCCTTTTAATACAAAGATTTGAGGGACTGAATGGTAAGTCTCTGTGCTTGGAGCTGCCCTGGGCAGGTAAAATTTCCATAATTAATGCATTTGAGAAAGAACAGTAATGAGTCTTAAGTCTAGACCAAGCTCCTTGGGAAGCCTAAACTGTTGATGTGTTGAGTTGTGGCTTAGCAGTTCTTCTCCAGAAGTTCAGACTCTTCAGGAATTTAATGCATTCAACTTGGAGCAGTGGGGATTGGTGGCAAGCTTGGTATAGGGTGATGGTGGAGTCCAGCTTAGGGAGTGCAGAGTTACTGTTGATTTCTGTAACTGGGCCCCAGCTGAATGTGGTAACTGGGAACTGTCCAGATCCAGGTGGTGATGCAGGGAAGGGGAAATGATCTTTCCTTTTCCACATTCTTATGCAAGAAAGACTGATGATTTCAAGTGCTTTACAGAATATTAAGTAGGAATTTGTCCAGCATAGGTAACAACAGCTTTTGGGATGATGGATAATGAGTAAAACTTGGTCTGCTGAGTTTATAGGAAATTTCTGCTGTAAATGCTTTCCTCCTCCTGCAAATTAGATGACTTCAGTGAGATTTGCTTTTAACTATCAAAGTCTGAGTAATATTTGAGAAGGAAAAAACCTAACTGTGGTCAAGTTGACACTGCTTTGATTTATATCTTGTCTGAACATGCATTGTAGATAGAGCCAAATCTTTGGGTGTTGGAAGTTAGAGGGCTGACTAATAGAGCTCTGATAATTTATTGCACCTAAGGAATTGGCAAGATTTCACTGACATCTCCGTTGGCTCTGGACCACAGCATGATGTTGGTCCACAGCTATCAACTTGTCACCTTTTATGAGTAGATGAATGAGGAACAAATTCAAGTCGTCACTCTTGCTCAGTCTGTCACTAATATTGCAAGTGATTGTAAGCTCTGGGGTTTTGATCGTCTTTATATTATGTTAAAATTGTTTGTGTTATTGTTTGTCTGTATGATGACACCCACTTAAAAATATCGATTGAACTACCCAGTCTTTTACCAGGTGAGGATCCAGGCCAGTAACTTATTAGCTCGTTCTAATTATTAGTTTCCATTTTTGAAGACTTTGGACTGACTTTGTGGTGTGGTTTATGTTGTTTTGTGTTTATGTTAAGAGGATTGCAGCATGAATGGTAGTGTGAGGCTTTGAGAACTGGAACTGTGTTGAACATTTGTAGCAAATCAAGAGCAGTTGCACTCAGTGCAACGTCATGACCTGACTTTTTATATAGCAGCTTTAAATGCCTTGGGCATTTTTAGGATACTTATTTCTTAAACCATAAAAAATAAGTGTTTGAGTATTCTTTGCTTGTCTCTTGTTAGATATCTGTGCATGCATATAGTGTCACAAAAAATGGTAAGCTGAAGATTGAACTTTGTTCTCTTTCTAAGCATGAGAAATTGTCTAAGATCAGAATAACTTCAAGTGTTATTATTTTTAAACTGTTAGAGTGGAAACTGGTTCTGGGACCAATATTAGTTAACATCTTAATCAACAAAACAGACACTGGGATTGAGTGTAGCTCCAGCAAATTTGCAGATAACACCAAGCTGAATGGTGCAGTTGTTATGCTGGAGGTAGGAGATGCCATCCAGAGGGACTGTCACAGGCTGGAGATATGCACCAATGTGGACCTCATTAAGTTTAACAAGGCCAAGTGCAAGGTGCTGCGCTTGAGTCAAGATAATCAGCAGTATCAGCAAATACTGTGAGATGTGAGATAAATTAATTGAGAGCAGCCCTGAGAAGAAGGAATTGGGGGTACTGGTGGGTAGAAAACTCGACATGAACAGGCAATGCACACCCCCAGCCCAGAATGCCAGTTGTATTCTGGGCTTCATCCAAAGCAGTGTGGCCAGCAGCGTGAGGGAGGGGATTCTGCCCTTCTCCTCTACTGTGACGAGACTCCACCTGGAGTGCTGTGTCCAGCTCTGGGATCCCAGCATAAGAAGAATGTGGACCTGTTAGAGCAGGTCTAGAGGAGGCCAAGGAAATGGTTAGAAGGCTGGAGTGCCTCTTCAGCAAAGACAGGGTCTGTTTGCCCAGGAGAAGAGAGACCTTATCATGGCCTTTCCCCATTTAAAGGAGGCTTATAAAGGAAGACAGGGACAAAATTTTGAATAGGATCTTTAAAGACAAGACAAGTGGTCATGTTTTTAAGCTGAAAGAGGGTAGAGTTAGATTGGACATAAAAATGGAATTCTTTACTGTGAGCTTGGTGAGACACTGAAACAGGTTGCCTAGAGAAGTTGTGGATGCTTCATGCCTGGAATTGCTCAAGATTAGGCTGGATGAGACCGGACAACCTGCTCTAGTGAAAAGCATTCCCGCCCATGGGTGGGACTAGATGGTCTTTTAAGGTATTTTCTAACCCAGGCAATTCTGAGTGTATGAAAAAAAAGCCCCCAACTTTCTATTAGAGTATATTTCAACCCTTCACTTGGTTGCTGTTTTTTTGATTGTAGAGTACAACATGTGGTCCTTGAGGTAATTGCCTACTTAAAGCTTGTTATTATCTGTATTTTTTCTTGATTATAGAAACTGAATAGAGTGAAGGCAAATAAGTTGTAATTCCCAAGTACCTTCTGCTTCTTTTTGATCAAGCAGTATTCTACTCAGCCAAACAGACAAACTGTCTGTCTTATCTGTATCACATACTTATAAGCACATTTTACTATACTTGAGTAGACTTATTTTCCTGGGAGACTAATGCAGACAGTTGGAGAAAATTAAATCAGACAGAAATTAACTTCGAGTGGTCGATATTTTCCCTATCTGTTTTCAACAGTGTTTTTTAGCTGACTTGCCTTTATCACAGAAAAATATCTGTGAATCATCAGCGTTTTGACAGAAAGCTGATTAATGAAATGAAAACTTCTAGTGACACATCAAAGCATATTGCCTCTTAAAAAGTCTTGAAGGGGAAAAAAAAAGCAGACATCTGGCCAGTTGTGGCAACTCTATTAGATGAGGACAGCATGTGTTTGGATGTCTCTCAACAGTGGTGCAGGGAACGGTGTCGAGCAATGAAGGAAAAACAAACTGCTAGGAAAGGTATCCTCTTTCATCAGTTGTGCTGGCTGTGTCACTGAGGATGGCATGTGTTTGCGGTCTCCTTTTTCAGTATTTTTTATATAAAGCACTATGTCCTCTCTTGGGAGGGCCTTTTGCATCTAATGCAAGAACCAGGAGATGTGGCAGCATTGCTGTTATGTAACAGTCTGAATTTTGCCATCCCTAATTTACCATCCTCTTTGAATTTGTCGATGGTTCTTGCAGTTAAGATTCTCAATTCTGTTTGGCAACTCACCATCTGCAAAAGAGGCCATAAGTGCATACTGACTTTTTGTGCCTTCACAATGTCCTTAATTAGATTCATTTTGAGTCTGAGAGTTTTAATCAAGGCTATTACCTAAGGGTGGCTTTGTCTGCACTTGCACTTGTAGTCATGTCTTCCAAAGGATTGTAATGTTTGATTATAAAATACTGCAAAAAGAGTTCACTGTACTGCTCTCCATGAAACTTCACCTCCCTATCGCTGTGGCTGCTTGCTAGCTAGATCCATTATGTAAAGATAATGAAGTGTCAGAAGCTGCACCTGTGTTGCAAAAACATTTGGGGCTGTCTTTCCTTCTTGCCCACTTGACAGCTTTTCTTGAGCTTGGCACTCAGCACAAGCATTCACCTTAGATCACCCTGCAGCATATATAGGATTCCTCTGCATATCCCTGCTGCATTCTCAGCAGAGCTCTTTGGCCCTCTGTTCTAGCCCACGGAAAAAATCCCTTTTGGGCATCATTTGCCATGGAGAAGCAGCAGGAAGAAGCAGTAAAAGGGGTGTGAGCACAAAAGATTAAGGATCTGGCACATGCCTTAAGCAAAGCCTCATTCAGCATCAGCTGCCCCCTAAATATGAAGAGGGTGACAGTGACTTTAAGGGAAGGTGAACCTAAAGAAGGTCCTTGCAGGGTAAATGCAGCAGCTGTACCTGCTGCTATGGCTCATGGACTGCAGATTTACACGGGTGCCAGGCTGTTCTGCAGCTGAACTCTCAGCTGAACCTTTTAAACTCTGCAGCTGAACTTTCTGCCCCTTGATTTGCCATCTATCCATAGCACAAGGAGAGCAAGTATCATTCCTCTTTGAACCTGCATATGTTCTTGTTTTATTTACATGGGATAGGTCTGTATGCAGAGGATGTAGTTACTCCTGTTTTTTCTTTTCCTGGTTTATTGGGAGCACTGGAGGAACAAGAATGCACTAATGCCCTGCACAATTCTGAATTTAGCCTGCCTGATTGGAGAGTTAAGCCATAAACATTCCTGGTTTAAACAAATCAAGGCTTTTGTATTGAGATTCACTTCACGGGAGTTGTTTTAAAGAAATTTGTACTTTTGGAAGATGACTTTGAAGATGCAAGTTAATTTTGGTGGTTGTGATGTATGGAAAGAATGTTCTGACATGATATGGAGCCAAACAGAAACATATTGCAACATGCATATTCTGAATTGGTCTCCGGCTATGAGCCTGGGAGAATTTTTTCTGAAACCAGTCTTGCTTTTGTTAAAGACAAAACAAATAGAAGTCTCTGTTTGGCAGGAGTCAGCTCTCTCCTGGGACTAGTGTTGTGCCTCCTAACGATGTCCCATCCTCTCCTGTGTAGATGTGCTCTATAAAATAAACAGATTGCTCTGCACTCCAAGAAATGCATTTTGCAGGGACTCTCTGAGCTTTAAGTCTTTTTCCATTAAACCCCTGTTGGCTAATAAATTTCACTCACAACCCAAGTGGTGGTGAATGCTTTTTGTGGATAAACTGAAATATTTGAGAACAGAGCTATTAATACAGTGCTTCTTCTGTCTTTCACTTCAGTATTTAATGGCAATGGAAAATTCTGAGTGCTAAAACCCAGCTTTATTTTTAAAGGAGGTATTAAAGTAATACTATGCATATTTCTGCTAGGTCTCTATATTCCTGCAAATCTTCTTCATTCCTAAGTCTCCTGTACCTCTCCTTGCCCAATGCTCAATGCAGTTTACTGTCCAATTCTCTAAAAGGCATGGTTAAAAAACCCTGCAATGCTGAGTTTGTTACCAACTGCTAGCTATGAAGATGCTTTTTTAAACAGCCACTTAAATCCCCCTTCCCCTTGGATAGCTCTCTGAATCTTCCTTGTTTTCACCACCCCTCCCCAGCCTTCCCTGGGGAAAAACATGCTGTTCCTATTGTTGTTGGCAGTAGCTGGAGGTGCTGAAGATTCTCTCCTGTAATCTGATTTATGGATTCAGTGGGGAAAATTTGGCTTACTAGGCTAAGGTAGTGTTGGATTAGCAGTAAACCACAGCACATCCCAGCAGGACAGCAAATGCTTCATGCTTGGGTAGGTAGAGGCATGGGCTAGCAGAGTATCTGTAAACAGGAGGGATTAGGCTTAGGAGCAAATTTGGAGAGAGCTCAAGCAAAAAAGCCATTTACTCCACTATTTTATCAAGTAGAAAGGAAGAAGTGGGATACAAGATTTCTTGAAATGGCAATAGCCTTTTGATAATGAAATATATATACCTAATTTATAACATATATGGTCCTTCATCCCATTGCAGTTCCCAGTGAAACTATGGAAGGGTTTCAAAACTGCAAAACAAGCTCAGAAACTCTGAAGATAAGTTGATAGTATATGTAAAAATTTTTATGATAAACATTAAGCTGCTCAAAACCATTATCTGCAGGCTGACCCACATAGCTGCTTGACATCATCATCAGGAAACATTTTACATGAGTTACTTGCAATGAGTAATCTCATTAAGCTGACATTATGTATAGGATATTTGCTGTCTTTATTGCTTTCTTTGTTTTATGGAAAGCACCAGGATGTTTCTGCAGCAGTCCCAGTCACAGAAGTGTAGCAGTGCATAATTTAGAGCAAAGTATTTCTAACTTGGTTATAGAAATTTTGTTAAAGCCGAAACCTAGTATTGATCTTTATGAGAGCAATTACTTAAAGTTACTTTTATGGAAAAGCAAATATAGATTTAACTACTTAAAATGATTGCAGCTTATGAGGTTTATGAGCAAAAAATTTTAAACAACACTTAATTTTCTTCTGGACACTATTTCAAAATTCTGTTTTAAGTGCTCATTTAGCCAGGCAACATTTTGACAGTGTTACTGAAGTTTAAAACCAATGTGCACATCCAATTTCTACAGTATTCATTATTTATTATTCCCAGAGGGAAAGCACTGTTTGAGTATAGTTTTTGTGATAGGCTATACTTAGCTTGGGGGTTATATACCAGAGATATTGCTACTCAAAAGCCACGCTCTCCTGACATGGGAAATTCCATGCTAAGGTCAAACACAAGTGAGTCAAACATTCTGGGTTTATGGCAATATACACAAAACCCAAGTTAGCTCTGCTCTTTATTTACAACCTGCAATAACCAGAAAATATGGCCGTTATGACTGCTCAGATGTGCTTCTAGTCCCCAGTAAAGTCAGAAAATTTGTTTTCATTATTTTTCTCTTAGTTGTGCTGCAATATAACATGAAACAATGATCTAATACTTTTTTTGGAGGAAACCAAAGAAGTTGAGCATATAACTTAAAAAAGTGTATGTGCATGTAGCCAACAGGTGAAGGGGAGCTCAAATGGAAGAGTAGGACTCTTCCTTAGAGGTCAGTAATTCCTGTCATGCTATCTCACTATATGTTAGCAAGCAGCCTCACTGCCTCATGCTGTAGTAAAAATCTATAGATGAAACTTGTGGGAGAAGCAGATGTGGCAGAAAAAAGATAGAAACTGTGCCTTGCTCAGCAGTATTTGATAATGATGCTGACAGTGAAATTCATCTGTCCAGATTCATGTTGTTGGAGAGCTATAAACACTTTTGAGGGACAGTTCACCTTTACACTGGTGTGAATGGATTGGGTTATGGAAGACTGTTTCTCCTGACTAATGATACAGGAGACTGGGCAGCCAGCTCTGGCACAGTGTCTGAACTGAAGGTGTATCCTGTGGTTTTCTCAGTGTTGCCCAAGTCTGTGGCAAAGTGTTGAGGTACAACCACACACATGTACAAGACTTTCCTTCTAGGTACTCCAAAGACACATTTCATTATAGTTATCCTTTTGGAACTGTAGAGTCATTAAGCTTGGAAAAGACCTCTATGATTATGGAGTCCAGCAGTTAACTCAGCACTGCTCACCACTAAACCAAGTCACTAAGTCATCTGCATGCCTTTTGAACAGCTCCGAAAGTGGTGATTCCACCACTTCCCTGGGCAGCTTGTTTCAATGATTGAACGTACATCAATGTACCTCTTTTCAGTGAATAATTTTTTCCTACTATCCTGACTAATGTTCCCCAGGTGCATCTTGTGTCCATTCCCTCACATTCTGTCACTGCTGTTTGGGGGAAGAGATTGATTTCCAGCTGTCTACAACCTCCTTTCAAACAGTTGAAGAGAACAAGAAGGTCCCAACTCACCCTCTTTTTCTCCAAACTAAACACCCCTGACTTCCTCAGCTGCTCCTCATAACTTGTGCTCCAGACTCTTCCCCAGCTCCATTTCCCTTCTCTGGACACTCTCCAGCCCCTCAATGTCCTTCTTGCAGTGAGGGGCCCAGAACTGGACACAGGATTGGAGCTGTGGCCTCAGCAGTGCCCAGTACAGGGGACAGTCACTGCCCTGCTCCTGCTGGCCACACCAGTGCTGATCCAGGCCAGGGTGCCGCTGGCCTTCTTGGCCACCGGGCACTGCTGGCTCAGGTTCAGCTGCTGTCAGCCAGCACCCCCAGGGCCTTTTCTGCTGGGCTGGATTCTGGCTGTTCTGCCCCCAGCCTTTAGCACTGCCTGGGCTCATTGTCAGCCAAGTGCAGAACCCAGCACTAGGCCTTGTTGAATCTTGTACTATTGGCCTCAGCCCATCAATCCAGCATGTCTGGATCCCTCTGCAAAGCTTTACTACCATCAATAGATAGGTAGAGCTGCTACTAATTTACAGGCAAAATGCAAATGAAAACAGGATTGGATCTGGGCACAGCCCAAGCTGTGTAGAGGTATTACAACATCTCCCAGAGTCTGGTATTGTATCTAATGCCTTTTTCCTTAATACCTTGAAAAAAAATCTGTTTAACATAATAGACCATATGTTTTAGTGGCATTTTCATTGGTACTTTTGGATTGCAAGTCCTATTTTTCATTCAGTGCATACATACTGTATAATGTCATTTGCACTTAAAGGGCTCTGGGAACCTAAAAGTCTCTCTTTATCACATAGATGGCTATAAACTGCCATATTAGCAAATGTGTTCTGAAAAGATTTATTCCTGGAAAGTTCTGAATGCCTCCTGTAGGGTGCTTGGGGGTCTTCCCTTTAACCCTGTTGGTATCATTCATATGCCACTCTAAATAAGCACGGGAATCCTGCCCTGGGACTGGGACAGCTTATATATCAGGGAGGTTTTGCAAGGCATTTCACAGGAAATGAATGTGAGAAGCTTCTTTGAATGCTGATAGAAATTACTCTTCCCTGCAGAGTACTCATTTCTTTGCTGTTTGAAACTTTTTTTTCCAGTTGTGAACAAATGCAAATTAGGATTTGTTTGCTTTTATTTGTTTGTTCTGGGCTCTCTAAGGAAGCAGGGAATATAAATTTCCTGTAAAACATATAATTGATAAGCTGTTACATGTCACAGGAAGAATGTGAATTATAGGTCTAAATGTACTCTGTTTGCAGAGTTTTGAAAAACAGAGCTTCAATTATCCATGCAAACAGAACTGAATTCTGTCATCCCTTCCTGGGATTTGAGTCTTGCCAAAACCCAAAGGTTCTCAGCCTTGGGAACTTCAATATCCATCTCTCTAGGTCAGTGACCCTGCATGAATTTTTCTTGGTGGACATCTCCTTTTTTTTGCATCAAGACTCATCATCTTACATGAAGTCACAGGGATAAATATTTGCTTAAAGTATTTAGCATTAATTACAGATTCAGACACATCCTGTCAGTCATTCTAACAGTGCCTATTTATGTAATCCACAGTAGGGCCATCTCTCCTGCCTTGGATGCTTCACTGGATTTCCTCAGCATCTGAGCATCTCAGCATGTTAATTTGTTTTCACAAGATCCTTGTGAAGAAGTTGGGAAAGCTGTTATCCCCATTTTAAAGACAAGGGTGAGAAGCAGAGAGGTGGAGAATATGACTGCATTGTGTAGGGATACACCGAGCATATCAGCTCTGGAACGAGTGCTGCACTGAGGGTAATTAACCCAATTAACCCATAATAAAGGCAATAGTCCATGCATAATGTCACATCTTTGTACTTTTCTGTGCCATGCAGCTGGTCAGCTCTTGAAGCAACATTTGGACTTTGTAACAGAGCAGTGAACAACAGAACAGAATAATCATCTTCTGTGGAAAGGGAGGTTTAAAAAATATTCACCATCACAGGTATAATTTCAGAAGAGGGTTTTGCTACATCAGTTTGGTGGCCTGGGCCACCCCTTTGCTGGGTTATTTTGTGGCTGAGGAGCAAGGGGACAGTGACAGTCTGCAGGAGCTGTCAGATCTGCAAGCTGCTCCAATGTCACTGTCTTTGCTCAGAGCTGAGTTTCAGGGCAGCTTCATTTAGAGGCTACGCATTCTCTATTCCTCTGAATTGTTTATAGTGTATGGTGGAAACATCTAAAATAGGACACTGTAGAATGAAAGAAACAGCAAAACCACAGGAAAGTTGAAGCTTTTCCTCCCACAAGTATATATTATGTATATGTATTTTTATACATAGATTTCAGTATCTCCTCCTTTGTGCTTCTGTGTCAGCTCCTGAGTTTACCCCAGTTGTACTTATCTCTGTTGCATAAATAACTCTCTGTCCCTCTCTCCAGTTAATCTAAACCTGCAAGTGTTCACTCCTGTTCTTTTTTGCTGTGCCATCTGCCTCTCAGTCTTACTGCTGTGTTACTCCCTTCTCTGCCACCAGTGTCAGATTTTCTGAGAGAAGCCTGGGTCTTGAAATATTTTTGGAGTGGAAGGATGGTTAAGGGAGTGCTCTTCCATGTCTTAGTGCTCTCTTTTCACCCACAGAACAGCTCTTACATTTTCTTCTTCCCTGCCATGTCCTTATTTATGAGGTACTTAGGGATATTCCTATTTGGATAAACATTTACTATTTTTAACCTGTTTATCCTTGCAGAATAGGTAATCAGAAAAAGCCAGTCATGAGTGAAGAACTGTGATTTCTAACACTGGATAGCCACCTAAAAATATTTAAATGTCATGACTGTAGAAGAATGGCAATACTGAGTTGAAGGATGGGGGATAAACCTCAGGAGAGGGAACCCAGTCATCTGCTGTTACAGGGAACACAGTCATGTAAAATTTCACTTGAGAATTTGGAAATTATTCACTGTCAGACACTTCTAACTTCTGCTGTCATCCTAGGCAGGTCTCTGCTACTCGATGAATGTGTCAGATAAAGCACATACCATGCTATTTAAAGATTGGTCTCACTAAAAAGCCAGGTGAATAACTCACCTGAGAATTTGTGGTCTACCTGGATTTGTCCTGCTGCTGTAAAACTGAGTGCTATCTGTTGCATCTTTGCACAGTGGAGCCTTTGGTTGTAAGCTCAGCCCAGGTCTGCCTGCTAAAAAGCAAATTTAGTCACATTTGGCATTAGCAGACCCAGTAATTTTAAATGGTCCATAAAACTTAAAGCTGGCCACAGGAGAGAGAGCAAAAGCCCCAAAGGATCTCTGTACCTCTGCAGATGGTAGAAGTCCATGGTTGATGCTTAGAGATAAGATGTGGTAAGAGTACAGAGTAATAGTTCCCTTGGAGTATCTTTCCTGCTTCCAGAATTAGGAGTTTAATGGCTTCTTGGGTTTGACGTTACAGCTTCTGGTAGACCAAAACTCCTTAAAATAAGAATTGGATGAGTAGAACAAAACTCTGCTATCATATATGTAAATCTATATTTGCACCATTGGAACAGGGCAGGGTTTGGTTTCTCCCTCTCTCCCTTGATAGTAAAAGTGATTAAATCTTAGAAGTTTGGATCCTCTCCTGTACTTTTTTTAAAATAAAGAACTGGTTTGATAATAAAATCTTGGCATTTACTTTTATCAGTTCTTAAGTATAGTAAAGAGAGTACTGCTTATCAGTTTTCTAATGTAGCATATATTCTACTTTAATAATAATCTGCTCAGCTATGCATTTTCTCCCCCTCACGATATGTGCATGAAAGGTGCCTTTAGAGATTTAAGGGGGCGATTTGAATAATGATTTTTTTTTCAGCTATCCTTCATTAAATTCAAATTGCCCCTAACTTTCTGCAACATCACTTCTATGGAAACTCAGCATCCACTAAAATAAAAAATGTCTTTCAGCGGATCTTACCATTTTTCTTACTTATTTTCTATTGCTTTTTGAGTATTTTTTGTTGCATAGTGGCTGATACAAAATTTGGAAGCCCTTGTAAAGTTATTCACAGTATTTCTTTTCCATTTAATGGTAGTTCTTTGGATAAGACCTTCTTTTGTTTCAGTAAAATCAGTGACAAAATTGATTTTGAAGTGAAAGTAGAAAGGTGTTCTCAGTTTATCACCTCTGAAAATGAAAAAATTTGCATTCATAGCATTCACAGTAGTAGTTTACTGTATTGCATGTTTATTGGGTTCTTAGATGTGCTTAACTGCTGTTAAGCAGTAAAATTCAAGAAAATGGAGACTATTGAATGGTCTGTTTGCTAAACCAATCTTGACATCTTTATTCATACATGTGTGATTACGTTACCACTTCCATATGGTATTTTGGATGTGGAGGTTCACTACTATTTTTTTTTTTTACTTTGTTTGGTAGTGATAATCTACAGAATCAGGACAGTTTTGTTGGGGGTGGGAGTTGTTTTGTGTTCTGGTTGATAGGTAATTAACAAAAGTGTCAGTTAATTTCTAAGTACTTGTTGCTGGTGAATTTGCATAAAATGCAGAGCATCATTGTCGATCTGAGGTAGAGTGGGATTAGTTAAAAGCATTCAGGAATTGTTCTAGAGGAAGTTCTGCATTCTGGCTTGCTTCTGACAGACCTTAACATAAATGACCCTGTATGTCCCTTAGCTTACACCAAGCTAGATAGATAGCAAATGCTTGCTGGTTTCCCTGAGATCCCAAATTTCTTTGAGATCTATTCGTGCATACAGTACAGCATAACTGTGTGGTATGATTTCAAATTCCATATGTAATTTTCCAGGGTCAACATTAATTGCTTTTAATCTTGAAACCAAGAATGAAAGAAAAGTTATTGAAAAACACATATTTTATTGTATTAAAAAGGACTTGACATTTTAATTTTTTTTAGGAGGGTAAGGGAGACAAGACAGGAGATGGGGAAAAAGCTCATTGCTTTAGGAGTTTTCTTTTTAGATGCAAACCCAAAATATCGACATAATAGCATACTTTATATCAGAATTTTAGAAAAAGCGACTTCAGAAATCTATGCATCATAGATGCAGGCTGAAACTGTCAATGTTCAAGGTGGTTTGAACTTTTTTCCTTTAAAGTAACTTGACTTAAAAGCATAGAAAAATAAATGCTAGTTGGTTTTTTTACCATTCTTTTATTTAGTTCTTACCACTGCAGTCTTTATATTTTTGTTCTTGACTTATTTTTTCTGTTTATTCTTCACTGACTAAAGATACTGTCACACCTGCATAAGCCTCAAGTTTATCTTGCTTTCTGAGCAGGAACCAGAAGACCTCAGCTGCCATGAAATTGAAAAGGCTGAAGAATAACAGAGCAACTTGTTCCCACTTCTATTCCCTACCCCAGATGAGCTCCCATGAAACACCCTCTGAAAGTGCCAGTCTAGAAGATGTGGATGCATCACAGGACTATGAAGTCCTGGTTCCACATAAGCAATTCAGTGACTGAAATGCATCTTGGATAAAAATTAAGTTTCCAAGTAGGCAGTTTATGAAACTCATGTCCATTCCCATCTCTGCCTTTTTCCCTGCTTGTATTTCTCCAAGGTTTCAGGCACCAGACTTGCCAGAAGTACATTTCCCATCCTTTTTGCTGAAGTTCCTTCATCTCTCCAGGTACAACTGGCCACATTTTGCAGGGGGGATGAAGACTTCCTCTGTCTGAACCTTATTTGTTGCTGCTGGTGGTTGTACTCTCCATAGTGAAGCTTACGCTGAGCTCTGAATTTCCCTTTGCAAGAATGCAGTTATACTGAGAGCATCCTAGCTAGCTTTCATCCATCTTTTGAGGGGAAAAAAATGAAGCAATCCTACCTACCAAGAGGGGAGTTTAGGGGTTTAGACATGGGAGTAGGGTTGAGAGCTTTTGGAGATCTATTGTGATTTTTTAGAAGCACAGATCAGGCAGGCATTTGCAGTAGAATACAGGGAATTTGAAGATATAGCCATTTATCTCCTCTCTTACTTGCATTTCCCCCTGCTTCTAGGCAACATGCTGCTTTTTCTGAATTTTGTCAATTGTAATTTTCATGAACTGCATTGCAGAAATGAGTACCTAAGGCCTATATCAGGCAGCTCTTAGGATCACCACGCTTCATCGATCTGCAGCCATTTCCATTGTGCTCTTCTCAAGGTGTGGCAGAGATGTTGATGACAATATGAAAATGTTAGTGTCACCATCTAACAGGGGCAAGCCACCCTGATTGTAGAATGTCATGGACAAAGTGGAATAAAAGGTTAAACAGAGGTGATGCTTATGGACTTAAGTAACTGTCTTTTTCTGAGTGTATTTGCAAGGATTTCTCTTAAGACACATTACCTTTTCCTAAGCCTTTGCAGATGGACATTCCTATGCTAATTTGTGGAAGAAAAAGGTCAAGAACTGCAGTACTTAAACTACATTGCTCAGACAAATCATGGCAGAAAGTTAGGAAAGGTAGGCAGTTTAAAATAATTTGGGAGGCTCAGCAAACTCTTAATGTGAAATTTAAGTGAACTGTAGCTCAGTTACTTCCTACTCTCTAAGTGTGGTAATATGCATTGGCAAAAATAGTCTATTTTATACTGACTGATCGTCTTCATTTGACAGGTTTGCTGTGAGAAAAGATTTAGGTGTCACTGTGAGTAGCTCATGAATTAGATTTCAATTCCTTATAAAATAATTGGAGATGAAAATCAGTAAAGTCTAGAGGGTAATAGAAGTTTGGGTAAACAAACAGCATGATTTTTATAGAGAACAAATCATACAAGACACACTTAATTGCTTGTTTTGATAGAATTGCTAAATTATTAGCTGCGCTTGTACTTTTTAGAGATAAACTTTCAAAAACATCAAGAGTAGTTAGGTACCCAGCTCCTGCTGGTTTTAAGGATTTGCTACATTATCTCTGGAAGTTTTAAAGAAAAGTTCATGTTAATTGGTTTGGAGTTTAGTCTTGCTACATGACTTTTTAGACCCCTGGGAGTGACTGTGCCCTGATGGATATATATGAGTTATGTAAGGAGAATGGCACTCTTTCCAGCACCAGTATTATATGCAGACTTGCTTTGTATTTTCATTAATGACTGAGAAGTCTGGCTCAGAGCAGCATGCCAAGGAAAGATAAAGGCAAAAAATTCGAGAAGCTGTGAGCATTAATATGTTAATATAGTCCTGCAGAAGAAAACTCCCATCTGAAACCTCATCAATCCCCCTGAAAACCAAAACCTAAAGTGGAACTTTTAATGGGAATAACAGATCTTAAATAGTTTTGGTGGTAAATTCCACATACCACCTGAAGAAGAGAGATTGGACAACTCTTGACAAACAGTGGTGAAAAGATTCCATTTGCTGAGTCTTCTCAAAGAATTTAGAAGACTTTCTGAATTCTTTCAAATCGTCTAGTTGCTCTGTGGACCAAAGCAAATTTAGAGGTCATTAATGCAGGTAGATCAAAGGCAGACAATAGTAGCATTCACACCTAATAACACACCCCCCCCAAAACAGATCTTTTGTACTGGGAGATTGAAGAGAAGCCAGTAATTTGGACAAATAAATGTAAATCTGTTAGATCACCTCACCTGTCTGAACTCCTTGGAACTCTAAATATGTACACCTTTTCTGCTATTATATAATTGGAAACTCTCCAAAGGTGGCATATATTGTGTCTGTTTTACTGGAAAAAGTTGAAACATAGTATATATTTTTTACTAGGAATCTAGAAGGAAGGGAGATAATACAGCTAAAGGAAATGGCAGGAAGCAAATTTGGCTGAAGTTAGTGATATCTGATTCAAAACAGATGTCCTCAGACAGCCAGTGGTCAAGACTGGGAAAGAAATGAAAGGAAAATAGAAAGGGAGGGATACTCTGTGGGGAAGCAGGAAATTTGTTGAAGAGGGACACAGGGATGAACTGGGACCAATCAATCAGATATGCTTACAGTGGCAACATAGGGAATGAGGTGGAGAAAATAGAAAGCCCTTGAATGATGAGGGTAGGAGGCAAATCTCTATTGAACAATTGACTAGTGAAAAATCTGTGGAAGTGCATCAAGAACTAGGTTTTACTGCTTGACAGCCACCCAGGAGATAAAGGAAAAAAGGAGATACTTGTAAAAACCACATTTGGCAGCTTTCTAGGAGCTAATTAAAAAAGAAAACACAACCCTCCTCACCACTACCACCCCCACCAAATATTTAGGCTGTGTCTTTTATAGGATCCTACTTTTGGTAGAATTGAAATGCATTAAATAATGAACTTAATGTAGTCAGTGTGAATTGAGATCAGGAGGAACATGAGTAATACCCCAAAGAAAATAAAGGAACATGAAACACCTTTAAGACTGGAAGTTCAGACGTTGAGTTTGATGGCTTATTCTCCATGCATTTAGTCAAGGGAAAATTAAAGAACCTGTGGAGGGGGAGTGAGAAATAAAAGTTTATGTTATATGAGTGAAAAATGAATCTTCTCTATCAATATGATCCTCTTTATTAGCTGAATTGTGAAGATGATGTTTATCAGCTGCCAATCTTTGAGATAAAATAATGTAAATCTAAGTCAAAGTCACCCAGAAAAATATGTATTAGCTTGAAAACTGGCCTGAAAGGATAAATTATAAGTAAATATTTTCACCCTATGTTTATGTAAAAAAACCCCAACAAAACAGGACATAAAGCAGGGTTTCTTATAAATTCAGAATTAAATGTATATGAAACTATTTTTGAATAATCATTGTTTGCTTAAAGCCTATTGTTGTTGAGATTGTAATAATTGATATTTAATTTCACTGAGATTAGAATGGAATGCCTTTTGGTGGCTCTAGTGTGTCTGAAACATCCCTGCTGAAGAGCTCAGGGGAGATAGGCTGTAGCTGTCTTCAAGAGAGTTCTTTGAGCTGAGGAAGGGTAACCGAACACATGGAAATGACTAAAGGCACATGGGATCAAGCAGGTGGATCCCACCCTTTATTAGCAGGAATTAGTGCAGAATTAGCCAGCACCACAAAATTGTTTTGTTGCTTTACACAGTTGTCTTTCATTTTGTTACTGTGAATAACTCAGTATCCCCATCAAACATTGTCTGCTTGCTCTTATCCTCATTTTCAGGTGATTTATAAGTATTTTGAATTACATAGGTGCCAATAGAGATTCTAAACAGATTTCACTGAAATTGTTCTTCTACAGCAAAACAGTGCCTTTTATTATTAACCTTTATTTTCAATTCTTGTCAAGCTTTTAAATCAATGGAGGATCTGCTCTTTTAACTCCTGAGAGCATAGTTTATTTATAAGACTTCTGTGAAGGATGGCTTTCTTGTTTTTTTTTTGGAAATCCAAGCATTAACCAAGCTCATCTTTGTGATTGTTGTCTCATTTGATGGAAGAGACTTAAAAAGCCTGTGAACAATGTCTGTGGTATGTTCAATCCAGCTTGATTTTTCCTTTTTTTGCAACATCTTTGTGATCCATCTGGTAATTTATTCATTTGTATAGTTTCTACAATTTTTTTCTGGAGCAGAACACAGATTATATACTTTCTAATTCCTTACATCTGTCCAAAACCTTTAAAAAAGTTGATGCCATGGCATCAATTTGCCCATTTACAGTCCTTTATCACTAAGTTCAGTTAAGCAATGGGTTGATCCTTGATGATTAATATTTTACTGCATCATATTTGTTCCTTCTGTATTTTTGGCCTGTGTGACTTGCTACTATGCATTTTTTATTTACTAAGAGCACTTCAGTTTAGGATAGTTCTTCTTTATTTGTAAAGAAATGTTCAACAGGTAGTGAGGAGTTTTGGAAAAAACCATTAATTTTTATCACAGGTAATCATTATTAAACACCTTGAAGATTTGTTGGGAATTTTTGGTAATAATGAAAGGTCAAATAGTTTTCAATTTTCTCACTGAATAAAGGCCGATATGTAAAAATGAAACCCAGGAAAAAACCCCAAAACCCAAGAACAACGGAAAAAGCAGGCACAATAGTGAAGACAGAATAATCATTGGGGTGCATATATATATATATATATATATATATATATATATATATATATATATATCCACACACAGAAGTAGTGAACAGCCACCACATGGAATTAGAGGCTGTGGAAGATAAAAGAGGAGAGTGTAAAGTTAGGGCAGAAAATAGATTTGTAATATACATGCTTATGTTGTTTGCTGTGAATGTGCATGTTCAGTCTACCAGGGTTAATTGCACATATCCATATCTCAAGGATGATGAAAGCAGAATTAAATGACAGTGTTGCTTTTTAGTGAGTGCTGTGCTATGTTAAAAAACTTTGATTTTCTATTCCTTTGCAGAATTGTACCTTTTATTGAAAAACACTTTGAAGCATGGGAGCTACAGATACAATTTGCACATCCAGACATTCACTGAGTTATTCTTACACTTTGGGATCCTGAAAACCCCTTTACCCTCTCTTCTCTGATGTACACAAAAGTACACACCCTGTAAGACAGCATAATTTTCTTTTTTCTATTTCATGTGCCGAGTGCTTGATGCAAAATGCACGTGTGTTATGCCAAAATATGTTGAAGTTATAGCATTATTCTTGAAATCACAGAATCACAGGATTGTTAGGGTTGGAAGGGACCATCATTCTTGAAATCACAGAATCACAGGATTGTTAGGGTTAGAAGGGACAGCTGGACATCCATCCAGTCCAACCCTCAGCCAAGGCAGGGTCACCTAGAGCAGGTGACACAGGAATGGGTCTGGAGGAGGTGGTCAATGTCTCCACAGAAGGAGACTCCGCAACCTCCCTGGGTACCTTTTCCAGTGCTCTGCCACCATCAGTGTAAGGAAGTTCTTTCTTGTGTTGAGGTGGAACTTCTTGTGTTTTAGTTTATGGTTATCAGTCTCTTTGAAACAGTTACTTCTACAAAGAGGGTTAAAATCAATGCATAAAGCCTGTTTCTGCCTGTAGGTATAGAGGAAGGGCCATGGCAGAGCAGGTTTTGTGATAATACATGGTTTTCTGGCTGCCAGCCCAGTGCTCTTACACAAATTGGTGTTTTGTTGGGAAGAGAGGCTCATTTTCCTCAGTTGTTTTGTCAGTCATTAATTTGAAGCCCTCCCTGTTTGGATGTGCTGCAGCATGTTCAGTGAGGCTAAACACATGGAGCTGTGGTACCACTTATTGATCCTGTTGTTCCTGTAGGCAGACTTGGTCCAGGCCCTCTGGAAAGGTACTTCTCCAACTTCAGCTCTTACATTCCTGCCTCTTATGTTTGTACAGGTTATAGACCAACTTATAATTGAAAAAGGAGTTTGTTTCTATTTATTTCAGTGGTCCCATTCCTTAAGTTGAGGAGATGTGAAGTCCGCTGGTACCTTGCACTTGGGCTGACTAATGAGAAGGGAGCTGAGGAAACTCTGAAAGTCTCTGAACTGTTTCAAAGATGCTTTGCTTCACTGCAGGAGGAATTCACTGGATTCCTAAGGCAAAAAAACCTGTAGCAGCATGAAAGGAGAAAAGAGAGCAAGATGATAGAATCATAGATTCCTTAAGGTTGGAAAAGGCCTCAAAAATCATTAAGTCTTTGACCAAATACCACCACGCCCGAAACTGTATCATGAAGTGCCATGTCTGCTTGTTTTTTGAACACTTCCAGGGATGAAAAAACTATAATAGGGAGGAAGAAAGCAGAAAAATCAGAAGTGTATGAAGTGTAATCCTGCTCCTGTTACTTGATGCTGACTGCATCTACAGTTTAAGAATAGTTTAATGACTGTGTAAAGGCTATATTTTACCTTGGATTTTATTGTGCTAACCTCCCACTGACATTTTCACACCAGGATGTATTGCTTCATGACTTGATCTGGGAAAGGTCATTAAAAATAGTTGTGGTCCTTTCACATAGAGGTTTTCAATGCTTTGATGAAAAGGATGTGCCTGCTAACAGGCCCATTTATACTAAACTTGCCCATTGCAGGGCATTCTGATGGGTCTCTTGTATACAGACTACTGAGCTGCTGAAGTGTAAAATGGATTGTAACTGTGGAGTTACTGCTATTTTAAATATAGATTGCACTCAAAATTGAATGTCAACAGGAAATGTTGCAATTTACAGATGTGAAATACTGGTGCATTAGTAAAGTTTTGGAGCTTTTTTTATACCTGAAGACCAATTATACAGAAGTAAATCTCTATGTGGACTTCTTTATTTTCAAAAAATCATAGAAAATTTGGATAAAGTGAAGCAGAGAGCAAATACTGAATCTATCATAGAGTGAGACTGGAAAAATGCTTTTTTAACAAGGAAGATTTCTGGCCCATTTATTTGTTGAGAACACCTTCTTGATGGCAAATAAAAGCAAGAAATGGAAGCATCAATGGGAAGTCATTCAAAGTAGTCCCACAATGAATTCTGTTACCACTCAAAAGCTCATTGGATCAAATTGCAGACATGAGTTGTGACTTTCAATAGGCATTCTTATGTATGAATAGTTCTTGGCTCTTTATCTTTTCTGAAATGTGCATGGTTGCATGATTCCTCAATATTGTTACTGATATCAAAAACTTAGATTCAGATTTCAGGTTTCTCTAATGCTGGATCTTTCAGAACTTCTTTTGGAATCCATTACTTGTTTTGATATATGTGACAGGCCCCACAGTTCTCCCCAGTTACTCAGGCAGCATTTCTCCTTCCCTCGTTCCCAAACCCCCACTTAAATCCTTTTCATTGCCATGCATTCCATTCCAGTTTACAGTAGTTGATAATCATACCTGTGAAGTCTTATTTAAATGCTATTTGTAAATGAATGTGTATGTGAATGTGGGATTCTCTTTCTCTCTCTCTCTATCTCTCTATCTCTCTCTCAATTTGTTTCTGTGGACTTTCTCCAGAGATTAATTACATTGACCATTTAGTTTATTTTTGCTTTTTACAAAAATTCTTCTAAAATTGGTGATGTCTCTTTGGAATGCTGAAGGCTTGAATCTAATCTGTTGCTTGTGAAGAAGTCAGCAACTTTTTGGTGATAGTCCAAAAAGTGTGTACTGTGAGAGCTCAGTCCAAATTTTGTATTCTATTTTATATCAGTGTCTCACATTGACATCTGTATGTAAACAGTGCTGTGAAAGAATTGGAATGGTTTCCCAAAAGATGAGATCATTACTTATACTATGTTTATAAAAATCACATTATTGCAGCACATTGAGCATTAATTGTCAGATTCCATCCATTTTATGCAGAAGGACACGGCGCTCTTGTGGTGATCAGCATCACTAAACCACTAAATAGGCAATTCCTTGTGTAGGTTACATATAGAAATGTACCTGAATTTCTCTTTAAATCTTTTACTCAGTTTCCCAGGAAACATCAAGTCCTGGAATGAATACCAGAGAGTATTCTGGCATGGACATATAACCAACACTAGTCAATAGATCTTGAAGGAGTGACAAGAAGTCTAAGAGATTACGTAAACACAGCAGAACTTATCTGACAGAGAGAAAGGGTCTTTTCACTGTTAACAGAGTAATTTGATCCACATTTCCTGGAATGGCAGTAATACCCTTTACACATTCCATGTAGAGTATGCAGGAATCATTATAAATACTCATTGTAAAGAGTGTGGTACATGCATATGGGCCAAGGTGAATTTAAGTGAAACCCATACACATTGGTACAGGCAGGATTAGACCTATTGGCTCCTGGGTCTCGTTTCCCTGCTTAAATACTGGAAACCACTCTTCCTTAAGGATATCAGACTGCTGAAACCTTATGGAGTCCTTTCTATGCTTCTCTAACCTCTCTGTGGGTGAAGTAGTTTCAGGTGTTCAGCTCATTCTCTTGAAAGTAAAGTAATTGAAGTTTTCAAACTTTAGATTAGCCACTTAATGTACCATGATCCTTGAAGAGAATTCTGTCCCGCTCTTCCATAACTTATTAGAGAGCCACTCTGGATTTCAAAACCACTCCAGGGATCACAGAACACTAACGTCAACCACGGAAAACCAAAGTGGGGAGTCCAGAGAGATTGAAAGATGAGAGCGCACTTATCATTACCCAGGAGATAGAAAATGAAAGCCAAAATCTGTTTGTGACTGGAAGTAAAACAGAGCTTTCCTCACCCTCTTTGCCTGTTCTCCCAAAGACTACCAAAACAGTATTATAGAATAGTAAACCAGCTGTGGGTGACCATATTAATTTGTATTTCCTGAATAGTCATTGCTGCTCTGTATAAAAGCTTTGCCTCTTACTGGTCTGGAAATTGCCTTCTGGTCTGGTCTAGTCAACCAGAGAAGATGAAGTTTCTCCCAGCCATAGGAGGCGGAAGAATTGTTTGACAAGACACAGTGCTGTTCTCAGTAGGAGGCAGGCAGTACATGTGCCCTGTTTTTCCCATAGGAAGATACCATTAATTTCAGTAAGTTGCTTAGGAGCATAGGTTCTCATTCAGAGATCAGGTTGGAAATTCAGGACCTTCATGTCTCAGTTCTTTGTTAGTACCCATCCATTTCTCTGCATTCGTGATCATATTTGTTTTAAAAGGGTGTTGAAAAAGTTGTGAGTTACAGGTTTTTATACCTGCTCCATTCTGATTATCCCAGAAGTTTTGCATTGCCCTGCAGCCATCTGGAGCATGAGTTGCTATCCAAACACACATGATCTTGTGTTTCCCTCACTACAGGGCTCCCCACCAGCTCCCAGAGATGTCTTCAGTGGATTTTTTGAAAAGGCTTTTGGGTTTGCTTCTGGAGAGTTTAAAAAGGGAAAATGAAGGGGCAGTTGTGGTGAGTGTACAGAAAGGAATTATTTAGGCTCTAGTTCCAGGAGGAGAGACACCAGATTTGGATCTCAGTCTGAGCTGGGCTTCCAGGAGAAGCCTAAATCTCAGAGAGTGTGATAGTTTGAATACAGAATTTATTGGATGGATTCTGGTTTTCTCTTGCTCAGCATACTGGCTACTGGGATTCCCAACCTCAGCTGCTTCGCTCATCCTGATCTCAGCTTGTGGATTAAGTGACTGGTTCTGGGTAATCTGTGGTCTGATACTGTGGATGTGGCAATGGTGTGTGTCACCACTCCCTTTCTAGTCCACACAGGTACCTGTATGGAGCTTTTCCTACTATTTGAGCAGATGTAACAGAAGAGTGCCGAAAGTAAAACCCAACACAACTGAAAATAGTTCCGTATATCAGTAGACCCATACATTATTTATCCATGCTTGAATTTTAATGAAGGGAAATGCCATTTACTCATTAGTTTAGAAGCCAAAAATACCCGCCACTTACATGTTGACTCTGGGCTGTCTTCTGTTCCAGATACTACATTTTTCCTTCATTTCCCAGACAGAAGATATTAAATGTCAGTGTTTGACAGGCATTATTTTTGCTCCTGTAGCAGGAAGTAATGCAGACCAGCAGTTACTGTAAGGGTTGACTGGGATGGGATCCAGGTAGAAAGTTCTTATTCATAGCCCCACTCTGTGATATAGTGAAATGAGTTGCAGCACAGTGCAATGTGATATAAAAAGTTTCTAGTCTCACTGTCCAGCCAGGGAACTACAGAAGGGATCAGGTTTGAAGACAATATTGTAGGCTGACAAACCCTTACCCTACTTTGTTGTCTGGTGAGTAGGGAAGAATCAAGTATCTTCCCTGAGAACAAGATGATGAATATCTGTTTAAAGTACATAGTGGATGCTCATGGATAATCTTGCTCTGGATAAAATAAATGACACTGTTTTCTTTGTCTTCATTTAGATTAGGATGTTGCATTCTGGCTTCATTTCCTATTAGGGTTATTCAGAGTACAGTTACTTCAGGGCATCTGCATCAGTTCACTCTGCACCAAGAAAATGGCAATGATTTTCCATGGGGCAGTGCACCCTGATTTATTTAGCACAGGAGAAGAAATTGTACAGGTAGAAAATTATTCTAAGGTGAAGCTGTGATACTTTTGCACAATAAGCTGTATTTTCTTAATCAGACCTGCATGACATTTCACAAACTGAATGTTTCATTTTTAAAAATCTGTTGTGGGTAAAATAGGCTTGCTAGAGGTAGAAAAGTCTTCTTCCTTCTATCTTCCGACTCAGTGTTGCAAGTGGAAGAAAATACATCTGCGATTTTTTTTCATCTTCACAGTAGAAGATCACAGTGTTGTCATTATTTTGTATATACGTATATAAGTAGAAAAGTGTATATTAGGCAAAGCAGTGGTGAAGGGACCTAGCAAGTGGGTTTGAATCCACTTGAATCACTGCAACCTTCAAAGGTCTATTTTTACTTCTGAAATGAAAATTTAAGTCAGGTTTGTATCTAGTACATTTAGCTAATGGAGGGAATATACTTTGTTCTTGAAATTCTACTATTAGACCTGTGCAGGTTTAAAGCCACTTGGTAACATATTTCATTGAAGCACGCCCTTAAAACACAATTAAAAAGATGATTATTGTAAATGATGTCATATAAAAGTGTCACAGGTTGGTTCAGGACAGAGAGTGAAGGGATGAGTCATTCCTCCTCTAGGCTATGATGGAAGTATGAAAAAATTTAATATGGAGTATGGGAGCAAAAAGAGACAACATTATAAAAAGCCTAACAAAATAGGTGAAGAAAGGGAATGGAAAGAGCAGGAAAAAGACTGGATAATAGAAAAGAAATGGTAGAAACAGGCTAGAGGGGCAGGGAACAAGGCATTACTATAAATAGCTGATATCTCTTGGGAAGAAGTATCTGTCATCTTGTTATATCTCTACAAATTGACACTTCTATCTCAGTTGCTGTCACTGATGTTCTGCAAATGCTCCACTGCAAAAAATGTTGAAGACATACGGATGAAAATGTCGTTTTCTAAGTGCAAGTAAGGATACCAAGGTTCTACACCTAGCTGCTTACAGATCCCAAGTCTTAGCAGTGCCCTGTACATTATAGCACAATATTTATTACTTTGGAGTTAATTTTGAAGCCTTGAAGTATGAAAGTATTGTCTAGAATGAATCTTAACCTTAAGCACTCTCAAGATCTTCCTCTTCTAAGACAGTGGATTTGGTTGCTTTTACTCCAGTAATTCCCATGCTAAATTCCTCAAAGTTTTGGTGTTATCCAGTGTGCTTGAGAGGAAGGTATTGTTCTTCCTGAGAGGAGCATTGCAAGTGAGTACATGTCCTGGGTGGAAAAAGTTCCTTGCATGGAAGCATGGATTTGGTAGTGATGTAATAGCTGAGTATTTTATTGTGCAGCCTTGCTTTATTCTTCACCCTTTTCAGTGAAGTGTATACATCTTAATTAATAACTCTTATTCTATGGAATTCAGGTGGCAATGGGTTCTTTTTACATCACATTAGTAGATTAAATATGAAAAAATATGGCAGTTCCAAAAGGAGTTTTGGTACCAATGCAGCCTTACTTAAATGTGGTAAATATCTGCTGCCAGAATTGGGGAGAAGCAGTGAGGTCAGAATACTCATCAAAAATTTCCATTTGTTACACAATTACACATAAAAATGGTCTGAAAAATTGTCTCCATATTAGGTTTATTAAAGTACTTCTGAATACTGAATGTTTTGAATCTGGCCATTGGATCATGGAGCTTCATATTTCCATTAAGGAAAGCAAATGAGACAATGCATTTCAGTGTGGGTATTTTGCGATTCAGATCATCAGCTCATTTCCACAAACTGTTCTCAAGTCAAATATAGACTTAAATTTTATTGCTCAGATTTTCAAGAGGTTTTTTTGGCGTTGTTTTCCTTTTTTTTTTTTCTGGAGCTGTATTTCTTAAATGTGTACTCCTAAAAATATGTCGACCATCCCTTCCTCAATTATTTGCATGATTTCATGTAGTTCTGTTTCAAGATGAAATAGATTTATAAGCAATTGTTTTTTAGTGCTGCTGCTTTCTGCAGGCTTTCAGAAATATGGGATTCTTATTAATTGTTACAAACATGCTTAAGGTAATTAAAATCAATGGAGTAATATTGTACTGATAGTGCATATACATAATTTGTATCAGTTGCCATTGTATGTTCTTAACTAGACATCTTTGAAGATATAAAACAAGAATTGAAAGAATAACAACTATGAAGAGTGTTTTGAGGCAAAAAATGGAAGAAAAAGAACACTGTCTTTTATTATCAGTGAGTTCAAAATGTCTATAAAATTATAGAAAATAAACACTGGTGCAGGGTTATGCTGATCATTCTTTTGTTTACTTGAAGTGAGCTTAAATTTCATTAAATTTAAATTATCCATTTGAATATCTTGAACTCTGTCTACAGTGTATTTCTGTAGTGCAGCACATTAGAGGGAGAACAGTTTGGACCATTTACATTAAGAAAGGATTGCCAGAGGGAATGAATCCAAATGGCACTAAAATAGTAAAGCTCGTAGGAAACTTTGTGTTACAGAAGACAAGTTATTTTGTATTCCAGGCTGTGTACTGATCCTAAGTGCTATCAAGAAGCTGGAAATGAGAGGCTTTAAAAATGCAGCAAAAATACAGATTTAGTACTTAAATTAATTGGAAAAACATGGACATTGTGCTGTAACTTAATCTTTCCTTAACCTTCTGCATGACTTTTAACTCAAGAAGTAGACTGAATGCTGAAGTAGGTTGAAAAAAATGTTAGGAGCTTTAATTTTAACTGCTACAGAAATAAAATGTGCTGTGCAGCTGCTCAGATATTTGCCACACTGTTGTCTGCAGTACCTGGCGACACTGAGGAGGAAATTGATGGGCAGTCTCAGAATCTAAGGCTGCTTTCTTGAATATATCAATGCCTTCCAAACAACCACTGGCCAGTGCTCAACATGACATTTCCAGTGTGTTCCACACAGTGATAAGCATCATTCTGGACTTAGGTACTGAAGAACTAGCACTTAAAAAAGAGGATTGGATTTAGGATCCAACCCTGACCTCCAGCACCAGTTCCTTGCTATAGGACCTCTCATTTTAGCTCATGAAGCACAGGCCAATGTGTTTCTGAAATACTCAGTCTGGTCTCTATTGTAAGCCCCACACCTGAAAATCAAGCAAATCAAAAGTCTGTAGAGCAGACATAAAAATTGTTTATCTGTTAATATTATTGGGAGCTGTATGGCAGGGAAGCACCTTGGTCCAGTAATACTGTCCCTTGTGGTGGCCCTCCTGCTTCCACATCAAAGTGCTCTAGTGGTTCATTTGATTACTTCCCTTCTTGCTATGGGCAGTTTTAATGTTAGACTTCAGTCTTAATGTGGATGGAGATAAGGGCATAGGAGCACAAAGGCTTTAAGCAGTTTTCCTATAGCAGTGTCCCAGATCACTGTGGGTCTTTGAAAATCTGTCCAAAGCTGGTGACTCTGAGAGTGGTTCAACTAGCCTCATATGCCCCTGCTGAAACTGTTTGTACCTGAATTAGTTCTGTTCTACTGGCACAATTAGGTCTGCCTCAGCTTGCTCATGTAGAAACTGGAGGAGCTCTGCAAAAGCAGTATTAGGTACCTGGCAGCAATTTTTACTATCAAAATCTCTCAGTAGTAACTTTAAATACATTTTATTGAATAAAGTCACAGCAACAAAAATCTGAGGCACTTTAAGGCAAATATATTCAGGCAAGTGCTGTTTCATAATAGCCTGTTGTGCGTCACTGAGGATTTTCGCCCAAACATTTCTTCTAAATGGACTGCAGGCATTATAGGATGGCACTCTGACACCGACCATTAATTCTAAAGATACTTTATTGTTACCTGGGCCAGTTACGCATCCTTGGCCTTAATGTCTCTTCTTTTTTTCTGAGTCCAGAACCTTTTTATCGTTTTTCAGGCATATTGACCTTCAATCATGCAGTAAGCATGCCAAATTTGTTCTTCTTGAGCTAACACAATGTGGCAGTCATGCAGATCACTCTTCCTCTTTCTTATTTGTAGATCAGCTTGTTCTCTGAGATGAGATTTGATGTCCTACTGTTATTTTCAATGTTCTCACCTCTGTCCCAAAGTCTTTACCTGCAGTCACCCTTCCTGACTTTCAAAATAGACAGCAACCCTTCAGTTTGACATTTTAAAATCTCATCAGCCAAATCATGTCTGGAGAAAAGGAAGCGAAGTACTTAGAAGGATATACTGGAATGATTGTTCTATGATAAATGAAACAGCCATTCTCCATGCATTTTTTCATGGAATTATAGCATATTCCAGAAAGGCAGTAATTAACTACATCTGAAAAACATTTAAAGATATGTTGGTGGAGTTGTAGTCAATATATTCTTTTTGTGTGTAATTTAGTTATTATTGACAGGGTGAAAGTTGTGTTCACCTGCAAAAATTAGGAAATTATGATGAAACTTTGATGTATTTTCCACTGTTGTAAAGGATGATAAACTTTTGGTCTTTATGACATTGAAAATTCCCACTATTCTGGTATTGCTTAATCATTGTAATGTTAATAAGGGTGTTGAGAACAAAGGTTTTATACAGATATTTTGGCTCCACTACCATAGTCTATCAATGTGTAACAATATGTTAAAGTCTTCTTCAAATTTAGAACAGATGCACTAAAAACATCAAACATCATGTTATAAAATCATTCAAGTCAGAGTGCTATTAAGTTTTCATAGCTGAAGTTGTTATAAAAGAGCAGCACACCAGTTTGACTCTACACAGCAAATCCACTCAGGTCTGTATTCCGGCAGGGATGGGTGGCAGTCTGGGATGTAACCCTTCTATTCAGTGGAGTGCTCGAGGACATTGGCTATGCAGGTCACTGGAGTCAGTGGAGGCATGTAATTGCCTCTGAGAGCTTCACCTTTGGAATCTTATCTCGAATGTCATCCCTGCCTCCTGGCTTCTGCTTACCAAGTGTGCAAGAAGCCACATTTCATGGCCTTGAAAACAGGTCTCTTGGTCTTCAATGCCCCAGCTGCATCTAAGTGAGCAATCTGAGCGTGGCCATCAAAGATCACATTCCAGCCAATCCAGCTCATCTTGCTCCTACACAGAAGTAGGAGAGGGTTACAGTCCTTCCCATGGGAAAATGTAACCCTCCCCTGCCAAGTGAGGCATGTTTTGTGGTACTGTGTTGGGAGGAGAGCTGAGCCATCCCTCTGGCTGAGGTATCTGCTGCTCAGTAGTCACTGGGAACTGCTGAGACACTGCACAGGAATGGGATTTATTTAGAACCTGATTTCTAGGTTTGCTTTGCATACTTAACACTATAGCAACATAACAAGAGCCTTTAAAGTCATCATCAACAGGGCAAATAGTGCTGCAAGGAAGGGTTAAGAGAGTAAATGCTGCATTTCCATCCAGTGCCAGGAATGTGAAAACAGTTTTATGATCCTTGTCACTGAGCACATAAGGATTGTGTACTCATTTCTCTATTTCTTTCAAATTTTGGAGCTGCTTTGACTGTGCAAGTTAAATCTAAAATTTAAATTAAAATTGTGTGCTCATGTATCCTGAAGAATCTCAGATTATTTTGGATTCTTCCTAAAATAATTAAACTCAGAATATTTCACAAAATATTGGAGTTTAGGCAAAGCAAATTAGACTGCTAGACAATAGATATCTTAAGTACTCATTACTTTGGTTGCCAGCTCCAGCAATTATTCTTGGGGCTTCACTGGGCTAAAATTGGATATCTTTTAATGTGTCTGCAGCTCTTCAGGCCTTTACCTTCTCCAAAAAAACATTATGTATTGGAAAACTCATGGCAATAGGGGAAAAGATCTGAAAAGAGGGGACAGAATAGGACTTATTCCATAACTGTGTAAGTGGCCTCAGCCAGCTGATCTGAAAGAGCATTTTCATTTGTCCCTGTCTTGAATGGGAGTTCAAGTGGCCAATTCACTTTGTGCAGATTGGATAGCGTGAGAGGAAGTCAAAGAAAAAAGCATGGCTTTAAAAGTTGTTCTCTGGTTCATGTTAAAAGGCTATTTTTGAATAAATTAATAGTGAATATTTTTGGTGTGAAATATAACTGAAAGTATTTTGTGCATTCTGCCTGATTACTGCATTATGCTGTGTTACATAGGAGAACATGACATTTTGCTTCATACTTCATTGATTTGCATGATGCAGCAAGGAAATAGAATGAAAACATGGCCAAACCTGTCAGAGTCTAAATTTTGATAATTTTTCATATTTTCTATAAGGAAAAATACTTTCTTCTTAATTCAGATTAGGGAATATGATCTGACCCCCTAAAATAATTTTTTTGTTGTTGTAATGATGTGTCACACAGTACAGAGGCAAGCTGAAAAGTGCAGTGTGGTTCACAGATCCTTTTCTGACTGACTTTTCTCTGTGCATTTGCATGGCTTGATTTTGCATTGGTCTCTTTCCTTTTTTTTCCCCAAGCAAACACACTTTACTTGCTAACAGGATACCAGCTGCTGTTCTAATTTAGCACTGAGCCTGTGTCCCAGTTTCACATTTGTGATATGCTAATATAAACTTCACTCCAATGCACATACAGTGCAAAGAAATCTTGTTCCTTTTACTGGGTTTCTTCTTGTTAGAGTCTTGCAACCTCATACTGCCATGAACAAATATCAGTGTTGTAGAGGGATTTCTACTGCATTTGAAAGCTAATTGACAGTGCTAAATCTCTTGTTGTATATCTTTCTCTTACAAATAGCTATTTTGTTTTATTCTGAAGTGCTTACTAGAGATGGGGAAAGCAACCTGTCATATTGATCTCTAATGTATATAATTACATGAATATACTTCACTTTCCCTAATTAGCATCTTGGAGATCTGTTAGATTTCATATGTAGCTGCAAAATGAATAATCACAGCTTACAGACATAACAAAATCATTAAAGTCAGTAGAAAGAACCACCAGTATCAATGATTTATCTTTTGCCCATCCTGTCAAATCGTTCTTTTGTGATGCAAGTATATGTAGGCAGGTGGGAAAATATGCAACACACTTTCACTTAATGCCCTTTTGATATGCCTCCTACATCTATTCCCAACTTAAAAGCTGTGGCAAAGGCATGAAAAAGCCTAAGAGCTCTGAAGTCTGGATGTAAATCTGGCTATAGATTCATGTTCCCTCCCTTAATAAAAATAAATGCTATGAATTTCCCTTGAAAAGAAATGTTATTTATAGATTTAAAACCCTGATTGCTAATGGCGGGAGCCAGGCAAGAATTCAGTAGCTAAGGAAGAAATAGATGAGGAATGGACAAGTGTTCCCAGAGGTCTATGGTCTGCAGTAGGAGGGCTACAAAATGTCACAACTGGTGGTTGCATGATGCAAATGGGAATGAGACTGGGGGAAAAGGAGGACTGTGAAGTTCTACAATGTGCACATTAGTGTGGCATTTGAGAATGACCTTCACCTTGGGAGCAAATGGGTAGAGGTGTGATGGGTTGGCCCTGTGTCATCCTACTCCATCTTTCTTACCATGCCTGCAAAAAATGGTGCCAAGTGACACCTGCTCATCTCTGACTGGTGTGTGTATGGAACAAGCTGGTGTGGTTTGCCTGCAACATCCCAACCTGCTTTAGTGGGTGGCTTAACACCAAACACAGGCATAAGGGATGTGGGAGGGCCTTTTGAAGAGCAGTTGTGAACTGTGAACAGTCATTGAATAGAGGAGAACACTCAGCTTAGCTTCTCTATTTTATAAATTTTGTTTGCAAAACCATTGTAAGGAAACTGTGGTGGCAAAACTGATAAAAAGTGGGAGTTGAGGAGAGGAGTCCAGGAAAAGCTTCCTAAAGGCCAAATCTGTCAATTATATTATTAACATGTCTTACGTACTCTTTATAAAAAAATTGTCAGTTTGGAACTAACAGATGCAATGAGAGGGATGCGCAGTTGATGCTTCAGTGGGGCCACCATTTTCAAGTGTTGCAGCAGGCATGAAAGTCATAACTTCTAAAGAAGCCAGACCAGAAGGAAAGTGTTAATTATGGGCTAGGATTATGATTGAAAATTCAAAGAAATCTCTGAGTTCAGCTACTTCTAGCTTGATGACCAGGGTGCAAAGAAGGGGATGATGCTAATGTAACACATGCATGCCTAGATTAAATGCTGATCCTGAAATCAAATGAGATATATGATTAAAGGCAAAGGAAGATTACAAAGGTCTCCAGGACCAGCTGAGGTTGTGGTAAAACTGAATAGACAGCAGAGCATCTGAGGAGGAGCAAAAATTGAAGACATCTGTACTTTAGGTACATGTTTAAGTATGCTCCAGGATTTTAGCTCACTTTGTTTTGCTTTTGTTTAGTAGCATGGACATTTGTCTTTGAATTAGTGATCTAGAATCCTTTACTGTAAGTAGTGTAGAGAAGCACACTTTTAATGCCTACACATCATACTAAATATGCTCTGGAAATGCTCATTTCTTTTACCAACCATGAATGGAGCTGACAGTGATCCACTCTTCCATTTAGGTGAGACAAATCCAAGCCCTTGTTCATAGTACTATAATCAAGAAGTTAATTTTTTGTTTTTTAAAAGAAATGCTGCATTATTTTGTGCTATTTTAGTGTTTGAAGCAGACATTAAGCAGAATTAAATCCGGCAGGCAGAGGGCAGCCTGTCTTCTTGATGGCAAGACTCAAATAAATGTAGTCTGCATACAAGCCCTTGGGGGGCCTAAACACAAAAAATCACATTATTTGTTCTAGAGATCAAGTTCTCACAATTATATTGCACCTTGTGACTGAGGCATTAATTGTTTCATCAAACCACATTTGTAGTGGTAAACCCAGGGAAATAGAGAGGACTTCTGACACCTGCCTCCTGTGAACATCAAGGACTGTTATTGTCAGCAGCAAGAGAAAGAAAAGACACCCACTGTGCCAAACACTGTTACCCATCCCTCTACCAATGGGCAGCCTTCAAGGAGCAGGACCCATCTTGTCGTAGAAGGATCAATTTATAATATGTGGGCTTTTTTATTAAGAATAGCTTTGTTTAAATGCTACAGATATTTTAGGTCTGGCACCTACTGATTCACAGTTTGATTTCTAATCTGTGCCTGTTTGGCCTTTTCTGGAAAGTTGTTAATACATGTAAGAATGAGTCCTGCATTACTGCATGTACGAAAATATCACATGGCAGGTCCAGCCACAGCTGTAAGTGGTCAGACTGGGTCAGTTTGAATTTTCATAAGCTTTTGTAATGATCACTTCAGTGAACATCTTCTCTCTCAAGTTTGCTTTGTCAGATTGTTGTCACTGAACAAAGTAACAAGCCATGACTAAGTTCTCTGGAGTCTGAGATCTGATTGATGCTCAGTACACATGGGACTCTGCTTAGCTTCTCTTCAGCAAGGAGAATTTCACAATTATACTACAATCTCTTAGTCAGACAGTGGATTAGAGTACGATGCATGCGCAAGGAACTTTAAAAAAAAACCCACCCTGGTGAAATGACATTCAGTTAAAATGACAAGAAAACAACTGCAAGAAAATAGGAGTTTCTTATGTGGAGTAATTGAGTTGTTCACAGGATGGAAATGTAATCACAGTCTTAACATTTAACAAGAAGCTTAGAGATTGAAGAATTGTCTTGTTTTCTAAGATTAAGAAAGTTAGTGACTTCTACTGAGTGACTTGAATAAAAGGAGTATTTTCCCAAAACTTTTCTTTTTAAAGAAAACTTCAGCAGATCCTTCAGGGAGAAGCACGTGAGATTCTTAGAAACTGCTATTCAGCCAGGCCCATTCCCATCGGAGTAGCATGATGGAATTTCTGCACTTCAGACAGAGGAGAAATAAATAGGTTTGGGAAAGGCACACTAGAGATCATACAGTGCTTTATCTGTAGCTGCTGAAAACTTGCAGGGAAATGAAAAGGGTCTGGCTGAAATCTGACTCTGCAGACACAGAAGTCTTGGTAAATAGGATGAAGTAGATCAAGCTGAAAGAGAGTGCAGGGTTTCCAGTTATTCTTCCTGCCAAAGGAGAGAGAGACTCTGGATCAGTGATTTGGCACTTGTTCATGTGCTTGTTGAATCAAACTGCTTTGGGATTGATTTGCTTACAATTTGAAACTTGGGTAGAACAAGTTGTTGGTGGCTTTGTGTGCGCACATGTGTGTTGTTTGTGTGTATTTGGTTTTAAGCTTCTTTTGGTTGCATTTGGAAAAGAAAATTATGTTACTTCCTGTGGTTTCTTTCAAAGTCTTGACCAGGCAAGACTGCAGCCAGGCCTTCCAGGGACATACCAGAGCTTATCTCTGTTTCGCATCTCTGGAAACATAGGCCAAGCCATTTCAACAGAAGGATAAAAATATTCCTTTGCTTGTGCATTCCCTCTTCTTAAGACAAGTAACCTGATCTGGCATTTGATCCAGCTCTCTGTAATTCCTATCTGATCTTTACACCATCCACTTGATTTGACCTCAGACACATCATCTTGTTACTGTGGCACAACATGTGACTTGTCATAATTTTTCACTGACCATTATGAGAACAAGAGCAGGGGGCTAGTTCTCATATCACAGCAGCCCCCTGTTATCTGTAGATAAACATGGGGTGAAAGGTTCTGTAGCCAATTTAATGGTGCTTAGTTTTTCCAGGTTTCCTGCTGAAATCAGGCTCTGAGTAGAGCTGTGACAAACTTTCTTTGGAAGAGCCGCTTTAGAGATCTAGACTGCAGTTGAGCATGAAAGATGCACACAACTATTTTAGGGTCCACATACTCATTTAGAACCTAAATAGTTTGCATCTGGAAAACATTGGTGACTTGAATCAAGACCAAGTGGTTTTAGAACTTTAAATTTGAGCTCGTTTTTTCTCAGGGAATCTGCTGATCTATGAGACATTTATACCACTTGCTTTCTTAGGAACTTCATGCTGCCACCCACAATCATAGTATTTAATCCCCGATTTATCTTGAAGTTACAGTCTCTTTTTTTTTTTTTTGGGTTTTTTTTTTTTATGTTAAGGGGAGCAAAATAAACTGCACTATATCAAAGACATCTGTCAAGTTTAATGGAAATACCCAACCACTGCTTATTTACAGATCCTCAGATTATTGATTATTACAAACAGGAAACACTTTTAAAAGTAAATGTGAGTGCACATTCTTCCATTGTGGCAGCAAAAGAGTTGTGGTTGTCTGGCATCCCTTTTTTGGCAGAAAACTGAGAGCAAAATGGCTTGATGATTGTACTGTGAGCAAATCCCTTGTACTGACCACTTTCAAACCTATATTTACACATGTTCCTGTGAAGGGGAGGGCTGTCTGACCCAGTTGTGCTGAAGGGAAAACACAAGAGCAAGGCATTTATTTTTGTTTTGAAACATTTTCCACTATATATCGTGCCCTCTTTCTTTCATCAATGTCAACTCAGTATGCTTTTTTTTCCCCCTAGAAAGGTTTCTTTTTGCCTTAGAAACCAGTTTTTGTCTATAAAAGGTGGAAGACAGGACAGAAAAGTTTGTTATTTATAGAAATTCTTCATTCATATTAAAATAGGTATTTCAGTTGTTTAACCTTGACATCCTGTAATCTCTGTTTTTCCTTTAGCAGTTGTGTGCTTTCTAAGTGTCATGTGTTTTCTGCTGCACTGTAGCATTCATCCCAGTAATGGCCAGGATTGAATGGCTCCAGCATGTTGCTGAGAACAAGATGTGAAAGAAACCAGGAGCAGGGCTGCTACAGGATAGGGAAGGATATATCCTAACACATTTTTTCTCCCCACCCCATCAGTAATCCCTGATGACTGATTAAGATGGGACTTTCAGGGCTTTAGCCACTTCATTCACTGTGCATAGTCCAGAACAGTTTTATTGGAGCTGGAAACAAGTACCTTTCTAATGGTGTATGTTTCTAGGTTTTGGCAAAGAAAGGTGAAATTACAAATGAATCATGAAAACATTTTACTGGATCAGTCATTCGCCTTTTCCATAATTTTACTTAGCCTTTTATTTTAAATAGCTTTTGTTCAAAGTACAAGGGATGCTTGCTTAGTTATTCAGCACATTTGTGCTCTGAGTGGCTCTAATGATTTCTTGGCTTCAGACTGTCCTCAGGAAGCTATTCATAGCAATTCACACATTAAGGGCAGTCCTCGTCTTCAGTTAATTTGAATGTGAAAACAGATTCCAGATATTTTACCTCGAGTTTCTTTATTTTAGTAGGCATTTAATGGTCTTCATATGTATTTTATTATTATTTTTCTCTTCATCAGTTCACCCACTTTCTCATCAACTTCAACCCTCTTAACACACACACATGCACACACCAACCCAGGCTCACAAATGCAATGTATTGCTAACACAAAACTCCTTTCTGAAGCACAGGCTTAGAGTCAGAGACTCTTTCTCACATCAGACCTTCCCACTGCAGAAAGCCAGATTCAATGAAATAGTAGTTTAACGTCTCTTTTAAGCAGACATTATTAGTAATATTCCTAGCATAAGAAGATTGAGACTTCAAGACTCCATGTCCTTATCTGAATAATTATCTAATGATAATCATGAATCTCCCTTGTTTCCCTGTTACCCATGTGTGTCTTATAATCAGTCAACACAGATAGCAATTTATTATTCCCTTCTTCCCTCTGGCAGCCTTTGATATTCTAACACTTGGTCCAGGAGGTGGTAGTGACTGCTTTGTCACTGCATTAGATCCCCAATTAGGTCAGTGGAGTTACCAACCTGCTGACCCATGTGGTAGACAACAGTCAGTTAATGAGTAGGTGTGCGAAGAGTCACTAATTAAATATAATGTGATCAGTCTGGAAGTTGATATTAAAAATATAATCTTAAACAGAGTATTTTGGTGTTTGCCAAAATGTCTTCCATTGCTCAGAAGCTTTCTGCATTCCACTCCTCATGCCCAATTACCACATAAGTTTCTATTTTTACAAAACATTGGAGAAGTCACATCTTTTGAAAGAATTGTACCAATTATATTGTCTCTGAGAGATACAGTAAAAAGACAACTGTGATTCCTGAGACTTCTCAAGGGATAATACTCTTGAATTGTTTTAAATGAGCATTTTGATACAAATTGCAGAATTAGGATGCAAAACAAACCTTTATGTAAAATCATAGGAAAGATAAAGTCTACTAGAATGATGACAAAATGTTTTTGCCTATTTTTGCCAAGGAACTTAATATTGTTCTCACTCCATGGGAAATGTCATAATTTGCTAAGTGAGATGTCTGATGTGCAGTTTGCCACCCCCTTTTTTACACACAGTCCTTCCACAGCATCCTGAGGCTACAAAATCAAGGTAGAAAGACCTTCCTCTTTCCAGTTAATCTCTCCATGGTTTATGGCTCCCTGTCATATCTCAGTCTAACTTTGTGTCACAGATAAAAGTTTTCTTTAATTTCCAGATGATTTAAAGACAATGAATATTAGGCTCTTTGGTTGCAAGGGCACTGTTAAAAATACATGGAAGTATTTTCATTAAGAAAGCAATCTTTCTACAAGCCACTGGATTTCTTGAAATACTCTGTGGTGAGGCTTGTTAATTTTATGTAGAGGATAAACTAAAATGGAAACTACTATTATGTACATATATATTAAATAAAATTCTAGGTATTTAGTGTGCTTCTGTCCAGATTTTTTTCCCTCTAAATGTGCCTTTTGGCTTCGTGCCTCATGCTGCACCCAAGGTGTACTATTATGGCATAATGCTGAACATCCTGTTGTGCCGTATGTTCAAGCAGATGTTCTTGGGACTTATTTTTGTGTCATTTGAAATTAATTTCTGTAGACTCTTCAACTGCATACTTTTTAAATTCTTCTGCAATTGAAAATGCAAGACTCCTATGATTTGACTGTATGTATATTTTATACACACATACCCACGATTTCGTATTAATACCCAATGTCTGCTTAATATTAATCCACAGTCATGTGATAAACAATAGGACTGTAGTAAGTGGTTAAGCCAAGATCTGGAAAGCAGCAGATAGAAAATGTCCAGTAGGGCACACTTTAGGCTTCAGGGGAAATTTGTTATAAGTGATCTTATTTTATGTGAACCCTTATCATCCCTTTTCATGGGTGATGCTAAAGTGAAATTCTTGGATAAATAGATATAAATAACTATTTTAAAAGGAATTTATATTTTAAAAATTAAATTGACAAGAAATTCTAGCCAAAATTAACTATCCCAATATATGGATCCATATGTTATTTTGATACAGATTTGTTTGCTTTATTTACAGAAGTTTTAGGCGTATATTTAATTTATTAGTCCTTCTTCATTTTTTAAATTTTGTTTTTCTTTAAATAGAATGGACCTCTATATTTTCTTTCTCTCTTTGGAGAGATTTAAACATTGTTGGTTTATTAACAAAAAAAAAAAAAGAATAAATTATAAAAACCTGTTTGGTAAATATTAAAGATTTTCTATTTTAATAGACAAATATTTATGAATGTGATTCTTTAGAGGGTCTTATTCAAAACTCATGGCATGAGATCAAAAGCTTTGATGGGCCTGGAGCAGAGCTGAGAAAATAAAGAACAAATCTGGTTGTGCTTAGTACTGACCTTTCCTGTAAATATTTTGCTGGTTTATTACAAAGGAAATCTTAGTGAAATAAAATTAATCAAGGTCTTTTCTGAGTCTTTGTCCCCACAATCTACTGTGGAGCAACAACTATTTCCATGATGAAAAAAGGGCCCATTCAAATGGAGAATTCAGTTGGGCCAGCAAATGCCAAAGACTTAAAACTGCAGAGAGGACTGGGGAGAGCAGGCAGTGGGATTAATCTGGGTGGGATTTTGATTTTTCACAGACAGTTTTGCTAGTAGCAGTTCCACAGAAATTAAGTGTTAGGTTCCAGGAATAATGCTATGATTTAATATTCTTTATGCCTTTTATGATTTGATATATTCCTTGTTTGTCTTCTAGTTTTGAAGCCTTTTGGGCTGCCACATTTGTGTTTTCCAAATATTTGTGTATATTACCAAAAAAGCTGGAAAATTGTTTTTATTTATTCATTAAGAGGGAAGTTGAAATTCACATATAATCCATGATTCAGAAGTCTGGGGTTCTGGGAGAAAACACCTGAAACCATGAGGAAATTACAAGACTTGTCAATGTTGCTCAGGTGAATCATGAAGTTCAAGACTCAACAACTTTTGCTCTAAGTAAAATATATGCCACTTCCACATGAATTTACATGGCAAAAAGCTGGCAAAAGTCTTCACATTATTTATTTAAGAAAAGCAGCTACGAGGCTGCATTTGCTCATCTCAAGTACATCTTTACACTGGACCAAAAACCTTCCCAATTCTTCCTCCTAGCAAATATGGGAGGCCTGAGGCTGATAAAGAAGCTCCCAGAAGTAATTCCTCTCTGGAAAGCTTCAGTTTTCTCAGTCAGGTCTTGCTTTGGGTGCCAGTGTAGCTCAGAAGTGAGTTTTGAAGGTTATTTCAGTGATTCCTTGCAAAGACGATAAACCCATTGCCATGTCTGGTGTGCTGCATATTTCACATTTTTTGGGGAGTGGAGGATAAAATTTTCCAGTCTTGTTTTTTTTGATTTGTCACAGACGTTGAAAATCTTACAAATTACTTAAACTGATAAAAATAGCTTTCATACATGCTAATGATGTTTTACAGTTTGTTGTGTAGTGTCTCAGATCCTTTACTGGCAATGAAGCAAAGTCTCAATGTCCCACTGGGAAGCCAAGATTCCCCCTCTGCCAGCCCTATTTTTGGTCTCCTTTCTGTAAGTGTTTGGTTAATGAAAATAAAACCATTGCAGAATAAAAACTACAAAATTAAGTTCTCAAATTGCTGACAACTTAAATGCTGTCACATGTTAATGTTATTACATCACTGAAAGTCAGAGTTGTCTGTACCCAAAAGACACATTAGATTGTTTGTGCTTTGCTACCCATCTGGCGAGCAGCTAATTATTTGGACCCCTTCCAACAGGGTCCAACAAGCACCTGGCAGAGGATGTGCATCTGTTTCATTTTGCCATTGCAAAGGAGTGTTACAGACCCTTTTTGGTTATCGTTGTTTCATTATGGAATTACATCTGAATGGCAAGAGTGAACCAGGGCCAATGTCTTGAATGGCACAGTGGAGGTTGGTTATCTATTAAATCTAATATCCCCAGGCTCCCTCCATCAGCAGCAGGAAAATGCATGTTTCTGTAGGCAGCACTCCAATGGCTTGTTTCCCTGGGCTCAAGTTAATGTTTGTGAATATCTCCTGTATCAGTAGAATTATCTGGAGCACTATCTGTAAACATGTAGAGCCCAAAGTCTTACTGAATTTCAAGAAGACTCTGTTTTCTGGGTTTCATGTTAAAAGATGATCAGAGTATTTACAGTTTCAAGTCAATTATACATCTATCTTGTTCCAAATTTTGTGCTGAAAGAATAATTTTGCAGTCGTTAGTCCCCAAGTAATATTTTGAGTCTTAATAAGTTACACAAAATGACACATATTCCCCTGGCAGCCAAAACCAGTCCATGTGATGATTCTCTGATTCTTTTGAAATATTTTTCTGCATGTAGGAAGATGCAGACATATGTTGAATGCCTTCTATTTCATCCATGCAACACCACATGCTTAGGTCCATCACCTGCAACTACACTGGCACAGAAGACATGCAGTGTTGGGGTTATATTTGGATGGTCCAGTTTATTTTTTTTTTACAACTGACTATTTATGGCCTGATGAATTTAGCATCTGGGAAGAGAGTATTGAAAAGGGTGAACTATCCTGTCTAAGAGAGAACAGCTTGAATAATGCATGTCTCAAACACTGCTCATTCAGACTATGAACAGCTTCCTGATGGAATTTTATTTGCTTCATTGATATTTGTAAGGCAGGAGGGGTTTTGTCCACACTGTTTTGGTATTCATATGAATACTCATGTTTGCATGTGGACATTCTGTCAGCTATGGACAGTAGTATGCATAAGGTCAATCTAAATAAAGACATTTTTGTAGTCAAAGAAAAATCTACAAAATCTGTCCAAAATGCTCCAGAAATCTTGCAGGGCAATGGGGAAGAACACTCTGTGCCTTGTGCAAGCAGCTACATGCTGTGAATAGCAAGTGCCCAACAAGCAGTTAAATTGAGCATTGTGTGCACAGCCCAGAAGGTGAAATTTCTCTTTGTAAACTGAATGCAAAATGATTAACAAATTATTTACTGAATAGCTTGTTCTATCACCATCACATGTAATAAAACCTCTTTCTTTTTTTTTTTTTTTTTCTGAAGGGATGCAGCAGAGAAAGACATGTTTTAATTTTATTGCTAGGCACTAAAGCATTTCTGCTGCAATTAATCCAGGAGGTATTCACAGCCTGGTGGCCAGCTTGTGTCCATGCACTGGTGGAGAGGTCAGGTGCTGCCACCAGGGAAGATGGACAATTTCAACTCTATTTTCCATCGACCAGGGCAATAATAGCATCTGTCCCCTCTACCTAGACATTTATCTTACTAGAATCTGAGCTGAGTGACAGAGAATAGAGTATTTTACAGAGTGGGGGAAGTGTGTGCCATCAGCATGGCATACAGCACATCTGTACTGCAGCTGTGCCAGGCTGGCTGGTGACAAATCATAGCTGAAAAGAAAATACAGGGCTGGTCTCATGTGTGCCTGCCGTATGCCACTAATATTGCAACAGCTCCTCACATTTGGGCTCACCATTTCTGTTTGTATTAGTGGCACTTTCCCAATGCCAAGTCTGCTCTCCCTGTCTCAGATGGTGCTAGTTTGCTGAACCCTCAAAATTGAGAACAGAATGAGACCACAAATGTGTGAATTGAATGTGCCCCTGTATGCATTAATTTTTTTCTTAAATTACATGAAGCTTGTCTTGCCTTTCTTACAAATGCTCTGTGCTGTGTATACATCTGCACTGTGTATGCAGAGATCATCCAACTGTCCAGTCCACTAAAGTCCTGATGCCCTTTACCCAAAATACCTGCTGACACAGTGTGATCTAGATCTTCAAAAGCACATTTTCATTGTAGACACTGCATGGGCTTTTTTGCTATTCTGTCAGTCATAAACCTTGGTAAAACCTTGGGTGACCAGTTTCCCGCTCTCTGATCTGTTCTGTTTTTATCCAAAAATCAGTTAGTATCTTTCACTTCTATACTTAAAACCAGGTTTATGTGAGTCCAGGTATTGGGGTCTTGAAATCATTTGGAGCTGAAGTCAAAAGAATATCTAATCCTCTTGGATCAACCTAAGTTTCTTCCCATATGCTGCTGAGGGGGTGGAATTCTAGTGAGTCATAAGGAAACACAGGCTGATGGGAACTGAGGAGCAATTTGTTAAACCATCTCTCGGCTTCTCCTGACTATTCCTCTACATTCCTCCTCCTTCCCATTGCAAATCCAAGCAGGCAGCTTGCTCTGCTGGTGGGAAAAGGCTCACACATTGATGCACAGTCTGAGCTCTGTGGCTGCCAGTCCCCCTGTGTAGGGCTGATGCCGGCTCCTGCTCTCTATTTCCATGCAAAGTCAAAAGGGTCTCTTTTTAACCTTTTGTTAAATTATTTTTCGGAGGTGTTGAAGAACTTGAAACCACTCAGAAATCTGAATTTTCAATAAAAGGTCACAGCTCAATTTAAACATAGTCATGACTATCCTTAGGAAGTTGTAGTCAATATCTAAATATGATCTATCTCCAAGTACTTCTTGGGGAAGCTCTGTGTGTTTTTTTTTTCTTTAGGAAAAAAACTGTAGAAATCTGGTTATTGTTTCCCTTATCTCCTTTACTGCAAGATACTCTTTTTCTCCTTTCTCCTCTTATCCTCTTTTCACCTTCTTTGGGATAAAAGTGATAGTTCTCAGATATGGTTCAGAGCATTATCTAGTCCAATCTCCCCTTCACAGCAGCTGAGTATGAAAAGACAGCAGCACTTCAGTCCTTGGAAATGGTATCATTAGTACTGTCAGCAGGAGGAATCCTTTCAGATACGTGTACCCCTATTTCACCATGAATTCAGTTTCATTCTTTCTCCCACATCTCTTTCTGTACCTTTCTGAGGGAGGGCAACCCATGTGATCTTTGTCCAAGATGATGATTTCTTTTTAAGCACAACAGCACACTGTTAGCACCATTGGAAGAAAATGACCATAAAACTAAAGTTTTATTTCTAATTTATATTGCTGGTTTAGCTAGTAAAAGCCTGAACAGTTGCTTCCTTATGGTGCAATAGCCTACTGCAGAAGAGGAGACAAGAGCTCTGAGATGAACCCACTTTCATTTTTACACAAGATGTTAGGTACAACAACAATACTTACAAATTAAAGTAAGTAAATAACAAAGTCTTTCTAGTCCCTTTATACACATACTTTTGTGAACAGTATGCAGCTACTTATTTTGTTGTCAGTAGGGCAACATTTTTAAAGTCCAAACTTCTCATTCTCTAGGCAGAATATTTTTAACATCAATTCTATGTTAAAAAAATACAGCCAGTGAATTCAATGACATGCTTTCAGTTTGATAACACATCTTTCTAGCTTCTTCTTTCTTGTGTGACTCATTATCATATCTAAAACTGGAGAATATAAGAAAGAAGACTAGAATAGGGGGTAAATAATAGAAATTTCTCCCTGCATATGTGAATGCAGGAATATCTGTGGCACTTGGCTAGAGTTGTGAGGACAGGTATATGCCTGAGGCATTTCTACTATAAAATACTAAAACTGAATATCAAACACATCTGTTGATAAATTGAAACTGACTTGATTTCCATTATGATTAAAAGGCCTTCCTGGAGCAATAAATATTTTTCCAAATATAGCTTGTTCCCAGAAGACATATATCTGGGTTTCTCCTTGTTGACTTTGGTCACTGAACTGAAGTCAAGTTAGGAGCAGAGATCCCTCAGATAAGTAAAAGGGAGAGAAACAACCTGTGGAAGTTCTTCCTCTTTCCAAAAATTACCAGGACAGTAGAGCAGTCTCCCAGTTAAGGTGCTAAATAAAGGTGTGTTGAGTCCCAGCACTCTTACTAGGAGACATTACAGTATGCCTTATGTTGGGATAAATACTGTTTTAAATAGGAGAAGCATTCTGGAAGAACAATTTGCCAACTAGGACTTATAAATTAAGTACTCAGAGCTGAAATAATGACTTAGATCCTTATTAAGTGCCTGCTTTGCATGCTTCATGGCCCCTTTCAGCAACCATGTGAAAAAATTAGATGTTCTACTAGGAAACATGCTACTTAGACTCAGCCTTGAAACTCCAAATGCAATTTTCCATATATGTATGTGCGTAATAAATTATGTACATAGATAGCAACTTGCTAATTTACATGTTAATAAAAATTAATTATCTTCAGATTATTTACAATCTACTGGTTCTAGCTGCTCCCTTTCTTGCTTAGAGGCTATAAAGATGCTTGTGAATGTATATTTGAGAATGAGCTTCAGCAGCTTCAGAATTACAGCAGCAGCAGCAGAATTTGCACATCCTCACAGTGTGCTGCATAGGACAGAGTTCTATTTTTATGTAAGTAGCTTCCCACTTCTAAGGCACTGCTGTTCATTCAAACCTCTGCCTTTTTCCATCTGCTGGAGCTTCCCAGATGATATGTGGGTGGGATAAAGGCTTCCTGCATGAAGGATGCATTTTACAAGTTTTGTGTCCTGTTTTCTTGCCCCATGACTTTGTGTTGGTGAGACCCTTTGATTCCACTTGGATACAGGAAGGTAGCAAGGCTAAAAGTCAATGCTTAGCTATTCATAATTCTTCAGAATTCTGCATTGGACTTGTAAACATTTTTGAATATACTGTAGGAAATCCTAATTTTTCTGCCTCCAAAAGACTTTTAGATCTGTTATTATTTTACCTGCTTGATATACAAGAATTGCCATTCAGTGGTTTAATTCCAGAGTTAATATCTTGAATTTGTTTGTCCAGACTGTATTTTAAAATGAGAAGGACATCATACAAAAACCTTCAGGTCTGTTTTCTCAGAGTTAGGTAAGGCAAGTCTCTAGTTTCAACAGCAGTGCTGAAGCAGTGTGGAAATGTCACTGATTGCAGCGACCATGATTCAGTGTCTGGTAGCTGCTTGTTAGGCAGTAAGGTTACTTTGATAGATGGTTCCTGGCTGGTAATATTGACCCACTCTGTGTTATGAAAGAGTTACCGTGGCTGGACCTAGAAATTCAGTCTGGGAAACACTATAATCATGTGCCTCTAGGCTGTTGAGATTTCTTCTTGTCCTGCAGCAATTAAAATGTGTCACAGTAGGTTTCAGTTCCAAAGGAATGCCTGGATTCATCTATTGTGTCCACAAGCATTGAGGACATTTATCAGTTATAGGATGCCGTGCACTGTAGGTGCCTAAACTCCTCTTGTTGATGGAGACCTTGTAAGTACTGACCATGCTTTTCACCTCTGAAGAGCAAACACTCAGGTGCTTAGCCATGACTGCTTGGTATAATCCGAGGTGTTCTGGCCTGCTTGTGACCTGCACAAGGCTGGAATATCTCTTGTAAATCTTATGAGAGACCTGTGTGGCCCCTACAAATCAAGTGACGTTAGGGCATCTCAGATGGCAGTAGACATCTGCTTGGGGGGACAGTCAGAAACCCAGTGGCTGGTCTTTTGAACTGCTCTTTGGTCTGTTACTGACTAGGACAGGGGCTTAAACACTGAACTCGCAGTTCCACAGGATGGCACATCATGATACCAATCCATGGAAAGCATGTTTTCAGGGATGGGGCATCTAACACTGGACAACTTATTACAGTGTTTCACCAGCCTCATCATAAGAAATGTATTCTTTATAACTTTTCTAAAATTACTCTCTTTTAGTTTAAAATTATTACCTCTTGTCCTCTTGCAACAGGCCATGTTAAAATGTTTGTCCCCATCTTATTATGAGCCCCCATTAAGTATTAAAATGCCACTCTAAGGTCTCACTTGAGCTTTCTCTTCTCCAGACTGAACAATCCCAATTCTCTCACTGTATCTCCATAGGAGAGATGTTCCTATGAAGCATCTTTCAATCTTCATGGCCTCCTCTGGACCCAATCCTAACAGGTCCATGTCTTTCTTGTGATAAGGACCCCAAAGCTGGATGCTGTAATCTAGGTGGAGTGTCATGAGAGGGGAGTAGAGAGGGAGAATCCCTTCCCTTGACTTGCTGGTCGCACTCTTTTTGATGCAGCCCAGAGTATAATTGGCATTCTCCCATTTCTCTCTTTTATTTTTGCATTTCTTTTGTTCATTATCCAGCATTTGATAGGGAAATCATACCACCCAAAATTCAGGATTTTATTCACTCGGCCACAGCCTCAGGAGCATCTCCTTTTGCCCTTCTAAAAGAAGGCAATTTTCCTCCGTCTCTGCTAGCCTGGTTGCCAAGTGCAACTGTCTTATAGTCCTATCAATAAGGGAAGTAACTGAAGGATTTTTCATTAATAAGTAGGATCTTCAGGAAGAGAAAAGTGCAAGGGTTGAATCTCCTCAGGTTAGCAAATGAAGATGGGTACCCAGATCCTTTGAAAGATAAAAATAGAGATTTTCAATCTGTATCTTGCTTCAGGCATTACAAGTGCAGAGAAATGTCGAGACCATGTCAGAGAGCCTTTCAATGTAGACAGTCGTTTCAGGAAGAAAAAACCATTCTCCCCTGTCATTAACTGGATACATTTTCCACCCTCAACTGGTTGCTTTTCTCATTCACTCTATCACCAGATTGCAGGGAAGGGATGTCAATGTGGGTGTTAGGGCATGCCTGTATGCTTATGTGTATGCTGCTGTACATTTGTAAGCTGCTGGTGAATCAGTGTTTGGCTGTATTAGGACAGTGGCATGCCCAGAAGCTTTATAAGTGGTTTCTAAAAAAGATTTGAAATGCTATTAAGCCCTCAGCCAGGAGTAAATTCTATATAATTTGTCTGATACCACAGCATGGGCTCCCTCTACCAGGAACTACTTCTTTATTGTCTCTCCCTAGTGTGCTCCAGGTGCCACCACAGTAGGAATGCTACTCAGTGAGTTTCACAGGGACACTGTATCCCACTTACAACCTAATTTAAGATTAATGGAAGAAAGAAGTGCTCGGTGCCCAAATGGGAGGACAGAATCACCTGGAAGAAAGCAAAACCATAGCTCATGCAGAACATTGACAGAACAGGCTATCAGAGCCAGCCAGGAGGAGGTAATGGAGAAAAGATAGGTCTGTGACCTGGCTGGGCACAGAGAGCTCTGAGCTAGCACTGACCTGAGCAGACAGCCCAGATGGTGCGAAGGTGCAGGTCAGTGCTGCACAGAGATAACCAGCTTGGCTCTGGAAGCTATTTCACATTTTTTATGTGGCATCCTACCTGAGCTGCCTGTACAGGTCAAGGACTGAGCTCACTTCCTTGGAAATGGCTTAGGTATTTTCACATTGCACTTCACAGGTCATAAAGGCAGAAGACTGAAATTGTACTGGGTACATCTCCACTCACTTCTAATACATGTAATAGATGTAGCTGTGACCAAGAGCTGATTGCATTAAGTGTTAAGTACCTCTCCGCCGAGGGAGGCTGTGGAATATCCCTCACTGGAAATACTCAAAATCCCATGCCATGTGCTCTAGGATGGCTCGACTTAAGCAGAGAGGTTGAACCAGATGACCCATTGTCATCCCTTCCAACCTGACCCATCCTGTGATTTTGAAAGATGAGATTGGTTTTTTGTTGGTGTTGTTGTTTGGTTTTGGGATTTTTTTGTATTTTAAGTAAAAAAATACTAAAGAATTTGAGATTTCACTTTAATGATCAATCTCGTTTCATGTAGATTTTGTAGAGTTCAGCTCTTGAGTATTACTCTGATGTTAAAAAAATCATTTTACATTGTCCTTTCTTAAGGGCCATATGGGAGTTTGTAGGAAAAGGGTAAATTAACTGCATAGTGGAGTTGTAATCACAGGAATCCTGTCAGCTGTAGTGTTGTGACCTTTGATTAATTTTTGTAGCAGAAAGAAAATAAGTACTAGAGTTTGTTTATTAGCATTTGTATAATTTTATGATTGCACTTAATTCTTGGAATGTTAATTGCTATCTGTGATTAATCCCCCTCATGCAGAAAAGTTTTCATCAGCAGCTATGTCTTTAAGACTTTGTCTTGATTCACATGTAATTTAAGTTGACAAGGACTCCAGCAGTATAAAAAGGAACAAAGAGCTTAGTTTCAGTGTCTAATTGAGTTGTGGCTTCTGTATGGCTGATGCAGGATTGACTGGATGTACTTTGATAGTAATATTAAATCTCACCACTCCCTGAGTGAAGATTGAAGTAATTAGCAGGGCTTAGTGCCAGAAGGCAATGCAATTCACCATGATCGAACCTAATTCAAGATTTATGGAGTGAGAATTTCAGTTATTTCTGGATTTTCAAACTACTGATTTTCTGCTTTGAAAGTATTCTGACAACCTTTTTATTTTTGTATATATCTTCTATTCAATATATGCAGTTTCTAGTGGGATTCCTAACTGAGACCTCTGAAAGTTTTTATATTGCAATGTGAGGAGGAACTCCAAAGTTCTAGGTATCTGTTCATTGAAATGGATGCTGTGATTTTCAGTTCTCTTCCATGATGGCAAGGAAAAGCACACACAGCAACACCCATTCTTGGAAAGATTTTTTTGCTCCCTCATTATTCCGTATTATAGTGTATGCTGTGTAATTTTTAACAGCAATTTAAAAGTACATCCCATAGCTGCCAGAGCTAGTAGGAATGACTGGGCAGAGCCCCTTGGCTATACTGCAGGTCAAAAAGATTTATGTGCACTGAGTTCTATCGTGGAGCCCACAGAGTGCTGACTCTGCCCTAGCAGGAGGGTGGCACTGCTCAGTTCAGCTCAGTGGTATCCAGAACTCCTGCTCCAGGGGAGCTCCGACACTTGTGTGTCAATCAAATGAAGATATGAAATTTTGCAGTTTCCCACTAAAATGTTTTTGCAAAGCATGCAATTCTGGAAATCACAAGACCAGGTACTTTGTTTTGTCATTTGTAATATAATTATACAGATTAATATAAGGAAGGCTTTGATATTTTTCCAAAGGTCAAAAGAAATTGAAATTATGCCTTTACACTTTTAAAAATCACACTGTTTGTTCATTTTCTTTGTTGAAAGTATGAAAGAGGTCAATACATTTAATTAAACATTTTTATTTTGTTGAAGCACCAAAAGCATAGGGATTTCATTCAGAAAAGGATGAAGATGGAAAGCTTTGCTTAAATGTCTCTGTGGTCAGAGCAGGAAAATAAAGGCAGCATGTTACCTATTTATTTGGGAGGCTACTTTCCTAGCAGCCACAAATGATTTTCCTTCCATATACTCATAACGGTAACTACTCAAACATACAACTAAAAGTGACTGTTTGAAAATCACTGTGCATATCTTTCATGGATATTAAAGGAATTTCCATCACCCATGTACTTGGGATTGTTTGTATGATAATCCTCCCACCAGTCAGATGTGCATGTGCATTGCTGGGCAATTTTCAAATGTGAGACTGCAGCAGGTTTAGGCTTTGTACAAGTCCATGGGAAATACTCCTTTGGCTCATCTTTGAGATGTGTCCTGATGTAGAGTTATTTACTTAGAGTCCAATGTCTAAATTGTGAAAGATGCTTCAGGCTAGGACATCCTTTATGTGTAAAGTGCAAAAGCTTTTATTTATTTAGCATGAGACAGTGTTAATAGCATTTAGCTCAGAACAGGAAGGGAGTGGAAAAGCCTGCAGGGAATCCATACAGTTGTGTGCTGCTCTGCAGAGAAATGTCCCTGTCATCCCTCCTTAAAGAGTTTAAGTGTATATCTGATTATTTGATTTTTGGTGTGGAACAGCTCATAGATCAGTGTGAGGCTCTGGCTTGGATTAGCTCACATAGAGCAGGTATAGGAATATCCTCATGAGAATTTGTCAGGACTATAGCGATTTGGAAAAGTTTTTTTTTAAATTAAATACACCTATTAGAAAAGGAAAAAATGATGCAAGTCCAAGATGACAAGAAAAACCTGTGGCATTAAGGTAGAAACTTATTTTTAGTTGGTTCAAATCATACCAAGCAAGTTGTAAACACTGATCTGAACCACTCAGACTGAGTATCCTATTCACCAATTATTTTGGGGATCTTCCCTCTTTATGTTTCTCTTTCTTTGACTAGAAATTTCAGTTTTTCAAAATTCATACAACTAGAGAGCGTGCCCTGCCTTCTCTCCCACCTAAAGGCATTTGATCTTCTCTCCCACGCAGCTGACTGTAAATCTTGGTCCTAATGGTTCTCTTTCTGAAAGGTGGTAAATAATTACAGGGCGTTTGTACTCGATTATGGAGCCAATGACCCAGATTCAGCTGAACTGACTTTTGCCTTCAATCTTAGGAGCACTTGTTCCACAATTATGATTCCCTCAAAAGCTAGTGCAAAGGGAAAACTGCTTTCAGAGAATGGTTAAACCTATACCACCAGAACCACTTACCACTGAACGAGCCTGTCTTTCTATTACCACAGAGAAAACCTGGGCCTTGAATTTAAATGAGAGTGCTCACTTTTAGATATCAAAATATAAATGAGTTGTCTACCAAACCAAGCTTTCCCAAGAGTGGTAAAACGTTTTAAAGCAGCAGAGAAAGGTGTTGCAAGTAAATAGCGCATTAAGTTAAGGCTGGATATCAAGTTAGCTGATTTAATCCTCCTTCTGAGTAGTTGGTATGTATACTGAGCATAGTAATCTATTAAATAACCTTGTTACATGACTAGAGATGGGAATTTGGGAGCTGATTTATAGATGCTTATCAGGCAAAATGTTGAAATTCACATAAGGAGTTAATAAGGGCTTGTAGAAGATTTACCAACTAACATCTCCAACATAGTTATTGTACAGAACACTGCAGTATTTCAATCTTAGCTCTATGACTGAAGAGCCTTCTGACTGAGATGCAGCCCTCCTTCTCAGCTGTTGCCTTCCCTGAGGCTAGGGAGGGAAGTCAAATTGAAGAAAAATATGACTGCATATAGGATCCACTACTAACTTTCCTCCAAATATTTTTGTAAAAATATTTTAAAATTATTTTGTCCTCATTCTGTCATTTCCAGCCTGTGGCTTGCACAGAGAATTGGAATTGATTTAAATAATACTCTTAAAAAAATCTTACATTGAATTGTATAAAGTTAAATTATGAAGAAATATTTGAAAATATATGAAAAAAATGATGTATTTTGGAATAGTTTTTTCATATAATGGTTTTTACTTTTTTTTGTAATGAATTAAGATTTTTTTTAAAGAAGCCCAAACCTTAAATATTGTCTTGATTCTCTTTATTGCTAGTCAGAAAAAGAGACCACCTGCATATATGTCAGATGATTTTGGCTGTGTTGGCCCACTGCTAGCTCTTAAGAACATTCTTGGCTAACAATATGAGGCAGTTCTTCAATTCTTCTGTGCTCTAAGATGAAAAGAACAAAAGATCCTTAGTTATATAGAATGTATCTCATTCCTGCAGGTTTATATCCTTATGTAGAACTTCAGCATTTAACTGGAATGTGCTTTTGTGCCTCTGTGTGTAAAATAAGATGGACAAATCCCACACTGTGTCTCAGCTCTGCTTCCTGCGTTTCCCTGGCTCCAGCATCCCTACGACCGACCGCATGTATGAGAGGCGTCATCTTCCGTTTGTGTTGGGTGGATGTAATTAGTGCACTGAACTATGAAAGGCTGTGAGCTCATTTAAAATTAATTCTATCAAAATAGCATTTCACTGGAGTGAGGAGATGGATTATTATATCTCAGAAAATCTTTAGCTGAAGTAAGAGAAAGAAAATGTTTCTAACTGCGTTCTTTTACCTACAATCAAAATGCTGCCTCTTCGTTGACACAGACTGTTAACTTAAACAGAAAAACAAACTTTAAGGTTTTATTCTTTGTTTCTTAGAGACCTTGGGCTGCATCATGAACACACTGAAATCAGTACTAGAAGTCCCACTGTGAAGTATGCTTTGAAGAAGTAATAAATAGTCATGCTCATGGTAGATAAAAACATACCTATGTAATGAACCATCCCAAGAACTAATGGGATTTTAATAGAATTGATTTGATATACCAACTTTATAGTGTCCTCTTCATGGGATGTGTAATTTATTTTACAATATGTATGTATTGGCCTGGTGTTCAAATGAAATCAGGACCTGCAACTGGATCCTGTAAACACAGCATCAGCTTCTCTTCTGTGGCTTTCGACCCAACCATACATCAAGGGTTTCTGGGTGATGCAGACTCTTGAAAACCTGGTCTTAATTGTGGAAGAATTTGGGAAAAAAGTCTGTTTGTTGAAGAATAATACAAGAGGCTGACTAATCTCCATTGAAGTCCATAAGACCTGCTTCTCTGCAGAGCAAGAAACCCAGACCAGGGATGGCAGAGCTCTAAGTGCACACTCATTCCATTCGTGTGAACTCTATTGCAGCAGCCCATTTCTGTCTGTTCCAGTGTGGCAGCTGGGAGAACTACCTGAAATGTTTCAATATTCCCGGTGTCTCAGTGTTTTTGCAGACAAGGGCAAAAGAGTCTTTATTTTTCTACTTTATCTGTGGGCAAAACTAGCAGGTGTATTTCAAAGGTGATCGATCTTTTTATCGTGTTTTTCCTGGTGTCTGTTTCTTCGACACCTCCCATCTCCTAAATGGATATGTGCTATCCATCACAGCCCTGCAGAGATGGGTGAGCAGTTTCATTATTCATTTGCCTCATTTTTATATACTACTATGGAAACAAATAAGGCTTTTTTTTGAACCTGCCTAGTTCTTAAACAAAATGGAAGCTGGGAGAAATAAGAGAGATTACTTCTTGCTCTGGAAGTGTATGCACCTTGGAGGCAGTGCCAACAGTCTGATCTTGTCAGATACTGGCTCCCTTCATTGTGAAAAACCTTGTTTCTCAACACTTCGATAAGGCCTGCAGGTATAAAACAGTTTGCAGTATCAAACCTAGAGTATCTAGCAACTTCTATTTATGTGCCCTTTTTTTTTTTTTTTTTTTTGCATTTCTCAAGCTTAATTTGTAAGCCTGGAAACTTATGTTGTAAGAGAAAAAAATACAAGTTAAATGTATGGCTAGATGTTTATTCTTTCCCTCTGCACCAACCTCTTTTTCTTGCTTCTGTCACATATTTCTGGCAGAGCTAAGGCTTTGTGCAAAGCTTTGTGCTCTTTCTATGCCTGCTGCTGGCATTTTCTGACCTTAAGTTCATGTGATTTTTCAGTGCAATAAGCAGTTCTCAGAAATATAATTTTGAAGGTATCAAGTGGGCTCATTTGAAAGGGAGCCAATGCAGTAGCCTGGATGTAGTGTTTGACCTCAGTCAGGGACCAAGATCCAAATATGTAACAGGGCACAAACCAACCTTTTGGGTAGGTGTACCTGATATTGATTGTGTTTTGCAACCATCTTCACTTTGAAGTCACTCTTTGCTTGGAACTTCTGAAAAGCAAGTATTGAAGTATTTAGTAAAAACTTGAATAGTGTAGAACAGACTCTGATGTGCTCCAGCTCTTTCTCCTGCACCAACTTTCGGACTAAACTTTGGGCTGTTCTGTAGATTTTTTCTTACTGAAGTCTCTTAAGGTATACTAGGGCTTAGCACTGTTTAATGCAAGTGCATCCTCCTAAGGTAACTCCTAGAATCATGCATTTACTGCAGAGATTAAGACTAAATTATAACAGTGTTAAAGTAATAAGAGGAACATTTTGCCCAGATGCTTTTGTTCACTCTGAGCTCTCCATTTGCAGATGTGATAAGGTCCCTTTGGAACTATCTCTCTGAAAAGTCAGTCAGATCCACCCTTAAGAGTGATTTGTGATTCTCCACAACTTTGGTTACTGACAAGAAGGATAAGGAATTCTTCTCATTGCGTTCTTAGTCACCAGTTTAATAAATATTTTATTACATATCTATACATTTTTCACATGCAGTATTTTATTTTATACTATAGTAATTTATTGTATTTTGTGTTTAAGAGATTCATTTACATTCTTTGAAGTCTCAGGCTTTTCAGGCAAGTTATCTTTGCCTTTCTGCTGGTTTGCCATTATGCCAGCAGAACAATAAGATGATCTTTATTTGACTTTCACTTTTCAAAACAGTCACCATTACTTTATAGTGCTGCCTTCCTTTTCTCAATGATTTAGAAAGTTCTGATAGTGACATACAGTAACGTGAGTGGGTTTCTTGCTTTGGTTTCTAAGAGAGATAAAATCTCTTTGAGAAACAAATTATAGTTATTCATGTTCTCCGAGTCTATTATACTGTGGCATTCCTGGAGAGTGAGTATAACATTTACTGCTTTAGATTTTGCCAGTAAACCTAATTTTGACTGAATCACCTATGGCATTCTACATCTCTCTGCCATGTTTGCAGTTTCATGTTCAGTAGCAAAATGAAACTTATTTTTCTTAGAACTACAGTAAGCTACAGTACTGCCCTGCCAGTCACAGATAACTGATGGCCTCTCCTGGATTCTTTTAAACAAAGTCCTGTGAATAAAACCTCACAAAACCAGATTCAACCACATCCCTTCTTAGCTTGCATTCCAGCTCTTCAAGTAGATTCAGTGCATTATTCAGAATATTTTATGCTAGCTCTTTACTTGTAACTTTATTACTAACAACAAGAAATAGTTTACCTTCTAAACTTTATGCAGTGTTAAAATAACATTTATGAGCAACTATATTTTCAGGATCCCTAGAATTAAAGTTTTTTAATGTTAAGATCAAAGACATTTCATCTGAGGGGAAAAGGCCAGTTGCAGTAGAAAATCTAACTATTATCCAAGAGGAATAACACACTTCTAACTTTAAATTCATTTTGATCTGTATTCAATTGAGATTAACCCTGTGTTTAGATCACTGACAATGACTGCCAGATTTTAACAGGGACAAGAGTTACAGGACACACTGAATGCTCTGGGAGGAAGAAGGAGGGTGGGAATGAGGGAAGATTACGGGACCCATGTGTCCTGTCATTCCACTGTTCAAATGAGCTGGGTTAGGTGTGCAGTTATTTTTAGGGGGATGCTGGTGCCAGCAGCAGATGCAGCCTTTCTTCCTTTGCTGCTGGGGTCTGCTCTACCTGCACAGCTGTCCCCAGCACAGCCAGCAAGGTGGGAACTGGTGACCATCAGCAGCTCCTGAGGTGCCTCAGTGCGACTGCTTGGTGCTTGTAGGTTGAACCTTGGTGCTTGTAGGTTGACACCATGCAGTGAGATGTATTTTTCCCAGCTGCAATAAAGCAACTAACCTTGGAGGGAATTCCCATCACACCCTGGGTCAGCAGAACTGATAATAGTCATTACAGGCTGGATTAAAGGCCAGTGTGTGCCCCCCTCTGTCCCTCTCACCTACAGTCACCCAAACCATAAATGAAATTCTAGGTTAGGAAGGGCCTCACATTGCCTCCACTCAGAAAGAGAGATTACAGAGAATCACACTTTCAGCCAAAAATATACGTTATTACAGTCAGCCCAGGCAGGGAAGGTATGGTGCGGGAAACACACAGCAGCAGCTGAGAGTATTGCCTGTGTCTAAAAAGTAGTAATCAGAAAAGTCTGCAATCAGAGAGAGGCAGCACTCTCTGCTTGATTTGCTGCCAGAAATGACTGAAAACAGTCAAGTAACTCAGAAGCACCATTAGAACTTGCCCATGCATTCAGATCAACTAATCCTAGAAGGTGTCACTCCCAATCCCCTAAATCAGCTTAAGCCATGGTAGAAAAGAACTGCTGCTTGGTGGCTGTTGTGGCAGAGGACTGACTCCCCCTTCATCCCTCTTACACCACCAGCCCTTGACTTGGCCCTGCTGTTGTGCAGCTGCACAGGGAATCAGCCTTGTGAACTGGGACGCAAATTTGCTTTTTGGGTTTTATTTTTTCCTTTCCAAACAGATCCTAGTCCCCCTGGCTGCTCAGGTATGTGAGTGCTTGTGAAAGCACAGCAGGGTGGGTGGGTGCACCAGGAAGCTTAATTTGGTGTTGCTGAATGCAAACCATTTTCTGGGTGAACCTGGCCATTAGCTAGAAAATAAATGATACTGTGGCAGATTCTCTTGGGATCAGAGAGAATACTTAGTTTTTTTAAAGCAGAAGTCTTTGAATATGCCAAACTGTCCCACTCTCATGCATTATTGAAAAAGCCTCTATGCTGCTTTTTAACACTAGTTTCTGTTTTATCCTTTCTCTGAGCTTCACATACATTTTTGAAATACCCCACAATCTGGTTGCCATTCACAGTTTGGTCTTCACTGTTGAGAAGTGATTTTCAATAATCACCCAGCATCAATGGATAACAGTGTGCTACAGCTAGAGCAGATCAAATCTTTTCATTCTCCTTTTGTGATTTTAAAAATAATTGGCATTCCTATAACAGCACTGTAATCTGCAAAATGTATCATTTCTTGAAATAAAAAGCCTACTAGATAATGTCCAACTTTCTGTATGACCTCACAAGAAAGTACAGTAGTGTAGGAGAAAGTTATATCAAAAAATAATCAGATTTACTGGGATATTTACTTAGTCAAACATTATCTGAGGAATCTGTCTGTATTCAGGATGCCTGGTAAAATGTCCTGTGAAGACAGGCTGAGAGACTTGAGTTTTATTCAGCCTGGAGAAGAAAAGGTTCCAGAGAGCACTTTCCAGCACCTAAAGAGGCTGTAAGAGGGCAGGAGATGAGCTTTTGACAAGGCCATGTACTGATGGGACAACGGGTAATAGTTTTGAACTGAGAGAACAGGTTTAGCTTGGATAGTGGGAAGAAATCTTTTACTATTGGGGTGGTAAGACAGTGGCACAGATTTCCCAGCGAAGTTGTAGCTGGCCCATTTCTGAAAGTGTTCAAGGCCTGGTTGGATGGGACCTTGAGCAACCTAGTCTAGTGGAAGGTGTCCCTACCTAAGGCAGGAGTGTGAAACTAGATGGTCTCTAAGGTCCCATCCAACTCTGGTCATTCTGTGGTTCTGTGTTGTGCCTGTTTTCTCCAGCTGTATAAGCTAAGGCAGACGAAAAGTATTTCAGCTGGAATGTAACCAACTCAGAAATTCATATCAATCAGCCATAGTATTTGTTAACTTGAATCTTCATTAGGTACAAACTCAGGTCTGGCTCTAGGGATCAAATTCAGAAGCTCTGTGGAGATGGAGCACCTCACATTTAAGGAGGCAAGTACAGAGCTGCAGATGAAGCTCGGTTGGCTCCCTGGAGTTCTTCCCTCACCATTTCCCCAGAACTGGGTCAGCTGTCAGTCTCACAGACTCATCTGGTTTTAAATACTGCTTTTCTTCTACTGATTTGTAGTGCCTTTTACCAGTGTGGTGGTGGTGGTTTGTCTGACTAGGAGTCTTGATTAGTCTATGTAATTTATTGGTGTAATTACGTCTTTTGACATCAGCTAAAGAAGTGCCACACATCCCATTTACATGCACTGCACTGCACACACATATCACTGTAACTCTTCAGAATGTATTGAGGGAATGAGCAGTGCAGAGTGGAATGAGGTACAGAGATTTTTGAGCTTTCTAGTGCAAACTGGCCATGCAGACAAGGGAGCTTTGACTCCCAAATCTACGTAGCTGAGTGAGCTATAGCCGGGCAGAGTTCATGACAGGAGGCAGCACTGGCCCAGCCAGCACAGCTCTGCTCTGGAGTTCTCTGCAGTGACATAATTGTATTACTTCTCATTCTGATTTACCTCAATGTTTGCTAACTCAGCATCTCTGTACTGTTCATTACAGATCTGCCCTCCCCACAGTCTCCTGGAATTGTGGGTTTTTTGCAGTATCACTTGGGAAAAAAATATTTTTTTGGAAAAAGTGTCTGTGACTGTTGCTGATAGTGCAGCACTTAAGATAATGCCTTCCTTGGCTGAGAATCTCAAGTAAGCAGAATCTGAAAGTGGAGAGAGGCAGTAGGAAGATGCAGAAATCATCTCTTCATCTCTTTTCCAAACTCAAAAAACAAAGGACATAAAAGAGCACTGCATTGCCACTCTGTAAGAGTAATAGCAAAATATTTTTCCTTCAATCCACTCAAGAAGTCTGGAAATAAAGCATGATGTAGAAAGGAATCAAGCAGGACTGAGGGAAGAGGTGGAAATTCCCAGTTTAGTGCATAATTACCCTGTGGGCTCCTCCTGGCATATAGGGCATCTATGGCTTTCCCAGGTGAACTTCTTATCTGCAGCTTCCCCAGCTCCCTGCAGCAACCCAGTGAAGCAGAAAAGTTCTTCCATAAGACTTTTATAGGTCACCTGGTGCTTGGACTGCTGCATCTGAGCAGCCTTTGTGCTGATGGAGAGGAATAAGCACAGGAAGATTCTGCAGGAAATAATAAAAGGAAATGCCCCACACTTGGGACCTCATCATCATACATTTGCAGGAGGGATGGCTATTTGGGGGCAGGTATTACCTAAACACCTAGCACATTAACCACAGTAAGAAACAGAGATAAATTTAGATAAAATCCAAGGATGCAAGAAAGGAGACAGGCAAAAATTATATCTGTTCCTAAAGGAGATGTAAAAATTAAAGGGAAATCTGTACTGTGGAAGACAGCCCTAAGAGGCATAACACAAACTTTGTCATTAAAAGTACTGGAAAGCCATATACTCATGTTAGATAGATAAGGTGTATTAAGAAGTAGTGTAAGAATCATCTGCTTTGGATTGAAATGGATAGACTTCCATAGCTAAACTGAAAATTTTAGTATTGCTTTAGTACAAGTTTTAGCTTGTATTTCTGCCTTGGATATCTGCTGTAGGCTGGGTGCCCATAAGTTTACAGGATTGGAGCTGGATGGATCTTCCAGTAAAAACAGTCCAGCTCTCTTCTGATTATGACTTTGTGGGATTTCAGAAATGAATAATGAGAAAAATTACAGATCATGGACTATATTCCAGAAGAAACTATGTATCACTGGTTCTTCATAAAATGTACTCAGGCTGCAGAAGTACAAAACCTATCAATAATGAATGAATGAATAGATTGCAGTTACATTATTTACTATTAAAATGTGCTCTGTAAGTATGCACAAAATTGCAATAAATAAAGGAAGCTGGAGAAAGGCAATCCCCAAGCTAAAAAAAAAAAATATAAAGGAGCTGGCAATAGAGAAGGTACTTCCCTGAATAGTTTTAACAAGAGACTGGACATCCCATTTTGTTGCACCCTGAGGAGATTGTCCAAGTCACTTCTGTGAGACAGGGTAAGTAATTTGGTAGTCATTTTCCACTTCATATCCTCAAAATTCTGTTAAACCAGAGTAGAAATGGTTACCCTTAGGTCATATGATGATGGATTAAATGCCTCCTGTGATGTATGCTCCTCCTTGATAAGACTCCTGGCAGGTGATTTCCTGGGGAGTTCACAATCAGCACATTAAAATAGATTTGTTGTGAAGAATATACAAACAGTGTGGAAGCTGCTTTTAGGAATAAGGTTACAATTAAGCTTTTATGTCACTATTGGGTAGAGATTACCCACAGGCAGCACAGCAGAAATGAACCTTAAAGGTGATCTTAATCAAAGAGGTGGCACAACACTTGTGTCTGAATTTGTAGTTAAAATAGTGAGTTGGGAAACCAAAAAGGCCTATATTCTCTGCTGGCAAACTGGCTGGTCAAGACTGGCATGGAAAGAAAAGCAAAGACAGCTGGGGGGAGATAAATAAGAACAGAACTCCACAGTGCTGTGAAGGAGATGAATGTAATGAGTTAAGGGAGAAACTCGAGGGAATGGGTGGCATAATTAAAGCAATAAGAAAAACAAGGGATACTAGCACATGCATGTCTCAGACCCAGAGGATAAAACTTTGGGTCAGAAAAGAGGATGCTGCAGCAGTCAGGAGTTCATATAGAAATTTAACTAAAAATAGGTAAAGATAGTGAATTGCAGTAAGTCTAGAAAGTCAGGTAAAATTGAAAAGATCAATTACAAGATTTCTTTAAAATGATGGAATAAAATGTCCCATAATTTTTACATCAAAATTATTTTTATGATTACATATTGCTGCACTATTCAGAAAAATATTTGTAATCTGTAATTCTGAGTACCATTATTACACCTATCTACTGTGATGAAGTAAGTTTAGGTGGACATGGAAGAAGAAATGCACTTAATGATGTTTACAGAGGCTAAGGAAGATTGCGAGATATTCAGGAGTAATTTCAGAAAATATGGAGATTCAAATGGAGCTTTGGTTAAACAATCTGAACTGAAACAATATACTGCTATTTTATTCCAAAGATGTGGAAAGATAGAGCTGTTTGTTTTCCCATAAGAACTATGAGCCTATTTTCCTCGTATTCAGATTTAGAATTATAATAACACAAAAATGTGACTTCTAATGTACCAGCATAGCTTTTCCTTATGATTCTCAGAATTTTATTAGTTCAGTTCCAGCACAAGAGTAAGAGAAAAGCTGATAAATTGATGGCATAAGGCACTATCTCTACCAGATTGACATAGCTGTATTGCAGTGAGAGAAAATCACAGTCAGTGATTTATGAGGTTACAAGTCTTTTCAATTTTCACTGATTACAAAAAAGTAATAAAAAATAAAACCAGTAAAAAACCCTTGAGAATGGCTTTAATTGTACAGTGTATTCCACATAGAGACGACAACATACGTCAACTCAGCAAGCAGCATCACTGTAAGTGTTCAGTTACCAACTTTGTTTCTTGTTATGTTTTCCTCAGCATCCTTTCATCAGTTCCCATTATATTTTTGGCATTTCTCTAACTATGGAACTAGTTTTATGGTAGTTACAGCTGTCTTTCTTTGCCAGAAAGAAAGTGCTGCATATCACTTAGGCTAAGGTGGCTGAAGGAAAAAATGCATCTATTAAGAATGATATAAAGGCAATACTAGTCTCAGTTACTTTGACAGGTTCATCTTGTTTTCTTTCTAGCCATGTAAGTTACTTTGTTATTTACATCATAGATGAAGAGTGTTTGGTAATTTTTAACAAGGAGTACTTTGTTTTGTGACCTATTGTAACTTATTGGAAGGGTAATCTCTGGACAGGGCAGGCAGCGCAGGGGTTCAAATAACTTTAAGTTGTTATGTAAAACAATTATTGGCTGTGGAATAAAGAAATAATGGTAAACTCTGAGGACAGTGTTTTTGAATAGGTTGTGTAAATGAATTATAGAAGGGACAATGTAGGTGGGAAGAGAACAGCAGGAGTAGTAAATTAACAGGAGCAGAGAAAGGAGCAAGTGAATGACAGATGGGTTGCTAGTCACCTGGAGCACTTTTCCAAGTGATGTACTGCAGGGCTTGTCTGAGCTATCACTATGCTAATAGCCTGTGCCTAATCACCAAGAGACACAAGCAGGGATCATCTGAGTTTTCCTAGAATGATGAACTTCTGTTTACTTCATACTCTAGGAAGGACTTGTTCTGTTTTGATGGATATGAAATAGAACAGGTTTGCTGCCATTGGATCAAATGAAAGGGGAAGAGGTCACTAACACAAGGCATTCCCATAACTACTTCATTATCTTTCTGTAGACTGTTATTAAGCTTCTGAATTTTATTTAGAAAAAGAAATGAATGAAAAATATTATTTAATGTGTTGACTGCTTCCTCTGATTCTCTGAGTTCATCCCTTCTTGCAGTTCCCACCTACATTTTCCCTACATATACAAAAATCATTAAATATAGTTATTCAATCTCTTAACATTATACAGGAAGTGAAGGTATAAGGAAACTTCCCCCCTTTGGAAGGGCTGTGCTCTTGGAAAGGAAGAAAATCAGATCACTTCTACTTAAAAATTCTTCTGTAAGAACTTTAACTAATGTTTCTCCTGCACTTTCACCAAGACTGATTTTAAAGTTGTGTTTATATTTGGTTTTGATTTGACTTACAGAGAGCTAAGGAAGCATCATTACAATGAGATATCCCTTCACTCCTTACCTCTATTCTTCTTTTTCTCTTCCATAAAGAAAAGAGGAGAATTAGGATAGATATTGTTGCTTCACTTAGATTTGTTGATCTTTTGCTTAGAAAAGAAGAGGGGATTGAAGGGTTTTATTCCCTCCTTACAGAAGAAGCTTAGACAAACATAAAAGAGCAAGGAACAATAGAAAATACATTTTTATTTTCCATCTTTTTGTATTTACATGGTTCAATAGCTGCTTAGATATCACAGAGATTATAACTGCATAGTTCGATCTTTATTATGAACAGATAGGTAATTTTACAGTGTATTTCCTGCTAAGAGCTGACCTTTCAAATTAAATACTCAGAAAGCTTATACCACTGATTAATCCTTTTCTTTTTGGTAGCTTCTACAGCCCAGAAGATTTTTTGGGGAGTAGAAATACATGTAAGCACTGAAAATTTTCCTCATTATTACTGGGAAACTTTTTTCTTTTTTTCTTTTTTAAAGTATGAGGTAAAATTTTCTGTGACTAGGATCTTCTGGTGAATTTCTTACAATTAAGCTGTCATTTTTATCTCACTTTAATGAATTGTCAGGAAAGATTTGAAGAAGTTTTTTGAAAGTCTAGAAGTTTGGTCTGTGCTTTACGAGAATAACACACTTTCATCAGCCTTTTTTTTTTTCCCCATCATCCATCCCCTGGAAAACTACAAAAGATTGACTAGAAAGCATTTGTGGTGCATAGAACTGTCATAAAACCTCCCATGCTGGCTTTTGGATATGTTGCTTGCATTGTCTCACATCAGTTCTCTTTTTTTGTGTTCCTGGTATCATACCAAGTACTGCAGTTAGATAAATGCCCAAAGCAATATTTCTGCAAAATGTTCTGTACTTTGAGCTCTGTGTTTTGGATTGTTAGTAGCTCCCTCCAGTGTCGTTCATAAATGTGGAGGTCATCATTGTAGGTCTGAGCTGAAAGCAATCCTTTTCATTCTGTTTATAGGGATCCCATCTGTACTCAGTACAAGAAAAATGTTTTCAGTTTGCAGCTCCAGCCACGGGTATAATTAGCCATCATGTGCTATGGACTGGAAATCTGGTACATTGCATTCAAGAGCTCTAATTATTTACTCGTATCTTCTCTACTTTATTACTGCTGGAAAAAGGGATTCTTCCAGATGCTCCTGGGAGAATGTGCACGTACAGTCAACAATAACATTAAGCCTAGCCTTGGCCTGGTCAATACCTTTAAATTTTATGGTGCTCACCTAATAATCTGAGAAAGTTGTAATGCTTTAGGATAATGACTGACCTAACCTATAAGGTAATTAGAAAATTTACTTTTGTATTACTTGACAAAGGAGACAGAAAGTTGGATTTCCTTATCACTTACAGAGAAATTGCTTATCTCTTTGAAACCACCCCTGCTCTGTAACTAGCTATCTTCTGAATACAGGTTAGACAAAATGACATGGAATAAAAGAATAATAAATTAGAGCAATAAAATAGCAGCTCATTTCTTAAACCTGAGTCAAACAGTTTGGCCGTCATTGAAGGAGGTGAATGTGGAACATGAAGGACTGTTAAGGTCAAAGGGCTGAAGAATACATAAAAGAAACATTTTATTTGCTATTGCTAAATAAATAATTTTAGCCGTCAAGGAGAAAAAGCTTCTAATCTGTGCAGAATATCTTCTAATAAGGGGAACAAACTTGATGATAAGGAAAAAAACATAGAAGGAAAGAAGATTGTTATGGCAGTAAAGGACAATTGGGAAAGACCAAAGAGCTGCTATAATTGGAGAGAAAGGAAAACATACCTCCTTTTTAGTCTAAGTTGAGAATCTTGTGCAATAATTGTTTTTTCTTACTCACCTAAAGCTGTGTTAATGTTAGAAAACATAGTAACTTAGTGGAGTAAGTCCTTTTGAAATCAGAATCCCAAACCAGCATGTAACAGCCTTTCCCTGGCCGTCATGGCAGCATTTGAAGGTTTTGTTCTGGTTAAAGTAAGAGCATTATTGTGACAATCAGTAGAAGGCCGGTCAGAGAAGACTGATTTAAGCTTGATTCAGAAAGAGTATGGAAAGTAGTACTTTATTTTACCTTAGGAACAACATATGGACTCTTCATTTGCCTGTCAGTGCTGGTTTTATTGGAGGAGGACTAGTGTCCTTGTGGAGGCTCTATTATGTGGTGCTGCTGCACAGGTCACCTTTCAGAAGGTCTCCTGGGGTATTCAGGGCTCAGGACTGGGGCCAGCTCAGGGCATATGCAAGCCCAAAGGAGAATGAAGCTCTCTCCCTCTTTCAGAGAGCATTGAGACCACCAAGTTGGTTCATCTTGTCCCCACCCTTCCAGGTAGAACTGCTGGCACAACCACACCCACATGACCTTGCCTATACTTCCAGTGGTGAATTTGTAGGACAAGTTTTGCCAATTGCTTTGGCTACCAGAATCATTGCTGAGCCCATTGGTTACAGCAGTCTTTTGAAGATACACTTTTTGAGGCTTTTATTGTCCCCACAATTTGACTTTTTACCTGTCAGTGTGATTCTTTGTATCAAGGAACCTAGAGAAAAAATAACTACTGTGGTGATGGGGTTTGTGGGAGCATATAGCTGATGATTTTATACTCTTCCTCTGTTGTTTTTTTATTCATTAGGGAGTACTTCCCAGAATAGCTCTAACTTTATTTTCAATGGATGAATTTCATGCAAATGCCTAGTCAGTATCCAGACTCTTGCAGTAAATCAGAATGTTTTCTTCAGTCTTTGAATCTTCATTGAGTCCACATGATTTATTTATCTGGGACTGCAAGGTTTCAGCTTCCTAAAGGACTTTCTATTTTGTCTGTGATCCATAAAATGCTTCCACAAGTTAATTTAACACTAAGTAAAAGTATGCCCTTCAAGGGTTGACAAGGCTTCAAAGAAAAGAACTTTTTGTTAATTGACAGCTTTTTTTCATCATTAAACCATGCTTCAATGTGCATGTCAAAAACTTGCTGATGAGAAGGCACAGAAGCAGGAACAAAAGCCTGTGGATGCTCTGTATATTAAGCAATGAGTTCAGGAGCCAAAGACAAACAGTAGGGAGTGTTGGCTAAATCAGGTAGGATGAACTCTTTTGTCACCACTTCTGCTGTAGTAGTAGAACTAGCAGTTGTTGGTCTTTTTCCTCTGAGAAAAGTCAGAATGGGATGAATTAGCTGACATTGTTCTCCAGGTAAAGTAGCTCCTTCCCAGATTCTACTGGCAGCTGCTTTTTTCCTGGTCTCTTCAGGAGCCTGTCTAAGAAGTTGTCTGCTGCTTTTGTTGCCTGAAGATCACATGTCCAAAGGCTTTTCATGACTCCATGTGTCAAAAATTTCTCATATTATTACTGATGTTCTACCTCTATCACAAGTCTCTGGGCATTCAGATGAGACCCATTCAGAATAAACTCATCTGCAGAGTCCTGATTATTATTTGATGCAGCAAGTAGCCATGAACACTTGTAGAAAAGTATTTGCCTTCATCACTCTCACAGATGATACACGTCTTCCAAATGTCGGGGGATACTGGTAGGGCTTTAGCAGCTCTAGCTGTGGTGCTGAACTGGGGAGGGGAGGAAGTTCAGTGTGATACACTGTGATGTCATTTTTCCATTTAAAAATTTCTGAGTTTTTTCAAAGCTGATTCTTGAAAAGATAGAGCAGAACCATACCAGAGAGGCTGGTATTGCGCATTTAGATAGAAGTGTCAAAATTATGCTGAGCAAACATTTTTGATTTTGATAATTTATCATCTGAGTCCTTAAACTTTGGAATCTGCAGCAACTGAAACAGGGCTACTTGCCTCTGCTGAATTTCTCTGTACAACTTGGCATTGCTGCAGAGACTTGGCACTGAGGCACTTCAGATCTGTTCTCTGTGGTATATTGACTTGAGAAGAATCTTAGAACTTTGTATCTGTTTAGTGTCAAAATCTAGTACTTCTGAGTGGTTGTTTTTCATACACTTACTCCTGGGGATTTTTGGTTTTTAATGATTAATGTGGCCTGGTCAGGGTCGGAATCTTAATCTTGAACTTTCCACCTGTTTTTAAGTAAAATTCAAAGGGTCTACACTGTGTTCTCTGCCTCTGGCTTGTTACAGAAGAGACAGAAAATGCTGTAGTTCATCCAAATGTCTGGAGTTTGTTTGGCCTGCATCCTTGTGAGACCCAGAATCTTCTCTAAATTTTCTCTTGCTGTTGCCATATTGCTTTTTCTCTTTCTTTACTTTTCTTTCTGTCTGCAGCACAAGTTCATAATATACAGTGTGATTCCTTGATGCATCTATTTCTGCCTTTCTGTTCCTGTCAGAGTGGCACTTTCCTGGATCCTTGTGGGTCACTGATTACACCCCAGATCCTCCTAATGCCAACCATATAGGTAGGAATGGTTTGCAGGGATTTTTCTAGAGAGGTGAGGATTAGTGGCTCTCAAGGGTGTCTAACAGCATGGAGAGTGAGATGAGTTTCAAGACTTTGTTGTCACAGCAATGTGATTTAAAACCTGGTGTTCTTCAAAATAAAACCAGAAATTTCCTTGCTCTTTCAAAGAAAGAGAGGACTCTGTTTCATCACTGGCGTGAGGCTCTGTGATTCAAGCTGGGATTTTTGTGTGCTTTACCATACAACTGGGCATCAAGAGAAAATTCTGAGGGTGAATGTTTCTATATGTACTCGAATACACATCAGGGAATATTTCCTTTTTCACTGTATGCATGATTCTAGCAGATGCTCAGAGGTTAGTATGCTAATGAACAAATAATTTTCTGTCCCTGACCCAGCCTGCTGCAACATGGATTGCATCCATGCAGCAAAGATCTCTCACCAGCCTGAGACACAGAGACATCTACAGTTGTGTCCAAACAGCCCAAGCTGGAAGTGGTCTGTGATCCATACTAACACTCAGATCATGCCCAGGCTGTGTCTGGGAAAATTCTGGCAGAACCAAGTGGGACATTTAATATTTGATCAGTATGCATGTACTTCTGTGGACATGAGCCCCATTTAAATTCCTGATACAAGCATAGCCTGATTTAAATAGTTTAGATCTGGAAATTGTGAGCCATTCCCATATAGACATTCCCTGCACAAGTGTTCATCCCTTTTTCACAAATTTTAGATAATCCTATCTATCCTCCAAATAGGAGATGTTACCATGTACCCATGCTGCAGAAACCATAGGTCTCATATCTATGGTACTATCTGTGATCCACCAGTAGGGATGAAAGTGGTTTGAAGTCACTTTTTTGAGATTATTTTAGTACAAGTCAATCACTGAATCTTTAAAAATTACCAAAGGACTATTGGCCACTAATTCTCTGGAGTCCAGTCTTTGTTGTTTTGTGTATGTTTTCCCTTTCTGTGTTGCTATTTCCACCAGACTGGTGGAGAATAAAGGATGGGAACAAGGTTTAAATGGGAAGGAGAGTCTCAAAGAGACATCAAAATTTGCATATGGATTTATTCTCAGATCCAGACGAAGTTGTACTTCTCTGGATCATTTTTAATACATCATGGTTTAATCTTAGTGGGCAGCTGAGCCCTACAGTGGCTTGGTCTTCCTCTTCCAGTTGGATGAGGGAAAGAATCAGAAAGGTAAAAGTGAGCTAATTCATGGGGGACAGTAAAGAGAATTAAATAAGGAAAGCAAAAGGTGCTTTTCAAGAAAAATAGAACAAGGAATTTATTTACCTCTTACTATGGGCAAGCAGGTGTTCAGCCGCCTCCAGGAGAGAAGGACCCCATCACATGTGATGGTGAGTGGGGAAGAGAAACACTATAATTTTGATTGTCTCCCACTTCCTTATTCCTGGAGTTTCCATTGCTGAGCATGGTGCCATATGGTCTGAAATACCCCTGTGGTCAGCTGGGGACAGCTGTCCCAGCTGTGTCCCCTCCCAGCTCCTTGTGCAGCCCCAGGCCCCTTGCTGGTAGGATGGGATGAGGAGCAGAAATGCCCTCAGCTCTGTGTGAGTGCTGCTCAACAGTAACAAACCCATCCCTGTGTTATCAACGCTGTTTCCAGCACAAATCCAAAACACAACCCCATACAAACTACTATGAAGAAATTTATCTCTATGCCATCCAAAACCAGTACAAGTATGCAAATGTTGAATTTTTTACCAGAGTAGCAAAACCCCTAATAGACTGTAATAGCCTATGTCTATTTACTTTTGATTTGAATTTAAAATTTTTCTTTAATAAATGAAATTAGGATCACATTAAATTTTTAAATGGATAACCTAAGATATTGAATGACCCTTTTGTGCATTACAATAGTAACCATCTCAGACTAATTTCCTAAACATGGAATCTAAGTGTTTTTCAAGCTGGAATCAATAAAGGTTTAAGAAGAAAATCCTTTCCCTCTCAGCAGAAGGGATTGTAATTTTCCCCAAAGAGCTCTTTCAGTCCTTTCAGAGATGAGCCCTGTTGGTTAGAGCACGGTGCTTATAACACCCAGGCTGTTTGTTCAACTCCCTGTATGGGCCATTCACTGAAGAGTTGGATTTGATGGTCCTTGTGGGTCCCTTCCAACTGAGAACATTCTGTGATTCTGTGGCAACACAAACTGAGTGTCATGCTACCACCTTGGTTGTGTGGATTTCACCTTTCTTTACTTGGAGCTGTGTTGGGAGTCAAGGGGAGAGTCAGTGTTCAGAGTGTCAGGTTTTTAGTTTCTGGTAAGAATATCAATATTAGAGACTTTGTCAACCAGGCACTGATGTGGATGCAGAAGATAGTTTGCCTTTTATGTTTTGAATGTGAAGTGTGGCAGAAAGCTGGTTTGACTCAATAAGCAGCAGCTGACATGAAAGACGGGATCTTCCTCCCAGAGGACAACTGTGACTTGTGCAGTGCTTTTCAGATGGCTGAAGGCTGTCTTGACCGAATTTCCAGCTTCTGTAAAAGGCAGAAGTGTCATTGAAATCGATGGAACAGCTTCATTTCACATCAGTAAGCAGGTTCTCTCCTACACAATATCTTCCTCCTGGTTTCTGGGAATAGTCATTCTCCCTGTTTGGTAAAGGGACATAGCCTAGCTGACTGAGCTGGTTATTGTGTTGGGATTGGAAAAAGGGAAGGGTCTTACATGGAATGTGTGCTTTTCAGGGAGTTGTCACCCACCGAAAGTAATGTGATGGCCATTAAATGGTTGATTTTGCAAATCTTTTGGGGCAGATGAATTCCTGTTTAAATCACTGGATTGTGACCAACAATAATGAAATTTTTTGGCTTTCCTGTCTAAAATCCTCTGGCATCTACTGAAGCTGTCTTATACAAAATGCTATACAATATTGTGCACAACAAACACACTAAAAAATAATGGTAACGTTTAAGTTTGGAAGATGGTAATGGAGAACTGAATCCTTAAGTACTGAAATTAATGGAGCTGCTGGTGGGTGGGACTGATATTTGGGTGTGAGATTGCTTTTCTTCCCGTGTTGGACGTAGGCAGTGAGAATCAGTATATGTTGAAATCTGGAGGCTGAACAGTCAAGGATGGTGAATGAGAATTTTTCTGGGGGTGGCAGTGATGCAGTGGCATTCAGAGGAAATGTTACCATGGTATTCACAGACTGATGTGAACATATAGAAGAAGAAAAGCTCTGAAACCAGTGCCAGGATATGGACAGAAAAAGCAGGAGGATGCTGAAATCTCTCATTATCTGAAAGTGGCATTCTGCCTTTGTATGTTAGCAGTTTTCTGTTCGTTCATGGCAGGTTTTGTGTAACCCAGTCTTTGACAGTGACACTCAACCATTTGCGATTCAGTTTAGTTATGTCTTCAATAAAAAACGTTGCTCAAAATTATAATGTGAACTGCAATAGCCAACTTTTAGTCATTACTATGAACTATTTAGTTCATTTCTCTAGGTCAGGAGACTCAGGTGCTGTATTGCATCAAGATTTAGTTGTATGTGCACCCCAATGCAGTTCTGAATAATGATGCTGCAGTAGGATACTGCATCTTGCAGGATGATAATGATTCTGTAGGATACATCATCAGGATGTTGTAGGATACAACAGGAGCACTGCAAACAGGATGGGCAAACAGTCACAGCACACAGGTTTGCATAGTGTAGTGATAGGAAAAGGGATAATGAATTTAAACTGAAAGACAGTAAGTTTAGATTAGATATAAGGAAGAAATTCTTTACTATGAGAGTGGTGAGGAGAAGCTGTGGATGCCCCATCCCTGGAAGTGTTCAAGGCCAGGCCGGATGGGGCTTTGAGCATCCTGGTCTAGTGGAAGGAGTCCCTGTCCATGGTGAGGGATTTGAACTACATGATCTTTAAGGTCCCTTCCCAGCTAATCCATTCTACAATTCTATTTTTCTGTGAGATACACAGCTGCAACCTCCTGCTCAAACTGCTTCTGTAGCAGTTGTAAGTGAAAATGTTCTACATGCCTTGGTTGAATTTGTCTCCTATTAATTACTTACAACAACCCATCACAAGTACTGTATTTATTGCTTATTGGTACCTGTTTATACAACACTTGATGTAAAGGATTGTGTTCTGCTGTTGGGAGCTGCATTTGCTGCAGGCATAAAAATAACCAGCACTATTGATTATAATAATCATATTAATGTTTCTGGGGTTCTTGGAGAAGAATAGGGAATATATTTTTCATCCCAGTTGATATTCTCTTCTTAATTAAAACATTTATTAATGTCTAGGTTTGGATGCTAACTTTTAATGAGCACACTGTAACTAAAAATCCCTCATAAATATGTAAAGCATGTTGCGTTACTCCAAATGTGTCTAGAAGTATAAAAGTAATATTTTTTTAATGGCAGTACTAAAATATAATGTGCTTATAAATCTGTTTATATGAAAAATATGCAGAAACTAATAAACCATCCAAAGCATTATGATTTCTGAAATTTAGGCCTGTCATCTATGAAGGCACCAATTCCATGAAATTGTGATATGATATTTATTTATCACAAACTACAGGTGTATCACTCATTCTAATAAAATTATTGAAAATACAAAAAATGAGAATGCAATATCCTGAAATATATATCCGGTGCATGTATTTCCCATATATCAGACTTCTGTATTTCAATGTGAAGGTGTATTTCACCGTAGTTGTAAGTAGGTCACTTTTTCTTTCCTTTTTTTTTTTTCAGAATTCATAGAATTAGCATTTCACGTAGTGTCAGTAGGAGAATCATTCCTATCTGGAGGCTGTAAACAAGAGAAATTATTCCTGAGGGTGTAAAAATATTCGAGATTTTATATTTATTGAACTGATGCATCTTTACATCTCTAGTTTTTATTAACTACTTTACACAAGGATGAAGCATGTAAATTTCTGTGGTATTTTTAGTGACTGTAATGATCCTTGATAAAACCTGTCCTACAGTACTATCACTGTTATATATAATTCATCTGATAATCCTTTATCTGGCAGTGAAAAAGAAAAATGCTTTAAAAGATTGCATAAGCATTTCAACAACTTTCTAGCCTAAATATATGTAAAACTGCTGAATTACATAAAGTATTTAACTGATATATGAATTATAAGCTCTTTCCTCAAGACTGAGAAAAGCATGAATTTAGCTGATAAATGCTGTATTACCTTTGGGATTCATGCATTCAGTTTACAGGAGTTTCCTAGTAGCTCCATAAGAATTGTATTTCAAGGCTGGACCATATAAGAAAATAAGGAAAAAGTGATTGCACGTGAAGTTAAAATATCTCCGTGATGATCTCTAGAAGAGTAATGTTATTTTGCTTAGTTAGAGCTATACAGGATATTTGTCCAGCAGCTAAAATGACTTAGGTCAATTAGGAAATCCCTCTCATCAGACAAACCAGCAAACAATACCCACCAATCCCCCCTTGTCAAAAAACCCTAACAAGCCAAATAAAACCCCAAACCTTAAAACCCTGGAGGGGTCACATGGCAAAGAAGATGGCTGTGCCTTAAATGGCATAAAAATAGTACAAGCAGGTTATGTTTGGTCTTATGTGCTGGAACAACTTGGAAAGAGTTTGTTGTAATGGGAGTGTCTTCTGCTGATCATTCTGATCTGGGTTGGGTGGGAGCTTCTCTGAAGATGAAAAACATTCATTAGGAAGAAGAAGCAGCTTGTGCATAAATTAAACCTATTTTCTGCTCTTGACTTGTTAGTACTGAAGTCTCTAAGCACCTAATGGCCTTTCCCTTTCTGGACCCCAATTTTACATATGTACGTACACACACACACACACGTGTATATATATATATATATGTATGTAGAATTAAAATGAAAAAGATCAGACAATTTAATTAATTAATGTTTATAAATCTCTTTCAAGATGAAAAGAGCTCTGTATGTGGCATGCATTATTAATTGATAATAATATTTGTACAGAGATTGAAGTTGATATTGGTGACATCATTAGTGTGCATAAATGAGCTTTTTTCTTAGTTTAATATGTTTGTTAATTGGCTTTGCAAATTTGCAGTTTTGGTCTGCAAGTTCTTTAAAAGATTCAACTTTGATAGCTGGCAATGAGTAAATGAATATGTTATTAATATATAAAACAGAAGATACTAGGTGTGAACATCATCATGGTTCTGGTTTACCTTGGAGGAACTGCATCAGATTTCCAGTATGTCAATATAGAAAGAAAATCATAGAAATTTAGGTGGAACAGCAACACGTCTCTAGCCATACTCAATACAGGAACTTGGAGGGGGAAGGGAGTGGAATAGAAAATCCACTCCTCAGAGTGGTTAAAAGATGTCTCCATTGTTTCCAGAGCTAAATGAAGAAACTTAGATGGAGTTTGTGGTCATTTTTATGAAAGAGTTCAGATTTGTTCAGGAAGGACTTTCATCTGGCATAAATATACATTGCCTTGAATAATAAGCTTTGTGATTGCATCTTTTTTTCTCATCCATCATATCATTGAGTTTAAGCTTTGTAGTTTCTCCTGTGATCTACCTCCTTGGCATCAATTTTGAAAATTGCCAGACTTTGCAAATGCCAGGTGGTATGTGATGCATTGACCAGCTCCATCTGGAGTATTTACTTTCTTTTTCTCGCATTTATACTTTTAAGATTGATACATATAGATGTCTTCCATGCGTTCACATCCATTTCTGGAATTGTGTTTTATGATTGTTATGCACACTTTATGGCCCTTGGATATTTTCAGGACATCAGTTTTTTAATGGGCAGCCTGGGGATTTGACAGCAACATAACCCAGGAATTTCTCTTTCTATTTGAAAGCATGAAGTCATTTCCAAGAGGAAATGTATCTATCCCTATCAACCACTGCTGACTAGTAAATCTAGTTAATGCAAATATGTAGGCTGATTGGGTGGGACTGGAGGCACGATTAATTTTTGCTATGTTTGCATGTTACCTGTTTTGTTGACCTTTCAAAGGCTAAATGGCCCATAAATGGATCTACGGCTAGAAAATAACCACTTATCACCAAGGTGCAGTGGTGAGACAATTGCTTGTATGAAGGATGGGTGGAGAGGTGAGTGTCCGCATCTTTAGAAGAAAGTAGATGACATGGAGCAGTTCCTGCTTTGACCTGTAAGTGTTTGACTAATGTACTTACATACTGATACAAGGTGAGGTTGAATGGAGATCTGAGCCATTGAGTCGAAGATGTCCCTGTTTTTTGCAAGGACAAGGTGGCATTTAAAAATCCCTTCCAAGGCAAACTACTCTGGAGTGACTGCATCGGTGAACAAAGGAAGGGTAGTCATTTATCTGGACATTGACGTGGTCCCCCACAACATCCTTCTCTTAAACTAGAGAAAGATGAGTTTGATGAGTGGACTGTTAGATTGATAAGAGAGTGGTTGGGTGGTCACATCCAGAGGGTAGTGGTCAATGGGCCAGAGTCCTGATGGACGTCACTGATAATGCCTCTCAGGGGTTCTTACTGAGACCAGTGTTATTTAATGCTATTAATCTTGTTTAATGTTTCTTTCATGAATGACATACATGGAAGAATTGAGCGCAGCCTCTGCAAATTTGCAGATGACACCAAGCTGAGTGGTGCTGTTGACACACCTGATGGATGGGATGCCATCCAGAGGGACCTGGACAAGCTTGTGAAGTGGGTCCATGAGAATTTAATGAGATGCAAGTTTCTGTATCTGGGTTGGGCAACCTCTGGTATCAATCCGGGGGATGAACAGATCAGACCAGGAAAGGAAAAGCATGAGGAAAGGCAAAGAGAATTAGTTTTTTTCAGCTTGGAAAAAAAAAGGCTATGCAGCCTTCTAGGAGCTGAAGGAAGCCTGCAAGAAAGCTGGTAGAGGGACTTTTTACAAGAGCTTGCCTTCACAGGACAAGGGACAATGGCTTCAAATTGAAAGTGGGTAAATTTAGTCTAGATGTTAGGAAAAAATTCTTTACCCTGGGCTTGAGGGTGATGAGGCACTGGAACAAGTTGCTGAGAAATGTTGTCAATCCCCCCAAGTACTTACAGCCAGATTGGAGAGAGCTCTGAGAAACCTGGTCTAGTAGAAGGTATCCCTGTCTTTGGAAGGGGGTTTGGAACCAGGTGATCTTTAGGGTCCCTTCCAACCCAAGTCATTCTGTGATTCTATGATTCTATCACATGCAGTAGCTGAGAGAGCCTTGCTGCAGCCTGGGATACAAGGGAGCTTGGATTTTAACATTCTGTCAACCAGTGAGACATCAGTATTTGATGTCCCAAGTGATAATCATGAGGGACATGATCAAAGATGTCTTCTATTCCCTCCTGGAGGACTGAGGACTCATTTCTTGTTTTTAAAAGTTGTTGTTTTTTCCCCCTAATATATATATACATAACACTCAAATGTCCAAGGATCTGATTTTTCTCCTATGTGTATTAGTAGAGATTAATTTATGAATATTTTAGGTCAGAGAATTGTGTTCCCACCCATGGGTATGTGCTTATGTTTAGGATAACTTAGTGATGCATTTTCAGGATAAAGATTTTAGTTCTGCTATATGAGGTTTAGTTTTGTTCTCTCTTCTCTTTTGTTCCAGAAACTGGAACAGAAACTGGAACTGGTCTAGAATTTTAAAAAACAAATATTGTAGGTGAAAATGAATGCAATTTATAGAATGGTGAACATAAGGACAGCAGGGCAAAAGGAGATCTCTTTGTAGTCAGGATGAGAACGAGAGGCACTACTGCCATTCCCACCCTCCCATTCTGCTTCCTATGCAAACTCAATAGATGTAGTTCATTACCACAGGTAGTTTAATCCACATTTATTTGCCTTATTCATCTCTAATTGCTTCCTGTCCCATCTTCTCTGCTCCTGTTCTCATTGAATATGTTTGGTATTTTTCCTCTTCTTTACAGACTTACTCCTACCTTCTCTCCTGTGCTGTCTCACCCACCTTTCTTAAGAGATAAAAGGTTTTTTGAATTAATATAGTTTAACAGTCAAAAAAAGAAGTTAAAATGTGTAGATTATAATGACACATTTTTATTCAGTGTTTTATTGTATATTCCTAAGAGCTAAAGTATTGTGGAAGGTCTGCATTCACTGGGCAAATAACCCCATGGATTCTGCCAATTTGCTTTTCACTTTCATGTTTGTTTTCCAGTTATTCTAGCAAACATATTTACTAGCAGGAATCCTTAAGAAATACAGCAGGTTTTTGAAGGTTGTTAGGTTTCCCACTAGGGAGCTGATCCTAGGATTTAGGCCTACTCTGCCTATAAACAAAGTGATACTCAGTCAGAATTAACTGCTGTAGCTGAAAGGTGAAATTGTAAGGATTCAAAATAAACTGCTGCTGACTCTTCACAGGTTAAACAAATATCAGCAGAAAACAATCACTGTGTGACTGGTGTAGAACAAATAATTTGTAGAAGCATGTAAGCAACACTTGCCCAGTTTCATTAAAAGAGATAATTAATCAAAGTGATTTGCTACCAAATTGCTACCTATGCATGACATATTTGAATTCACTGCTACTCTTTTGGTAAGAAGCTCATGAAGACATGGCACTGCTTGAAAGAGGTTGTGTGTGCAAGTGTAAACCTTGGGAAAGTTTTTGAAGGACTTGAGATTTGTCAGAGATTCAAATCTAGTGTTCCTATCACTGATCTCTTGTTCCATCTACCATGTCAGACTAAGGAGCTGAGATTAATAATGATGTTACAGTATTTGTCATATGTGACCTATTCTGTGTTTTGCTTCTGTCTCACTACAAAAACAACGGGAAAAACCTAGTTGTAACAGTGGTATTCTTTTGAGGACTAAAGAGTGCCTAATCATTTTACAGGTGTATTAATATTTATGGGATTGTGCACATGTGCATTGTAGCCTATTTAAACACTTGATTACACAGCAGAAACAGTTTGTCCAGTCTAATACCCTTCTGTGCTGCGTGTTGCCTTGGCTGGTTGGAGACCCCCAGGGAGAATGTCATCTTGGGAAGGAGGGAGCTCTGCCTATACTGAATTTACTTATTGCCACTTTCTGCCTCTGGTATGGGACATGTTAGGGCGGAAATGAGCTGCAGAGATCAGAACTATTTCATTTCAGTTTCTGAAAGAATCTTTTCTGACAGTGTGCTGGACAGCAGGGAGGCACAGTTCTGCATGTAGATTGCAGTCAAGGATATGTTTGCTGTAGGCTCATTTATCCTCTTGGGAAGTAAAAAGTTAACCTGTGGGCAACACCATGCTGTTCTAACTAATTCCAGTATCTCAGCTGGCTTATTTAGAGCTGGAACAGATACCAGTGCTCCACTCTGCAGGCTGCAATATCAATGTATGCTGGAGTGTGGAGTCTGAGGATCATTTTGGCAGAAGCATAATTCACTTTCTAATATTTCTGTGAAATCAGACTGCTGGGTCACAGCAAATGTGAAGGCATGTGTGAGACTGGGAGTAAGGCTGGATACTTCAAATGAGAAAATAGGGTTGCTGTTGTTTGCTCTGGGTCCTGCACAGAACCTGAGTGTAGTGAGGTGGCTGGGAATCTGCTCCCCAGACCTGTGAGCCTCTGCTACATGAAGGAGTGGGAAACAGGGCAGCTGGGTCGTATGGAGCAAGAAGTGCTGCTTTTCTGGGAACTGATTGTGGACCACATTTGCTCGTCTCCATACCATCAAGTGGTGAAGGGGCTTAATGTGGGTGCTGCAGGGTGGGTGTCTCACTGTGTTCTCTCTGGGCCTGTGGGAAGAGAATGGCAGTCCCATCAGCCTGAAGTGTAAGCAAGTGTTAGTTTCCCTTGCCTCAGGGAATAAATACTAGCCAAAAGAAGAGAGAAGGATGAATAGAGGAAGGTATGGTAAGGGTTGGGGGAAAACCAAATCACTGTGATATTTGTATTTCTGCAGTGATTATGACATAGAACCACAGAAACTGATTTCTTTATTTCTTCGCTGTCTGAGGCAAGATTTGCCTTGCAGTTTTATTGTGGATAAATTCACCACGCGAATTACCTTTCCCATGCAGTTTTAGAACCACTGTAATCTTACAGCAGACTGGTGGATATTGCTTTCAAAAAGTGTGTTATATTGGACACCTGGGTCAAACCTGCTTTTTTTATTGCTCATAACCCCAAAACATAATTAGAACATATCTAGCTTACATATCTAGCTTTGAGAGAGGTCAGTTGATTCTGAACACTGATCTGGTATTTAAATCAAAGCTACAATCATTGGAATTACTATCATATTAGCTTTTGAAATTGAAGTGATCCCTTTTAATCTCTTTATTACCATTTGCTGCCCTGTTCTAGCACGATGATTTCCTTGTCATATTTTATTTATTTAGTTTTCTTATGTATTAATTGATTTATACAACATTTATTCCAGCTATACCTGGAAGCTGTTGCTAGGTGTATGGCTTCTCTTTTCTGTGAACGATTCAGCCTGGCTTCTGGGAACTGTCAGGAGAAAGTTTATGGCAAAAGCCATCCAGGATGAAGTTTCTTTTGCATTGCAGGGTGGAGCCATTGAAGCTATGTGTTCCCTTGCATCACAGAGAACTGATAGTTACACTGAACAGCACACCAAGGCTGCTTGACAGAGGGGTTACAGTGCCTGGAATGACACTGTACCCTGACCTCTTTTTTTTGAGCCCAGCCTTGTAAATCCTAACATATTGAGACCATTGGCTATCTTATCATGGTAGCCAATATGTTCTTGCAATATCCAGGACAATTTTGCCTATAGGCGTAGATAAATTCAGCAAATTGCAAAGATGGTGCAAATGCAATTTTTTCCTTTCCTCCCACATTACACAGGGCAAAATACAAGAAAAATTGAGGTTTTTCAAGTTGCTTGAAAAATGAGTCCCTCAGTGAAGTTCTCTGAGGGACTCATTGAAGCCATGCACTTAGGGATAACTGGAGTTCTTCACACATGTAATATCACTAGTAACTAGCTCCTAGGCAATCCTGTTGAGTACTTTGAAATCAGAATTGAAAATTTAAAGTTCGGGGATAGGTGTGTAACCCAACAAAATTCGTTTATTCCTTGCATTTATTCAGTTTTTTCTAATTTATTCTTAGAGTGCATTAAGCACTCTGAGATACTCTGGGTGATCATATTTCAAATCTACTGAAGTTTCCAAATGTTTGTCACAAGCAATACGAAAGAGATTGCATTGCAGAAATCTGGTCTGAAATCTACTGAAACGTATTTAGTTGGCATGAGCCTGACTAAGACTGTTAAATGGCATTGAAAAACTGCTGTGCATACATTAATTCCAGACAATGTGCACATTATCTTAAAAAACTCCCAGTTCCAGAAAAGAAGATTACATGAAAGATTATTCAGCACCAAGATGAACTATGATGCTTTTCCTGCTTTTGCCGTGCAAAGTCAACTAACGCTGGGAAGATATGTATGTGTCCTGAATTAGTATAGGCCCAGGTGGATGGGAGGATCTACACAATGAACAGATCCCAGACATTTAGTGGGATGTCTGGGATGCTGTTTTAATGAAGGGGTTTGAGCATTTCTAGCTTCCAGGAGATAAGAGATGCCTACAGCTGTTGGAGCAGACAAGTTTGAATTATCTTTTTGAAGGTTATTTTTTTTCACCTAGCAGCTATTGGGTTCCTGACCCGATGCCATGACTGGTTCAGCCTTTTCTGGTTCATGGAGAGCCTTCATTGTTAAGGCTTTTAAAGAGAGAGTGATAGGCTTAAAGTTCTCCCAAATAGCTCTCCTTGCATATGGTTAATTGTTATGGTCTCTGGTTAATGCTTAGAGTTTAATTTAGTGTCTAATATCCTTCTCGTCAAGTCTGGTGCAGGATTGCCTATGACATTCCTCATGGCTTTCCACTCTTTTGTCAGGCAGTTGCTGAGCTCTGCCCTCTGACAGTTCATCACAGTGTTGGCTATCAGGTTTCCCCCACACAGATTCATTTGTTTTCTGGTCTTTCCACTTGCTTTGTCTATAAATCATGGCTATTTCTTCTCAAGGTTAGGCTATTTTGGCCTCTGGATTGAATGTTGAGAGGTGACTAAGCTCTTGCATTACTGATGGAAAGGAGTTCCTTCATTCCTGCATCCATTTTTGCACCTATCTGGGAGGAAAGCAAGGGGATTGATCACATTTTCAGGGAGCATATGTAGAGATGGATGCAGTTTTGATTAACCTTCCCTGCACACATAAAGAACCTTCTTCCTTCACATTCATACATCAAATAGATGGTTTGATATGTGAAGTCAATTGGCTTAATTTCTATAGAAGGGTTTTAATTTATTCAAATCTTGTTTAATTAACTGAAAACATTTTTTGGATTGCAATGTTTTAACTTAATAATACAGTTGTGTGTGACTTATATCATACCAGTAAATACTTCCTATCATGGTTCCCTCAGTTGCATTCAACCTAATTCCAGTGCTGAACTTGGGCTCTCTCTTGGTTAAATTTTTGACATCTGCTTGAGAGGAGAGACAGTGGTAAGTTCTGCCTACCATAACTAAATTTATTTTCCCTTGTAAGTAATGGGGAACTATTATAAAAAGTTTATCCACTCTGCATCATGCCATATAGCTCTTCTCTGAAAATGATGGTGAGTTGTCCAAGGTGTCCCAAGTGAATGATCCGAACACAAGGATCTAAGGTGAAAAATGGCATCATTTCTGGTGCTGCACCAGTACTGTCATGCTAACAGCAGTGTTCGCTTCATCTAGATTTTATGCTTCTTAGAGATAATTAGACAGAGGTCAAAGAAGGATTTAGTTAGGGTCTAAGTTGTTGTATCCCTATACATGAGCTTCAAGATGGTTTTAGGTTGGACATAATTACCAGTTTATTAGAATACATGCTTTAAGTATGTGTCAAAGATGAAGATAATGTCTAGACTGAATTAGGAGAAATAATTTAATTTAGTCATCCAAAGGTTTTCACACTTCAGGAGAACCTGCAGAACTGTTAGACTGGGTGATTCTGAGACTTTAGATTTTAGGTGTCAGGTGATATCCCAAATTAAATGAGATTAGGTAGACTTGATTTAGCATTGCTTTTATTGTGGTTGTATTCATAGCATCTGATAATCCCATAGTGTTAAAAAACTGAGTCATGCTCATGAGCTAATCTTCATTTTTATGACGCTGAGATGTTGTAGGTTGAACATCTTTATCACACCGGTGTGTACCTATGGCAAAGCAGGGAGTTTCACCAAGTCTTAAGAGCCAAGAGCTGTTGCCCAAACCAGTCACCTTCGGGCCTGCAAAAGGCAATAAGGAACTACTGCTCTACTGAGTTTTTCATATGCAGCTACTCTTCTTCTTAGAATTAAAGAGTATTTCTTTACCAGTTTCTTTCTGTGTCCTATTTTTGCAGCTGGACCTTTTTACATGTTACCTACATATCTCTGAATTATGTACCAGGCATAAAACTGTCAGAGGCTTCTTCAGAAAATTTGGCTAGAGGGCATAAACTCCCTTCCTCTTTCATGCCTTTCACTGGTTTTCTGTGGGGATTGTAGAGTAGCTGAAAATAATGTAGTAAAATGCTATATGTGAGATAATATAGTAAAACAAGAAGTATGGCAGTGAAAGATTCTTCTTACAGGCAAGCTGAAGACTCTGGAGGCTGTTCTGGGTGCTGCATAGCTACCTTTAATGCCTATGGCTCAGTGGAATGTAAAACCACATACCAAGAAAACATTAGCACAATAATTTGCAGGTTATTTGGACAGAGACATCAGTATGTTTATGATGTAATCTAATCGGAAGTCCAAAAAAATATTCATAAATGGCATCTCATTGACTTTGGTATTTTACTAAGAATATAGCAGTGCTGGAAGCTTGATTTTTTTTTCCCTAGAAATATGGGGTGCCAACCCAGAGATGTCTTCAATATGTTCTGAGAGGGTTGTGAAAAATATCGAGTTCCATTCTTAAAATCAAGCATGCTGCTTGTGATAGAGGAAGGTACAGATATATGCATTCACATAGGGCAAAATACTTTGAGAAATGCTCTGGGTGCTAGAGCACAAAGCTGCACACTGTGGGTGGTAGAACTCCAAGATTCAGTGAGCATGGAGGTGTGTTTGCTCAGATTAAGGAAATCAAATATTCCCAATCAGTCTCTAGAAATTACTTGAAAATATTAACCTCTGTTATACTTGTCATTCAAAGTTTTGCAGACCAAAGTGTGTCCTTACTAAAAGGTAATATGCAGCTGCAAAGCAACAGCAAAGACTGAGAATTGTAAAAAAAACACTGACATTTTGAGAGTTATTACTGGGAATGATACTATAAATACAAGTTTGCAGATGAAAATTTGAGGGGCACGCCTATTTACCACGCCTAGTAAACTGAAGGAGAGATCCTGAGAGTTCTGGCTTTCAGTCTGGGCTCTGACTGCTACCAGTTTGCCTTCTACTGTAGAATAACATTGTAATTTGGAATATTTGCTGTGCAATAATGTAATAGTCAATAAACAGATCTGTCTTGTAGCAGCAGAAGCCAGGAAATGGAAAGGAAATGGTGATCTCTTTTGGTCTCCAATGTTTCCCAGCTCTATTTAAGCAAAAAAAAAGGTTTTATCTGTTTAAGATGTGTAGAGCAATATGTAGGCAGAAGCTGCTTTATGCATGAAATTCTATTTTCATTCTTATTTTACCAATTAGCGTTGAGTTCTGTGTTAATTACCTAAAAAAATTTCAGAGATGATGGTAGATATAGGAGATCTATGTTAATAGGAACATGTTGCCATAGACACAACTGTTCAACATGACACTGGGACGCTGCTGCGTGAAGAAACCCACTGAAGCTGCATTTCACAATGCACTGAAATTATGCAGTTGTGAAAAAATAATTATAATCCTTTCACTGAAATACAATGATGTTGATTCTAAAATATTCAACAAGCTATTTCAGTGCAGAGGGCTGTCAAATGACAGAGAAAGCCAGTGCATCAGAAGTACTGATACGTTTAGAAGTTTTTGTTCTTTCAGGTGGCCAACATTTTTGAGCATTGCACAGCTTCATTGTGGGTTTTAACAGCTTCACTTGTAGCTTGGGAATTTCTACATCTCTCAACTCATCCCATCTCATTAATTGGCATGAAATGCCACTATTTATAGAAAGCAGGAAGGAGCAGAGAAAAATGGAAAGCAGAAGTATAAAATGACAGTTTTCTGTTACAGGCAGTAACAACCGTGGAGTTGACAGTGTTTTCAGATTGTTCCAGTCTTGTGCTTTTTTGTGCGTGTGAATTAGAAGATACATCTGCATGTGGTCTAGAAGAACTTGGCCATCATCTAGCCCAACTTCCTAGCTAGGAATTTACTGAAATCAGCAGACTGCAATTGTCTGTGCATTTAGCATACTTTGTGGTTTGCTTTGTTTTTCCAGAGCACCATATACAGCAGCAGTAATTAATTAGCACATTTCTGATGAGAATTTAATGAGATATATTCTTTTTACAAAGGTAAACTTGTGAATGCACATACACTCTATGTCAACCATTATTATATAATTCTCATTACCTTATTGAATCACAGCTTTTGTGAAGGACCAGGCGTCATCAAAGGTGGGGAGATGAGCTACATTCTTGTACTAGTTTGGTGGAGGATGGAAAAAAGCCCTTCCTATGGTGTATGCTTATTTTATTGACTACACTTAGTTCTTTCTCTTCAGACTCAGATTTTATAAAAAAAAACCAACAACATAGCAGTATTCCATTGCTCCAGCTTACAAAAGGTTAACCCAATTACATTCTTCTCTTTTGTAGACATGAATCACCTCTCACAACAGATGCTCCTCTCCTCCTTTCTTGGGAATATCTTCTTAAAGTCCAGTTTGACTCGTCTTACTGAGTCAGTAACAACTCTCAGTAGCCTTGCTTTGGTTCTGATTGACAAGCACAAGCTGAAAGGTCCCTTCCTTATTGTGCCCACACAATATTTCTATCATCTATATCAGGACTCCCAGACTTTCTCAGCAATCCCTCACTCTTTATATACTTTCCATCATTTTTGCAGTGTTTATAGGAATAAACTTCATGTAGGAGTTTCCCAAATCATGACATTTGTATTTAAGTTACCCAATAACTGCAAATGTATATGAGGTTGTTTAGATGAGAGTATTGTGTTCAGAGTGCTCTTTGACAATTGCATGAGTCTCTTGCACTGCATTCAATGTTCCAGTCATTGAAACTGAACAAGTGTTCACAAACACTTCCTAAAGCATATTTCAATATGTGAACTCCAGTTTGAGTGTGATGATGAAAGGGGGACAGAGAAAGATACTTTCAGACTCTATTACTGTGCTTTTGTAGAACAGCTATAGTAGAACTGATAATCTGCCAAAAGAAGAAAAGGGAGCATCAACTCTTTATAACAGGTTTACACACAAACACATTGTTGTGGATGTGCATTAAATGTATTTTATACCTTAAAGAACATCAGTGAAATTCCTTGAAGTTAATAAGAAGGTTGGTTTTAGTGTTGGCTTTAGTAGATGCAGACTTTCATTCAGCATATATCATACTTTAGTCTGATTTTATTTATTCTTTGTGCCAGATTCTCATATTTTATAGGACTGTAGATATTTATGACCCTGTTGAAATGAACAAGGTTACTTATATTATGATTGACAGGAGACTCTGGCTTTGTTTTAAAAGAGATTTGATGTTATTTTTAGTTAATGTGTGAAATGGGACATGCTTCTTTGGGTCAAGAGGGCTGCAATTTCTAAAACTGTTTAAATAAAGTATTAAGAGAATAGAAAATGTTCCTCTTGGATAAATATGGTTCTAGTGAATTGGTATTCTGCTGTCAGCATGCATGTCTCATTCAGTCTTGTCCTCCATGCAAGAGATACTGACCCTATGTACTACTCTGAGATTAATTTTGCATATAGAAGTATTAAGAAAATGTTTATAGACAGCCCCATAGCCAGAAAGATTGGAAGAGATTTTTAGCTTTTATAAATAGTTACAGAGGAAGCAGTGCTAAAGTCAGCTTCCTTGTGAAATATCATCAGATTATGGCAGTAATTTACATTTTACAAGATATTTCACTGAAGACATTCTCTGAGTTTATCTGATTTCCACTGCATGTGACTCAAGGGAGTATTGAAGTGAGAAGAGGAGATGCTTAGAAAAAATGTGCAAAGCATGGTATTTTAAAAGGAGACTTCTAACTGCTTAGAAATAATAGAACTCCTTAAATAATATTGGCAAAAAAGAGTTCTTTAACTGCTGTGAAATAATAGAAGTACTTAGATACTAGCAGTATAAAAAGTTTCTATTCAGATGTAAATTTGTTGAAAATATTTTTGTGTCTCTTAAGGACATTTAACAATTATGTGTTTGTGTGCCAAATTCTCCACAACTGTAGGGGCTAAAAAGAATAATTTCCAGAAAGAAATAACCATACTTTGACCACAACATTTGAGAGATTCCCTTGGACCTAGAAAAGGAAAACATGACAATAATTGTTTGGTCTGTACATGTGGAACATCCTTACACCATCAAAAATAAAAAACCCCAAAAAACTTCTTTATCATGATGCCATTAATTACAACCCCAAAAGAAATAGGATTTAACTGCTGAGATTTGTCTTCTCAAGAGCAGTTTTCAGTAGTACCATGTGAAATTCTCAATCCCCTCTGCAGCTTTCTTATAGGCCCATTTATGTACTGAGAGACTTCAGTAAGGTCTTCCTGGAACTTTTTCTTCTCCTTGCTGAAGAACCCCAACTCTCTCAGCTGTTTTTTCATAGGAGAGGTGCTCCAGCCCTCCAAATGTCTTCATGGCCTCCTCTGGACATACTTCATCAGGTCCTTATCCTTCTAATGCTGGGCCCCAGAGCTGGATGCAGCGCTCTGGGTGGGGTCTCAGGAGAGCACTGTAGGTGGGCGCAAAATCACATCCCTCAATCTGCTTGCTGGTCATGCTTCTCATGCAGCTCAGAATAGGGTTGGCTTTCTGGGCTGTAGGTGCACATTGTGGCTCCCGTTAATTTATTTATCCATCAGTGTTCCCAAGTCCTTCTCTGCCAGGCTTCTCTCAATTTATTAATCCCTAATACTGGTGATTGTCTCGACCTAGGTGTAACATCTTGCACTTGGCCTTGTTGAGCTTCATGAGATTTCCATTGGACAATTCTTCAAGCCTGTCAATGTCCCATTTTATGGCATCCCTTCCCTCTAGCATATCCATTGTACCATTTAGGTTGATGTTATGTGCAGATTTTCATTGTCACACTGATTAGGTCATTAATAAAGATACTGACCTGTGCTGGTGCCAGCATGGGCTACTGCAGAATACCACTTGGTAATGATCTTGATTTGGACATTGAGCCATTGACTGCAGCTGGACATCCAGCAGATTCCTTATCCATCAAATAGACCATCCATCAAATAATATCTCTCTAACTGAGACAAAGATGTGTGTGGGACCCTGTCAAAGACCTGGTTGAAGTCAAGATAAATTATATCAGTTTCTCTTTCCTTATCCAGCAGGACAGTCACTCTATCACTTCATTGTAGAAGGCCAACAGATAATTTAGGGGTGATTTATGCATTCTGAAGCTGTGTTGGCTGTCTGGAATCACCTTCTTGCCATTCATATGCCTTGACATAACTCCCAAGTATATTCCATTATCTTACCAAACACAGAGGTGAGGCTGACTGGCTGGTACTTCCTATGATCCTCCTTTTTATTCATTTTGAAAATTGGTGTGATATTTCCCTTTTTCCAGTCACTGGGTACTTTCATTGCTGTGACTATTTCCAGTCACTGTGTCCTTTCATTGCTGTGACTTTTCAAATATGATGCAGAGTGGCCTATCAACCACACCTGCCAGTTTTCTCAGGACCATGGGATTCATCTCACTGATTCCCGTGAACGTCTGTACGTACAGCTGAAAATATTTTGACTTGATGAATAAAAGAGGAGCTGAAGTAAGGAATTAAATAATTGGTGAAACTGTACAGGAAAAGTCCCAATCAGTCATGGGAAGGGTTTGTGCTGAGTTTAATTTTGCTGCTAGTATGTTTTTAATGTATTTACAGTTTGGATAGTACCAGAAGAAAAAGTATCTAGGTCACAAGATGCCTTTATATGTTGGGAGTAACAGGTTCCAGAGGACGTACAGATGTAACATTCATCACCATTTTACTGATTTTCACAGAGACAGGTTGCTCAAAAAGGGTTTTTGCTCCTTCATGTTTATAATATTTGGAATATTTTCTTTTTTTAAAGAAAAAAAAAATGCTATATTTAACACATTATTAGAGTAATTAGACCTGTTCTAACCTATTCTTTACTGAGCCTAATAGTTTGCTTTTAACACATAAGGCTTCTAGAAACATCTTGATTCATCACTTAAAATCAGTAAAATGCAGAAAATTGCACTAAATGCCTTGTAAATAGTTTCCCTTATTAATTATCCTTTGCTTTCAAATGCTATGCAGACTTGAAATTACTTTTCAAGAACCAGCTAAATTGAAATACATTTTTAAAAAAAGGTGGTTATCTTACTGAAAAGATTTATAGTTGAAATATAGATTTATATTTGTTAATATATTAAGCTAATAACTGTTATCAGTGGAATGAAGAGGAATAGTTAGACCATGACCAATGATTATCCATCCATGTATTCTGTAGTGTAAATTCAAACACTTCACTTCTTTAATGAAAATACTGTCTACATTTAACAGAAAACCAACAAAAAACTCAAAAAAAACCCCCCTAAACATGTGTTTTCATGGAAACTTGACTTGTTCCCAGTACTAAAAAATTTATCATATTTCTTAATCAAACTATAGGTTCCCTTTAAAGAATTTCCTGAGCTAAAGTCACAGTACAAAAAACAAAATACTAAATGCTTTGACACACACAGGTCTTTATCAAGTACAATTCAACATCCAGTTGTTGTTATACAAGTTAACATTGAGAGATTTAATTTAAATTATTTTTTTTCTTACAAAAAAATCCACCACAATTTCCTCAGTGAAATTGCTGGAGGTTTATTTTTAAGTACTGTAATAAATGCAATTGAACTTTGGAAGTTCATTCCTTCTTCATTCATGCTGTTACCATGGAAATGTGGATTTTATGCTTAAATGAATTAAGCTTAGTTCATAAATTATAGTTCAAAAATTATAAAAGTAAAATGTTAATTCATAATTGGGGAGTGATGGAAATCATGACAAGATAGGTATCATTTTCCCAAGTTTCATTTTTCCCCAAGTTTTTCAAACAATCATGGTAAATTATTTTTTTGTGCACAAAACAAGCATAGGCTTCTAATCATCTAAAGGCTTCTAATATTTTAAGCTTTTTGTCTTGTTGAGTTGGTGGTGTTAGTCTGGAGAAAAGGAGGCTGAGAAGGAACCTTATCTCTCTCTCCAACTAGCTGAAAGGCAGTTGTAGCGTGGTGGGGTCAGTCTCTTCTTCCTGGTAACAAGTGACAGGACCAAAGGTAAAGGCCTCAAGCGGTACCATGGGATTTTAGCTTTGATAATAGGGAAAATTTCTTCACTGAAAGGGTTTTCAAGCATTGGATGTGGTGGAATCTCCATCCCTCGAAGTGTTCAAAATGTGGTGGATGTGGCACTCTAAGAACACGGTTTAGTGGTGGACATGGTGGTGGTGCTATGTTGATGGTTGGACTTGATTATTTTAGAGGTCTTTTCCAACCTTAGCAATTCTATGTTTCTGTGATTTCCAGATTAATAATAAAGACCAACTGAAGCACTAGTTACATTCTGTTCATGAGAGACTTTGAAGCTGGACAACCATTTGCCAAGAGCACTGTGTGTGGTTAATCTTTCTGCAGCAAGAAAAACAGCCTAGATAATCTCCTAAGGTTCCAGATTGCCATGGCCTTTAATATGACTGTGAATGGAAATGCCTTTTGTGAGGAGTTATCATGGGAATTCAGGTCAAGGAGAAAGTCAGGTTTTCTCTCACAGTCACAAAATGAAACACATATTGTGGAGACACATTATCACAGTAATCAATTTGAGTGAAATCCAGGAAACTCAACTGGGGATCCTCAGAGTTGAAAAAGTCTTTGCAGCCTGGGTGTCTCAATTGAGGCGTTAAAGGGGTTATGTCATCTCAATCAGCTGTATAGGATGAGGTGTAAAATAAACTTGATCCATGGATTACAGGTACAGGATTGGAAAAATGAGGCTTTGAGTAAATCAAGATGAAGCTTAATCCAATTCTTTCTTTCTGAACCTCTGTTCCTTTTTTCTCATTATTTTGTTTTAAAGTCATCAGAAACAATGAGGAAACCTGTCCTGACAAATTTACAGTCATAGAAAAGACTCACAGGATGAGGGCATTCTTCACTAATTTTTTACTTATCATTTGACTTTTTTTTATTTATTCTTTAAATTTGCTTATTATACATGGCCTTATGACTGAAATTACGAAATACAAACTAGAAAGCCTGCTTTATGAAATATGTATAAATTTTAATATTGGAAGGAATTATTTTATAAGTAAATTATATGGTTTTGTTTTATATGTGATCAAAACCTTCATCAATGCAACCAAATAAGACAGAAAACAGTGACCTGGGCCTTTTAGAGGAAAAGTATTAAATGCTCAAAAGCCAGGCAAATGTATTAAGAAGATTGTGCAGGAAAAAGGGAACAGAAAGTTTACAGGGAAAACTGTGGCTTAACTTAAATCAGCCCTGGGCAAGGTCTTTGGTGTTTACTGGCCTGGAAGTGAGGAAGAATTTTTGACACAGCAACTTATGCATCAGAATGCCAGGATATCAGAGAGCTGTTTACAGTACTGGAGATGAGAGTTTGTAAATAATCTGTTCAGTCTTTTTCTTTCTCTTTGTGAAAACTTTAAGGTATTCTGAGTTCAATCTGCTGATGTAGTTCCTCTGTCTGTTATGTTTTACTAGGCTTTGGTGCAGTACACAGCCTAAGAAAGATTTCTTTCCAACTGGGGCTTTGTTCCACATTCTCCTTTCTGCAGTTGTTTCCAGATTGCCCCACAGATTCCATCCACTGTTTCTAGTCAATAATTTCTATCTGGAATCTGTAGGCCCTACAACACCCTTGACCTGCAGTCCATATCAACAATACCTTCAATATCCCACCCCTCAATGTGGATATCACTGTAAGGAACTTCTTGCAGATGTGGAAAATAACATTTTTATATGACATAGAAATGGGTGAAAGAGAAAAATAATTTAAATTTAGAGCTCCTGTGCTGAAATCAGAGTTATTTAGGCAATGCAGGACTAGGATGCTATATAGATTGTATCACTGGAGTGTGCAAGGACAGGAAGTGATGGAGCATGACTGTAGCCAGAGTGCCACGACTGCACAAGCCAGTACCTCCTGTGAAAAGAGGGAGAATTACACCCCTGGCTACTCAAAACCAGTGACGCAGATTGTCAGTGTTGATAATTATAAGCATTGCATGGGCTACAAATAGCCGTGCAAACCTCCACCATTATGCCCAATTTCCTGCAGACATCCACTCTTCCATCTTTTGGAGGACAGGAATGTCATTTTTCCCTCCATCCACTCAGGAAGGAATGCACCCTCTTCTTTAGACCTTTCCCCCCCCTCTAATTTCTCTAATTTTATCTTTATTTCATAGCTAATATTTGCTTTCTTTGTGGTCATCCAGGGTGATCACAAAATCTGCCTCATTGCATTTTTTAAGACCAACTTAAAATATTTAACCACATATGTGCTGCTTAAGTGAAGTGGGACACACCTAAGCGACATTGCACTGTCATAAAGCAAATCCTGGAGAGTGTTGGTCTCTTTACTGCATTTTTAGTCTATTTTTTTGTTGGTACTCTCTTTTAAAATACCACCCTTTCCATCATGCCTGGAAAAAACAAACAACCCAAACTTGAAAACGCTTAGGTGTCTGAGGATGAAAAATGTTATTCCACAGTATGGTTCCAGTGTAACCCCAGAGAAGTGGTGGATGCTCCATCCTTGGCACTGTTCTGGGCAACCTGGTCTAGTGGGTGGCATCCCTGCCCTGGCAGGGAGTTGGATCTAGATGGTCTTTAAGATCTCTTCCAACTCAAGCCATTCTGTGATTCTGTGGTTCTCTCAGCTCTGTGCTAGTATGGTGCCATGGCACTGTGGTGGTCCTTGAGCACAACTTCAGGACACAACAGCCACAGGGCATTCCCACTACTGGTACTGCTACTATTACTGCTACTAGCTCCTGAGCTCTTCTTCTGGGCAGTGATGGATGCTGCAAAGGGCTGTGCCCTCCTCGCTGCTCTGAAGCAGATTGGCCTCAGGCCCTCCTGAGATCAAAGTCTTCCGAGGCAGCATGTTCCCTCTGCTCTCTTTGAACCTCTGCAGACAACCAGGGTTTCCTTCCAAGCGCTCCCTTCTGCCCTTCTGAAGGCACAGGAGCAAAGAGTAACAATAGAATTTCACAGCTCACAATAGTGGCTCCAGTTTCTGTTAGCTAAGAATATTCAGGTCACCAGGTGTGTGTCTTTTTAAAGAGGGTCTGTGGTATGGCTCCTTTGGACTACCGTCTCTCTACTGGCTTTATTCTTAACCTTTTTTTTTTTTCTTTTTAATGGAATAACTTCTTTCATCTCTAGGGGTTTTCCCTATTGTCACCTGTTTAAAGAGGCCCTGAGTGCTTCAAATATGCTGGTGTTTTTGGCATGTCTGGATGACTCAGCCAGAGCTTCTTCCCCACTCATTTTTAATGACTCTGTATCTTTAACTGTAAATATCACCAACATGTGATGCTTTTGAGTAGCTGTTAAGTCATCATAAAACACTGTATGTCCTCGATGACAATGTTTTCTTTAACAATTAGGCTGCTGTGATAAGAAAAGTCTTGGCAGAGGTGAAAAAGCCCTGCAGGGATCTGCTTGTGTAGATTACCTGAAGTAGCCCCTGAGAAATGTTTTGAGTTAGTCTGCTAGCAAAGTAAAACTTTGTTGGCTTCTACAGAGGTCTCAGCTGTCTGGCAGATTCTCGCATGCCCCACAGTTATTACAGGAGGCAACTACCATATGCATGAGGGTCTCTTTTTCCCCTCTCAGTATTATGAGGGTCAGTCTGTAATTTTCTAGGTAATTTTTCCTCTTAGATGCTCAGGAGCTATGGGATTTTTTTCTGAGTGAAGACTTTGGGACTGCATTACTTCTTTTTTTTCTTAAATGTGTCTGAAGGTTTATGTCCAGTTAGTTGCTCAGAAATTGTATCATTATGCAGCCTTGCTTTCTTTTAGTGAGATGTTCCCCATGTTGGGTTTGTTTGCCTAAACCCAAAACCATTAACTTCTTTAGGACTGAGAAAAAGAAAGTTTTTTTCAACGACTGCAGACTGAAACCTTGTGCAATTCCTTTGGCAGAAAGAAAGCTTGAATTTGATTTTCATATGCAGCTACATGCTTGCCTGAACCTTGCCTCACTTCTCAGGACTGTGCATCTTTTCATCTCTGCTTTTTTGAATTGCATTTCTCTGTGGATCAGAATTCCCCAAGATCTATGATTTTTTTTTTTCAATTCCTAAGGTACCTAATTTTAATTTTTAGTGTACTGTACTGCAAAATAAACCATGATTCCTTTAACTTTCTATTCACTTGAAGAATGACAAAAATGTGTTAATTAATTCTCCCATGCTTTTGCTGAGCACCACATTACTATGTTTTAGCTTATTTCATGGATATTGCTGTAGCCAAAGTCTGAACCACCATAAGTTTGGGATACTCCAGCTTTTTGAACTATGACATCTAGACCTCAGTTTGATTATTAACAAAGATCTCAGAATTAGATTTAAAACCAGGTTTCATCTCTTTTGTTGTGGAAGTCGTTGGTGCCAAAGAAGGCTGTGATTACTAATTACTTAATTTGTATGACAGATGGAGCTGGGGATCAAATTAAGTATTCTGTCTTGGGCTACGTTACAGAGCAATATCTAGCTTTAAACACGACTGCCTTTTTTGTTCCTAAAAAAAGGCACAAACAATGACAAGCTAAAAATAGCTGTTCTCTTGGAGTTGACGACAGTTTCTGAGAGCTTGTCTTTAGGAAGATGTTGGAAAAAACCTTGCTGTCTTTTCCCCTCCCCCTTACTCTTCTTTAAATGCACACCCTTCTGTTTAAGCTTGTTCACCCCATTGCACACAGAAAGATACCCACTGATTTGGTTAGGACTTCAGTGTTCCTGAAGATTTCCAAGGGGGTTTACATAAAACATTTAAAGAAATATAAAAGTCACTGCAGATATTTCTATTAGGTTAAGCTTATCCTACGCAAATTGCTCTGTGCTGATAGAGAAGGAGGTAGTAAAGCCTCTTTCACTCTTTGCCTCCCACAGTATCTGCTGCAGTGGAAAAAAAAAAAAAAAAATCCTCTCTTCTGGTTTTATTCCCAGAGATTACTTCATAATTCAGTACTGATAGCAGTGGTTTCCGGTGCTGTAAACAGAGTTGAGTCTTTGACTTTGTGTCCCTACAGCCCAGTAAACAATCAGTTAATTCACAGCATCCCAGCGGTTGACAGGAGTGAGAGAAGTGGTTTGATTTTATTTTTGTGCTTGTGAATTAAAGCTTTGCCTTCTGGCTAGGTTCTGAGTTCCCTCGTTCTGGAAGACATTGGAGCATTTTGAATTCAGAATATGTAGTTACAAATGTGAGGGCACAGACTTCTTCCAGGATTTTTCTGCTTTCATTTTATTTTTATTTGTGTTTCTAATCCGAAGCAGGCAAGAGAACAGTTCGAAAGCAATGTCCAGTGCCTGAGCTGGGAGCACAATGCAGTTCAGGAGATTTAGAGCTAGTCCGCTGCATTTTTATTAAATGAGAGGGAAGGAGTAGGTGGGACTTCTTATTTAAAAATAGATTAGCACAGGGAACTGAACTTGCATTTGAGGAAACGTTAATAAGCCAGCCAGCCATTGTCCTTAATCAGAGACTGTATTTGTAAGTAGAACATGTTGAATCTGTCATGATTGATGACGTTGTCTTTGTTAAAAGGGATGCTGCATCTTTAACAAGAGCAGACAGAAGCAGTGCAGAATCTACAGTAAATTTGAGACTTGGAAGAGAAACCTTTCCTCATTTTTCTGTGTATAACATTTGTAAAATACTGAATAGGAGAACATCAAAGCCAGGGGGAAATATAAGTAACTCACTGCGTATGTTTTAATTCCTCACCTTTCCCCCTGGCTGAGTTCCCCCTCCTTTTTCCCCCCTGAATTTAAAATGCTGGAAGAAAAATCAACTGAGGTCCAAGTTTCAGATGCTGAATTCTCTGCTAATTGAAATTACTGGGCATATTTCTATATATAGTTGCTGAAGAGATATGTAGCTTTCACTCAGTGCCTTCAAGACATGTCTTTTTGTAGTCAGAAAAACAGAGATCAATGCATTTTCAAACTGACAGAGGGAACGGATGCTCCTTAGTAGCACATGCTCGGGATCGTGTGTGTACCGTTTGTGCAGAGCAGAGACGCTGAATACTGGTCCATATGCTCCTTGTTTACTGCAATGTTTTTTGCATGTTACTGTGCACTCCGGACTAATGTGAAGGTAAGAGGGGACGAGACAACAATTTGGCAGGAATGTACATGTAGAACCAGCTGCAGAAAATGTCTACCTTGTGTTGCTGAGTACTTTGGAATTGCTGGCTGAATAGGCATATTATTACAGGTGGTTGTGGAGGCTTTGTTTTATCGTTGTCTGTGTGGCTAAAGCATAGAAGCATGTTTGAATTTTGCAATTTAGCGACCTTCAGTTTTTAACTGCTTGCAGTTCAGGTTCTGGGCTTTTTATGGTCTGATAAACATGTTTTGCTACTGTCCAGGTAGGCCAGAGACAAGATGCCAAAGGCTGTTTGTGCAAGGCTACATAGCTTTATACAGGATAAGAATTCCTATAGTCGGGTCCCCGTGCATCCTCCCAGGAATGCTGCTTGCATGCTTTCTTGTTGATTACTTGTCTGAAAGCCGGGAGTGCTGCTGCTGCTATCCGGGTTGCTTTTTGTGCCGATTTGTTTCTAACTGAACCAAAATGCATAAAAACAAATTATAAGCAATGTCCTAAGAAATAAAGAAAGGATTATTACTGCAAAATGCTACAGGAAAATGCCAGGTGGCTGCACCGGTCTCACAGTAACTATTAAGCAGGATTTGTCACTAATGTCAACATTTGCTTGCTCTGTTAATTAGAGTCAGAACTTCAATATAAGTTGCTGGATATATTACCTTCTCTGCAAGCAGGACAATATTAGCAGACAGGTTCACTGGCATTGAATCGAGCTCTCAGCCAAGCTGTGGGCCAGCTGTGGGAATCCAGTTGCATAATTTAAATGAATTACAGTCCTTAGCCAACATATTGGGGAGGCACTTCTGGCATTCTGGCTTTTTCAAGTTTGAATAAGTGTATCTGTCTGGGAAGGAAAGCACTGGCCATGACGGATAATAATAATTAGAGCAGTTTTACCTGCAGAAGTAATTGCAAAGGATTTTTTTTCTTTCAAACTGCTTTAGCATGCCTCTGAATTAAAGTGAGTTTTCTGTATTTGTACTTGGTTTGATAATATTGAACATCATATTTATTTATTAGGTCAAAATATTTGTTTTCATTTAATTATAAAAGTATTTTGTATTAAAAGTTTGCATTCTAAGAGCTTGCACCTATGTTTTTGCTCAAAGTCTGTACTGTTGCTTGCTGTAATAAATTGCTAACCTTTCACATTTTGTTACTTTTTAATTAACTTCTGCAATTATGAACCACTTCTAAGGAGGAATTCTTTATATCTGTGGATAACAAGCCAAAAAATACAAGTTAAAACCTTTCATGCCATTCTGTCTTCTTAAATACATACATTATCCTCTCCTTATGCTTTCCTATAATGTTTTTGTCATGTTAGTAAATTTTATCTGTTTTATATGCCCTGTGATCTATGTAGTAAATTGTCAGTATAGAAATGTTTTGAGACTAACCATTCTTTGTTGCTCATTTTGTCCCTCAGCCTGCAGTATTGTACTGAAGATCTTCTGTAAAAGGGGGGTTGTTGTTGAGATGTAATTTCTCAGTTTAAATAAGAATAGGTACAGGGGAAATTTCAATGACTTTTATAGTGTAATTTCCACGAGATACCTTGTCAATAAGTACCTCAGGAACTGTTAGAAGTCTCATGGGTTTAACTTTTGAAATGTCTTTGTTTCCATTCATAGACAGAAGGAAAAAGTGAGAGGTTTGTACCAATACAAGACTGACAATTGTTTGGACAAGATAGTTTTAATTTGTTGGAACTTCTTCAACTGTTGAGTATTTCTGAAACAATTGTTTATTATACAGAATATGCTATTTACATGATATTATTCTGAGGATGTTACCTCCAGATGTTTTACTTTCAGTAAACTCATCCACTTTCAATGTATACTTTGTTCATCTACTTTCCAAGCTCTACATTAGGCTACAATGCTGTAATAAAGCAGCACAAACTTTGCCAATCCGCCCCAGGAACTGCTCAAGTGCGGCAGCACCACTTATGCCTTCAGTTATTCCTGTTTTCTTTTTCTGACATTGAAGTTTGCTTAATAAATAGGAGCTCATTGAAAGGAGTCTGGTCATTGTACAATATGTGATACAGTGTTTATGAAGAATTCTGTTGCTTTTAACTTGGTTGGCACTAACATAACCCACAGCTCTATGGGTGGCCAAAATAAATTAAAAACATTATAAAACATCTGTTTTGCATTTTACATTTTCCCCCTTTATGGGTGGAAAAATCCTAGTGGTGCTCAAATATTTTAGTCTTTAAGTCATAAGATAGAATAAAACTATAAGTACAGGCTGTAACAGGAAATAGATTTGCTTGGCCTGGAAAATGAAAAAGGAAAGCAATTGGGTCTGTTTCTGATGGCAGCTGTACGTTATGGCTTTAGAGAAAGCAGATTTTTCAAGTTCAAGGTAGGACTCTCACTTCTTGATTGCCAGTCTGTAGGAGACTGCCCATGTGAACTAGGGTTGCATGTGCAGGCCTATCAAAAGAGAGGTCTACTCCATGCATTCTTAATCAAAGTCTATTTTTACAGCTGACTAAAGAACAGTACTGACTTTGAACATGTACCTGCCTATGTGGATGCTTCTTTTTTCCTGCCTGAGATCCGGGTAAAATAGGCAAAAAGACGTCTGAGAAGTTATGAGCAAAATATCTTTGTCTATCAGAGTTTCTCTGGACCTATATTTTGAATTATTAAAAAAAAAAAGGAAAAATAGCTATTGTTTGCTATTGTCTGTTTACCACATACAGTGTTATTAGATCTCTTGCTTGCTCTCTCATGTATACACAATTTTGTACCTCAGTGGAAGAAACCAAAAATGAGCAGAGAAGTCAGGGAATTAAAATCTAAAAGTGGTTCCTCCCAAATCAGAAGTGTTCTTGTGGAAATGTGCAGTGTGCCTGAAAAACCGAACTCTTGCTATATGCAGTAGTTAAATCTGTATTTTCAGCATGAGTAAATCTTGGGCTAACTATGGCAGGGGGCTGCCTGGTGTCAAGTGTTTGTTGTTTTAATTGTGTGCACTGTGTATCGAAAATACTTGATTCATATGCAAGAGATTTTTAGAGGTTGCCATTAAAACCTTTCTGTTCTTGGTTCAGGCAAGTATTTTAAATTCCCTCAGTATTAGCAATATTTCTTGCAAAACTATGGCTAATACTGCAAATATTTAGGCTCCATAGTCTTACCTCAGCTTTAAAAACTTTTATGGATTGTGTCTGGCTGTTCTTAAAAGTTTGTAGGAGTTTTGTCTTCCCCTGGCCTTGATGAACTCTCTGTGTAGTTCTGACAGATTTTTCTGTGAATCTGGGCTGCTATTTCTGGCTGACAGTTTGGGGGTCTTACTGAAGGCACAGTTGGTGCTTCTGGGAATTTGGGTAGCAGAGCTGAAGTCTTCCAATTGTACTTTAGCACAGAACTAGATGTGAGTGTTGGGCGCTCTCACCTTGAAACATCTTCTCAGCAGCAGTCAGCACTGGCTCTGGGGTCGTCAGAGCTTCATGTAAAGAATGTTGTGAATTCAGAACCAGACTCTTTTGAAGTGCCAAAGGCTTCCCAGGAGGTTCAGAGTTACTTCAGCAGGAGTTTACGGCTGTCTTCACGTTACTAGGCATGCTTGCACCTCACAGAACTGAGCTCCTGCCTGAACGCTGGGTTAACTAAGAGCTTTGTTTGGTTATGACTGCTAACTGTGGGCTGCCTGTGTTATCTAAAACTGTGTAGCTAAAAGACTTTGCCTGTGTCAAACAGCTACCATGATTTGTAGCTTTCATTTCTGACTGAAATGTTGTCCTATACTTTGTCAATTTTGAGGATCTCAGATGATGGAGAGGACCTGTTTGGGTAGGAATGGAGCATGGGCCCGTGCAGAGTGTTGGGAGCTGGAATCCTTTAATCCCTTTACCTTTCTGTGTTCATCCTCTTTTTTCACATGCATTGCAAAAATAGAAATAATTATTTTAACCTAGAAGCTTCCAATTGCAACCTAAGTTAAGGATTAACAGTAAAGGCAGAGCAATCATAATAAGTACCAAAATGTTTCACTGCCCAAAGCTATAGGACGTCACAAATGACAACTGAACTTCTGACTTCTGTATGCATTTTTACACACAGCTGTAATTCCTCCTCTCTGCCCATCTGCATTAATGGTATAATAACATAATTAAATTGTATATATCCATATATTGTCACCTATACCAAGAGTTGTTTTGGTCTTCCGACGGAAAAGAGCTTATGGATCTTTCAGACTTGGACCTGCATTGCCAAAATATGTCCTGCTGTGCTCTTATGGTGTTCTTTGCAAAGGGTGGATGAAGTGAAAAAGGACTTCAAGCTCTCACAGGCTTCCAAACATGATCCTTGGTTTCTTATGCATATTTTCCTCTTTTAAATGTTCAATCATGCACCATCATCTAGCACTTCTCGATGAAGTGAGGAACAGTTCAAAAGCCACAGGAATGGCTTTGATGTAGCATTTTAAAAGGAGCACCAAGGAAAGATTGGTTTCTCACTTTTCCTAATGTAATTAAGAATTGACTCATGAACAATTTTTATTTGAGTTTACTCCTTTTTTGTAGTTCTGATTATGTCTGACAGTCTGACTTACTTTACTCATAACTGCAGAGACAAAACAGCAAGTGGCAGGTCAAAGTACAGTTCCTCTGCTACCTTAGGACACCAAGGCAAAGTGTGGGTTAGTGCTAGAAATCAAACAAAGCTGCTGTGCAATTTCCACCCTGAGAGGTTTGAGGATGAGAATGGTTATACTGTATAGGCTGTGAATATCTAGTTGCATTTCTGTAATATATCTTTTCATCTGCTTATAAAATATTTGCCCAGGCTGTAAAATAAGCAAGACCTTGAACTTTCCAAGGGATTTGTGCAACACCAGTGGGATCTAGCCTCAAGAGCTACAGCCAGCTGTTGTCATCCTTTTGCTAGATAAGGATGGAATTTTAGGGAAGTCATAACTCATTGCAAAAAAAAAAAGCTTTAGTGATTTCTCGGACTAGCTTCTACAAATGTCTCAAAACTGATATTAACAACACAGCATTTCTTTCTTTTGGTAGCTTGCAGTACTAGTTGTGCTTATGATTCACAGAAAGGTAAAGTTCTCATTTATGGCCCAGTTTTTGCAGTCACACTAGTGACATTATTAGGAATTCTTCAGGAAATCTGTATCCAGTCTCATACTGTTCGAACAATAATTCTGTTTTGAGTAAGAAGTACATTGCTTGAATCTTGAACATTGATTTTTCCACTTTTAAAATCAGACTTGGGAAGATTTGTAAGCATTTGTAGTACCTAAGTATGTACTTTACCACTCCTCTCAGCTTCAAGTGCTGATTTACAGTACATGACCGTAACAAGTTATGAATGGAAGAGGTAATTAGACTAGATTAATAACACAGCAGCACCTCTGGTTTTCTAGATATGATAAGGCTGGGATTATATTTAACCCATAGACTAAAATAATATTCCCTTAAAGGCCATTAAAAATGTGTGAATAGGTGAAGAGATGCTAAAATGACAAGCACAGTGTAAGGAATTAAATCCACTACTAAGAATTCTTTATGAACTCTAAGCAAATATGAATATTTTGCTATGGGGATAAGGGGCAGTCATCTGAAGTTAGAAGTGTTAGCCACAGAAATAGTGGTTGGAAGGTGTAGAAGAAGCTAGGCACTGATTTCTTCATTCAGAAATTTCTGGATAGATAATAATGCAGAGAAAACTAGTTCAATTTTGTGTCTCCTATTTTAATGTGGACTCATTAGAGATTATCTAATGAGCTGTTCCTATCAGAGATATATAATTGGCCTTTTTGTTAGAGGAGAATTAAGAAAGATCTAGGACTGCAAAAGCATTTAAATTTATTGGGTTTTAAATATGTGCAAGGAACTAGTATATAGTATCATGTCTATATGTGACAATTTTATGTTTACATAAAAATGATGAAGATTTAAATCCTCTACTGTTAAATCACTGCTGATAGGCTTGCCCTATGTGCTTAAGATGCCAGTGTTTGTGTGTTTTTATGAGATTGCATAGAAATTAGACCAGCAGTCCTGAATGCAGTGCTGCCTAGAAAAGGCAGTGATTCCAGGCAGAAGCAAGGGCTATTTTATTTTTTGGGGAAACTCTGCGGCTCCTATCACATAGATAGGGAGAAGTGAAGGAGACCATTAATCAGTGGCAGATGGAGTTGACAAAAGCTTTTCACAATTAAAGGCTGCCCAGAGATCTCTCCTGGTTTTCTTCTGTCTAAATTCACTTCCAACTTCATCTATTTACTTTGTCCCATTTGTTGGCACTACATTGGAATAAAGATATTTTGTGGTTGAATGGCAGGTTCTGTTCTCCAAGGTGGCCTTCACAGGTGTGTCCTCTCTTTGTGCTACTGCTACCGGCTGTAAATGTATGTTTTGGACATGCTGAGATGTTTTGGTCCCATGTTTTTGGTATGGGATTAATGCATTAAATACTTGTATCCATTCTCAGAAGGGAAAGCTTCTGTTCCTTTCCTTCTCTCATGTCCTTACAGACAGTTGGAGACATGGAAAGTGTCTTTTGCAAGTTAAGATGCAAAAGAAGATTTCAAAAGGAGAACTACTTTTTTTTTTTTTTTTTTCTCTTATGGACTCCCACAAAAGAAATGAACTATAGAACACATTCAGTGTAGGCAGTCTGCATTCCACCTGTGGTCACATGTCAAAATAATGTGATAGCTACAGCTTAATGGCTAATACAGAAGTTACAGAATGAAAAAATCCTATTATTAAAGGCATGGCCATCGCTGTTTTCTCAGATGAGGAGGAAGTGTCTGATTTTTCCCTTTGCTACTCCAGACAGATCTAAGTGTTTGAAACAGTATAAATTCTCCTGATAACTGAGTAGCTTCCACACTTTTTCTGGAAACACAAGTAAACCAAAATCTGAATCCCATAAAGCAAAATTTTCTTTTAGTTGCATGCTCACCAAAGAAAAAAATGTCTCAAATTTCAAACAGGAATCTCTGCAGAGAAGTAGTTATGAAGGCTTTCCTGCCCTTGATAACACAGAGGTTCATGAAGACTTTTGAAAAGGAGGACTAACTGGAGAAGTAAAATTCAGAAAAGCACTTTTATCTGAGTTGCAGGACACGTGAAGAGAAATACTGTGGATACATCACACATATTTGCAGATATTTTGGACATGATTTTGCTCAGATTTGTTTTCAAAACTTCAGTTTTCATTTGTAAACAAAATCAAGTGGCCAAGTTTTCAAGTTGGGCAGAACAATCACAGTTACTCTAGTTTGTCAGAGCAGATTGTGTAGCTAACATGAGTTGTTGGACGAAGGATCCACCTCTTGACACAGGCCCTACCTTTTGGAAAACCATTCTGTTTCTGTTGAATAATTTCTAATGATCAGAATCTCTCACACATTTACAAATGTATTATTCCAGAGGTTAATTAGTCTTTTGGAGGCATGTGCTGTATTTCTAATCTGAATTAATCTAGTCTCAGCTTCCAGCTTTGAGTGCCTTTCAGTTTTTTGCCTCTTAATCCGCTGGACTGAGGAGCCCACTGCAAATGGTTGTGTCCCTGTCAGTAGCTCAGGGCTACAGTAAAGACATCATCTAATCATCTCTTTGATTAAGTAAATACACTGAGCTCCTAGCATCTCTTACTGCAAGGCATGATTGTCAGAGCTCTCATCTGTCTCATGACCAGTCTTTGAGCTCTCCCTGGTTTCAGAGCAGGAGTGCTGAGCTGTGCCTGCCACAGCTGCATGGAGCCTCAGAGCAGTTGCAGCCCTGTGCAGAAATAATAAATGTCCTGGCTCCCACAGGAGTGACTGTGTGCATGTCCAGGGTTATACTGGCGCCTTTGGCCGTGCAGCTGCAGTGTTCATGTCCTGTCCCACAGCCAGCAGGATTGCCAACTGCTTCACACCAGGCCTCTCTGGAAAGTGCCCCTAAGGATGAGTTGCTTTATTCCCAGAGTTAGGACTTTATTGCTGTCTTTGTTAAAAATGACATTGACCTGTATCAGTGACCTGTCTTCAGTACCATTTACTGCAGTACCTCCTTTCTGTCATTGCTAAAATTGGATAGTAGTAAGTGACTGAATTTTCCTCCAGACTGGTCGGCATTTGAAAAACATAGGGCCAGGATCAGTCCCTGAGGATCCCGCCAAACATAGGTGATCAACTCTCCCTCCCATTTCTAGATGCATGCTAAATTCTGTCAATTAGATATTTTTTATTCCATTTAATGTGTGCCTTTAAAAAAAAATAATATCAATTAAATCCTATGAAGTGCTGGGATGATTTACAGAAGTCTAAGCATATTATACCAATATTTTTACCAGTGCCAGTCAAATTTATATTCCCATATAAAATAAGTATGATGATATTTACCTTGACAGTCTCTGTTTTCCACTGATTTAGTATTGTGTGCATTTCTGTTCTTCTGAAATTAGTATCTGTTTTACCAGAAGCTCCATGCTAAGTGCTTGGCTAATTAGCCATGACTAGCACAGTAGAAATTCCTAGGAATGAATATTTTTAAACCTAGTCTTTGCTTAAATTCCTTTTTAGAAATTTATATTTAGTTAACCACTAAGAAAAAGTCGGGAAGTCTTGAAGGGTCAAACTTCTCGCAAAACAGAAGTTTAAATTTCCAGTTTAAATGGAAAGTGAATACATTGTGAGTGAAACAAAGCTGGTATGGAAGAGATGGTTTCTTGTATTGCACCATCTCCAGAGGCTGAAAAGCAGCAAATGTGCTTCTGGGTATTCAATGTCCTTTGGTCTCTCTTGTATCCTTAGATTATGATGGTATAAGCTAGCAACTGATTGACTGGGCATTATATGAAACCTGATTTTATTAGAAAGTAAATCATACTGCATAATTTAGGAAAGGGAAATGTTGAGACTTTGAAAGATGATTTCATTTTTACTAGACGATCTGTGAAGTCAGGAACCTGAATTCTTGCTGAGAAGGTGTTGGGAGTGCTGATTAATTCTTTCATACACTCTGTGCTATGCGCTCTGGAGATGTTATTAATTTCTTACGAAAACCTGCTTTTGTAGTGAATCACATTATACATTCATATATCTCTTGTAGTGCTTGGGCTATTAAAAACAGTGACACAAAGGCCACATGCTTGTTTCTAGCCACATGTGTAACCAAAAGATGGATATTAGGCATTTTGTCTCTAAAGCAAGGAATCTATCTGAAGAGCTCAGGTGGCATCCAGCTCACTTAACTTCAGACATAAGCAATGTAAACATCTATATCTAGTGATTTCAGGCTCCCTTTAGTGTCAGTAGAGAGGAATTGTCTCTTCTAAGGCATGATTCATATGACCTAGTTTAAATATCTACATGGGGATGAGATTAATTGCGTCCTGAAAGTGCCAGTTTCTCTCCATTTGCCAGAAAAAGCTTAGGTGACTAGCTGAGATCTAGGTCTCTCTCTTACAGACATTTCCATCTGGTAAAATTAATCCTGTCCTTCCAAGCAGGAAATATGGGATTTTTAATGCTGGTCAGGCATCTTTTTCTCTCCTTTTCTTTTGCATGTAACAGAAGGAATACATAAAAAATGTGGGGAGGAGGAACAAGCTGTTGTGAAGGGTCAGCCAAGATGCCCTGGAGACGAGGCAAGAGCAAGAGCTTGTGGGACTGTGAGATCATCCAATTTGTTTTCCATTGTTTTTGTCTTGGTTCTTGCTTCTAAATTACTTAATTAATATACAAAAAATAAGCAGTGAGCAATTGTACAGAGCTGTTTGCAGCATGTTTCTCTCTTGCCCAGCTGGTAGATCGGCCCATTACTTAAATGGTGTTCAACTGTATTTTATTTTAATGGCTTTAAAATTATGATACAACAAATTAAGGGCCACATACTTAGGTCGGTTCTTTTCTGAGCTCTGTGCAGCTTTCAGAGTGTAGGCAGGTGCTGCAAGGACATAAAAAAAGAGAGAGAGAGAGAGAGACAGAACTCATATTAAGTTTTTTTAGATTGAGGCACAGGGTCTTCATTTGAGGTTGGTCTCTATCAGACAGTAAATCTAGATAAATGAGAACAAGGAGAATTAGTTTTAAATTAAACCAGGAGAGATTTAGATCAGATGTTAGGCAGAAATTCCTTACTCAGAGGGTAGTGAGGCACTGGCAGAGGTTGTGCAGAGAAGCTGTGGATGCCCCATTATGGGAAGCATTCAGGAAAGTTTGGACAGGGCTTTGAGCAACCTGGTCTAGTGGAAGGTGTCCCTGTCCATGGCAGGGGTTTTGGAACCAGATGCTCTTTAAGGGAGTCTTCCAATCCAAGCTATTCCATGATTCTATGAGAAGCCAGTTCAGTTCACCTGAGAGCAGACCCACGCAGTTGTCCAGCTGAACAGTTGACTGAATTGTAAACTCACAAAGGACTCAAAAGAATGGGATCATCTCAGGGGTACACTTGGGTGGAGGAAGAATAAGGTGAGCCTAGAAGTGTTAGTAAAAAGTGTCGCTCTGAAAAACCTGAACTGCTGTCAGGGATTCACGAAAAAATGTAAATATTAGTAACATAGTCCTTAATGCATCTTAGGGGGCTATTTATTGAGTAACAATAACAAATATTTATACAGTGCATCCACAATAATTTTGCCATATCTCTATAATTCATGGCAAATTAGCAAGGAATTTAAGTGTCAGAAACTATTTAAGGTAATCACCAAGTTTTTAAAAGTTAGAAGCTGGTTACCAGGGAATCTGTGAAGATCTAATCACTCTTAGCTGTCTGACCAAAACAGGTGACTTGATCCTGAGAATTTCCCAGATGGATTTTAATCTTGATGTGATTTTCTAAAGCAATCAATTTCCACAAAAGTTTGAATGGCTAAGGGAATATTTATTTAATTCTTTTTCACACCAAAGAAAAAGTAATACTTCTCAACCTAAAGAAAATCTTGGTTTAACTGTAACCTGTAGCTTGTTGCTATCTAAGTGATTTAACAGAATTAAGGTAAGGGAGAATGTTTGCTGTTTTCTGTTTTCAGAGGAAGTTATAAATTTAATACAGAAAAATGTTTTAAAGACTTCTTGACAGGCTGATAAATCATGAATGTATGGATTCCCATGTATCCTGTTTCTCATCAGGATATAGATATAGTTTCACACAGGATGATGATAAAAGGTTCAAAACAAAGCTTTTTTTTTTTTTTTTTTTGATCCATAGTGTTTGGAATACAGTGGCTCTAATGCGAAAGGGAAAAAAAAACTTAATGAAATAAAAGAGAAAAGAAAAACTTTCTCCAGTGATCAGTCAGGAAGAGAAGTCATGGGGCTATCCCTAGCTGATCATTCACTTCTTCTCTAATGTGTAAGGTGCTCCTGAATACCTTTCCCAAAGTAATCTCATAGTGTCTTCAGGATCTTCTCAGTCTCCTCCATTGGTTTCTCTTGCTGTTTTGCCAACAGAGCTGGCAGGAGCACTTGTCAATCACAGCTGATAAGCTTGGCACACACATCTTGCCAGGAAACAAACAATGGCTGTCTAAAAGATGAGTTTTACTGTTATCACCTGCTAAATTCAGTTGAATCCCTAGCACAGGATTTAGGTGCTAAGCAAAATTTAGGGACTAAGGAGAGGGGCTAAGGGTGAGTGAAAGGAAGAGAAATTCAAATGGTGGGAAACAAGGGCTAGAGATACTGCCACAGCATCTGGGTAGGTGAGATGCATCAATGGGAGCAGCTTGCTCCCAACAAGATTGCACATGAATTACTTAGAAAGGAAAGCCCAGAGTATTACACAGATTAAGGCAATGTGCAACCAATAAAGAATGTGTGGGAGGAGAACAAAAGAGAAAGTAATGTTTTGTCCAACGGAATGACTACACAGACAGTTTAACCCTCAGTGGACCTTTGTCACTGATCTTGCAATTGACTGAGCAGAATAACCCCTCAACCCCTCCCATTACCCCCAAGTGCCCAGCAAAAGTATCTCTTCTCTCTCCTTACTAACTGCCAACAGCAATGAATCACTTCTGGATTTTCCTAGTTTATTCTGGTCTTATTCATTTCAGTTTTATTATGCCTAAATTGCATGTGCCATGGTTCTGTCTTTTCACACACTTAGAATCTCTCCACTGCTGACATTTGATGCTAGTTTCTGGCTTTGCATCAAACTTGTCTATGTTTCACTACTTTTCAACAGAGTTCTTGTGTCTCTGCAGTGATATTTTCTCATTGAAATGCTGTCTGTTTCTCTTGCAGTGCACATCTTTTAGTGGATACCTTGAGACAACTCAAAAAAAAATTGCTAGCCTTACTGTTTAAAATCTTCCAGATCTTTTTCCAATTTTTGCTTCCTTCTTTTCCTTTGTGTGCCTGTCAGAAGTTTGCTACTATGCCCTCTGGGAATTTGCCTTTGCATAGTGAGTTAAAGACAATGCAATGTCAGAATAATGCTATGTCAATGATCCATATGCATGTTTTGTTTAGAAGCAAAGGATAGCAGAAAGGCCCAGAAAATTACAGGCCCTGATTTTGGTCCTACACAAATTGCAGTGTGATTTGCCATGACTGTAGTAGTGTCCTCACTGTATTCATCTCCATCCTTCCCTTCCAGTCTGGCTTAGGGATCACTATTCTCCTTGCTCATCATTCCAGAGAGTTGTGTCACTCTCTTCTCTTTCCCTTTGCCTTTTGCAACTCAGTCCAGCCTGAGTCTCTTTTACTGAAATACCTCATCATCTGGAAACCACTGTCCTGTGTTCTTCATAGAATCATCCCTATGTTCAGCATTTTCTCCCCTCAAATAGCTAATCTACTGTGCTGTTCAACTCTTCTTGTTTATCAGGGAAGATTTTATTTTGCCCTGTTTAATTCCTTCTTCCACAGAGAAAAAACATTACTTTTTTTGCCCTCCTTTCGTTACCAGATTATACCAATTCCTGTTTAGATTAAAAACAAATAAAAAGAAGTATTTTTCTCCCTTCTGTAATTACTTGTTAAGTCTAAAATGTTATCAGCCTAGAGCAACAACAAACCTATTGCACCTCTCTCAAAATTATCAGCTTTTTGTTTATGTGAAGGTCACTAGTGAGTAGAGGCAAAAAAGCTTTCAGGATGAGAGATTTTCATGATTGAGGCTGTATCCTTTAGGAAATGCATGATTTAAGAGGCTGCAGTGTTAAACATTGTGATGAGGATACATTTTCTGCCTGTCTCAAGATTTTTCTACATATTCCAGCAAAGGGGTATTTAGGGGAGGTGAAAGGCACCCTCCTAAATCTGATAAAAGGATATGTGACTGAAAGTATCGCTGGAATCCGATTTCAAAACACCATGGATGCTGAGAGCTTGGAAGGACTATAAAAGGAGAAAAAAAATTGAAAATTGACAAATATAAAGTTTCAAAAGTAGAAATTAGATAAGTTATTCTATTGTTATAATTTCACACTCCTTTTTACTTTTCTCTGCCAGACATAAGTTAAGGAGTAAGATAATTCATGATAGTTTTTTATTTCACATATTAATAATAATTAGGAAAGAAAAAAAAAATCTTAGAAACACAGTGCTGAAATTTTATCCCTCAATAAAGGCCTTATGAATTGAAGGTCTGGACTCAAGGAGCAGAGTCTCTCTCATCTTCATTTCTCTGAGGGAATTTATAATCCCTGATATATTTGGGTGAAGTTTATCTTTCTGTTTCTCCTGTTTAAATATTTGGCGGAGAACTCCTAAGATTTACTTACCTGCCATAGCCAGAACTTGTTGAAAACACATTCCCAACCATTAGATTGGATATTAAGAAAAATTTCTTCACTGAAAGCATGGTCATGCATTGCAACAGGCTGCCCAGGGAAGTGATGGAGTCACTGTTCTTGGAAATGTTCAAGAAACATGTGAACATGCTGCTTAGAGCCATGATTTATTGGTGGACCTGACCATGCTGGGAAAAGGCTTGGACTGGATGATACTTCACATCTCTTCCAACCTTAAGGATTCTATGATTACAAGAAAAATATACAAACAGTAGGAATACAAAAAAAGATGTGAATTACATAGAAGTGGTGGTGTAAATTACGTCAGAGCACAGTCAGGCTGAAGGTGCATCGAATATTCGTTGGATGCCTCTGAAGAACTAACTGCAAGTGCATTAAAATAAAGACATTCAAAGAAAGGCATGCTTCTACCTGCAAAAGTAGAATTTGCCTTAGGAAAAAACAGTTCTTGTGATGATTATTGAAACAGTTACAATCTGAGTGATGTTGAGAAATCATTTTATGTTTCCTTGTCGCTGACAGTCAGATTTGGCTCAGGCTATTGTGCAGTACTTGTTCCTTTAGATGTTTTGAAGTGATGTTAAATTGTGAGATAGCAGCAAGTATGGTCTGAAGGCAATGCATTTCATGTGGCTTCAGCACATATTTTCAGGCTTGGTCTTCTATTGGGAATTATTCTGGAGACTTAAATGTAAGGAAGGCAGAGAAACTTGCATTAGTTTCCTTCTCTCCATGTGGAACCATTTTTGCTGGGTTTCAGGGAGCCATGCCTCTCCCACACTCTCTGTGAGGACAATAATAAACTAAGTTCAGAATTTATAGCTCAGTTTTAGTTACTTGAGTAAAGTTTTTTCCTGCATTCTCCAAGGCTCGGGCACAGAGGTTCGGTTATTTTGTCCAGTACTGGTTTGACCACTGATTACAGTGGTCACAGAGCATTTTAGAATAAAATAAGATAAATAAATTATGTGGAAGACATTAAAAGTCAACATCAAAAATTTAGGAATGTGGAGGAGAAATAATGCCTCAAACCAGACAAACTACTTTCTTTAGTGATACAGGTCCATGTAATGACTTATGGTAAAAAAACCCGCTCCAAAACATGTTTTTATCATGGCTTTGAAACTTTCATGGTGGAAGTAGTAAATTGAAAGCATTTAAACCATGAAAGTGCAAAAAAAATGCTGTGCGAAAATAGCAGCAGGTTTGGGGATTAAATAGTTTGACATTCCATGAACAAAAAATAATACTTGTAAAAATTATCTTCTCTCACTTCCCCAAATCTTCCAAAGGTTTGCCAAAATATTGCATGTCAGTAGAAACTTTTAAAATTCTGTGAGCGTGACATTGGTCATGTACACACTTCCATGCATACTTCAGAAGAGGCCAAAACGTTCAACTGGGAGCCATAACGCCTCTGCTGATATTTCAACTCACTTGCTGCTCTCTCATTAAGTCACTAAGGTTATTTTGACTTAATCTTTTATATTCAGAAAATGTCTCTCCAAAGAAGGAGAAGGGGGACTATTATGATCCTTATAGTCTTCAAATGAATTGTCTTTGATGTTAAACTAACATAGAAGGTGGTAGCTGTAATTCATGTAACATTTCTGTCAACAGAGAAGAATGTTAGGACCAGTCAGGCAGTTTTGAGAATTAGAGAAAACAGAAATGCTTCACAGGGGACTTAGATATTTTTGTAGGTCTTACATTACCTTTCCTGGACCTTGTTCTGTCAGCAAGGTCTGTGTCCTTACATAGCCCAGCAGCAATTATTACTTTTTTTTTTTTGTAGTGATCTACTCCCAGGACACTTTCTATCGCCTTTTTTCAGCAAAAACACTGTTCAAATGGTAGCTAAACAAAAAAAAATATGCTGTGTCAAAATGAAACCCAAATGGTGAATACTGACAACAGCTGTGAGCCTTCTCAGTTGGAGACTTTTATTTGGAGGCAGAATCCACCCAGATGGTTGAGATGGGCTATGAAAATAGATAATATACTTGCTGCAAGAAATGACAGCAGTGTAAAATGCAGATTGTTTGTCTGGGAGAAGAAACTACCTGGATAGAGTGCAAGGCCTCAAACTGTTATTGTCAATGAACTATAACAGATCAGCTCTAGAAAATGTTGATAGTAATTGTCTGTGGAGAGAGATAAAGATCTCTGTTCACCCATTTGGTAGATTAACACCAGTAGAAATAAGGTTGGGTACCCCTAACAATAAGAGCTTAGTTTTTACTCAGTGGGAAGAATGCCAATTGTTCCTCAAGTCTGAATCCTAGGTCATTATAATTTTATGAAGAAGTCTTCATGAAATTAAAATAAGCTCTTCACAGAGAATTCAAGATGTACTGTTCCTGTAGGTAAGGAAAGAAATGCTCTAAAAACATTAACAATAATTTACATTAGGATTAGATCATCTTTCAATGATTTCTTGAGGGAAATCTTTACCCTCTCTCTCTTTCATACCACATAAAAACGCCACAGATGCTACAGAGCCCTCAAGGCTTGTTTTTCCCCCTTTAAGAAGTTTCTCTTCCAAAAGGCCTTTCCAGAAAAGTACTGGGTGGCCACTGTATCCCATCGAGTCCATGGCCAGTAATTACACCAGGCTTGTTCCAGCACTTTGAGTAGCCTAGGATCAAGAAGAAATATAAATATAATCTACTCTATTGCCTTGCTGCACTAGGGTTTCAGTTCCTAGTCTATACCTGCTATAAAATGGGCACAAGTCTTTATAATATATAATTTGCAGTACTTTTAATTTCATTTCTGTTTCATACTATTTTGCCTGCTCTATTAGATAGAACAAATTACTGATTTAAGCCATGAGTATTACTGTAACATGCTTTCTTTTCTTTTTTTTATTTGCATTGTAATTATTATATCATCAGCCATAGACATATAGTGCTTCACATAATTAATTTCACATATGATGGTAATATAAACAGGACAAATGAAGCTACATGCTGTATTCAGAACTGCTGTCTTCTCAGCAGAGGGGATTTGTTAAAGTTCTTTCTCTTCCAAATGTGACTGATTTCATGGTTTATTCATGATGGTTATCCATGCAAACATGCCTAATTGTTATGGAGAGTGTGTATAATTCCGCATTCCTAATCCAGAAAACAGGAGCACTGAGGGTTTATAAACAAAGTTGACTCAGTGGGAATGATAACTTCTAACCCAAGCAAGCTGTTGCTTTGATACATTCTGAATCACAGCTGCTCACTTGAGTGGTGCAAATCCATTCCCACTGCTCCTTGCTCCCGTTAACCCGCTGAACCAACACCGCTGAACGAGAGCGCGGAGACATCTCTGTCCCGTTTTGCACATCATCAACAGAATTGTTTCCTGTGTTAAATTCCCACTGAAAGGAAGGGTGGGACCTGGGTATCGCTGAGGCATAAATGGAAGGTTGTGGGATTTGCTCTGGTGTTGCACTGAAGACCTGAGGCAGCCAGCAGAACATTTATTGATGAGGTTGAATCTCCGAGGCCCGAGCTAGGGACAGAAAGTGATTTTCTCCTCTGCAAATGAAGCATATCTGTTCTGGAGTCCCTGAATAAATAATATGGCGATACCACATGACAGCCTTTTTGCAGTCACTTCTCCTAATACTATTTTTGACCTTTTCAAGACCACAGTTTCTTCTCTCTTAAAAATAAAAATATCTCAACGATTTCCTCCCTGTTTAAGTTTGTATTACATTTTTAAGCTTACTTTTAAAGGTTTGTATCATAATTCATACAAGATGTTTTAGCTAGATAAGTAAATTGATGGTGATAACCATCTAAAGCACAAAACAAGATTAGGAATGACTAATAATATTAGTAGCACAATTCATACGTGATTTTGCTTGTATACCTAGTATTTATGCCAGAATCTTCCTTAGAATGAGTAATTACACTACATTTATAAGGTAAGCAACATTTTAGTCCATTGTTTAAATTGGTAGCTGTAGGGTAGGCTGAAAGGCAGCTCCATTCAACTAATAGAAGGCAGCTCCATTCAACTAATAGCTGCTATGACCCAGACCTTGCAACAGATATTAGGTTTGGTTTCCTTTCACAGCACTTTCAAGCTCTGATTTGCCTTACAAGAGACTATAAAGAAGGAAAATAATAGTTTTTGTCTGAACAGTATCATCCAGAGAATATGCAGAACGAAAGAAAGGAATCTTTTACATACAGTACTGGTGTTTTAAGTAAGAGCATTACACATGTATTGAAGTACCTGCCTTAGTGAATTTAGGACTACCAACAGTAATACCTGGAGTTGTCTGTATTTCTGTATTAAAGCCAATTCAATCTGTGGTTTATTATCTTAACTCTCTGATGATCTTTTTCGCTACATTTCTTCCATAATTGTTTTAAATTTAAAACCTTCAGCAGTGTTAGAAATGGCAGCATTTTTTTCACTCAGCAGCTCAGTCTGACACTGGGAGTAAATGTATTGAAGAAAAAATATTCTTTACACTCTATTCCTATCCTTGTATTTCATGCAGTCCTTTTATTTCACACAACCATGTCCTGGGCTGCCTCCAAAGCAGCGTGGCCAGCAGGTCTCTGTTTCTTTGAGTCACCACCTGTAGCGCTGCCTCCACCTCTGGAGCCCTGAATATAAGAAGGACATGAACGTGTTAGATTGTGTCCAGAGGATTCTACAAAGGTGGTCAGAGGGGTCTAGCAGCTCTCCTATGAAGACAGGCTGAGAAAACTGGAGTTCTTCAACTTGGAGAAGACTTAGGGAGGACCTTAGAGTACCTTAAGGGGCTACAAGAGAGCTAGAAAGGGGCTTCTTACAGGAACATGTAGTAAAAGGACAAAGGGGAAAGGCTTGAAACTGAAAGAGTTTACGTTTGTATATAGGCATTGGAAGAAATTTTTCAGTTTAAGAGCACTGGGGCACTGCAACAGGTTGCCCAGAGGAGCTGTGACTGTCCCATTCCTGTAAGTGTTCAAGGCCAGGTTGGATGGGGCTCTGAGCAGCTTGGTCTAATGAGTGGCATCCCTACCCATGGAAGACAGAACAGAACTAGAAAATCTTCAAGGTTCCTTCTGGACCAGAGAATAGATAACACTGAGTTTCTTTCTTAACTTGTACTTTTTTAAAGGGAGATTGAATTACGTTTGTTATAAAATCTCAGGGTAAACAGAATGTTTCCCTCTTTGAACCAAGACCTGCCACAAAAAGGTTCTCCCTCTCTGCCTATGAGCATGAGGAGTTTGTGAGCTCCTGCACTTAAGGCCTTTAAATGGGATTCAGGCATCACACTTCAGTGAAATGGTGCATGGGTGCCTGCAGCTGCTGTTTATTCCTTTTGTATTTGTTTGTTTATATTCTTGTGAAATGATGGAGCATCAGTTTACACTATGCACCATGTGGCAAAAAGGAAGCTCCTAAATGATATCTGCAAAAGAAATTTGTAAAACAGAATCCATGGGGAAGAAAAGTTACATGTTTTTTTTTCTTCTGCCTGTAATATTTTGCTGATAATATGGATAAAACCCAAAATGTGCTTTGCTTATTAGGATCTGCTGATGAAAAATATCCAGGTTCAGGTTTGTGCAAATGATTCTCTGTGTCTTTTGTAAGAAATAATAGATGTTTATCCCTGTGTTGTTTTGTTTTGCAAGTGATTAAACATATTAAATCTTGCAAAAGGGAACAGGAGATGCTATCTCTGTACAAAGATAACTTCTGTAAGGATAGCTAATGCTTTTTCAGGCACTTTGTCCTCCAAAATGAGATTGTGAAACAGAGTAACTGGCAAAACTGTGAATTCACAACTAAGGGTTAGTCTTTTCCCCTCATTTGTGCTGTCTCTGGATGTGAGATTTTAGCACTCTGTAAATAGCTTTAGTTCCTGTTCTACTGCAAGTGTTGCTATTATTGCTAATATTCTAATCACTATGTTACTAATATTGCTTAGTACTTTTAAATACTCAATTTTCTGGAAAGAAAACCCAAGCATATGCTCTAATAACCTTGATCTTTCAGCTAAGGTCATCCTAGCTTTAATGAAAATCAGCATATTAGGTATCTTAAGTAAAGTACCTCCTAATAGCTTGTCATTAATAAGATTTTAGGATTCCTTCTGTGTTAGGGTACATGTGAATGCAAATAATGTACTTCAGCAACTTTAATTTGGTTTTGGAACCAGTTTGACAGAAACACACTAAAATGCAACCCTCAGAACATATGATTTATAGAAGAATACTTATCAAAGGAGTTCTTGTGGGTGCACTATGGATGGACACCAGGTGCCCACCAAGCACTCTATCCTCCTCTTGTCATCTGCCCAGGGGAGAGTGCATTTAATGCATGGCTCTTTGGTTGGGATAAGGACAGAGAGAGATCTCTCACCAATTACTATCATGACTTTAGTCTATTAATTAGTTTAATTTATTACCAAATTATTTTAATTTATTACCAAGAAAAAAGAGTAGGATAATGGGAAATAAAATCAAAATCTAAAACACCTCCTTTCCACCTCTCCCTCCTTCCTAGGCTCAACTTCACTCCTGATTTCTCTGCCTTCTCCCATCCAGCAGGGCAGGGGGATGGGGAGTGGGAACTGTGGTCAGTACATCACACATTGTCTCTGCTGCTCCTTCCTCCTCAGGGGAAAGACTATTCACATCCTTTCCCGCCTCCAGTGTCCCTCCCACAGGAGACAGTCCTCAGCAAACTTCTCCAATGTGGTTACTTCCTAAGGGCTGCACTTCTTCATGTACTGCTCTAGTGTGGGTCTCTTCCACAGGGTGCAATCCTTCAGGAACAGATTGCTCCAGCTGGGGCTCCTCTCCACAGGGCCACAGGTCCTGCCAGGAGCTTTCACCAGTGTGGGCTTCTCCAGAGTCACAACCTCCTTTGGGCATCCACCTGCTCTTCCATGGGATCCTCCAGGGGCTGCAGATGAATCTCTGCATCCCTGTGGTCCTCCATGGGCTGCCAGGGCACACCTGCCTCACCATGGGTTGCACCAGGAGCTGCAGGGAATCTCAGCTCTGGCACCTGGAGCACCTCCTGCCCCTCCTTCTGCACTTACCTTGGGAGAGTGTTTGTCTTACATGTCCTCACTATTATTTCTGGCTGCAGCTGTTGTTTTTTCCCCTTCTTAAATCTGCTATCCCAGAGGCTCTGCCAACATCGCTAATGGATCCATATTGGAGCTGGCTAGCACTGGCTCTGCTGGATGTGGGAGAAGCTTCTGACAGCTTCTCATAGAAGCCACCCCCACAGCCTTCCACTACAAAACTTTTGTCACACAAAGCCAATACAGCTCTTCAGTAGAAAAAGGTGGGAGACATTTGGACTCCATTGTGGCTGGTTTTTATTGTAGTGTGTGTATAGGAGCTGCATGGGAGCTGAGCCACTGCCATAATTTCTTCTTGAGTACAAGTATTACTTACATTTTGGACCTGTCATGGCTTTGGAGATGAGTCTCTTGATGTACTGAGGAAAAAAAAAAGAAATTAGCAACAAACTATTAGAGGAAGAGTGAAGGTGTAACCCTCTGAGGGTGTATATCATGGAGGGGACAGTCCAGCTGTCATCACTGCCTGAGTGCCCTGCTGCGCATACAGTCACTCTGTTCTTGAAACAGTTCTTGTAAGGCTGAAGTTTTCATCCAAGTGTTTAAGGAAAATTAGTTTTGGTTTGCTTTTTTTTGGGTCTGAGTAAAGCAGCCTCTGTAGTGGAGTTGGGAGAGACAGCATTCTACTTGTAAATTGAACCTAGTGAGTTTGTTTGATCTGGTTTTGTTGGTTTCTTTGGGTTGTTGATTTCTTTTTTTCCAGAGAAAGTTATTCCAGAAATTAAATACAGTTTTTTATATGTGATTTTCACATAGCATTTATGGGTCACATGACTTGTTTTAGGGTGGTGTGGTTTCACCCCAGCTGGGAACCAAGCACCAGACAGGTGCTTGCTCACTCCCCCACCAGCAGGATCAGAGAGAGAATTAAGGGAAGGTTAAAGGCTGGAAAACTTACGGATTGAGATAAAGAAGTTTATTAGGGAAAGCAAAAGCTGCACACAGAAGCAAAACCAAACAAGGAATTAATTCACCTTCCAATGGGCAGGCAGGTGTTCTGCTACCTCCAGGAGAGCAGGGCCCCATCATGCATAACATTGATTTGGGGAGACAGAACATCCACTCCAAATGTCCACCCTTCCTTCTTCTTCTTCCTACTTTATATACTGAACCTGATGTCTTATGGTCCCTTTGGTCACTTGGGGTCACCTGTCCTGGCTGTGTCTCCTCCCAGCCTCCCCTGAACATCCAATTTCCTCCCCGGTGTAGCAGCACAAAAAGCAGAAAAGGCCTTGGCTCTGTGCAAGCTCTGCTCAGCAATAACAAAAACATCTCTGTATAATTAGCCCTGTGTTCAGCACAAATCCAAAACACAGCTCCATTCTAGCCACTACAAAAACAATTAATTGTACACCAGCCTAAAACTAGCACATTAGGAAAGGTAGAGACTGGACTTTTGCCATCGGGTCTGAATCCCACCCTCACACAAATAAATGAAAAAAACATAATTATCAGAGATCATCTCCATGGTAAAAATAGCTGCTTGGTTTTCTTCCACAGACACAAGATCTGTTGAATGAAATGAAACAAGGCAAGTGAAATGATATCAGCCTTATTAATGACACCACCCAGATATGTTGGTCTTGTATACAATTTTTTTAAGAAGTCTTTTGCAAGTTTCTTTTGCATAATGAAAGTTGAATTCTGCTGCTGGGTTCACAGCAAGGATTTCAGAAAGCAGACAAACCCAAAGGGTATTTCTTCCTCCTTGAAGTCACCAAGTGGGGATCCACAGCATGCTCCCACTCTTTAAACTCATACATACCAAAGTTCTCCTTTCTTCCACTTACGCTGAAGCTGGTGCCACAGGATTAAACCTTCCCAGTGATTTGTCTCCAGTAATTCAAAAAACTGTAGCCAAAGCCTGGGGACAGCTTTTCTGCTGGTGTGTTGTTTCCCTTTGTACCTATCCCTGCTGCAAGCAGTAGTCACAAAAAGAGGAACAGTGCTCATCAGTCATGCAGGGAAAGTCTCCTTCCTTCCTTCCTTCCTTCCTTCCTTCCTTCCTTCCTTCCTTCCTTCCTTCCGACACTTCCGACACTTCCGACACTTCCGACACTTCCGACACTTCCGACACTTCCGACACTTCTTTCCGACACTTCCTTCCTTCCTTCCTTCCTTCCTTCCTTCCTTCCTTCCTTCCTTCCTTCCTTCCTTCCTTCCTTCCTTCCTTCCTTCCTTCCTTCCTTCCTTCCTTCCTTCCTTCCTTCCTTCCTTCCTTCCTTCCTTCCTTCCTTCCTTCCTTCCTTCCTTCCTTCCTTCCTTCCTTCCTTCCTTCCTTCCTTCCTTCCTTCCTTCCTTCCTTCCTTCCTTCCTTCCTTCCTTCCTTCCTTCCTTCCTTCCTTCCTTCCTTCCTTCCTTCCTTCCTTCCTTCCTTCCTTCCTTCCTTCCTTCCTTCCTTCCTTCCTTCCTTCCTTCCTTCCTTCCTTCCTTCCTTCCTTCCTTCCTTCCTTCCTTCCTTCCTTCCTTCCTTCCTTCCTTCCTTCCTTCCTTCCTTCCTTCCTTCCTTCCTTCCTTCCTTCCTTCCTTCCTTCCTTCCTTCCTTCCTTCCTCCCTCCCTCCCTCCCTCCCTCCCTCCCTCCCTCCCTCCCTCCCTCCCTCCCTCCCTCCCTCCCTCCCTCCCTCCCTCCCTCCCTCCCTCCCTCCCTCCCCTTCCGTCCATCCTTCCTCTCCCAGTAGTGAGGGGTTAATTCAAACCATTATTAGGTTTTTTTAATCCTCAGAAGTGTGGTTGTGGGCATTTTATTATTACCACTGCTGTCACAGTCAAAGGTCACAAATTAGACAATTGAACTATGTTTGTCCTGTCTTTGCTCATCCTGTCTAATCTTGGGCACACATGTTGCACAGAGCTCACAGCAAGGGCATTCACAGTGACTCTGGGTGTGGGATTTAACTTCAGAGAAGTCATTGATCTCTCTGCTTTGCAAGCAAGTTTTCTGCAGCCTTGGGACACTGTCTACCAACAGATAACAAAATAGTCACGGTCAGGAGAAAATGCAAGCCCTGATGTTACTGAGAACGGCAAGAAAACTTTCATCTGGCAGCACTGAGGTAAAAGGGTATATGAGCAGCCTACAGGAGATTAAAAAATTGTGGAAGATATTGGTGATTTTTCTGGATGGCAAGCATTACATTCAATAAAAAGGTAAGGGGTGGGAGGTGAGAGAATTGCTCTGAACCTTAGATAGAGTAACTAGTGCATTCCCATTCCAAACCTGAAGCCATGAGCAAGGTGTCAGAAATATGTGCCTTTTCCCGTGAATATCTGTACTGCATGTCTTTATGGAAAGCTGAAACACTCTCTAGAGAATTATTTTCTTTTTAAAAATGTAGAGGGTGGGAGTGGTGTACAACACAGAATTATCTCAATTTTTTTTCTCTCCTAGAGTAATTTCTTCAAAAATAATCTGCTGTGGATCCTTCTGTGTCAGCACATAAACCATTATCTTTCTGCTAAAGAGGTTTTCTCTGCTTGACAGACAGAACAAAACATCTTGAACCAAGCGTCTGCTTACCTCTGGGGAAGGATTTGGGGCTTGTTGTATGAACTGTGAATGTGTTACTGAGCAGTGTGTATCTGGAAAGCCTTCAGCTGACTTACAAGGCATGACTAAGCCTTGGAGAAGACAGAGGGGGATTTAGGTTGCTTTTTACACTAGGATTGCCAGTTGGTCAAGCTTGTGTACCCGCATCTATCAAACAGCAAAATTGATTTCCTTTAATGGATTTGATTATTTTATTTATTTTTATTTAGAAAAAGTTAACCAGTGCTTTTTGTCAAGTAAACTGTGAAGAAGGTTTTGAAGTTTATGGAATTGCAATAGAAAAGTTCGTATGGCAAATTACAACTGTGAATTTTCCAGTATGATAATATGTTAATAATGAGAGTCCCAAGGCCTTGCACATTGAGTTAGAAGAGAAACCAGCCTGTTGACAAAGTCATGATTTCATAGGACAATTCTCTATTTGCATATTGTTTCCTCTCTTCTACTTTCCTGGTCTTTTGTGCTGTCTCTTTTTCTCCTGGACTCTAAACTTTTGCTGAGATTGTACTGCTTTTTTATAAAAAAAGGCTGAAATTGATGGTTTTCATAAACATGGACACAGACAGGTTGAAGTAATATGAATTTACTTTTAGAGATAGGTTTCTCGACAGTCTGGAGATGACATAAGAGATGGTGGAATGCAATCTCTGTACCATAATATTGCTTAAGAGTACCGTTTAATATGTTGGGAGCTTGGATGAGCAGCACAGAAGCTACAGCATTACTGGAGGAAAAGCTAGGGAAGGGCATCACTATTTAAGCCATGTGCCCAACTTGTGTGAGTGCCAGCAGAGACAATTTACTCAGAGGATTTGCTGTCCATCTGTCTCATTGCTTAATGAGGAGATGCTGAAAACGAAACTCAGATGCAGAGATGGATTTTTTTCAATGGAATTTTGCCAGTTTGCTATCCTTTACCTTTAACATAATGGTGAAAAAGCCCCAGCTACCTTGCAAATCATTTGGATGTGTTCCTCAGTTTCCTATCCCAATGACCAGGACAAGGATGTCCATGCAGTTTTTCTGCCTGCACAGGTTTCATATTCCTCTTTTTCCCCTCCTCAGGGCTCTGCTAATCCTGACTGCACAAGCACTTGCAGGAGTTGGATCCTTTCAACCTTAAATTCTGGCCATTGATTGCAGGCTGGACAACTTTTCAGTCCTGTCCCTGCTGTTTCTTAATTTAATGTCAGGGCACCAAGGGGCTGCTGGTGAGTGAGAACATTAAACAGAGCCCTTGCTCATGAGACACTGTGACAGCTTTGCCTGGAGAGATAAATTGCTTATCCCCAGGCCAATGAAAAAGTCCCACCAGGGGCATTTGGGAACTGCATTTCAGACTTTCAGCTCACATTAGGTCTGGGGCTGTGGTTAAATGGCCCTGTGATGATGTCAGGACTTCCCAAGGAAGGTCAGGCCCTGGATGTGTGTACATGTATTAAGTGTTGAGAAGTGCCTGGATGGAATTGGAGGAAACATCTGTCAGTATTGCACTTGTGCCCTCAGACTCACTCTCAGCTGTAAGCAAACAGACACTAATATTCTTATATTTATAGGTGTGTGTCATTCTCTCTGTTCCCGTGGGGAACAGACAGACAGTGAAAAAGATATATATGAATATATATGGTTGCCTCCTCAACAATTACGTACTGGTGCAGTGTGCTAGTGGGTGAAATATATGCTTTTTCTGACTAGAGTCAAATGACTTTGGCAAATATGAAGCTGTAGGAACTAATTTTCTACTGCACTTTACCTTTCATAGGTGTTTCCCCAGCATTGAGTGGATGTTAAACCTGAATGGTGAATGTAAAGCCACTTGCCTCTCCCTCTATTCTGGTACAAATAATTACACCTGATGTAAGGCAACAAAGTAAGATTGCTGATTCTGCTTTTAATCTAAGAATAATAGCTGGTTCAAGGCATGCTATGACTCATGTTCAATGAAAGTGGTGCTGGTTACGTAGTAATTTGGAGCTAAATTTTGTTTTATACCTGCACTTTAGGAAGTGTGATAAAATTGCCAGTAATGAAGTGGAATCAAAAGGTACAATGAAAACATTATCAAAAGCTTTCATCATCTTCTGATTCCCTTGGTTTTAGCTTGCTTCTTTGAAAAGAATAAGATGACAAACTGGGCTTGGTACAGCATTAAAGAACTTGCACACTTGCCCAGACCAGAGTGCTGATGTCAGTCTTTCATTTATTTCTCTAGCAGGACATAGACAATGTCTTTACAAGAACCAATATGGATGTCACCTCCATAGGTTCTGTTTTGCTTTCCTATATATGTGCTTTCTTATATATATTTTCCTTGACTTTTTGTTAAAAAATCTGTTTAAAGTTCTCACCTTTTTTTAAGGCAACTGGCTTCCTTAACCACAGTTGAACCTGAAGTTCCGGGACACCCCAGGTTTTACTGTTGACTGTTTTTATTAAACGTTCCTTGTTTGTATCAGATTGTATCAGTCCTACACAGCAGAGCTTTCTGAGGGAGTGCTTAATAGCTGTTTTAATGACATATCAATCAATGTTATACACTATTGCTCTAAAATTTTGACAGAGAAGTAGGTTATTCTTGTAGTCCATGATTTTAACCCTTAGGACTGCAGCTCAGATTGATGTAATGTAGCTCGTTCCCACATTGCTACCTACTCATGTAACAGCTGGGTATCCCTTACTGCCAGTTCCAGCTGTATTTCCATCACCTGCATCTGCACCCTTAGCATCATGTTTTTGCAGAACTGCTGAAAGAAAATATATTGCAAGAGAGAGCAATGCTTCTCAATTCCATTTCCAGCCTAAACAGCTCTGTAATTTCATTTTTAGCTCAGATTCCTGAATGTTGACTGATATTCAGGTTCTGAAAGAATTTATTTTATGACCTGGAATTTTGGTGCCTTCATGTCTCATCAATATTTTGCAATCTACTGCATTGCTGATATCACAATTTGGTGAGCTGATTTTTTTTGGAGTGAATTTTGTAAATACTGAGAGTGAAAAAAACCCCTCTTTGCATTCTCTCTTGCAGTGATCCTCTAATTCTGCCCTCTATTGACATATTGCTGCTTATTGTCTCCCAGTATATCTCTTGATCAGGATATTGGTGTTCCTCTTGTTCAGTCTCTGTGTGATGTCTTCTTAATGTAAGTATTTGTACTCCAATTAGCTGCTTCTTCATTCATCCTCATTTGCTGCTGTCTATAGGTTATCACTTTGTTCCAAACCATCCATATCTGCAGTGTTTCTCTGGGAAGGAGAGACATGACAGTGTTTTCATCTTGTATTCTACTTCTGTGGTCATAGCTTTGGAACTATTTGGTTGTCTCTGTATTGTGTTCATAACTGACTTTTGAGACTGTACCACCCTGAAAAAAAATATAGTTTATATCTTATGTTTTCTTCACTAGGATGCAAGCGGCAAGTATTCCATCTTGGCAGGATTTGGGAATCTTTGACTCCAGAAGAGTGGTAGCTGTGCAAGTCAAAGTCCCACTGTGTCTGTCCCATTGGGTCTTTGTTCTTTGGGTGTCAGAGAAGTCTGATAGTAACAGTTTTGCTGCTTTCCTTAATTAATTCCTTTAGATTGGTTGTTTGAGACTAATTCTCTCTGAGTTCTTTTGCAAGGGTAGCCTTTAAGCCAGCAGACTGAAAATCTGATCGTTTTAAGCTGCTGCTGAATTTTTGGTTTAGGCCAGTTTTGGTTTTCTGTCCTTTTAAGCATACTTACATGAAAGTTATCTTACACTTACCTCTTATGCTTTTTACCTTTCACTACCTTTTTGTGGCAGTGGTAGCTATCAAGATTTCAGATTACAACACCTTGTTCTGAGACCATTTCCAGTAGTTCTTTTTGATCTAAATAACATTCATTGTGAGACAAATGTTCATTTATATGTCAAACATTAAATGTATATGTATTTATATCAATTTATAAAAATACAGTACTAGAGATAAGTGTCAAATATTTAATTCATATTAGAGCAGATGAATATATCTTCTTAGAAATCCTAATTTTACATTTGAGACGTAGGATGTAGTGAAGATTAAAGGTCCATATTCATTTTCTATGAACTTTCTGACACTGCAAATCAGTGCCATTTGTTGCTGATATTCCCATACAGCTGTGCACTGCCCACGTAATAGAACAGAAAATAGGGATGTAAGGAGACAATTAGAAGAGGTGGTCTGGATTCACTTTTTCTATCAGTAAAGTCATTGGAAGTTCATAAAAATTGCACCAGTGCCTTGAGTTTAAATGGACACAAAGCTTGACCCACTATGGTGAAATTATCAGCATTCCTTTGATATATTAGTTCTTCATAAGGGAGTTCAGCACTGATATAGCAGGGGAAGATGGGGAATGGCTGCTCAGTCACAAGGCCACTTGAGACCTAACAGTGTGTAGGGCAGGCTGCTTGCTTCTTGTCCTGTTCCTCCTAGAAAATGTGCTTTGAATTTGTCTAGACTGATTTCAGCGTGCTCAAATGAACATGCCAAGGTTGTGAAGCCATTTGTATTTGTGCACCGAAGTCCTACAAAATTCAGTAAGATCCCAGTGTTGCCTGTGACTCTTATCTCATACAGAGAGGGGTTCACTCTCTCATTTATATCTTTCTCAGCCTACCCAGATCTGCTTTCATCTGCCTTTGTATCAGAATTCAGAAAGAGAACAGGTGTAACATCATGTCCCCTGTGGTGCTTGCAAATTTATGCCTCTCTGATAAGTTGCAATTGTTAGGAGGAATGATCAGGGAATGGAGCAGATCTCCTGGAGACACTCCCTCCCACACCAAGAAAGGGACAAAGAAATCCATTCTGCTATCTGATAAGAAAAAATAGAGGCACTACTGAATGAAATTAATTTAGTGAAATGATGAGGCTGCAATAATGGTATCCTGGAATTACTTTTCAGTATATCCATCACAGTGCAACATCTCTGCATGATAACTGAGCAGCAGTGACATAAAATCAACAAATGCTGTGCAGTAGTAAAAGGATGTTTTAATGTAATTATGTAGTGATACCATCTCTGTCCATAGAAATGGTCCCTCTTCCAGCAGCTATGGCAAGCTTAAAAAAAGAGGCAGTACATTTGAATTAGAAGAGATAAACAAAATCAATCAATGTATGTATTATAGCTGTACATTTACTACAGATGGTAACTAGTTTTACTTCTAAACAGAAAGATGCACTTGTAATTGTCTCAACATACTCAGCACCTATTGGCATCAAATACAGTAAGTTGATTGTAGGAATTTGCAATGGATCTCAGTGGAGCAATGTAAATGAGTAATGTTGCCATTACAATATACATTCCTATATAGATTTTAATTTCTATATGAGTTCTCTTTGTTTCTGAGTGGAAGTGTATTGACACAGTATTTTGTCCATGTAAAATCCACAGTGTCTGCAATAACAGTAGCCCAGTGGATTGCACTTCAAATAAAATTATAGACAATTCATTTCTCCAGACCAGTAGAACATAAAAATTTACAAGTGAGAACTGTTGTGCCCTTTTCCCTTGAATTTGCTGTGCACTTTGATACCATTTCTTGAAATATAACAGCAAATGTAAAACCATTTCTATGACACCAAAAGAGTATTATACTGAAAATTTATATGAAGAATAAAGTTCAAGCACTGAACAGTGAAATGTAAAAAGTAACCAAGATGATGAATGTTCTTTCCAGCCTATACAATTCAAGTCTATTCAATAAATGCTTAGGATGAACTCAGTCACTCTACCTCCACTTTCTTGTCCTGCCTTGAAGTCTGTGCTAAGTGTCTACTTAGACCAGCGCACAACTGTGCCTGTTAAACAACACTGTGGGTCACAGTCACACCCATACATGTCCTGTAGCCCTGAGCTCATGTCCAGTCCCCCTCCCAGTTCTGGAGCTAAACCAGCTCTCTCCTTGCTGCTACTTTGTTGACGGCTTTGGGAGTCAAAGTAGAGCATGAATAATTGTAACAAAGTTTGATGCTGAATGGTGAGTCCTTTCAAACCTCCAGGGATAAATAAAGGGATAAAGGAAATATCTGTTGCAAAGACAGAGAACGGTAGCTTTAGCTTCCCTGAAGTCAGAACAAGCAACGACTTGAACCAAGAATAGAAACCTGGGGTTCACGACTCCAATGCTGAGTCTAAATTATGCCTAAGTAATACGAGCTTGTGGGAATCATTATTCACTTGCTTTTCTTTCCCTCCACTTTAGAACCCTAGAATATCTGGAAAAAAAAAAGTTATATTCAGAAGGATAATAGATTAAATTGGAGTCGCATGACAATTAAAGAACCACAAATAAGATTTTGTGTTGCAACAGTGTTTAATGAACTGTGAAAAATCAGGGAAGTATGGAGAGATAGCTGAAAGGAGACATAGTATTTTTGGGGGCGTAGTAGTAAAGAAAGCACATAGGAAAGTGAATTTCATAAACTATCTAAGTGAAAACTATTGTTGAAGAAGTAATTTTTAGGAATAATGACCTTGTGTTGGTCATCGTTGTCATGGCTGGTTCAATTTTGAAAACTTGATCATGCCAGGATTGCCATGTACATTCCACCTTTATCTTGCAGGTGTTTCCTGTATTTTTCCTAAATTTTCTTTGCTCTTGCTCATCTTTGAATTTCCGTTATGTAAAGATGGTTGATTTTCCATCTCAAGAAAAAGTAGACAGTCACTGGCTAGCTGCCTTTTCATTATAACTTATGTGAATCTGAGTTTACACTGGGTGTAATCACTGATGAATATTCATGCAATCTAGTATCTTTGAGGAATTGTTATCCTGTTTAATCATGCTTTAAAGCTCGTGATCCGCTTTCCTGTTGATAATGCTTCTTACCATATTTCCTGTTGCGAAGAGACTGAGCCACTCAAAGATGCTGAGCTTAGGTGGTGATCTGGGAAATGGTGCACAAGTGGGATGTGTTTTCATCTTTTTTGAGAGCTGAGGCCAATAAGATGCCTGGCGTTGTCTCTAGGAAGCAGATAAAATCACATACTCCCTGATGCTGGGGAAACAAAATAAGACGTGTATCATGGTTTTTCTCTGCTATTAGAGGGCAAGTCTTATTCACTTTCAAGGTCACCTTCAGCAGCCACTTTGCTTGTCACTCAGGTCACTCCCTAAAGCAAGAGTCTGGCCATTCTCCAATTTCAAGTTGTGTGGGGGGAATTTAGCAAGCAGTTGTGAAAGACCTTGCACCAAATTGTGTCTGGTTTAGCCTCCTTGTGCTGAATACACAAAAGGACCTCGGTGCCCCTTCCCTCCGATTGCTAACGAAGCTAATTGCAGTCTCTGGTTGCAGCTTCTGGGGGTTTCTACGTCTCTGTGTGCACACAGTGGCGCTAAGACAGGCAAACCAGAGATGGGGTTTTCATTTTACAGACCTGAACATGATGATGAAATATTTGTACTTTGGTATAGACTATCTATACTATGGTGACACTGCCCTTCTTGCACTTTTTAGGGCATATATATAGCATATACTAATAAAGTAAATGTATTTTCTATTATATTATATTAATATATTCTATAATATTTTAGATAAACAGAAGCAAGCATATAACTGTAAGAATTTTCAGCTTTTTTTTTTTTTGTGTCTTCTGAATTAATATTTTTCCTTGGTTTTATGGGATTCTGTAGCATTTGTGTTCTATGGGATTTTTTCCGTTAGCTTCTTAGAGGGCTCAGACCTGGAAAATGACTCTTATATGGCCAATTATAGATTGCTTGAAGACACTTGTTTTTCGTCTTGCTGGGAATATTACAAACATATGTACAGAAATACAGTCTGAACTTCACTTAACTGATCTCTACAATTCAGTATCTTGAGGAAAAAAATTCCTGATGCCACCTTGGTTGTATTGTGATTGTTCCCTTGTGCAGTCTTCATTCATGCAGGCTCACTGGTTACACCTAGGCACTTTTTCTGCAGATATATTGTAACACTTGTTTTTTATGCTATGAGATATACCATTGATGTGTACAGACAAAACAATTCTCCTTCAACTTGTCCTTCCAAGAGCGGCTGTGCACAGCTGTGTATTGCAGGAATATTTCTTAAAACTTAAAACTGCTGATCACTTTTAAATCAGTCGGTCTTTTTGTGTAGATGTTTAACTAATGAGAATATGGAGAAGGATTAGTGCAGTGTATTTGTTCCCCAGGCTCTCTACAGTGTCCAGACATGGTATTTTTCATGTCACAGGAACACGGTGAGGGTGGTGTGGGATAGCATGGCAGTGCTGCAGGAAGTGGAACAGGAGGGGGCAAGTACATCCAGCTCCAGCCTTCCTTTGGGTACCCTCCTTTCTGTTGGTTAACAAAATAAGTTCTTCCACTTGGGCTTCTGTTATTTTGAGTTTTGGTTAAAACTGGAGTTTCTAGTGTGCCATAAATACACTTTATATAATGATTTCCCTTTCAGACTCCTTAAAGGAACTAGAGTGGTTTTTTCTCAGAAAAAATCTCCAACCCTCATGCTTTCCTAAATTAGTAAAAATAAGAAAATTTTAACATATTTTTTAGGCAGCACTATTTTTGAGGGTTAAGAAAATGTTATTGCCATAACAATTATCACTTACATGTATTCATCTGTTATCTCTATTTTTTTAGGATTATTTTTGCTTCATAGCTATCTGTTAAAGGAGTCTGGAAAGGTTGATGACAGTGATGTATATAGCATGTTTAGACGACTAATTTTTTCCCCCTATCCTTTACAAGCTATTTTACTCTTCCGAACATATTAAGGCTAGATCCTAGCTCTTTGCCCAAGTTTTTCTATTCAGCCATTAAGCTCTTGATAAGATGCCTGAGTCCATCTGTCCCACAGTAATTTAGGAGCCACAAAGATACCTCGGTTTTCAAATGAACTAGAGAAATGGTAGTTTTAAATGTAAGAACATTCTTCTCTGGAGTAAAAGATTGGCATTCACCTCTACTGAAAGATGTTCTGGCTCTCTTTATGTAGTATGGGATGCTCATTACATTATTACTGACAAATCCAAAGAATTGAGACTTGGGTGCTGACCAGACAAGAAAATAGTTGCTGTCAGTTCTATTTCAAAATCATTTTGCTTGATAAAAAATCTATAGAATTTGATGTTGCCAAACAATATGATGTTGCCAAATATTGAACTCTTTTCCTCCTGTACTTCCATCTTTGCCTTCTCCTATTGCATTTAATCTTTTTTTAAGCAGATAAAGAATTTGGAACAATATTTAGCTGAATGATTAGAGATTTTGTGCTTTTCCCCCCTCCGCAATAATTGTCTGAGAAAGTGAATAATTAGTTCAACTGATCACAGGACAGAGCCTGCAGTTCCTGGGTCCCTGCTCTATTGTCAGACACTTGCCTTGGGAAGTCATTTAATTTCTCTGCTTGCAGTGGAAAACTGTACTTGCTAATTTCTCAGGAGTCTAACATAGCTAATGTTAGAAGAGGGTGGGGAAGATCTATCCTGTTCTGCTTATGACCATACCCTATGGCCAGATTAATTAGGTCGTTTCAAGATCCTGGGTTTTATAGCCATTTCTTAGCCTCTCCATTTCTGGCCATGATCTCCCTTGATCAGACATTGGGGTTCTCCCCCTCTCAAGCTTAGGAATCCCTATTTCTGCTTCTTGATGTTGTGTTCTGACAGAGTTCTTCCGTCTCAGTATCTGGGGAGGCTACACGTAAGTTCTCTTTCTGACCTAGGATTTTCTTCTTCTTCCCCCTTACCCTGCATTCCCCAGGAGTTTCTTCCTCCAATTCCCTCAAAGCCCTGGGATGCCTGGTCTCCACAGCTACTACTTGTCTAGTCATTCCTAAGATGTCCTTCTTTCTCCCAGCTATTTCTCCAGTCTTTTTCCTCATTCATATGAAATCAATTCTCAAGCATGTTCTTTCCTCCATTTCAATGACCCAGCATCCCTTCACTCATGCAACTCATTGGTGTTATCAAAGGACTCATTTAACTTTACATGAACAGCTTTGGCCCAGTGACTGAAAGGCAATGTGACCCTTGTTCTTCAATGCACTTGTGAAGCAATAGGTGCATCATAACATCACTGTGCTAAACATTATGCACCTAATTCCTTAACTAGGGCATCACAATTCACAGCAAGTGCTGCTTTTCTAGTCCCAGGATATGAACTGCAGCCAGCTTCCTTTATTATTAATAACATCAATAGCTACAAACTTTTTGAGTTTCCTCTGACTAAATATGTGCATAACTGGGTCTCATTTTTTTACGAAATCAAAGCAAGTTCTCTTCTCTTTTTGCTGAAAAATGTATCTGTAGTCCTTTAAGTAGTGGGCTTCCTTTATCCTGCCATACAATGTCTCTCAAGCTGGTATACCTTAGCTTTCATAATGTCCCATGGGATAAGGTGAAACTTCCAGTAACAGTTCACAAAATACCAGTTTGTTCAACACCCCTCTTTTCCTACATTTCTCACTTGCATTTTTCTCTTTTCTTTCTAGATGGAAACTTATCCATTGTGTTATGGATTTCCTGTCACTCTAGGTAGTAAAGTTGGGATCTTCACTTGCTGTGCTACTTATACATGCCAGCTTGGGGGTGATGGATGCCTTCTTACCATTGCAATTGTTTTCCTTCTTGTGCCCATGATGGGAGAGGTCTCCAGATGCTGTAGCTATGAGGGATGTAGTGATTCTTCCTATGGAAAGGATCTACAGAGAAAGCAATGGTTTAAGAGGAAAGGTGTCTTTGTCCATCCTTCCCAGTGCCACACCTTTCCTCACTTCACAAAGCTACATCTTTGTACCTGAGATTTCTCTGCATGCTGAGTCTCCACATCTCTTATTCAGTCATTCAGTCTCAAGCAAGTACAAAATCCCAACACCTTTGAGTCAGGCACATTGTAAGAACGCTTCGCCACATCTGAACAAAGCTCTTGATAGAGGGTCTTTTACAGTTTCTGATGACTGTCTCACTAAAAACTGTCCCCTTAAGTAATTGCCTTTTCTTTGAAGAACTTAAATTCCTTTTCCTTTTCCTTTTCCTTTTCCTTTTCCTTTTCCTTTTCCTTTTCCTTTTCCTTTTCCTTTTCCTTTTCCTTTCTTCCCCTTCCCCTTCTTCCCCTTCCCCTTTTCTTCCTTTTTTTATTTCTTACTTAAACACATGCAAGGAAAAAGTGGATATACAAAAAATGAGTGGGTTTGAAGAGCCACTGTGAAGCAAACATTGCAAGAAAGTGAGTGCCTCAGAATAAGTTAAATCTGGATAACAATTTTCTCAGACTCCTAGGTCTTTGTTCAGAGCTACAGAGAATACTTTGAATACAGGCCTTTTCCTGGCATGCTTAGTTCTTTTACTGTTTTAACTTTTACAGAGAAGTACTAGTACTCAGTCTAGCTGATTTTAAAAGAAAGTTTTTGATTTTTCTCCCTTACAGAAGCTATGGTATCTTATGGATAAGATTGCCCCCATGTTATTAAAAACCTGCAGGGTAAAGTAATTCTCACAGTAATACAAATAACCTTTGACTACACTCTTGACTTCTCTGGCCTCTCACAAGTGCAACAAAGCAAAAAATAAATCTTCACAATGTTAGATGTGGTTCATTTGCTGAAACATGCTTTTTCAGAGACACTATTAATGGCTGATTCTATGATACAGAGGAATATGCATTCATTAATTACCATCTAAAAGAAAAATCTGGACAATTAAATATATGCCACTCATAAAAATCCTAGAAAGGCAAAATATTTGAAACATTTGTCTATCTTCTGTCAGCACGGGCTCACAGACACGCAGATGGTCTGCAGTAGGTCTGATCCTTCCTAGAAACATCAGAGTCACTGTGCACACTTTAATGCCCAATAAATCCTTATCTGCTTCTGTCCTGAGACTCCCAAACACACTACTCTGACTGGATGCAGCTGCTCAGCAGCAGCTGCCCACAATGTACCTGAAGGGTACATATTTATCAGGATTTTTTACATGAAATGGCAATTTTGTTTTGCAATGGACTTTGCAAGTAGGTGCCCAGTTGTGCATTTGCATGTGCCAACTTCTGGTTTCTACCAGGGTGGTGTGGTCACGGGGAAAGACAAAAAAGGAAGCAAATACTTAGTGCAGGTAAAAAGGATGGAATTCTCAGTAACTTCTTTCCAGAACAGTTTTTGTGAATATTATCTCTTTTGTAAGTATTCCAGTAGCAACTGAATTTGAAAATAAATAAAGTTCTCCTTCAGAGAACAGAGGGGGCTTTTGAGGAATATTCCAAGGGCCAGGGTGGATAATGTCCAATCAGAATGGCATGGCATGGCATGGCATGGCATGGCATGGCATGGCATGGCATGGCATGGCATGGCATGGCAGAGTAGAATAGAATAGAATAGAATAGAATAGAATAGAATAGAATAGAATAGAATAGAATAGAATAGAATAGAATTTTTCAGTTGGAAGGGACCTACAAGGACTATCTTGTCCAGCTGCCTGACCAGTTCAGCACTGACCAGATAACAGCATGTTATTGAGGGCATTGTGTGAGTTCCTTTCTAATACTTTCTGATAAGGCTTAGGGTATCGATCTTCTCTCTAGAAAGCCTGTTCCAGTGTTTGACAATGCTCTCAGTAAAGAAATGTATCCTTATGACTAGTCTGAACCTCCCCTGGTGCAGCTCTGAACTATTTCCTCATTTTCTATCACTGCATCCCAGGGAGCAGAGGTCAGCACCTCCCGCTCCTCTTCCTCAGGGAGCTGTAGGGAGCAATGAGACTTGTTCATATACACTGGGGGAATACTGGATGGAAAGGAAAATGTGTTCCAGTAAGTATGGTCTGACTTTGCTCTTCAAATGACTGACTTATTTGTATGGTTTAGTTTTCTTTTACATTAGAAAGCACAGCCTTTTAAAACGACATGTTCATTTATGCCAATTTTTAGGCAGAAGAGTACTGTCAGGAAGAGATTTTCACCTCTCAAACTAAATTCCGACATCTTTAACACTTCAAACCCCCTAGGTTTTTTCCTAATTGAAGGAGGGATGAAGAAAACTCTGCATTGCTGTTTTCACCCTGGCAATAATACAAGGCTTTTCTTAAATTGTCTGTGCAGATGGCTGTCAGATTTATTGGGTCACTTACTTGCTACCATATCATCAGTGCAAGTGTCAGAACTCTTTGGGAAAGGAAAGGCGTGCACTGTTAAAAGCTGTCATGAAAGTTGCTCAGCAATGACAGTTTATCTCATGTTCAGCTGCCTGCTGCTGCTCCAGACCCCTTTTTACCACACAGATTCTGGTACTCCTAGGGGGCCACAGCCTGGCAGCCTGGTGGCATTTGACTCGATGTGAGAGGTTTGGAAGTCATCGCTTTCATGGAATGACCCTCTGTCAGGAAGCAGGATCTGGAGCATTGCAGGTTTTCTGAAAAATCCCTGCATCTGCTGCCTGGTCACCCTGGAGGGGAAGGAGAGGAATAGAAAACAGATTAGTCTGTGTTGTGAGACTCAATCCTTTTATTGATTGCCTTTAAGGGACACTTTTCATGGCACAATTAGCCAGAACTTTGGATGTAAATCCTATTTTAGACATTTTAAAGCCTGAGTTAGCAGTAAAGCACACTTGCTGTCAGCATTCAGGCCAGATTACTGAAGCAGTCTCCAGCCCATCCTCTTCTGCTGATGCACCAAGTCCTCCTGTGACTGATGTGCTTCTCTAGAAATCTTCTCTCCCAGTACAGAAAATGATCTTGAACACAGATAAGCCAGTGAAATGCTCTGGGTTTGCTGTGAAAATGATACTTTTGGACTAATTAAGTGGTCAAGATACCTGTTGTGTGTAACCCACTAAGTTCCTTTGACATGAGACTGGATTGTTGACCCTTAAGAATCCTCAATGATTTGCTTCTCCTTACAGAGCTGCCAAGCACAGCTCTGTAAGGAGAAGCGAAACGTTTCCATCAAGGGGAATGAGTAGGCTTGGAAACTCTCTCTTTGAGTAATGTGCCAAGAGTGGGACAGGCTCCCAGGCACTCAGGCAGCTGGCACACAGGGTCTGTGCTGCGTCCCCTGCTGCTGTATTCCAAGCTGTGATGGGAATTAGGGAGAAAGGCCACCTTAGGCTGGTTTGGGGTGGACACAGAGTCTTACATTGTGCCTTGTTTCTGGAGAAAGCACTTAGATAGTTGCTATATAGACACTTCTGATTCAACCTCACAATACATTAACCTTATTAATATTTAATATTCATATGCAAATCGCAGTCAGCCAATTAGTTTTCTCTGCAGCTTCAGCAGTTTTGCAAGAGGCTTATGCTTAAGTACCTTAATTTGTCTTTCTGAGGAAGGTGAAAGTGTTAAAAGGACCTTTAATTTGATGTTTAGTTGTCTTTCCAGGTTTTGTAGCAATCTGTTGAAAGGAAGTTAGAAGAAAAGAGTTTATTTTCCATTTATTTCCTGCAAAAAGCAGTTGAAATGTTGATATTGAAGCAAAGACAAAGCTTGCTACTCTAAGTAAGTGGTCTCACTTCATTGACCTATTTACACACCTTCACTGCCAAAAGACATTTTGCTCTTTCTGTAGCTTTGAATTAGCTGCAGTCTATATTAATGCATTGGATTATGGTATGTTATTGCATATCTAGAGTTAGAAGTTAGCCTCTGACTAATAACTGCTGAAACTTTTTGCTTAAAATCCAAACTCAGGCTTTTCCTCATTTGTTGTTCAAGGTTATGATGACAATTTTCTCTCTCATCAGCTCTGGAGCAGATACAGTACATGATAGCATAGGATAAAGTGTGTAGCAAAATGTTGCTGTATCAGACAAGGCAAAAAGTGTGATGATTTGAACCAGAAATTGTATAGATGATGTAAAATCTAACAACCCAAGAAAGTTGTATGGTTTAACATACTTCTCTCTGGTTGAAAGAGTTATTTGACTCACAGGACACTTAGCTCCTCTCAATTCGCTGATGATTTCCCAAATGTGTGACACAGTGGGAAAATTGGCAGCGCTAGTTTTTCAATACTTCATTGCCATTAGTACCTCAGAGCTGGTCAGAGTGTGTGTGTAATGTGGTTAAGGCACTGCTGAGTACTGCTGAGAGCAGGGGAAGACCACTTATCTGTGCCAGACAGATGTGTGGAGCTTACAGCTCTAATTGTCGCTCCTGAGCTCGAGCAGTGCTTGGAGCACTTGGTGTTCAGACTGCACCAGCACTTGCCACCTTTCTAATGACCCTCATCCACAGTAAGGCACCTCTGCTCTTTCCATCATTTTCTTGCCACCTGAGCTTCACTTTGCCTCTGCTGAGCACATATCGACTGATGACAGAATAGACACATTTCAGAGCTACCATACCCGCCTTCATTCATTTTTAAGAGCAGTAAATGCATTGGTTAAGCAGGGGGTGCTTTTATTTGTTGGGCTATTTGTCTTTCAACCTCTTCAAAAACAGAAGCAAAGCACTGCCAGGTAAGGTGCAGAGATTTCTCTGCAGACAGAGATGTATTGTCCTCATGTATCACTTCCAACTGCTCAAAAAGCTGTAATAAAACATCTCACTGTGGACTGGCTGTGTGTCCTCTCTTCTGAACAAAGGCAGCACAGCTTCTATGTACTGAGAATTCATACAGGGGAAGGTGCTGTCACTGAAGTACTTGTTTCATAGCAGTAAGTAAATTAATGTCACGACTGGGATAAAAATAATTCATTTTTACATGCTAACCCATTTCTTAGCAATTTTTGCTATTTCAAGACATTATCAAGTTTCTAGTTTATGCCCTGTTATCAGCTATAACTTCTCCCTCATCTTTAAGGCATGATGTTATTTTTTAGGATTATACTTGGACTTGCTCGACATATTGTCTGTCCCACTTTCAATTCAACCTGACATCCCAAATGCAACGAGGTTAGTGGTTTCATTGTAGCCTCAAGTGCACAGTAGTATGCTGCTGCACATATAATTCTGCTAAATTTGGACTGTAAGGGGGCTCTAGCACTCAGTTACTATGGAAACAGAATTCTTCTTTTCTTTAGAAAGAAATTCCCCCTAGGTTTAGTAGTGTGAAAAAATTCCCAATATTAGTGCCCTGCAATGTTTCCTTTCATTATCCTTTTGTGTCTACACTTTCTTAATAAGAGTTTGAAGTTGACTTTTTTACATTTGTCCACTTAATATTTAATTTGGTCACTGAGTTTTCATGGTATTTTATCTGAAGGAAAAAACCAGTGTTCTTCTTCCCCCAAAGCTGTTTGGATAGCACTGTGTATGAGTGCTAAGGATTCATGAAGGACTTGGCACAGTCGTGGTGCTGAGCAGAGCACAGGCAAGGCTTCCTCCTCGGTACAATATGCAGGCATAGGAAGAATCTCTTTCTAGAATGTCATCTCAAAAGGGCTGGAATGCCTCTGCTCATCCATCATCTCACCGAGGTCTTAGGAGGAAAGATTTTAAAACAGAACAGACTTAAAAGACTTGCAAGAAAGGAAACTGTAGTGTTTCCCAACCCTGGAAGTCTTCAAGGCCAAGTTGGATGGGGCCCTGAGTAACCTGATCAAGTGGGTGACATCCCTGCCCATGGTAGACAATCTTTAAGGTTGTCTATCTTCCAATTCAGGTTCCAATTCAGACCATTCCATGATTCTGGGATTCTGTGATTCTCTGACTCTGGGATTCTGTGACTCGATGAATAGAGAACCATGTCTGATGTGAATTGGACATACTTGGACAGGACATTGCTTTTTCCTGAGACTATACTTATTAGAAATATTTTTGGGAGCAGGTTTATGAGGGAAAATCCAATGGCAAGAAAGCTGAGCTAAGCATGAATGGAAGGTGTCATGGTACAGAGAGGTACAAGGAGGCAAAATGGGTTGTGTGTAGAGGCAGAAACTGTTAAGAGCATGTAGCATGAGAGAGCAGTGGTGAGAAGGGAAGGGACCATGGCAGCAGGACTTGAGAAGAGAGGGGAATTAGTAGTCCTTTCAAGGAGAAGCTCTGAAACTTGATTTAATGTGAGGAATAGCAGGTCTGAGAACTGTAATTATGTTTGCAAATATGCAGTTCTCCAGTGGATAGACTCAACAGCTGAGAATCACTCTTTCTTTGCTCTTTTAAAATTGTTACTCTTTTGAACATAACTTTATATTCCATGGTCTTTCAAGTTTATCTCTTCTCCTTATAAAGCTCACTGAAGATGAATATGTTTTTAAAAAGCTGTTTTCTTTAAGTCATGAAAAAATGCTGAAGAGAAGTATTGAAACTCTTTTCATATAGTCCAGCTAGTCTTCAACCACAAACCTTGTCTTGAAGAGCCAGGTTTGTAACACCATACAAAGAAAAATAAAGTGAGATAGTTACACAAACCCCATGAAAAATTTCTGATCCTTCTAATAAATATAAAGCAAGTTTAGCATTCTTGTATAATACTCATGTAAGGGGTATGTGGCACAGAACAACAGTACGTCCTTGGAAGAATATTAGCATACCCATTTTAAATTTAATTTATTTATTTATCTTCCTTTTGCGTATAATATGGGGCTGTAGATCTTATGGCTGGATTCTCTGTGCTGCTGAGAGGTTTTGCATTGCCCAGAGGTGGGCAGTGTTTGGAAGAATGTTATCATGGCAGAACATCCTGGGGACAGACAGACAGTAAAGGCAGCTCTACCTGCAGCCAAGGAAGTTGTCTTCTTTGTAGCAGGTCTGTTATGAGGCAGGAGAGAGGCATTGTATATTAGAGCAAGGTCCCCTTCTTTTGTTCTACTGTTATATATTGTAAAATACCAGTAATGAGAAGCACAGTAAACACCCCAGTCTCCTAATGCTTGTCCAAGGCTGAATTCCTGGGCACTACTGCACACACATGTTGCCTGTGTCATGGGAAATCAGCAGAGGATTTCAATTACTTAACCAAATCCCATGTCCAGCTGAGGCCTCAGTCCTTACCCTTTTGAGGACTCTGTTACTAGTTTCTCCAAGTAGAGATTAACTTTCATTGCCTCTTCCAGATTTGGCAAAGAAATGTGTTGTGAAACTTAACTGTTCCACCCTGCCCCAGGACTTGTTGCACAGTTGAATGCAAGTAGAGACATTTGAAGAGGTTTTCAAACGTGCAATTGGTACATAGATTTTTAATTTTTCATTTACTAATGCAAGTGAAGGACACCTCCTTGTGCTGTTGGGTTGAATAGGTTTGAACTGATTTGAATAACAGCAAAATGTCTAGGACTTTGCTGTCTTTCTGACTCCACCTGGAAAATAGTTTTAAACAATAGTTTAGAAGTTCAGATGAATAGTTTGATAGTTTAGAAGAGAATAAACCTATCAAGTGACGTGCAGGCAGCTACTGTTCCCTGGCAGTATTGCTGTCACTCCTTTTCTCTTAATGATCAAAGGCAGAGAACTCTAAATTGGGAAGGCTGTACAGTAACCCTGGAGAAAATGATAGATTTAAGAAATTTAATTGCTGTAAAAAATGAAGGTGGTTGTGCTTAAATGGTACAGTACAGATAACAGTCTCTATCTGTGGAAGGTCTTAGTTTCATTCTGAAAAAGTCAGAAGTATGTTACAGGTTCCCATGTTACCAGTTTATCAAAAAATTGCAAAGGAATAGAAGCTTTTATAAACTGATTTAATGTCTTGTGAATTTGCCATTCTAGACATTTTGTCTGAATCCTCCTAATCAAATTTTTATTAACCAGAAGTTGAAAAAACACTGCAGACATAGATTTGGGGCGGGGGATGGGGCTTTGTTTTATGCAATGACACTGCTATGGCTGTTTGAAATACCATGTATACTAAATTGACTTTTGAAATGAATTTCAGGGATATTAACTTCCAATAAGTGCATAATTTAATTTTGATTCCAAAGAATATTGATGTCACCAGAAAGTACCTACCAGAAGTGTTGTAACACAATTCTTTTAAGCTGCATGAAGCTTAGCAAAGTGGTTAAAGGGAATCAGTTGGGTGCTCACACATTTCAACACTTAGTAATTTGCTAAACTTCCAGAGACGCTAGCATTAGTAGGAATCCAAGTATTTTGTCCACTGTGACTGCTTTCTAATACATTTTTGACAATCCTTGGTGTGTTGGAGAGTCAGTACTTAGCCCTAAAAGATTTTGTGAAACAGAAATCCTTACCCAAAGGTTGTAGATGCACAATGAGCAAGAACAGCGCATGAATAAGAAATGCTGCCCAGCAGAATTCACTCAAAACCTGACTAAAATCTTCATTCAGGATCCATTTCTGTTTCTCTCACTGAAAGAAATAGAACTCTCTACTAAATGCTAGACAACCATTGTTACTTCAGCAATATAGACTTCTTTGCATGGCCGGTTGTTGAGCTGAGCAGATAAGCAAAAGTGATTGTCCCTATAAAAGCAGTGTGAGTCACAGCACATGGAGCAGGCAGTGACAACTAGAACAGCTAGCCAGGCTCCCTGGAAATCTGTAAGAACTTTTCTTACTTTCTCAAAGCCAAATAATTAGTAATTTGGTCACAGTTGGAGGAGGTCTGTGTGAAAAGAAAATGCTTTGGAACCCAATGCTCAATGATTATCTGGATTAAATACTGAGCCCAGTCCAGTGCCTCCACCATGTAATCATTCTTCTTGTCTCCACTAAGTAGGATTTACACGTGTTTTCCATTTATCTGGCAACAGTTCTTGTTACTTTGTAAATATCAAGATTTGGACTAGACATCCTGAAATCAAGTGTTATGTGCCTAAAACCCTTCAAGCATAGTGAAGTGATTGGTAATATGTCACAGTATGGGCTTAATTCCCCACTGCATTGAGCCAGCTGTGCAAGCACATGTGGAAGAACTGGAAAAGGTTAGACTTTGTCAGAAATTGCCATGAAGAAGTGTCAGGGTTCAGAGCAAGGTTCAAGCTCTTACTCTAAACATTCATTACTTGCTGCTGCTTTATTCTTTAGCTAATTCAGTTCCACACTAGAATGGACTGAAAAAAGGAAAACACACCTATAGATTTCTTGGCTCTCATGCCCTTGTTCCTCTCCCATGATGCTTAACCAAGTTGTCATCCAGGGCTTTGCTGCTCATATTGCCATAGCACCCAGGGAGCCTTACACAGGATTCACAAGAGCACAGTACAAGCACAGATCAGAAGGCTGTCACAGTGCCAAAGACCTTGCAATTGAGGTGAAAAGCCTGGGAAAACAAAGAGAGGCAAGTGGGTAGCTGGGTAACAAAAGGAAACAAGAAGCTGATGCTAGCTAGGCAGAGGAATCAGCATACAAGGAGGCAAAACTGGGAGTTTTGTTTGTTTTATAAAGATATAGTGTGGAAAGAAATTTCTTTTGGCCATTTAGGAGGAAAAAAAATCTAGTTAGCAGATGTCAAGGAAACCTTCTCCTTAGTATTACATAGAACATGAGAAAAGGCACAGAAGGATTATCTGGATGTTTAGCACTGGCCGTACAGAGGGAGAATGTCCCTCTGCCACTGAATTAGAGATAATGTCTGAGGACAGCACGTGGAGGGTGTTGACAGTGTTGACAAGCCTCTGTTAGATGCAGCAAGGAAGTGGAAGCCCATGCTGGGAGTGTGACAAGAAGGATAATAAAGTGCGATTGATGAACTGGAAAAGGGATCTTATTACAGCATTTAGAATGGATTTGAACAGGCCAAGTCAGGGCCTGTCATGGTCAAAGAGAAGATACTATTTACAGAGATGATGAAAAATCATCAGTATTGATGGCTAGCACAGATTTCACCTTGGAGACATTGCACATGGAGAGTTTAACAAGACAAGGGCAGGGAAGGAAAAGAGATTTAAGACAGAATGAAGTTTTTCTAAGGCACTCAAAAATCAGGGGCATATTCAAGAGCAGGCTTTAGGAGTGCTGAATTCCAGCACAGAGCTCTGCTTGCTGGATCATCCATTGCTCAGGCAACAGATTATTTTTGTAGCTTTGTGAACTTAGTGTGAACTTTGCATGTTTTTACAATACCATAATTTGCAGGGCTCCAGACTGAGAGCAGATGAGTCACATTGTTTAGGCAGAGAGGAATGTGCCACAGAGCCACTTCTGTAGCACAGAAAATCTCCTTTCCCCGAGGACGAAATCCTCTCTCCTCCCACAAAGCAACTAGCACGTTTCAGAGCTCCACATCGGCTGGCAAGTACATGGCTTATTTTGGCATTTAATTTCAGCATGACTGCTTAAAAATAATAAAAAACATTAAAGCTGTCAGTATTTTTGAATGACAAAGACAGAACTGAAACCGTTACTCTCTCTTTCTCTTTCAAGTGACAAACATAGTTTGTATTATGTGTCGAGTGTAACTTACTGCGCTACAAGGAGAAACCTTTCCAGTTTGCTTTAGCCATATGCCCATGCAGACACAGTCTGTGTCTCTAAATGTGTCTCTGCAGCACCAGGAGGCCCTAATCCTCAAACAGGATTCTTACACACTCATTATTTTGAAGTGATATTTTGAAAAGTAATAGAAGAGGATGACAATTTTAAGAGCTGCTCTAAGCCTCAGTACAGCACAGGAATTCAAGCTGGTGCATTCCTTTCATCTTTTCACATCGCTTCCCTACAGTATTTTCCTTTTAAAGAGAAGCTGGAATTTTCCAAGGAATTCAGCTTTGAAAAATAGGTTTATCTTTGTGTGAGCAGGGGCAGGTCAGTCTCAAAAGCAGAGTTGATGGTTCTGTGTGCAATTTCACTCCATCCTTTCTGTCTGGTCAGCTTTTACCCTCCACATCACACACTGCCCACACCTTCCCATCTTCAAACCATGCACGGTTTGAAGCACCAAGCAGAACAGATCTGTCATCATCAGAAACCCAGTTGCTATGCTCAGCATCTTTCCAAAAGTTCTCTTGCTGTTGTAAAGCATGTGAAACAGCTTCAGTGCTGCAAATTCAATTTCAGAAGATGGAAAAAAAGAAGCAGCATTTCCCTTGTGGAGTAGGGGAAATTGTGGTTTGAGAGGTGTACTTAAAGTAGGGACGCAGGTCAATGAGGAACACTAAAATATGGACTCAAATAAAATGCATCTACATCGCTAAAAGGCTTTCCGCCCACCTCTGCACCATTTCAACAATTTCCATCATGAAACTCCAGGAAGGGATTAAGCCAAAGTATGATCAGTAGCCAGTTTGTAGCATTTGATTTTCAGAAGCAGTGCCTGTCTTACTTTAATTTTTCACTATGGCCATTAACATAGCATCTGTATCGTTATTTAGATAACTCCATCTTTTTATGTTTGATTTCTTGCTCCCAGTCCTCCAGTGAGATGAAGTGTTCATTCTGCTATTACAGTTAGAAATCTAATTTCCAAACTGAATGATTCATTGTCAGATAATGCCTTCCCCCCCCCCAATTTTACTTTCACTGCAAGTTTCCAATTTGAAACTCTTGTTTGAAGAGAGATTAAAAACATTGTATTCAGACTCTTTTATGAGGTCTTGCCAGCAGCATTAGTATTGCTCTATTCTCTAGAACTGTCTTACTGAGTGTTTTATAGGGCTAGGATTGCTTTCTCAAGACTTCATGTTGGAGGATCACAGTCAGTCTATAATTGACTAATACGCCATTTCCCCTCCTCGTTCATTTTAATCAATCCCTCAGTGACTTATAGAAGACATGCTTTTATTAATCCCTAAAGTCTTGTTTTCCTTTCACAAAGATTATTTTTAAATTGTATTTTACAGTGAAAATTCAATCAAAAAACTGATTGCCATTTCCAAGTATAATGTGAATGTTGAAAGCAGTATGTAGATCGAGTAGCAGATCATTGCTTTAACAACAATCTGATATGTGAAGGACTAGAAAAGCCCTGGAAGGATCACTGATTTATTAAGAAAAATATAGAAAAAAAAGCAAAAAAAAAAAAAGCAAATCCCAATTAATTTTCTTGCTAGCCTTGCTGAACAATTATTAAGAAAGGAGGGACATGTTGCCAAAGCCCTGGAGTAAAGTAATTTAAACACCTTTTTGATATCTGCTGGGAATCACATCTGCACTTTGCCTTCTCAGGAGTAGCACAAGCGCTGACTATCACTGTGTTCCTCAGATGGCTGAAATCACTTCTCAGGACATGTTTGCATTGCAGTGATCTCTCACTGTGACTTGTTGCTGTGCTGTTAGCAGTTCTATCCTTCTGCCAGCAAGGGTTCTGCTGATGAGGGTTTATGTAGGTTTGCATCTTTTGTGCGACACATCCCAGGGATGTAAAGAGCATCTGGGTAACTCAGGAACAGGGTGAAAGTTATTAATTCCCATGGGGAAATCTTAGAGGATTAAGTGCTGAGTAAATCTGGGAGGGCAGAAGTTCAGTGGAGTGATAGAACAGGAAAAATGGTTCTTCCAGCAGATAATAGCATTTGTGGACACAAATACATTAGGAGAAACATGCACTTGACAAAATCTCTGTTTGCAATGAAACCAATTTTTGTCTATTTGCAGCATTCATCTAAGTTTCTCAAAAGTGATTTAATTTTCAGAGATTCATGAAAAGCAAGGGAATGCACTCTCTATTTCTACTTAGTAGCAAAGAATAAGAGGCAATATGTAAGGCTAAGAAGCAGGGATCTAGATGGGTGTTGGGTTGGACTCAAAGGGTTACAGTAAATGGATTTACATCAGGCTGGTGACCAGTCACCAGTGGAGTTACCCAGGGCTCAACTCTAAGGCCAGCGCTCTTTAATGTTTCCATAAATTGCCTGAATGTGGGAGTTGAATATACATTAAGTAAATTTGCCAGTGACATGTAATTAGGAAAAGCTTTCAGCTTCTACCTTGAAGGTAGAAAGGTCCTACAGAGAGACCTGGGTATACCAGAGAACTGTCCCTAGACATTTGAAGTGAAGAGCAGCCCTTGTAGAAAGACATCTGGGGGCTTGGGCTGGTGGCAAGTTGAAAGTGACTCAAGTACACCCTGGCAGCCAAAAGGACCAACTCTGGTCCTTTATACCCTGGGGGAATCAGGCACAGCATGGCCAGCTGGGCAAGGGAGGGGATTGTCCTGCTCTGCCCTGCACTGGGGCAGCCTCACCTTGAGTGCTGGGGGCAGTTTTGGGAAACACAACATAATATGTAAAGCTATTGGAGAGTGTCCTGAGGAGGGTGACCAAGATGGTGAAGCGTTATGAGAGCAAGACACACGAGGAGCAGCTGAGGTCATGCTTTGTTCAGCTTGGGGAATGCTAAGGGTTGACCTCATTGCAGTCTACAACATCCATGAGGATGGCAACAGAAGGAGGAGGAGGTGCTGCTCTTCTCTCTCAGTGGGACCAGCAATAGGATGTGAGGAAAAGGAATAAATCTGCATCAGGGTCCAGACTGATAAAAAAAGTTTCTTCACTCAGTGGTTGGTCAGTCAGTGGAACAGGCTTCCCTGTGAAGTGCTCATACCATGCCTGACTGATGCTCTTAGTCACAGATTTACTTTTAGGTAGTCCTGCAAGGGGCAGGATTTGATCCTGATGGGTCCCTTCCAACTTGAGATATTAGATGAATCTTCATAAGGTAAGAGAGTGAATAAGCAAAATTACAGGTAGTAAATGGTTTGCTTTTCATCAGAAATGTTGTCAGTTAGAAACTCAGGATCTCTTGGCAGTTGTGTTTTTCTGATGCTAACCATGATAAAAAAATAATATATATATATATATACTATGCTTCCTTCTCTATGCCATCATTTTGTCATGAAAACCCCACACACCAATGGAGTGATAGCCCTGACCTTGGTTTATAACAGTAACCACCATCACATTGTTCATGTTCCTGTAGTACCTGATTTTATCCAGTTCTATAGGACAGAGAGGACCACGGGCTCTCCAGTGTGTGGGTAATGAGGTTAGGTCAAGAATGCAGGATTTAGCAGGTGCTACCTGCTTGTTGTTTTGTCTTGACCAAGTTACCTGGCTTCTTGGTACTTGTCTTCCCCACCTGTGAAACAGAAACATCAGTAGTTCCTAACCTCACAAAGCATGGTGAGGATAAGTATTTTCACACATTATGCTAGTGAGATCATAATGGTTCTGTGTCATAGGTGTGAGCCCAGGGACAGCTTGGATTTGCTGTTACCACTGCAGAGCCAACAAGTCTGCCAGATTATTCAAAGTTCTCTTTGTAGTTGACCATTTGGTAGTTTACCAGTACAGTTATAGCCTTCTATTGCTGAGGCTATGATTTTCTAGCTTTAAGGTCAAGGAATTTGCAGTGAATTTTTATTTCCTGGTCTGGTTTTCCAAAAAGATAGTAGGAGGAAAACAGTACGCTTTCGTTTGCCTTTAAATTGTCAAAGTCTAAGATGAAAATTGCTAAGAGATGGGGAAATTGGGATCCTCCAAAGCCAGCCCCTGTTTCAGGCTACAGCTACATTTCAATATTACATTGCAACACTGTTCTAAAGTGCAGTACAAGATAGTGCTAAATACTAATTTACCCGTGGAACTAAAATGTAAAAAAAGCAATTTGCTGTTAATAATTTTATCTTTTTGAGGTAAAAGATTGTAGGCGGAAGAGAAGTCAGAGAATAAATGCCAGATTAACTGTAAGCTAATATTTATTACACTTCACTGACTATTTAGAATTATTTTGAGTTTTCAGTATTTCTCAAATCCAGTTGTTTCTTTAGATGAGAGAAAGCATTTAACCAAGGATATTGAACAAACTCTTTGCTTGATAAGATCAGGACACGTCTATATTTGAATTTTGAATGTGGTAATGTGTGTTATAATTTGGTTTTGTAAGCTGGATCTTATCTATTAAAATAAACACATTAATAAAATGTGGCAAGATGGATATGAATATATGAATATAAAGCCTTGATAGACATTTTTCTATTGCAAGCTGTTTATTTCTGGAGATCAAGTCTTCAAGAAGATTAAACAATGCTGAAGTGATAATTAAGCTAAAAACTAATAGGCACAGGCTTAAGAAGATGCTGATGCGATAGAGGAATAATAGCTATTCTGTAGAGTAGCAGCCAGCCAGATTGCCCTTGGGCCTTGTGTGGATGTGCAGCATCACAGGGAGCCTGCTCTCCTCTTGGTGCTGATTTCCTGGTCTGAAGCATCCACTCCACACAGGTAATTCAAGCACACCTTGGTATGGGAAGGGGCAAGCCGGGAGCTCCTGGCTCCCTGGGATATTGACCTTCTCAGGTTCTGCTGCTGCAGGTCTGGCAACCAAGACAGGCTTGTGAAGGAATTCTTGGCCTGGTCCCTGGGAAATGGTGGCTACAGGGAATGGAGGCCATGCCAAGGGGTTCTTCAGCGCCTATGCTTGTGCTGCAGGTACACCTGTTCTTTGCACAACAGTTTTCTGCTCTTACTTGGAAGCACAATATTTTGTTGTGTTACTTGTGAAGCTTTACAGCAGCCTGTCTTCATGCCTATCAGACAGTGCATCAGGAGCTCTTGGCGGTGACTTTGCTCCTTGGGACATCAGTGAATTTCTTTCCTCATTCAACCAGGGTCAGAACAAGAGCTAACCCTTGTCACTTTTTGTTCTTCGCTCCAGAATTTCTTTATAAAAAACATCCAAAACAGCCTGAAAAATTCCATGTAGATTCAAAGATGTACCTACTGCTTTTTTCACCTGTGGTTATTAAAAGCTAGGTGGGAAAACAGCAAAACATTTTTTTTCTATAATTGTGTTTACTTTGCCCATTAGGAGTTCTTATGTATCATTGCTTTCACTGTACTTAGTTTGCAGTCCAGATCACAAGCAATCAAAATCATACATTTACCCTCAGAATCAAAACAAGAGCCTTTTGAAATATTAGACTTTTAGATTATTCCATTTGCATGCTAGTTAAGGGTTGTTAGGATACTTTCATGTCACATTTTCAAGCTTTTCCCTTTAATCAGAAGCTGTAGAAAATATGTCTTTTGTTGGCTGAATGCCTAAATGCCTCCAAAAATCAGGCATTTCCAGGAGCTAGTTTTAACAAAAGCATCACATGTTACTAAAGCCATGTAATATTACAGGTATCAGAAATTGCTATGCAGCATAAGCTTGTTAGAGAGCTTGGGGTCATCACTGCAAAACTGAGCCAGTCCTGGGTCTGTGTTAGCAATTCAGAGCATGACAAACAGATCAGAAGAGCAGAGCAGCTAGTATGGAATTCCTTAAATCTACAATAATTTTGCTCAGGAATAGGCTTTGGACCAAATATCTCTACTGTCTACATTGTTTTAAGGCTGTGAGCCTAAGTGGATATGGGTGGATAAGGAGCAGAAAGGAAAGGAAGTGGGTAGTGACACATGCTAAAAAGGTCTGGGAAGTATGCACAGTCATGTAATTTTGAAAGAGATTTCAATCTGTGTGCTCAATGAATAAGTCAAAACACCTTCTCCGTGAGAATTCAGTAACGCAGGAGACAGTTGCCTTTCCCTGGAACTTGCTCACTGACTGCATGTGACAGATATAGGACTTTCCTGCAATAATTTATGAGTACCATATGTTGCCCTGGTTATTTTGGTAATTGCTTTTACAGTATAAATATGTTGTATTGTCCAGGTACATATGGGAAAACAATAAGTTGAAATGGTTCACTCATACCCCTCCAGAGCAAGTAGGGGTCCTCAGGGGGCTTTTGGTTGGATTTGGTGGAACTCTAGAGATCCTCTAAAACCAAAATGTTTAGCAATAGTTGATTCAGCAGACAAAGAGTGAGAAAGAAGTGATGTGGGATTTTTAAGAGATTGTTTCCTGGTGAAGGAAACTCCACTAGACAAACAAAAGGAGTAGGCTTGGTAGCTGCCTGAGGAAGGCAGTCTTGTCTAGGTCACCACTGTCAGAATGCATAACTACATATAATAAATCAAATCAGGATTGAAGTGGTGTAATGATCTATTAATTAACTTGTTAATTAACTGGCAAGTAGTAATTAATATATTTTTAAGATCTCTCTCAGCAGAAAGCATTACTATACACTTAGAAACTCCTACAAATTTCTATACACCTTCCTACAGCAGTTTCTTTAAACTTATGCACACACACCCCTGCTCACACTCACTCATAGTCACAGAAATACACCCACACCAAGCAGCCACCTTCCTTCTCCTGGATTTCCGCCTTTTCCACAGGCTGTTTATTGTCACCCACACACACCCCACTGTGGGTGACACATGGTGGTCTTACAGACAGGCAGGAAACTCAGTAAGAGAAATGTTTGTGTCAGCTCACAGAAAAGTGTGTTTTCTGGTCTTTTTAAAGACTTTTCATCCAACTAAAAATGTTAGTATGTACTAACTAGTAAATAAACTAGTATTATGAATTATTTTGTTATCATTTGAGATTATAAATATTTATGCATATATATGTATTAATACACACACATACAAAGGAGTCTAGCAACTGTAAATTCCATTTGCTTCAAACTTCTGAAGGGAAAAACATGAAGTGAGATAAACCAGTTGGATCAGGAGAGGGAAATAAGCTGATATAGAAGTTATTAACCTCAAGTTACAGTTTAAGAGGCCAAGACCTGATGTGAGCATACTCAAAGATACTGAAAAGGAGGACAGAGATATAAATAATCCTGCAACCACATCATAATGAATCTTGCTAACACATAGCAGGATATAAAGGCCTCCTAACATGATGCTTGATGTATATGCACATACAGAATAGAATCATAGATTTGTTAAGGTTGGAAATGACCTTTAAGATCATTGAGTCCAACCATTAATCCAACTCTGCCAGGTCCACCACTAAGCCACATCTCCAAGCACCATGTCTACACATTTTATACTTTTTTTTTTTGTGGAAACAATGATCCATTCAGGCCACAAAAGTCAAGGGAGGAGCAAAGGCACAAACCTGGAATGTCAATAGGTTATTGAATACCATTTCATGGAGTCAAAAGTGGTGATAAGGCCACTCATCCCATAAGCATCAGGTGTGTTGTGTGCATCTCCATAGATCTTGAGGCAACGTGATTTGTGAGGACTGGTAAAGGGGACAACTGTTGGCAAGGAAGATAATGTGACCTACTCATCTGTCACTTGGTGCTGTAGTACCTACAGAAAGGGGGAGTGTTGTGTCCCAGTGGAAAAATCTGCAGTGCAAGTCTGTGAGTGCTCATTCCAGCTGTACTTCATTATAAAGTTTGCCTGATTATTGCAATCACTCTGAAGATCTCTTAAATGGCCGAGGTGACTCCATGATTTGCAATTTGTGGCTAAGAGGCAATTTTGAAGTTTCTAGAACAAACAGGAAGGAAATTATTCTTATTTTAGGAGCATGACTCAGCAGCAGTGGATCAGCAAAACCAAAAGGCATTGATTTTTCTAGTCATCAGTGAAGGAAGAGGTGAAAGTTGTAATTTATACCCTTGTCTTTTTTCTCTTTCACAGATATTTTTTCTTATGTTGATATGTTAGCATTGGTCAAAATAGTATCTAATATCAATGTAAATAATGCAGCAGGGAAGGAAGTGTCTAAATTTCAAAATGTGCAATAATTCTTTGCTTGTAAAAAGCTCTCATTTATTTGTCTAAATCTTTGATGACCTCATTGTCTTCAGCATCCCATACTTTGTGGCCTTACTTAATAATGTCAGGGTGATATAATGCCCAATTCTTTAGAATCAGCTTTAATTTCTGTTCTGTCTTGTGCCACCATTATATAGGTAGCTTTCTTTTTGAAAGACTGCTTTCTCTGAACAATACTTAAGTATCTTTCATCACAAAATTCAAATAATAGACATCAGAAGATTGGAAAGGGATGCAAACCTGCATATCTCTGAGTATCAGCTGATCTCTGTCTTTTACATAGAGAAGATGAGAAGAAAAGCTTCCTTATGGGCATCCTTACCCATAAGCTGTCTCCAGCACTTTTTTTTTTTTTTTTTTTTTTTTTTTTTTACTATCATAGAATCATAGAAAAGCTTTAGCTGGAAGGAACCTTAAAGATCAACCCCTCTGCCACAGGCTGGGGACCTTCCACTAGACCAGGTTGCTCAGAGCCCCGTCTATTTTGGCCATGAATGCTTCCAGGTATAAGGCATCCACAATTTCTCTCCTCCTGTTCATTGCTGAAGACACATAGCAGAGACATTAATAAAAATTAAAACAGTCTAGTAGCTTTCAAATATTTTTCTTTTATATTATGGAATTTTTTATTCCTAAGTTACTAATTAGTAAATCTAGGGAGAATGTATGCTAGGTAAAAGATAATTTTCAGTTATGTAACATATATAATATGACCGAACACATGTTCACTGATTGTACTAAACTGGGATTTTATTGAAGCCATACTCGATGTTTAGGGCATGGTGATAAAACATTAGGTTATTAAACTGGCAATAACTCATAGAGATAGTTTCTATAGCTGCAGTGTAGTTCCCAAATATTTTTTAAAGTTTTAATTTTTCTGTGGGTAATAGATCCTTTATTATTGCCAGGATCTTGTGAAAGCCATCTTTGCAGTGCTGGCGTGTATCAACTGTTTTCTTTCCTGAAGCTATTATTAGGTGGTTTGCATTTGTACATTGGATATTTAGGGAATGCGAGTACTGAGCTTATCTTTAGTTTTATAATCATCCAGATTCTTCTTTAGCGATCAGTCTGAGAACTATTGCATTATGTCATCCTGCAGCAACTGTTTAATGCTCTTTGTTGAAAGCATGGGCCTGGTTTGAGAGGCCACAATTATTAATTTATCTTCACTTCTAAAGGTATCACTCGTGACTCTGTTTTACAACATGACCCATGATTTCTTCACTTTCATCTTCCCTGTTAAAAAAACACTTACTACACTGTGTTGTGGGAGTAGACATCTCTGTTGCTCCCAGCTGGGCTGGAAGCATGATCTGAAACCATGCAACAATGCTATCCCCAAATTTTCATTAGAGGAAAAATCAGGAAGGCAAGATCAGCAAAGTTCTGTTTGCTGCTTTGTTTGGGCATTACAAATGTGTGAAATCTGTATTTGTACATGACACCGGTCCTACCATTTTCTGGAGCATTTTGGAATTTTTTTCCCCCAAGAGATGAAAAAAGGAATTATGTTGAAGGCAATCACCTTGCAGCAGCTTTCCAGATCAATTTCAGATGGCATTTGGATTTTTGTCTGGGAGAAGCCCAATGGCCCTTTTCCCAAGATTCACCTACTTTGATTGCTTTTGAATCTGCATTTAGCAGTCACAGCCTGACTGGTTTAGCACTCAGAATGAGACTTGGCAACTCTTGCACATTACCTCTTTCTGTCTGAAATCCGTGCTAAGCTCATGATTAGCGTGGCATAGGCCATCTATGAAATTTTAAGTGCTAGTTGGCAGCAGGATGACCAAAGCTTGGCTCGTGTTTCTTATCTTTGACACACAGAATAACAAAGTGATTACAGAAAAACAGTGTTATATTTAGGGAAGGATGGAGGGCTTATTTCTGTGTCTGAAGCTTCAAAATCATAACAGCAGGTCTTATCCCTGTGGAAGAGCAGTCTCAGAACAGATGGACTGTAGCAGTGGTCTGATCTGTGTTGGACAGTAAATGAAAATTATTTCAAAGATGCAAAGACAAGACTGACTAAAAAGGTGTTGGAGCTGTAAAGAAAAAATTACCACATCATTCACAAGAAAAATATCAATTACTTAGATACTCTAACAAAGAAACTCTACTGATTTACTGATTATATTCTGCCTACCTCCTATTCTTCTTTCACAGAAGTCCTTAAGAGAAAAAAAGAATTATAAGAACAGCATTTACAGTTCTACAGAAAAAGCTGGTTTTCCTCCAATGAGAATGTGAAAGAATCTAAGTTTCAGAGTAACTTAAAAATGCTTGAGTCCTTTATTATTCTCATCAGCATCAAAGCAATTACTGTCCAGGGAATCATTGTGGATGACAAGAAAATTATGTATATGATAAAATGTCCCCAAAAAGTCAGTGTTATGTGATGAACTTGTATTAAACCTGTCCGTGTTAGACACAGTCTAAGAGATTTATTTCTTCCTTGTTTTTAATGTTAAAAAAAAGCCCCAAAAACATCAAACCCAAACAGTTAGAGCGGTATTAATGCACTTCCATGTTTTATATCTTGCTGAAGGATGTATGAAAGGGGGTGGGATGTGTATTATAGATTCCTTTGTGTATTCTGTAGACTATGCCCAGCAGAAAGGTTCAAATGAAAATATCTGCTCTTCATTAATGACATGAAGGGTATGACTGGCATTTGAGGAAAAATCCAAGCAGCAGCATGCAATTCACTCTCAGCCCTGACATCCACAGAGAGATTTATTGATAACAAATTCCAAGAGGTTTCACATGGAATCCATTTGTTTCCTGGGCCATTTCTTATGAATGCAAAGATTATTTGGCATATCCAGAAGAATGACACACTCTAGAGTCAATATCATAACAAATCTGAAAGGAAGTACTCTTAGTTTTACAGCTGCTGGAGTGGGTTGTCCATGTGCATGTCCAACTGATTAGTGTGAATTTGCACAAATATGAACGTGTTTGTGAGAAGAATTTTTATGGACTTGAAGAAAGAGCTTTAGGTAGTGATCTTAAAAACGTGAACACCTTCACTTTACTGGTTGTGAGTAACACAGGTCTCCTTTTAGCTACATTCCAGTGTTGAGTTTTGTCTATGTCTGAATTTGCAAGAGTTATAAAATTTTCTACAACTATGAATAAGTTTATAATGTGTGGGATCTTAAGCTTCATCTCATTAAATCATTTTTCAATTTGACAAGTACTCAAGCCTTTTCTAATCCAATTGTCCAATTTGAGAAGAATTAGAGAAACCTATTTATTCACAGAGTAGACTATGCAATGCAACTTATTAAAAAATATTTTAGCAAATATTAGGTCTGAATATAGAAGGTTAAATTTCACCAGGTCTTATGCTTTGGTTTTCATGAATATACAGCTTCTACTGGGTACTTTCTGACATGGCTTAGATTTCCAAAAACCACCTCACTGTATGAATAGTTTTTACTTGAAGCACATGTTAGTGATTTCACGTGTGTCATCAGTTATGAGAAACAGTTTGACAGGACCTGTAATATTAGGTGATGTAACACAGAGCCTGATCCTATCTCTGAGCTTCTCAGACAATTGGATCTTCTGTCTTTTCTGAAAGCCTCTTGGGCCATGTGCCTTTATGTCACCTCCAAAATTTAGGGGACAGCAAATGTTTGCCTTCACTTCTCTAGTTTGGAAGTTACTTAGTGGCTGCTACCAGTTGAGGGTAGCTAATGCACCCCTGCCTAGGGGAAATATTTTAGAAGAATTTTTATTCCCCTAGGCACTCCTGCCTAGGGAAAATATTTTCTTCATGAACTCACGAACATATCCCAACCTGGAGGAACTGGGCTCCTGTTGACTTTTCACTCCACTGAGCCCTAGGAAGTCTTCTGTGGTGAATACAAGCCTGTAACTCATAAACTAAGGAATCCTTCTTCCCACCCGATTTTGGTTCAGTTTACTCCAAAGGATGCCTCTGTAGTTAAACCGAGAGGAGGCTGCTGGGAATCTCGCATAAAACAACTTTTTTTTTACTCAATAGCTCAGAGGAGTGATCTGTCCAATCCATGTCAGTTGCAGGCTGAGTCAGTCAGAAATAAAAATATCCCCTGGCTACAAAAGTAATGGGGAAAATACCACTCTGTAGAGAGTTAGGAGCAGCTTCCTGTTCTGCATCTCTACCTGCCCACCAGGTGATGGAACTGAAGTGTCAAATGACAGAGGGCTTGAGCTGCAGCTTCTCCTTGCGTAAGACTACATACCAGTATTTTTACTGCTAACTGACCCCTGTACTCTGTCCTATCACCCCATATGGCTGTTTTTTCCACTGTTAATCATTTGAATACCCAGCTATTGAAATTATCTGAAATTCAAGCTTATGTATCCCATGGATTTCTAAGTGCTGAAACCCCAATTTCCTGCCTAATTATTGGTGCCTCTGGCATCCCTCAGACAAGTTCTATAATTATCTTATGCATTATTAATTTAAAAAAATCTGCACCATCTAGAAATATAAAATTTTTAAGATTAGTAACCTAAAACAAACTTAAATTAAGTAAGGCAGAGGTACTTTACTGTACTGTATTGTTTATATTTAATGAAAGAGAACACATTTCCTTAATATATCTGAAGCCAGCACGTTCTTCTGTCTCTTGCACTAGAGTGTTGCAGAATTTAGGTCAAGTATATCAAGCTGTAAACAGGGATTTGCAAATAATCACATGGAATAGCTCACAAGAAATAGCCCATAGTAGTCACATTAATCAAATTAGCTATTCTTTGGCTCTCACTGCTGCAGTAGATCCCAAGGTTCTCACATGCTGCATGAAGGTGTAAGTAAAAGGAGGTTCCTGACCCAAAAGTTTTAATGTTAACAATGTGGCCAAAAACAGTGAATACATTGAGCAAGAGCTGAAAGATGGAAAGTTTTCCAAGGAAAATAAGCTGACTAGCAGAATTTGACTAGCTCAAGTTATACATTCCCTGATGTTACAAGTCAGACCCATGCAGTGGGATTTCTGTCCCAGTTGCAGGGGTGATGGGAATTGCGTGCTGCTGGGGAGATGGTGATCGATCAGCTCCCTCACGCTGCTGGGTGGCTGTGTTTGCCAAGAAGTGCGATGTGCCACAGTTGCCTGCAGCTGCAGAGCTCCTGGGCCAGAGATGGCTTGAATCTGACACAGCAGAGGGAGGTCAGATCTGCCTGCCCTTGTCTGTGTAAACATATTCTCTGACAGAATAAAAATGCAAACTAGCCCATCTCTCGTGTCTGATCGCTGTAAGTGCCACTAAAAGCCTCTCAACATCACAGGCAAAAATGAACATTATCTCCTCCTGGCTTAAGAGTGGGAAGCTAGAATCTTGTCCTTCTGCCCTGGGGGAATCCAGCAGGACTGAGACAGGAGAGAAAAGAGCTACAAGTACTGGAGTTCCAGATTCCTGTTAGCTAGATTAAGCAGCAGCCATAGATGGTCCAAATACTCCATATCTTTCATTTCACAGCAGCAGTATTTGCCAGCCTAGCCATCTAGATCTTTGGCAGGGTTAAAATAAATCGCAGACTCATGGCTGTTTTCCTATCTCTTGCCACTCTGTTGTCCTTCACAGCTGCTTAGATTGTCTGTGGCTGGATCTGGCCCCAGTCAGGCTATATGAACAAGCCCACTTGGAAGGGTGGTTTTTTCAAGGAAAAAAACAAAAACAAAAAGCCCTAAGCAGTTCAATAGCTGTATTTACAAACTTGTGACTATTTCCAACAAAGCCTATGGCATTTCTTAGGTTTAGAAAACAGATTGATTGTCATTTGTTGTACAATTGATTCAACACTCCAGTAACTGGAAAAAAAGCACGTCCATCTAAGGAGTAAACTGGATGCCATGCTAAAAGAATCTTTCACATCAAATAATGTAGAATGAGGAGATTTATTCCAACAGAAAAAGTTACTCATTTAATCTGTGAGAACTAATAGGAAGGTCTCCTATACTCCCCAACTCCCCTTAAAGGGAGGTCTTCTGATACAATGAGATTTTAAAATTACTTTCTTTAACCTCTAGATAAGTAAGAAATGCAAAATATCCTCTTGGTTAGTTTCTGATGCCACATTCTGTCCTGATTTTACAAATAATTGATGAAGTAGTCTTCAGGTGTATCAAAGAGGAAATGCTGATAGATGAACCACTGTGACAGGAACACTTTGAACAATGCAAATTGCAAACAGCAGAACCACAGTGCATGTGAGCTATACACAGAAGGTACTTGGTTATGTGATCTAATAATGAACAATGTAACAGGGATATGCAGGAAAACCGAGGGTTTGATCAATAAGAGGGAGCGCTCCAGAGCCTTTCTTTTTGCAAGAAATCCACCTCTGGAAGAGTGTCATGATATTGTGACTCCTTTTTAGCCAACAGGGGAAAGTAGGAAAATAATAAAATGGAAAATATCCAAATGTGATGGTATGCCCTAAGCAGATTTCTTGTCACTGAAATGGAAATGTGCCAGTCATTTCTTAAAATTCATCATGAATATTGAAGGCATTATCAGTGTGATGTGACAGGAGCTCTGATAGGACTTGATGGGTAGCAATATAAAACATGAGATAGGTCATTATGGTTAAGGCGGTGATCTTTAATGGAAGTGCAGAAATCACCGCTAGGGTTATAAAGCCAAACTAAATCCTCAGAAAGGACAGGTCATACCCATCTCTCCCTCTGCTACTTTTGACCCTGTTTACCTTTCTCTGGTTCTGCACTATGTTTGGATTAATTGAAAGTCTTTTTTCCAAACTCCAGCTCTTTCAGAAAATAATATCTGAGTCTAAAGAGACTCTCCTTTGTCATCTGTGTTAACACATGATGGCCTGCTGAAGAATCTGGCAGGTCTTGCCCATGGTCACACTTTATTATCTCCATGTACCTTCTAGGACAACAGAGATTGTTTCAATGCCAACCCAGCCTCACTTCATTTCCTAAGCAGTGGAGCGTGGACTCCCTCTAGCCTCTCTAATGTTTTTTGCAGTAGAAATGCATTGATTCAGCTTCTCTGAATTTTTATATCTTGCTTGGTTCATTTTCTAGCCTGCACCACGCTAACCCCCTTTCTAGCTTTAGGCAGCCTCCTGTGAGAAGTGGGTTTCCAGGTCAAAACACAGCTCTTACTGGCAATCAAAAGTGGAGGACTTTTTAGAAAAATGCCATCTTTTACAGCATTATGCTTTTTTGGAGTTACTCCCTCCAGGCCTGATCTGGCCAACTTGAGAGCCCTCACTAACAGGATGGGCAGCCCAGCATTTCAGCCTTTGTGACTGCTGAAGGCATTACTCACAGCTGAGTACCTCTAAACAGCTGAGCCTTTTGGTTAGGAGAGATGTGCCACACTAGCTCAATTCTAAGCTCAATTAGCAGATAAAAATACCAGAATGGCTCCCACAGCTTCCTGGAGGGCAAAGGCTTTTGGCTTGGACAAAGTGCTGAGCAGAGTAAGACAGGGATTTTGACTCTCTTGTCTCCCTGTGTAGGAATTCATTATCAGAAGTGGGAAAAGCCATGCAGAGGTAAATTCTATTCCAGCCCTTTCAGGGAAGAATTGTCCCCTAGGGGAAGCAATGACACAGTTTGCCTCCCCACCACCCCCAGACAATCCTGGTGCACAGATGAGCACTGGGATAAGCTGTCATCTCTGCTTACCCAAGGATGGTGCTGGAGACAAGTGAAGCAGTGAGCTCTGAGCTGAGCACCATGAGCATCTCATAGTTACAGCAGAACTCAGGCAACTCCCAGTGCCAGATTTAATCCAGAGCACTTCAGCATTCCCACCGCTGAGGTGCCCTGCGACACCTCAAGAGGTACCCTGGGCAATGAGGAATCCTCATGGCTTTGCTTCAAAAGGTGTCATTTATGGACACTGCCTATTCACATTCAGTCTTGTATCACAGATACACTCGGAGATAAAACAAAATTCAGTTTTTAAAGATGCTCTGTCTGGGTGCTTCAGGATGAGCTGTCAGGGTATCCTGTTTCCATCCTTATGGGTTTGCAAAGTGCCTCAACCCTTGGAATAAACTGGAGAGATTCACTCAGTGCTGAACACTTGTAACTAGGCCGCTTATTTAGTTATTTAAATTTGAATTGAGGCATTTCATTCTTGGAACTCAGGCTCAAACATTTGGTCCAAAATGTCCAAACCCAGATGCTAACTGTGGGTTTCAAATACTTGTTTAATTTAATTTTTTTTTCCAGAGTTCCAAATATGCAGGAATTTGGCTTTTAAATTGTGGTGTGTTCAAATTTAAAAATTCAGCCCTTGTCAGGTTGCTTATGCAACATCTGATGCCCATGTTGCCATGGTTAGTGGATGCTTTGGGTGAAGGCTGTGGCAACTAGTCACATATGGTATTTGCACAGAGCTGTGCACAAGAATGGCATATTAAATTACATATTCAAGGGAACATAGCCTGGGTCTACCAGGAACTGAATATGCAAATTCTTGGACTGAATTGCCTTTATCCCAGGGTAAACTCCCAATTAGTTCATTAAAAATTTAACCATGAAGCACACTGGCTCCTTGTTCTGCTGTTGGTAATGGAGAGCAAATCTAAATGACAAATGCTCTGTGCAAAAACAAATAGAGCTGTCAGGGTGATGTGGAGATGTTCTAAACCAGCCTATATATTTTACAAGGTGATACAAAAGAAAGTCGCTGTTGGCATCTTTATTTTTGGCATTGTGCAGAAACACCATCAGTGTTTCAGTGGTGTGGCAAAGAAACTACATGGTTCAGAAAGAAAAACAAGATATTCCAATAACATTGTATGGTACATCACTTCAGTTTCTTCTTTGTGTTCTTTGTTCTGTGCAAAATTCTGATGGGCATAAACTGAATTGAGATATTCCCGTTCTGATTCTTCCTAAAGAATGAGTGCTTAAACATTGTCTCACTTGAATACCCTTTCCTGTTACCTGTATGTGTGCATCAACTTTTTAAAAAGAATATATCTTGTCCAGATTTAAACAACAGTGAAATAAATATACAGACTTTTAAAAAACTGAATTATGATTCAGTTGTGAAAAATGTCTTCTAAGTTGAAGTTAATAAATCATTGTCATTCTGAATTAGCAACTGCAGCTGAAAGGGGAAATTCTGGAAAACCTGCCCAAGGGCACATATTGAACAACTACACCACAGAAAAGTAGAACTCTGGCTTAAGTTGCAAAAGACCCCATGGCAGCGATGCTTGAAAAATTCTGCTCTGTGTGTAACTCTTAGTACAATTAAAATCACATAAGTTATTTCAAGTATCACTGGTAGTAATTCTGCACAGTTATTTCCATAACAGTGTAAAAACATGGCGTAAAAGTTCACAATAGAAGTGTTATCCATACTGTGAGTATGAGGTGTGTGGCTCATTCCTGTGTTAGAAACTTGCCAGAACCACAATAATCTCTCAGAAATCTTTCTCTCTTTTCCTATAAAATCAGAATTAGCTCTCCAAGAACTGAAAGCATGACATCACATATGGTGCTTTAAAAAATTGAAAGGCATCTCCACGTGTCCTGTAGCTCTGATTGTGATACTGCAACACATCTCAATGACACTGACTTATGGTGATTGTGTTCAGCTTTGACCCAGGGGTATGCAAGCAGAGCTGCCTCCCTGTTGCCCTCTGTTTGCAGGCTAATGGGCTAATTGGGAGGAAAGGGTCCAGGTCGTGCTTTGGCATTGGTGAAAGTCCTTACCAAGAGCACTGTGACCAGTTCTGGGCCCCACAATTTAAGAAGGATGTGAATATGTCCAGAGAAGGCAACAAAGTTGGTGACAAGGCTAGAAGGCATGTCCTGTGAGAAGTGGCTGAGGACTCTGGGTTTGTCTGTTTTGGAGAAAAGGGGGCTCAGGGGTGACCACATTGCTCTCTGCTGATTCCTGAGGAGGGGAAGGGGAGGGGAAGGTGCTGATCTCTCTTCCCTATAGTATTCAGTGATAGGACATGTGGGAATTGTTCAAGGCTGCAGTGGGGAGGTTCAGACTGGACTTAAGAATTAATTCTTTACTGAGAAGGTGTTCAAGCACCAGAATAGTCTCCTTTGGGAGGTGGTGATTGCCCTAAACCTTGTCAGTGCTTAAGAGGCATTTGGAGATTGTCCTTAGGAACTCACTTTAACTGATGGTCAGGCCTGAACTGGTCATGCAGTTGGACTGGATGATCCTTGTATGGCCCTTCCAGCAGAAATACCCTATTCTATTCTGACTATAGCAGAGCGAAAAGATGGAGATTCTTGCCCTGATGAGAATAGAGAGGAGGTTCAAGCAAGCAGCTTAGGGTGTGTGTCTAGATGGTTGTAGCCCTGACCTTGCATAACCTGCTACCAATAAGGCAGGTTCTTCACGAGCAGCTGAGGTTCTCTCACCTCTCAAGTCAGGATCTGTGGCTGAGGGATAGAGCAAGCATTGCAGTAGCTTGAGGCAGCCACTACTGCAGCACTCTTTTCCTGAGTGCCAATAAAGACATCAGTTTTGATAAAAGAGGTATGGCTAGAAAGGTCTTCAATCCATTGCTGAAGGTTTTATGTAAAACAGCCTTCTTGCTATTGATTGCCCATGCTAATGAATTGTGTGTGCTGAAATAGCAAGTGTAAAAGAAAGTTGTGGCAGGACTGAATTAGGAAGAAATGAATGTTCAAAATTCACAAAGAATCAGCAGAAAAATTTTAACCAACATTGAGTTATCTTGTTTTAATTTCCTCCCTGTGTGACTGATAAAAAGACTAAATGGAAATTAATTTGCAAAATTTTATATTGCCATGTCATGTTTCTTAAACTGTGTTGAAGACATTGACCTGTATTTTAAATCTATAGCAGAGCTGGAATTAAAACAGAAACTAGAAATACTCTCTGAGAATGGGATTGTAGCACAGAGGTGGAATTTTAACTTGCAAAAATATTCCATACAGAATTTTGCCAAACTTTGCTGGCAGGTTTTGACTGAGAAGTCTCTTTGCAGTCTCTGCACTAAGAAGTGGGGCGTTCACATGACTTCATAGTCCCAGTCCTGTCGGTGCTCCTTTATATGTGGGGAGAGGGGCTTTGATAAATGTGAGGCCTTAGATACTTGAGCACTGTAGAATTTTGAAGTTAATTTAGTGATGAACATGCAAAATTTATGCATCTGGGCTCACATATAGACTATTTACTTTGATGGCTACTAGCTAAAAATGATAGTAGATGGACATAAATCTGCTGAAAGGAAATATTTTGTTGTTCCTCTCAAAATATTGGGAGATATATTTGTAATAGATGTGTATAAATTAACTGCATATAGGTTACTTCACTGGCTTGTGATCTAGGTTGTCAATTTCCAAGTACAAATGAGGAATCTACATACAAAAGAAAATTTTCTAATGCAAATTTAAATATTGTGACAGGTATTTTTCCTTTTCTATGAGCGAGGAAATCTATGAGTGAGACAATGGGGTTACTTCTGTTTCAGTCCAGTGTCTCTCCCTCTGCTTCATTTTACACCATCAGCTTTGGACAGAGTCATAATCTGTGGGAAGACCTGAATGCTTTATACACAGCAAAAGGCAGTGCACCTGCTGAGAAACAATATTTACCAGCCTAGGTGGGGTGTAGCATTAATCTCTGTACAGTGCTGTGCTGAGCTTTGTAGAAATATTGTGTGTGTGTGTAATGGTGAGAGATATGAATTGAACGTGGGGGTGTGCAGCAGGGTGGGGATCAGCCTGCCGTTTCAGCGATGCTGCTGCCAAAGGTGCAGAGCAAGAGCTGCTCTGCAGGAGTGAGTGGGAGGAGCAGGTGGGTGCAGCAGGCTGGCAGCTACAGACCACAGCTGCAACACTCGGTAATTAACAAACAGGTTGCTGACTGAAAAAATTCTGGTTTTCCTTCATCTGCTTTTTGATTTTTTAATCACATTGAACTGAAAGTGAGCTTTAGCAAAGGCTTCTTAAAGGATTGTCTGCAAATAGCTGGAAGAGCTTCCAGTTGCCCTTTAGGGCTTCTGATGGTTGCATAGACTAAAATATGCAAAATTAGGAAGTTAGAACTGTCATTGTTGTGCAGAAAATACTCTGATCTAGTTTATTTCATTATCACAAGCTTATTAAAATGCTTATTAAAAACTAAGCCAAGGCTTCAGAGTTTTCCCTCTGTTGCATTAATTTCTTCCTTTTTCCAATCAGACTATACTTTTATTTCTAGTGTCTTCAGGCCTCTTTGTATTATATGTCTGACAATGAATATTTATAGCTGCTCCCAAAGATTAATTATATTTATGTACCTTAAATGCCACTTCCAGGTGTAATTAACAAAGGGACTAAACTCAGTACCCAGGCAGGTGTACTTCAACACCCTTCTCCCAAGGCCTGGCATATTGCCTCTCATCTTTCTATTATATATGAACAGAAATTACTTATTTAGGTTATCCACTGTAATCTTCACATGGCAAGGTAAGTTGACATGAAAATCATGTGAATTTACTAAGATCAAATGTTAGAGATACCTTCAGCCTAACTCTGAGATGATGGGGCTACATGAAAATGTGGGTTTAGTCCCATGGGGAAAAATAAATCTGTTCCATTATGAAAATACTGAAACTAGACAACAGAAATATGCTGGAGAGAGCACAACTGCAGGAGATCCTGTCAATACACCATGGCAGTTAAAGTGCTGGAAGTGCAAATAAATGGATAAGGGAGGATTGGAAGATGGAAATTGAGAGAAGAGGACAGAAGTAAAAGTAAAGAACACTGAAAATGTGCACAACAGTGGTAATAAATTTGGAAAGGAGCAAAATAGTATGCTCATAAAAACTCTCTATCAACAGCCTGGATCTACACTAAACTGGAATTTGCCATCCTTTAGAAAGGCTACTTGCTCTTGGCAGAGGCTGTACAGAAAAGCCCCAGACAGCTTATTCCAGTAGTGTATCCCAGAAACTTACAGAAATTTATTGATGAACAGCAATGGAGATCCTGTGACATGAGCCAGAGTGAGGCTCTTTTGAATACACTGTCACACTGTTCATTTATGAAATGACAATCATGTCACAGAGTTAGGTGTCTAAATCTGATTTCCTACTTCCCTTAAGGCAGCACAAGTTATTATTTAACATTGCTGTTTGCATTTCTTTTCGTCTTGAGTAATTTCCTCCCTGTCTTCTTCTGTTCTTCTTTGGACTTTTCTCACTGCATGGGAGCAGGGGGGAAGTTCAGTGAAGAAAGGGAAACCTCTCACCTCTCATTTGTGTCTCTTCAGCAAGACAATAAAGTTTATGGCCCGACACCTACTCTGTGTTCTCATTGAATCTTCCAGTGTCAGAGCTCTGCTCAGAAGAGGTTCTCACACTTTTTAAGGCCACCTCTGAGGAGGATATTGAATATTAGCCCAACCTCTGCAGCTTGAATTGATCTTAGAGGTCTTTTTCAACCCTAAAATTTCTATTATTGTATCATTCTATTCTAATTTAGTATGATATTCTACAGGAGGCCAGAGTCTGGAGCTCATCATTAGGGCAATGAATTCATTGCGTGCGGAGATGTGAAGCCCAAAACTATTTCAGAAGACACAGTTTTTTCTAGGTAAAAAAGACAACCCCCCACCCCCCCCTCCAAACATTGGGAGTGGGGAATGAAGGAAAAAAACAGCATTAAATACCTAGCTGAAGTAGTTGGACTAACTAGTAGCTGAAGTGTTGGACTGGATGATCTTTAAAGATACCTTCCAACCCAGACTAATGTATGATTCTATGAGTAAGATTTTAAGTCTTTGGGTTCCATTTTTTTGCAAAATTAGTGCATGATAAATACTGACTAAATGCAGTGCTCTGCATTGTTCTTTTCATACCAAAGTCAAGTGTTAAAAGCTTGAAGACTGTTCCAAATGCAGAAGGGAGGGACCTTAGCAACTGCAAGTGATCTTGAAGAAATCAGTGTCCTGCTGCTGACACATTTCTAGGAATGTGATCATGTGGCAATAGCAGACTACTGTGGAATAATTCCTTCTTTATAAATCATTGCAATTTATTTTGCCTGGTCCCTCATTCCTTAGATGTTAATTGGTGTCCTTTCAATATTTGCTTTGTTTTCCTAGAAGTAAAACTTGTTTGATCCTTACTGCAGAAGCACAAAATATTGTGTCTCCCCCCTTTAATCTTCATTCATTTTGGAAACATCAGCAAATAAAAGAGAAATATTTAATATATTCAAAAACCATTAGATAAGATTGATGTATTGAAAAGAAACACAAGGAATATTTCAGTGATTGAAATGAAAACTTGGGTAATGACTTATTTAATACATTTTTCCAAGGCATTTAAAAGGTCTTATTTCAATGTGTTGAATGATTATTACCCACCCTCTTTCTTTTGTTCCAACTGAGAACACAATTTTTCATGTAGAACATTGTGAATAATTGACTTTTCAATTTTGCTGGCCAATGAAAACTAAGTAAATGATGATTTAAGCAGAATAAAATTGTTTGTGTGAAGTGAAACATATCATACCTATTTAGTATCATTTTAGATCTCAGTTTGATGACTAAAATACATTATTTTTATCACAAAACCCAACCACCTTTATTATGCAGTCTCTTAAAACAAAATCTTTCAGTTTTTCTGGATTATTGGGGCAAAGCTTGACCTATAATTTTTCCTTAAACTCTCATCTATATCTGTGTCCAAATTGAGATTTGTACACCCAGCTGCAGGGTTTCTGGAAGTGACAGTCAAGTTATCCATTGGGGTGTGCCACTGAGGTGTATCATTCCTTGGCAGCCATCCAAAGTGTGACCAGCAGGTTGAGGGAGGTGATACTTCCTTCACAGGGCTGGAACACCTCTGCTATGAAGACAGGCTGAGAGAGTTGAAATGTTCAGCCTGGAGAAGGCAAGGCTCTGGGAGACCTTAGAGAACCTTCCAGTGCCTAAACAGGCTACACAAGAGCTGGAGAGGGACTTTTGCCAAGGGCAGGGAGTGATTTGATGTGGGGTAATGGCTTTAAGATGAAAGACAGTAGATTTAGATTAGATAGTAGGAAGAAATTCTTCCCTATGAGGGTTGCGAGGCACTGGGACAGATTCCCCAGAGAAGTTGCTGCCCCATCCCTGGAAGTGTTCAAGGCCAGGCTGAATGGTATTTTGAGTGACCTGGTCGAGTGGAAGGTGTCCCTTCTGATGGCAGAGGGGTTTGGAATTAGATGATCTTTTAAGTCCCTTCCAACCCAAACCATTCTGTGATTCATTTCTTCAATAGTATATGGGGTGCATTGCTGTATTCAAGCTTTCCTACTCATTTTCCATTGGCAGAGTTACTGATGTTTTCCAGAAATCCTTTTTTTTCTTCTTTTTTTGGTGATGTTTTCTTGATACTTACAGCTAGGGGAGATGGAGATGAAAGGGAAAAATAAAAAAAAAAACAACAATCCTAGAAATTGACAAGTCAGTGGGATTCAGCCCTCTCATGCCTCTCTGCTGGCAAGGGAAATTAACTCGCTCAGTGTTTCATGCTGTCAGCTTCCTTTCAGTTTCCAAGCTGCTGTGTCTAAAGTTCAATCTGCCATTTAGACATGACCTTAGTGTTTTAAAATTGGTCTTGAGTTCCTAAGCTACTTCAGTGTGTTTCAAAATTTTGCTACAAGTCTAAAGACAAGCTGGGGGGAAAAAAGTGGATTATGGTAGTACTAGTTGGGTTATACTCAGCTGGGTAGTCACTGGATAATAGATAGAGCTAGTGTAAACAAATCCATATAGTTTTTGGTTTTTTTGGTGTTTTTTTTTTTTTTTTTTTTAATATTACTTTAAATTGTACATCCATTTGGTTAAAGAAGCTTATGTTTCCAGAGTTGTCTCAATTTAGCTGTTTATCTTCCCTTTTCAACTATATCCATTTTATGATTCATAGGCAGAAAACTTGTCGCTTCGGCCAAGTTATTAGTCATGTAAATGCTATTGGAGAAGCAAGAAATGTCAGCCCAAATTAGGAAACCTTTGAAAAACCATCCAAGAGTGTAACAGCTCACAGTCCAAAATTATTTAAATGAAGTTGCATTGGCAGTTACCTCAGCCACCAGTGCCTTTTTATTCACTAAACCTCCAGAATTCCTGTTTTGATGATGCTGTAAGGCTTCATTGCTCTTTTCATGTTTTCCATTCTCTGTTGCTTGAGGCAGGTTGTTAGTCTCTGCTATGAGCTGCTTGTGGTGTTCATATGGCTTTGGGAAATTCTGGTTGCTTTTGAAAATATTCTGAGGTTTGGTCCAGTCCTTTTATTTAAGATTTGTCTCACTTCTGGCCTGTTTTGTTTAGGTGAGGTTTTGTGGTTGAACAGGTGTTTTTAGGTTTGATTTCTTCCATAGAGATGGTCTATGCCACTTCTAAGTGTAAGAAATGTATAAAACATCCTGTGAGATCATTACAAGATCCCCACACACTTCCTTTCCTAAAGCAGTCTAGAGGTGTCCTTTGGCTGCTTGTACTTCATGGTACATCCAGTGTGGAAATGCAGGACAGATGAAACTGCATTCCACCACTTCTAATTGACCTTCTTTCCAAGGGTCACAACTTCCCTGGCAGCACCTCAAGGGAGCATACAAGAAAGATGGAGAGAGACTTTTTACAAGAGCATGTAGTGGCAGGACAAGGGGAAACAGATTCAAACTGAAAGGGAGTAGATTTAGATTAGATATAAAGAAAAAATTCTTTACTATGAGGGTGGTGAGGCACTGGAACAGGTTGCCAGAGAAATTTTGGGTGCTTCATCTCTTGAACTGTTCAAGGCTAGGTTGGAAGGGGCTCTAAGCAACCTGGTCTGGTGGATGGTGACAGTCCAGTGAGTTCAAAGCTCTGCTGTCACAGACAACCATTTTGTGTAATCCTAACCATAAATTTCCATAAGCTTCTTGTCCTGGGAATTGGAACACCATCATTGCCAGCAGCTGCTGCTTTGATGATGTGTTTTTAATTCCATTATAAGAAAAATAGTTCTTAAGAATTCAGTTTAACTACAGTTCAAGGAAGAACAGTTAAACTCCTAAAACTGGTGTTGCAAATATTAGCCTTTTTTTATTTTTTGTTTTTGCAAACTAAAAATATTTAAGGGCACAGCATGAAGAGTTCCACAGCATAACTCAGGCTTTTAAACCTGCAAAACTGCACCAATGCCATCAATTTTAATAACACTGAATGGCTAAGTCATCATATGACACAAGAAAACTTCAGCTAATCCCTAAGAGATCAATAATTAAAAATATAAAGTAAAAATTTTCTTTTTATATATGGCAGGGTGAACTCTCCCCCAGTGTAGCTTTCTTAGTGCTCTTTAAGGGGTTCATGAAAGTCATCTACCCATGTCCCTAAGGAGACATGGATAAAAGACAGCAGTGATGACAAGGTTGAGGGCTGACACGGAGAGGGATGGAAAGCAGTTGTGGGTGGCCAAGTTGAATGACACAGACACTCAGAGACAGGAACAGGCAGGCAGGTAAAACTGCCATGTGGGAAGAGATGAGGCTTCACAATTTTTGCTATCCCATGAAAAAAATGTATGTGAAGATGAAATGTCTCTTCCTCATTCAATGAGAGGATGAGCATCAAGAAAGAAATCTCAAAGAGCTGCAAAAGCAGCTGCTTGTTGCCCTAGCAGGCCTTTTGAGGTCAGATTGCCAGAGAAAAACTGACCATTAACTAATAAGGCTATTTTCAAATCTAGTATGGAGTTTACGTCTTTTAGAAAAATATCACCAAGTTTGGTTCAAAACCTAATTCTGAGAAAACTTTTCAGCATACCATCTGTAAGAGTAAGGCAAGTTCTAAATAATATATTCAATGATATAAAGAACAGGAAAAGACCCTGCTAAACCCTGTCAATTCATCAGTAAAAATCTATTTCTGTGCTTGCTTGTGAGTTAAAACTCCACAGAAAAAGGAAAGATTATAGACCATGAGAAGTGTTATTATTTGTCTGAAAATACTGTACTTGATTACAATACAATTTGTATCAGTGTGAGTCAAATCTTTCCAGCAGAATTATTTCAGATAATGCTCATGTAACCAAAAGTAGAAGCAGGTTCTGTTTTCTGGCAAAATCTTTCAGAGAGAGATCGAGCATGTGGGAGGAGGTCTCAGTCAGGATGTACTTTTCCAAGTAGGTTTTTTATTATGACTATTGCATGGACTCTACGGCTGTACTTATTTTTGTTAATTATAAATTTCAGAAAGGCTTTGAATATGACCTACTCACAAATACCACTTGAATTCAGTGAACAATTTTGAGCAAAAAAAGTGCTTTATTAAGAATCAAGACCTTTTGTTTAAAGGCTGTCAATTTTATTGTGAGATGCTGGTTTTTGTATTGTGAGAAAATGAATAACTGCTCCATATTTATTTCCTCTACAAAATAAACCAAAGGAAATGAAGTAAGAGACTTCTGGTAATTATTGTTTATAGTCCCTAGCCAAGTGCTGTGATCCAATGCTGAAAACCTTAGAATCACAGAATCGTAGAATTGTTTGGGTTGGAAGGAACCTTTATTGCAGCCTTTCAGTATTTAAAGGGGGCTTGCAAAAAAGGTGAGGGCGGACTTTTGACCAGGAAATGTAGCAATAGGACACGGGTGATGGTTTTAAACTAAAAGAGGGTTGTTTCACACTAGATATAAAGAAAAAAGTATTTACAGTGAGGGTGATCAAACATTGGAAACAGTTGTCCAGAGAGGTGATAGTTACCCCATCTCTGGAAATATTCAAGATCAGGCTGGACAAGGCTCTGAGCAACCTGATCTAGTTGAAGATGCCCTGCTCATGGCAGGAGAGTTAGACTGAGTGACCTATAAGGAAGCCATGGCCCCACTTACCTGATGAGTAAATTCCTGCTTTTCTACCTTTGAACTGCATATTCCATTGTAATATATATGTCTTGTACAAATACTGTCACGAGCCGAAATATTTAGCAGCTAATCTTTAGGTGGCTGCAAATAGAGAATGTCATGAAGGCAGACTCGAGCAGTGTGCCTGGAGAGGATTATTGCTGCTGTACATGTTTCTGCAGTGCTGTGGGAAAGCTCAGCAGTTGCCATCTAGTGGAGGATGAATTCAAGACACTGAACTTCCCAGTAGCTGCTGCCTCTTCTTGGCAACGGGAAAACTGGTGATGTGGAGCAGCAAAAACCAAAATAGTGCTATTTTCAGAGAGCATATGGATCAGAAAATGAAGCATGAACTGATCAGACTTCATCCATGAGTGGCATGGAAACCTAAGTTGTACACCATTTTAATCTGTATTTTCTATTTCCCACTTTGACATTACTATTGTCTTCATACATGGCAAGAGTTCAGCATAAAAAAAAAAAAAAGCTTTATTTTAGATTTGTTTTGGAAGCACTATAGCATAGTGGAAGTTTAGTCTTTTTAAAAGCCAAAGTTTTATATTGCATTTTTCAATCGGTTCCTTTTTCCTGCTGTCCTGTCCCACTTCATCTCAGCAGGACAGCACCTGACCTGACACATCACTAGGAGTGCCAGCACTCACTCTAAGAACACAATTTCCAGTTAGCAAATGCTTGGTTCTCCCCTTTCAAGGACTTTGGCATTATTTACAAAGAAAACAAACCCTGAGCTAATAGAGGACAGGATCCCCTCTGGGCTTGGCTATTCCTCGATTTTATCCCTGTGGACCACTGCCAGACAATTCTGTCGACAAACTCCCTTCTGTCCAGAGTGGCCATGGATCTTTGTGAATTAGTGAATTTGCCTGGTACAGCAATGGAATGGCACAGATCAGTTTCACTGACACATCCTGTTGTCTCTTGTGCTGCTTTCTTCCCTGGTGAATTTGTCCTCTGACTGTCCCCTCCTGTTCTTACTGAATGGAGAAGGAGGAAAAGAAAATGGAAAAAAAAATAGAGTGGAAAAGGCAAAAATGACCTGTGTTTTTCTCTGCCTGCAAGGACCAATTCAATTAAATTCCTTGCAGAACTTTTTCCTGGTCTGAAGTGGCAGGTGAGTACCAGTTTGCAGGGAGCATTTCAGTGAGCATCAAACATCCTGAAGTCTTAAAGAGCCTGGCTTCTTATCTTATCTTCTCCTGGCTGTTCCTTATATTTGAGTATCTAGCTCTGAGCCCATGCTGGCTAATGTGTGTCCTGAGACTGAGGCTTCATTTTACCATCTGTAATGCTGTTTAGTCCTAGTCCTGTTGGAGACTCAACTTCATCTGGAGTCAGGAGGTGATGTGGAAGAAATAAGAAATAATAGTTATATGATCTCAGTTGCTTTTAGACCACAGGTCCACTGAGAAGAAAGCCCAAATGGCATTCCCTGTGGGGCTTTGCTATCACTGGGGTTTAAGATGGAGTTTGCCTTCATGTTAGCTGTCTTAAGTAATGAGTGTCTAAATCTGTCCATAGTTAGTGGAGATACAGACAGAGAAGAAAAGGGCATCTTAAAAGCACACACATCAAACAGGTGCCCAAGTAATGGGGGAAAATTGCCCTCTGGAGGTGCCTCTGTCTCCCTTTTGGTTTCAGAGGAGTAAAGCAGCAGCCCAAGGTTGTTCTTTGACCCAGAGCCATGAGCTGTAGAAGAGCTGACAGCCATGCTGTGGGTCTCTGCTGATGTCCAAAGTGGTGAGGATGAGGATGAACTGTCTGCTGGGGATGGCACTTGGTCTGTGCTATCTACTGAACCATGCTAAGGGACTGCCTAGGCCAACTCATTGACATGGGCTGAAACCTTACTAGAAATGGTCATGATGTAACAGTCAAGTCTTCTATTACCCAGTAAAATTTGGCAGTACTCTTGAATTTGCTTATGTAGGTGTATCCAACATGACTTGGAGTAAAAGAAGTTAAAATTTTAAAGAGCTCAATTTAAGGTTAACTGTGTTACCATTAATTGTCATATGTAGTATTCTCTGTAAGTAGGAATGTGACTCTTAATATAGATGTAAAAATATTCAGCATACATCTGTGGAATCAAACTGGGATTGTTTTCTTGAATAATCATCAGGTGCAGAAGCTGTCCAGTGTGAAGTTTTCTTTCAAGGACATACATCTTTTCTCATTCCTTCCAGCAAGCTTTTACAAAAGAATTTTTTTTCAGATTTTGCTGCTGCTGTACAAGGAGGAATATGATATAGTAGAGATGGTAGGGATCATGTGAGTAATCCCACAAAATAATGAATAATCTTCTGTCTCTGGTAGAAACAAACCTATCTCCAGCTGTCTGTCATTGTTTGTGGAAAATTATTAATTTGCTTCACCCTTTTTCTAGGAGTGAATGTTACCTCATCACCATGCAAGGAAAAATCCCTAACATTATTTATTTTTCCTTTGAGTAGATGAAAAGTCCTGGCAAATATTCCTGTGTCATTCCTAGAGGCGCAAAGTAGCTCAGAAGGTGGAATTGCCCTGTACTTCAGGACTTCTAGTCCTGTGTCTTGTCTAAATAAATCTTTGAAACCTCTTGATTCCTGTTCAGGAGTAATATCTTATGAAAGTGACTGGTGGAATTGAATATCAGCTCAATTCTCCTTCATTAAAAGCATGACCATGGAACAAATGGATTGCCAGAAACATTGCAGGTGGACCAGTAAGAAGGGAAAGGGAATACTCAACACTCACAAAGATCTAAGAGATGGAGCTCCTTTTGCAATAACTCTTTAGCCAAATTTCTGCCATATGAAAGAAAGCTCAGTCTAAAAGGTCTGGGGGTTTTTTGGAAAGACTGCACCAAATCTGTGCAATGTATTTACCAGTGGATGAGTTGGTTTGCTGTGGAATGTACTGGCACATAAATGGAATGGGCTCTTTTTCCATGTTGTTCAGGTTACCAGCATGTAGGGGCAGTTTCTGGCTCTGGAGCATATGGATGAGTTTCCTTGTTATAAGAAAAAATCAGGTTAAGATTGTTTACAGATATTCTCCTTTTGGCCTAACAGAAAGCAGACAAGTCAGCGTCTAGATTATAGTTTAGAGACTGAAAATTTGTTAATGCTGCATTATGCTGTTTTTACCTTCACACTCCCAACTTGAGAGATTCATTTTCTCATTTTCATTTTTTCTGTGAATACATGTGTATTACTGAAAAAACAGCTTTTCAGTGAACAAAACTGAAACGAGATAAGCTTTTGGGTTTTTTACCACATCTTCTGAGTATAGTACCACAAAAGTTCAGCAAAAAATAGCAGATGCTATTTACTTCAAAAAAACCATAAAGTTAATCCATAGTTAATCTAAAAAAAAAAAAAAAAACAACAGAGCATACTTTACACATATCTGTGCATTTATGTTTCTCCCACTGGGCCAATTAGCATCTGCATCTGCCAAGCACTGATCACATCCTACAGAAAGAGAAAGATCTTCGCCTACAGGAGGAGAAAGATCTTCACCTATTTCTGACTCTAGTGGAAGCTGAGGGCACGAGAACCCATTATCAGCATCTGGCCCTCTGAGATTAATGGCTCTATGCAAAGAGTATTACTAAACAATATACAGCACAGAAGGCATTTTTGAAGCACTACAAAAATAGAGTCCCTTTTTAAGACTCTCATTACTGTCATATAAAACAGATGGGAAAGATTTGAAAGTTATAAATTTTAGTAAAAAAAAAAAAGTCTTGTGCCAAATGCAACTTCTCAGAAAGTTTGTAATAAATTGACAGGAACTAGATTTAAAAAAAAAAATGGCAAGCATTGCAAATAAGAAGACTGAAAATGGAACAAGAACAAGAATAATGATCTAAGAAACAGCACTCTCAGAAAGTGTCATAAAAATGGAAAAAAAATGTTTTAGTGCTGTTTTCATAGAAAATCAAATGGAAAGATTATAACTTAAATGCAAATGCAAAATCAGGATCAGAAATGGGAACACAAACATTTGCTATTTTTACAGTTTTTCCACTAAAACACTGGAGTCACTGAGGTCTTACATGTAAAATTCCTGTCATCGTGTATTGACTTTTTACACTATTGTGGTCCAGGAAGTGGAAAAGGTCATCCCTACATAAATTGTCTCATATTGAAATGTGGTTGTATGGTATTAAACTTACAGTCTCCATTCATTGTCTGTGCACAGGGATAGTGATAAAACAGGGACTCATTTTCAAATCTCTGTGCCCAGTAATGTGTGATACTGTGACTAAGTTCTTTAACACGAATACTTTAGGTACATATTCTTTGTCAGTCACGTCAGCAGATAAACTAATGTTCATTTCCTAGGCTCAGATAGCCTGGTTTTAAATTTTGGGTCTTTAATTCCCATTTTAATTAATAGACTCTAGTTCTGAATTGGAAGAATTTTCTCTTCTTGACAGATCTTTTAAAAATGACAAGTCTATTTCTGTATTTAAGTACCAGTGCTTGGTACAGTGTCTGCTAATGCATCTTTCATTCTCCCAAGGACAGGTAATTTGGGCTTCAAAACTCATTTGTAATTAAAGCTTCAGATAACTTTTACCTCTGCAAGAAAACTGATAATGCAGAAAAATTCACCCAAACTGTGTGAAAGGTTGAGTCCAGTTTTTCAGCTTGAGTGGCAGAGGAAAGAAAAGCCTTTGAACATTTTAAAGCCATTATAGCAAAACAGCTGCTATAGATGGTGGAAGATGCCAACCTGCTTCCCTGGAACTGCTGCCCCTCTGGGGTCACACTTACCCTTTCCTTTGACCTTTAAAGCTGACAGCAACAGAAGCAAATGACAGCAGATGATACCAGAGTCAGCAGCAGTCAAGCCTGTTTGTCAAACATTCTTCTTTCCACAGCTCTTAATGCAGATTTAACGGGTTTACCAGAGCAGATGGAAAGAGGAGTGGAAGAGGAATAGATGGAGAGCAGGGTAAGGGTCGTCCCGCTCTGAGAAGAAAGGTTTGCAAGGGAGGAATGTAATGGTTATAAGCAGTACATTACTCAAGGGAGGTGAAGGCATAGCTTAAAAAACATTCATCTTCTTAGTAAGTGTGTCCTGCTTTTTTTCCTTTCTACTCTCACTTAGTACAAATTTGGAATGTCTGGACGAGGTCCTAAACTGCCTATACAAAATTTAATGAGCAAAAATATTTCTAAAACGATAAAATTACTAAGACATATGAATGGAAGGAGTATTGTACATTTTGGAAAAGCTTGTTGGTAAATCTTGAGAAAGAAATTAAAGCTGCAAAAGCAAAGAGCTCTCTCTAAAATCACATTTCCAAGTACACAGCTTTTGTTCGGGAAAACTCCCCTGCAAGAACCAGGGCGAGTGTTGGGGTTTCCACATGAATGTTAGAATGGAGGGAAATTCAGAGAGAATACTTAATGAATTTCCAAGTTATAAGCTGTACAACTTTTTTTATTTCAGAGCTTGAAAGATAATAGCCAAAATGTTTTTATAATTCTTTCCAACTTATTGATGGTTTTGGCATTGTAATTATAGCAATGAGTGTTAGTAAGGACTTTAGAAGGTCTGAATTAGTCATGTTAAGAATTTACGAATTTCACTTTGCTTGTAGTCTATATTGGGACATTGCTGTATCTCAGGAAGGCCTCAGCAATCCTTGCAGTCATCTTTCAAGATTTGCCTTTCCAGCAGTGAGATCTGTGCTCCCTTTGGCTCATGTGTTTCAGCAGTGCTCTTGTTAAGGTTCCATTTAACAAGGTAACACAGATGAGTGTGAGCTGCTACTGCCATCATATTAAATAAAGTTAGTGACTTTACATTGTCACTTAGAAGGCCAATTTGCCCTGTGAGCTTTCCTTCTGAGGTGAAATGCAGCTCAGTCTGTAGCTCCATTGGAACATTGACAAGGATTTAGCACGTAACTAAAAGAGAGCAAGGGGGAATGAGATGTTGAGTGCCTTTATATACAGGCATATAGTGACAGGACAAGGGGGATTACCTTAAGGTCCCTTCCAACCCAACCCACACCATTCCATGATTTCATAAGAAAGCAGATCCTTCTTTATGCAGTTATTTAATGTCAACACATAGGATAGAGTGCAATATTAACAATTTCCATCCCTACAAAAATATATGTTCTGTGAAAGCTGGTAAGAAGTGAATGCACAGGAAGTAAGGTATCCCTGAGCTGGGAATACCTATTGAGCTGAGTGGCATTTTCAGCTGTGACACAGCAAGTGTCACCACAGCAAGTGCCATGGAAACTGTGAAGGACTGTGACCCCCAGTATTTAGCATCTTTCTGACACTGAGGAATTGACTTCTGAATTTGACTTGAAAACCTCATGTTCCTCATCTTTCTTCAGAATTCCAGGTTTGAAGCATAACCATGGAATTTTTGCTTGCCATTTACCCTTTTCATCAAGTATTGTCAGTATTTCAGTGAAGGAGCTGAGTCACTGGAGTATTGGCACTGACTTCCCTGAAAGTGCAACTTGCAGTGGGGAGCTAGATTTATAGACTTCAAATTGTCAGTTTTTGCTATTCTTATGTCAAATGCCTTTGTTATTCTGATGTCAGAGGTGTCCTTGCCCCCTTTTCATGTTTGGATTTTATTTATTGAGAGGTTTCTAGTAACTTCTGTCTGCAAGATTGCTTTTGTAACTTCTTTTGTCCAATTTCTCTATTTTAATTTAGATGTTCACCTTTCTGATTCTTAAGTATCATTTTCCTGATGGCAATCTGTTTCTTTTCTCTCCCTTCTTTTCTTGGGGGATGCTGGCTTCTCCCATTATCTGCTGCCTGTCCTTACACCAATGAATAGGCTGTGAAAATGCTGTCAGTGACACCTCCTGCTGCAGCAGTGAGCAGACAAGGGAGTCTCTGTGCTTCTGACACCTTGATTACCAGGGGACAGCAGCAGCTCTCTGCCCACACCTGCACACCAGGCACTGCTTCACTGTGGCTCCAGTGCAGCAAGTCCTCAAGCACTAACAGAATACAAACTGATGGCATTGCTTTTTGCACAATCACCAACATTGTCTGGGAAAAGATATTTTATTCTCTACCACAGCTAGTGGCTTTAGATTTTTTTTTCTTCTTGATTTTCCTATATTTTGGGATAACTTGGCAATCAGATAGCAATTCCACAGAAATTAGAATAGGCTGCAGAATTTGGCATTAGTGTTTTGTGGAAATTAGAAGGCATTGTTGCATGTCTGTGTATAAATTCTAGCTACACTATTTCTGTCTATACTACAGGAAATTATGGCCCCCACAGCTTTCAAATGTGTTCAGCTTGCTTCCCAGGAGCTCAAGTTACTGTCTTGTGAGGAGCAGCTAGTCTTATGAGGAGGACTGAGGTTCCTGGGGTTGTTTAGCCTGGAGAAAAGGAGGCTCAGGAGACCTTCTCGCTCTCCAAAATTCCCTGAAAGGAGGGTATAGCCAGGTGGGGATCACTCATTCCTCCCAGATAGCAAGTGGCAGGATTGGAGGAAATGGCCTCAAGGTGCACCAGGGGAGGTTTAGATTGGATATTAGGGAAAATTTATCCTCTGAAAGAGTGATCAGGCATTGGAACAAGCTCCCTAGGGTGGTAGTAAAATCACCATGCCCAAAAGTCTTCAAAAGGTATGTGAATGTGGCACTTGGGGATGTGGTGATCAAGGTGGTGCTAGGTTAGTGGATGGATTTGATGATCTTAGAGGTCTTTTCCAACCTTAATGATTCCATGATTCAACAAGGGATTGTTAATTGCCTTTGTGACTCAGAAATGGTTAATTACTCAGCCCAGTTTCCTTGGTAGCAGTAATAATGATCTGGCTGTATTTATACAAGCAGAATGTAATATCAATGAATAATTATTTTCATTGCATTGTTTGTCAAATATTAAAATAACTCCTGGCACATCTGGGAAAAGTGTTAAATGTCCTCAAAGTTATACCTCAGAAAACATGGTAAATAACATTTGCTTTCTGAAAACAAAGCAAGTCAAGGAGCCAATCCAAACTGACTGAATGGGAATGGAAAGCAGTAAACCACAAGTGGTACAGATAGAATGGAATACAAGACAAGAAACAGGCTGAAGATATAAAACTATTTTTGTTAAGGAAGCTAAAGGCAGTTACACAATTTCTGTGGCTGCAATGAGAGGAAAAATGTGATTAGATGGAAGTCCTTTTTACATCCCAGGAGCAGCAGCTACAAGGGAATATGCTAGTTTAGATACACAGATGCAAGTATCAGAGAAGGACTCAAATAACACTATAAGCAGTTTTTCCTAAATGCTTTTCTGAGTGCAATACTGTTACTAGCCAATGTGATGTCACCCTTGGGTAAATAAAAAGAAGAAAATGGAAAGAAATGGAAATGTGGTCCAAGATGTTACAGCGCTAATAAGATACTTGCTAGAATTTTATCTAAGTCACTATTTTAAGACGGGTGTGGAAACAGCGGGGAACATGAAAAAGAAGAAAACATGAAAAAATTGATCCTTCCCAAAACAGGCTAAAGGATCTCAATCTATTTCATTTGCTGAATGGGTGGATTTGATTACAGGACTTGTGTTCCTTCTTTAAGGGAAAACATGAAGGTTTTCTTCCAATTCACTAGAAAATGTTTAAAATTACTCAGTGAGATGAAAGCAGAAATCAGATAAGTTAGCACCACTTCACAGTGAGAGTAAAATTAGAGAACCTTATAATTCTTAAAATGAAATTAGATAACCTTCTTTAAAGATCTGCCTTAAATATGACTTCTGGGAGACACCCTGAGCCCTGTGCTTGCAGGGGCCTGACTACCTCATTCCTTCTGACCCTGCTGTCAATGAAAAAATGAAAATGAAAATGTCTCATTTACTCTTTTAATGGGTTGCAGCCAGAACAGAGTAAGATCAGCATTGCTTTCAACAGGCTTCTAATGCTTCCTGATCAATATGAAGGTAATAGTTCTCATTATTGTCTTAATGACTTGTCATCTATAGCTATAGATGTATAATAGCTATAATTAAATGCTCATATATATTGATATGTACATATACTTATAAAATATGTATGGATATATATAATACTGAAAATGTCCCTGCCCAAGGCAGGAGATTTGGAACTAGATGATTTTTAGGGTCCTTTTCAACCGAAGCCATTCTATGATTCTGTGATTCTATGAATGGGATCAAGTCTCTTTTTGATTTTTTTTTGCACATTGCAAAATGTAGTGTGTACCCCATGAAAATATGAAGTATTAGATTTAAAACTAAGAATCTCTGCTCCTGATGTAGTGTGTAATTATGCTGCACAAATGTACAATTATACATGTTATGCACTCCTGGAAGATAAATCTATCAATGGATAGTAAACAAAGTGATCTAAATATTGTGATTATATATGTATTTTCTTTTTTTTTTTCCCCTAAAATCCTTGCTAAATATTCATTTGAATCAGAAGACTAGATTACATGTTTCTGTGATCCAGGTCAGTAGCCATTCTGTCTTTAAACCTCATATTTTAAGATTATCTAGTTGATCGCAAGGTTCAGGAAGGACTATTTTCCATCATAATACAAGCTGAATTTGTATCCTCAGAAATTATATTTCCCCCTTTCCTTTAAAACACCAATGTTGAATGAGGTTGGAGACAGCATGTCAGATTGAGTAGGCCAATGCTTTAAGGGGGTATTGAGAATCCTCTGCTTTAAATTCTTGGCTGGTACATCTTAGCTAGCTAGTGAGGATTAAATATATCATGAGACTTGGGGACAGGACTGAATTTTCCACAAGTCAGATTAGAAGGAAGCTTGGGATTTTTTTCAGGCTTTATTATAGCTTGGACTATGGATAATTTCTTACCTAATCAATTCCTTGTTATTATTGAAGCCCAAGGTAACACCTTTGTCTTTTCTATCCCCTACCTATGGCACTTAATAATTTAGTTTTTCATGGGCTGAAATTATGTAGTTTAGCTCAAATTACTGGGCTCAGTGCAAGGTAAATGGAAGAAAATTAATGTCTTGTACTACAGAGCTCAATATGAGGTGTCTAGTCATTCTGGTATTAAACCTAAAACATTGCCTTAGCAAATTAATTTGGTCTGAAAAGTTAAAAGTGGAAGGAATTTCAGAAAGGTTGTGGAGAGTTTTCCTACAAACTTTAAAACTGAGTGTTAATTTTTGTTTTGTTCTGTTTCTATTTTGTGACTCAGTTTGAAATCAAAAGCTTTCTCTAATGTTTTCTGTAAATTTTTCTTTCAAATTTTCCATTTAGTTAAATGTACCTGAACCTTTAGGTCCAGAATATGTAATTCATTGTTAACAAAAATGTCTTTTGAATGTGTTGTTCATTTTAGGGATAATTTGGGGCCAACCCTGCTATCAATAGTTGAAGGAGAATTACCCATCTACTCCTCGGACAGTTAGCGTCATTTTGGCCACTGCGTAGTGGGACCAGGATGAGTTTTCTCATTGCTGTCATTCTTTGCCATGACAGTATATATTTATGATTATTTAAGTTGTAAGGTCTTTATATATCATAATATTAACTGTGCTGACTCTGCCTACCCAATAAAGAAAGCTTTGAGGGAGGGAAAGAGGGAATCCTTTGTTCCCAGGCTTGGTGATACATAGTGCCTGACTCCCCTAGAGCAGATGTCTTCTGGAGCTTGTGTATCTGCCCTGGGGACCTAGAACAATGGCGCCTTTTAAAAATTGGTTTTCAATACAAAATACCAGTGCTCACAGTGCTGCAGTCCAGTTCCTTTTACAAGTGAGCCACAGCATCAGCAGGAAATGGGGTCTGTGTGAGATGTGCTCAGCACATGGGATGAGCTGGAGGACATATCCTTCTGGCACAATGCTGGGTACCTGGTTTAATATTTCCCCAGCTGGAATTCCAGTTTCAGCTCAAGGAGAACAAATGGGGTTTCATCTCTTTTTTTCCCAAAAAATGCTGTGAGATATTTAGAACCTTGTACTATCCCAACCTGGGATCAGCAAGTGAGGAGAGGAATTAAACCATAGGGAAGAAGCCAGTGTTGATTGTTTCCCTGCTTGGATGGAGGAGACAAGTAGCTGGAAAAGAAGCAGCATTCAAAGATAGCTCAGGTCCTATTCTGGGTTGTTTTTTTTCTTTTCCTTTCCACATAAGAAGCTAAATATAACATGGAAAACTCAGTGATGGGTTAAAATTCTTGCCGTCGTAAGGAGGAGTAGCCATCTCATAGTTTGTGGATATTGTCTTGATCCTGTGTCACAGTGGACCACAGTAAAATGCCTTCATCCACCTTTGTTCCCACTCTCCATCAAGGAGGCAAGCACAGTTTGGGAACTCAGCTCATTCTGTATCCATTGGTTGGTTGTGAATTTGTATTAAAGAACTAGCTCCAAAATAAAGGGTAACATGTTTTGGAAGGAGAAGGCTGGAGTTCAAGCATTGGTGTATTTTGTATCAGAAAATTACCATGGTTTTGCCTAATGTTTAGCAAAACTGGTTCATTTCAGTCAATTTTAGAATTGATTGAAGATATACAGCACAATTGTAGTATAATAAATAAAAATAACAGTATCTGTTTTTGACATATTTAAGGTAAAGGATAATAAGATTTTTTTTTTTGGTGTTGCCAAGATTTTAAGTTCAATCACCAGTGTGCACACCTAGGGGATATTCAATAGGTGTAGTAAAAGTTAATTAAATTTAAGCATGTTATGATAGCTTGATTTGTTCCAATAAGGACACGTAGCCTGAAATGTATCTGAGGAAGGAACTCATACCTTTCTCAAGGGATTGGGAAACCAGTATGGGATGTATGGCCACAAGAATATGTGGCTTCCTATGGCAGTTGTATAAGAAAAAAACTTACACATAGTGTTTGGTGAATGAACTACTTATTCTGTGTCACTTTGGAAATGTTTGTTTGGATCAGATTAAACTTGCAATAGCATTTAAGCAACTGAGTGTCAAGATTAATTGTTTAAACCACCTCCATGGCTCCCTAATCTTGGGCATAGTGAAAGAGCTGTAAAAGCCCTAGTTTTTGCCCATAGTCAATGTGTATGTGTGTGCCTGTTTCTGACAGGACCTTCATGTAGCTTTGCCATCTCTTCCACTCCAGTGTCATCTTCCCTCCTGGAATAATTGTTGGAGCTGGCTGGCTTTCTTTAGATGGAAATTATTCGATTGCACAGAGTCACAATTATTCTTCTGCTTGAAGTCTTCTGCTTGAGTTCTGTTTGAACACAGCCGTAGAAAAATCTGAGGAGAGAAGCAAATGTAAAATTTCCCAATCCTGGAGAGCATAGGCACTTACTTTTACAAGGGAGCCACAGCATCAGCTGCCCTGCTGGTTCTGGGCTTCACCCCAGCAGTCCTGAGCCCCGAAGCAGACAGCAAAGTCTACAACTACTCTTTGTTTCACATCTATGCTATTAGAGCATGCTCCAGAACCCAGAAGATGCCATGTCCCCTTCTTTAAAGAGGGGCACAGAATTGGAGAAAGGGACTTAAAGCCTCATTCAGTATGTCAGAGTGAATATTTGTGAGTGTATAGGTGTGTAGAATAGCTCATAACCACTAACCTGTGTTAGTGGTTACTTTGGCAAGTAACCACCTAGTCTGAGACCAAAGATGAAACCAAACTGAGCTATTAGATGGAAGCACCTTGTTTCCATAAGCTCATGCACCTCATGTCTAGTCAAGGTAACTTGGCTACCTGAAGGAATTAGTCAGAGAAGTCCAGGTTCTATCCACAGCAGGATGGAGGTATGAAATAAGTAGGTGGGCTTAGTGCAGCATCTAGTGGACAAGTGTCCACATCACAAAAAACCCTTGTGTTTCTGGCTGATAAGAAGGAAAAATCAGCAAAGGACCAAAGAACCATAGAGTAGAGCAAAATCCAATTTAGCTGTAAGAAGCATTGCTCTTCCTAATGAGGCACACGGGCTAATGAAAGGAACTCATCGTAATATCGTCCATTTTATAAATGTGAAATACACAGATAGGGAACCTGAGGCAATGTAGATTGACTTAAGTCAAAGTGAATTAAATCACTGGTCAGAAACATGAATTTAATCAAAAGCATGAAATTTTAAGTTAAACTGTCTTTTTTTTTTTTTTAGTTTTGTATGCATTTTATGTCCTAAGGAATCTTTCACAATTACTGGTCTAGTGACTTAATGTAATGCTGTGCAGACAGACAAAGTTTTTAAAGAAAATTTGGTTTTCCATATTTCCTAGAGGGAAGGATCTACTGATACTCACACATCCATTGAATAAATTTGATCACTTATAAGATATTTTCTCTGTCTTAATTTTTTGATTTTAAAATTAGATTTGAATTTAACTGGTGACTAATTCATTAGAAAGATGGTGAATTGAAAATCTGATGTGTTGGTGTGTACACAGAAAAAAAAGGTAATCTGTGCGATTTTCAAAACCACTGAGCAGCCAAGCACTTCCCTTTCAATACTACCAGTGTAGCTGAACTAAAGCAGACCTGGGAGCTAGTCTTGGTAGATATTTTTCAAAGTCTTATGTTTTTAGGCACTTTCAAAAGTGGGTCATTTGTTCTTTAAATTTTAGTTACTGTAGCTCTCATATTCTCCTATCTTACTTCTATTTGTAAGTTATAAAAGGAGATCAGCATGTTGGCTAATTAATTTCTGAGTTATTTTCTCAGATTTCAGTGGATTAATTCACAGGATGAAAATATTCCTGTTAAATCTGATAATAAATGAAAACTCAAATGAAGGCAAATGCTTATTTACACAACAAAAGCAGAAAGTAATGGCCTTTGGAAAACATGTAAATATTTGCATACAGTCTTTTGTAAAAAGTACAATACAGAGTAATTTAACATATTTATGAAGATCAAGCTGTTGTAAAAAAAGCAGCATTTTCTCAGTTTCAGCTGTGCCATTGTGGGAGAAGGTAGCACTCCTTAACTCGTTCAAATCTGGGAATTAATAATTGTTGCAATACACTTTCTTATATCTTTAATTGGTTGTAATAATTGTAGTAAGCCCAGGTTTAGCATAAACTGTTGTGTGTTTGAATTTTAAATGTAATAATTTATTACATTTTAATTCTTAACAGATCTGCTTTCAAAAAGTTGCAGGGTTTGCATTTTTAGATTGAAAATATTGAACAACCCTGCTGAGCACAGGGCTGTTACGGATCAGTGCCTCCTTTTCCCCATATCTTGTCCCTGGATGCAAAGTCTCTCCTCACCAAGGCCCCAGGCACACATCAAACATCATCACCATCTTCCCTCAGGCATGGGCAAACCCACTGCCTGCAAGAGGGAATTTTATGGTGGAGGCTATATAGAGGTTGATTCCTGTTTTCTTTCCCTCCTCCTCTCACCTGTGAGCACCAGTGCGTGGTGTTCACTGGTTTATTTGGCACCTCCAGGGAACAGACTGCGCTCATGGGTGCTCAGCTCAGGTTGCCCCTCTCATTCCCTACCAACGTGCTTTTGATTGTGTGCCACTTGTACCATTTCTTTTTCCTCATTTGTGCCTTTGTTGGTTTTGTCCTTCCATCCTTTCTCTCCCAGGGAGCTTTTCTGGTGCAGTAACAGTAGGACAGTTTGTTTATGGAAAGAGCGTATGACTGTGGTTGCTTTCTATTATCCTCCCGATCTCTACAAATCTCATCCTGAATTACATTCTGTTTGTAATCCAGCTTCTTCTAGGTCATCCACGATGTTGTTAAAATGCAGTGGTGTCCATACATCTGCATTTTATTACCCAGTCAAGGCCATGGTTGCCATAAACCTATAATAAAATGAATAGTCATGTAAATGAGAAGTATCCATGGGTATAATTTTAAGACTTTTAACCTGCCTCCTTTTGTATCCAGGTTTCTGGACAGCTAGATAAGGCACAAACTAGTTGAATGACCAGACTTGGAGGGCACTGGTTAGTGGGTCACCCTCTACCTTGATGGCAAGCATATCAAAAATCTATTCTAGGATCTTTGCTCTTTATCAATTGGTCTCTAGCAGAGTCTGGGGATGGGGAGCACATGCTCATCAGGTCAGCAAACACCACAATGCAGGGAGAACTTGACATGCTTAAAGGCATGGCTGCCATCTACAGACCTGGATGGTATAGAGAATAAGGCCAACTAAAACTTCATTAAATTCAATGTATATAAAGAGGAGCAGAGCCAGGCTATCCGGGGAAGTGGTTACTTTCCTCTTCTCAAAGCTTGTTAAACCCCATGCATCTTCCAGTACAAAGCAGATGTTTATTAAATACAAGCAAGTTTAGGAGATGCCCACTGAGATGATCAGAGCTGGAGCACTTTCCTTTTGAGGGGCTACAAAGACCAAGCCTCATTCAGCCTTCAGGAAGGAATAGCTTCAAGAGCAAATAATCACTGACCTGAATGGCACATGGTGGAAGGATGAGGGGTAATTTTCCTAGATTGAAATGAGAGAGGTTCAGTATGGACGTAAGGACGCATGGTTCATGCTGCAACAGCCCAACAGTGGGCCAGGTTTCCCAGAGACGCAGTGCAATCTCCATCCTTGGAATCTTTCTGGACTTAACTGAAAAAAGCCCTGAGCAACCTCTTCTGCCTTCATAGTTGATCCTGCTTTAAGGGGAAGTTTGGACCAAGGGCTGCCTGAGTTCCCTTCCAACATGAATTATCCTGAGATTCTGTGATCTACATTTTTCCTCATTAAATAATGCATGGCATAGAACATTCCTTGCTCCAAGTAAAAACATCCTAGTCTTCTATCTTCCTTTCTGTATAAAAAAAGAAACATTCTTAGAACTGTCAGATGAGAAATGTGTCTGTACTGAAAAAATGGCAATATATTGCTTTGTGCAAGATAGCTGTAAGGAATCTCTACAGAAATATCTAGTATCAGGAACGGTCAGTTCATAACTGTGTTCCTCTGTCTCAAGATATTTCTCAGGTTTTTCAGTAGAACAGAGTAGCAGAATTTAAAATCAACCCTCCTTTGGATGTTTCTAATATAGCCCTCCTTAGAGGATGTTTCTAACCCGCCTAATTGCACAGAAATGCTTTAAAATATGATCCATGTGCATCCTGAGATCTCAAATAAGAGGGACTGATTATGGGTGGAGTTTCCACTTCTGCTTGAACTCCTCTCTAGGGCAAAGTTTCAACTTGTTGATACCACTGCATCGAAACCTGCCCAAGAGCAGTTGGTGGGAGGCTCCAGATGGGAGTTTCTGGCTGTGATTCTCATAATGGATCAGCAGCCACAGTAGTAGATGTAATTCTCCCACGGCTCCTGAATCCTGTTCAGCAATTCCTCTTTATGTTCCTGTGCCAAGATCTGACACAAGCTTCATGATATTCTGGCAGAGATGGGATGTGCCAGCAGAGAGGGAAGAGAAGGGTGCCTGGCACATGGAGGGATAGGTACAGGTAGCAGGAAGGAACAGCTGACAGAGCCTCGGGATGTCAACCTACCCTCTGCACCATCACCTTCAGTTACACAAGTCCTGTAAATAGTTCTCTTAATTTAAAGACAGCTCAGGTTTACAAATGTGAGGAACTCCCAAATGGTTGTTATCCAAATATAGGACATGAAGTGGTGAGGAATCCTAGGGGCAACCAGTTTATCCTAGAAAAGCAATTTTTACCAGTAGCCAGAAATCTCATATGGGTGTTAGAGGGAGGTTCAGCTGTGGTTTGCCATTCTGACTTGGTGGTGAGGCAGTTTCCCACCTTTTGGCTCTTGTCAGTTCTCCAGCATGAGCCTGGCTCAGCCTGACAACTCCAATTTACAGAACAGCACCCTTTAAAGTTAGACAGTACCTAATTTCAATCTGCATAGATACGTGGAATATTAACACAAATATTTCCCATTAAAACCAAGTGCAGCTGTGTTTGTCCCTGGTACATAGATGGACAATTTGACTGTGCAAGCATTGTTAAACTCTGAGGAGCTGCATAAATGCTTCTTCTTTTAATATTTATTCTCATGTGCTAAATTGTTTAAATCTGTTGCTGCACATAAAGATCCAGCGAAGGAAGTAAAACTGAAGCCATATATTGGTGTTATCACTAGCAATATTCATCAAAAATACAAAAGCATCTTTTTGTGAGATACACCGGCAAGCATAAATTGTGTACTAATAGTTCAGCAATTTCTTTATTACTTCTCTGCCACAACTATAAAATAAGTTGTATATCAGACTGCTGCCAGAAACAAGCACAATTTCAGGTAAACAGCTGTCTAAGTACTCTTCCAGGAAATTTATGTAACTTTAGCTCCTTCCTATGGCTGAAAATGCAATAGTCTAAAACAGACACCACTATTGCACATCCTTAGGAATAAAAGTATAATTATTGGTTGTGGCTGGCAGTTTATCTTATTCAGAAAAGTGGTTTCCAATTAAAATAATAGAATTCCAGCAATTCACTATTTCTGTTAATCATCCAGAGTAAAACAAGAATTTAGATTCACAGCTGAATGAATTGTTTTCTTTAAACACTGTAATTTTTAATAATACCTGAAGATGAGTTACCTATATTTTAATTAATATATAGATAAATATGTATTTTTCACCTCTCCAGAACAATTTTCAGTGGACTGACTTTGATTACTAAGCCTTTGGGGGTGGCATTTTCATCTCACACAGTATAGCACAAATTTAATTTGCAGCAATCACTAAATAAAAGACAGAAAATTGTGACTGAGATTCTAACATTGGCTGCATGTACATGGACATTAACCTTTGAGAAACATGGGAAAGTTCATATGTTAGGAAGTGGCAGAAATAAACTGAGGGAGGTATTTATGAGAGGAAAAAGATCTTTAAAATTATAATACTGGAACAGAGGTAATAATAACAAAAGCTGAAGACCACAGTCCTGCACATTCCTCTACCTATTTGAACTCATGGTCAAGTGACATCACACGTCTGTTGAGCATGTGATTGACTGTGTCTGTGCTTTTTTCCTGTGAAAAATGTGAGGGAATTTAATTTCATTTCCAGTAAAAGAGGAGTTTCCATAGATTAACAGTAAACATATGGGAGCAATTTATTTGAGGCAAAATCAATTGCTAAATTAAGGTAATTTGTCAATCAGCCTGACCCTTGAGTGTTCTCAGGCTGAAGGCAGTCACAACAGGGTACTCTAGCAAACTACCTTTGCTGAAGAGGGCTCTTGGTGTTTGAATGTCCCAGAACAAGACAAGAGTAATGTCAGAGAATCACAGAATCATAGAATTATAGAATAGAATAGATTGGAAGAAACCTTTAAATGACATCTACTCCAACCCTTCTACAATGTTCAGGGACATCTCTGACCACACCCACTTTTTCAGAGCCCTCTCCATCTTGATCTTGAATGTTTCCAGGGATGGGGCATCTACCATCCCTCTGAACAAACTGTGCCACTCTCCTTTGTAAAAATCTTCCTTACATCTAACTTAAACTATGGCTCCTTCAGTTTAAAACCATTACCCTTAGTCCTATGCCATTTTGAGCAAAGGATTAGTGATAAACACCATTCTCTAGTCCTGGAGATTCTGATTGCCATCTCTCAGCTGCCTCCTAGGATTTGATTGCAATTCCTTCTTATGTATGGGGACCCATTGTCATCAAAATCCAGTGTAAGTGTCTCCATGTATATCTTTAGCTTCCCAGCTAATTCAAAGGGCCTTGTCCTCTGTACATGTTGCATAATGTAAATTCACTCTTTGACTGACTTTTGGAGCCAAACAAACATTTTGGGGCACATCCCATGACACAAAAATTGCTAGAGAAGAAAGTGCACAGTCTGGAAACTACAGAGTTGTCCAGCACCATCCCAGGATGTTTAGGATCCCCATACACCCACAGAAGAAGCATGGATTTCTAGTGTCATGGAAACCTGTGGAAGATCAGACAGCTACAGAAGCTGAGCTGGATAGTGCTGCTGACCTCTTGGCCCTGGGACAGTGGAAGGTGTGGGAGAGATAAACTCAAGGAAAGAACAGAAGTGAAGACGTCATGTCTGGTCAGTCTAACGGCTCTGACAAGAGAGAATGTAACAAGGACATTGCTAACACAAAAGAATGTAACAAGGACCTGATAACCAAAAAGATTGCATTGCTATGGGAACACAGGGGCAAAGGGGTCCCAGTGGAAAATTCAGCATTGAACTTAGAGAACTATAAATAATATGAGTGAGTTGTGTAATAAACTGGCTTTGCTAGTATAGCATGGTCCATGTCTTTCAATCCCCACAGAAACCCAAGATCAAGCGCTTTGGATGTGGCCTGTGTGAGTTGCAGGGGAAGAGCCCTGAAGAGGTTTCCTTATGAAGTATGCTGAATTTCTTGGCCTGAGTTAGATGCAGTTGGACATAAATTTTTTGTAAGCATCTAGAGCATGTCTAGAAATCATAAACTTAACCACAATCTTTTTTCATTGTCCAGACACTGAGTCTTGCCTTGATTTAATTACTTAAGAATTTATCAGGATTCTTTAATTTGTACCTGGAACCATTGTCTAGGCCGATACCTGGTAGCAAAAAGTGATGACCATCATATCTATAATTCAGAAATATCTAAATAACCTTCTGGGTGACCACAAGTCCATCAGTTCTTTTGGTGATTTTTTTCTCAATTGTAGAGTGCTTAATTTCCATCATTCCTTACATGACTTTCATGGTCACCTATTCCATAAAAATACATTAAATACAGGAAAAGAGTACATAAAATTTTCTCATTATTCCCATAAAGGAATAATTTACTTAACTGAAAAAAATGTAGTTGATACTCTAAGTAATGCTGTTCTTGAGAATCAACCCTAATCTCCACTATGAAGCGATAAATGAGTGCTAAAGGCTAAGTAGATTATCCCAGGAAAGTCTCCTTGAAAGTCATTTAACAGCTAATCATATGTTAAGGTCAAACGTTTCCAGTTTCTCATGGCAAAAAAGCAGGCATCCGGCCTGATTTTCCTATTCTGAAACAATTTTAGGAGTATATCCAAATTGAAGGATTCTGCAAATGACCCCTCAGAAATAACCCTTCTCTGACATTTTTCCTGATTTTGATTTTATCTCAATTTGATTTGGCCAGTATCTGCCCCAAGGAGAACAGAGGCCTCACATATTTGGGAGAAATAGGGCACATTGTTTTCTTTTTGCTTGGCTCACATAAAAGCCTGACTATAACACCTACCCTGCCCCAAAATAATTTTGCAACATGGTTGAGGGGGAAAGAGCATGGAGCTCTGGGACACACGTGGGCTATGTTCAGTCTCCAGTTCATCTTCATTTCTTCAGTCTCCTTAAGCTCTATATTAAAGATCATCCTAACAACACTTACTGCATTTTAATGTGAAGACAATCTAAGATAACTGTCCTGAAAATTTTAAGCAGCTCCATGAGGGAAGTCTACAGTCAGAGGAAGTGATTTGGGCAGTCCTAGAGGCGTGGCTGGCACAACCCGTTTTCCATTTTAACTCACTTTTCCACACTCTATAGTCATGCCTCAGGGGAATCATATTTCATAACGAGAAGCTGAACACTATAAAAGAGTGTGATTGCATCATGATCTGTCTTGAAACCTATATTTTTTCTTTTCGTGAATGAGAGCACTTTCCTTCCAGAGTGGAAAGAAGCGCATGAATGTAGGCAAAGATGATGACTCACAGCTGTAAAATCTCTCACATGCATAATATTCATGAGCATGAAGACCTGACTGCATGTGGCTTCAGTTCTTGTAGGTGTGTACAAGCCAGCTGGGGCACTGATAGTGCTTTTTGCGAGGCAGCCCAGTGATGAGCACAGGCTGTAAAACCTGCTCAAGCAGCAGTGCAAGGCTTTGGGTGGCCAGCCCTTACTGCGTAATGGTTCCATGTCTATATTGTTTGCTGTCCTTTCTCTTAAGCCAGTTTATCTCCCCAGCTGGCATCTATTTTTTTTATTTGCACTGTAATCCTGACTCTGACTGGTACAGCTATATTTTCTAAGGTTTTGTTAAAAGATATATTTGAAAAGTACTTTGGTCTAAACAATAAGTAAGAATGAAAAGAGATTGTGACTTTGCAGAGCTGTGAAGTGGGGCAGGTCAACAACAGGGGAAAGGGAAAGAATGGGAGAAGGATACTACTTCATTCCTTTTAACAGCAAATGATGAAATTATTCACCCATTTTCCATATGAAGGAAGGAAATTGGTAGTTTTCACATTACAGGAAGCTTTTAAAATGACATATTTAATCAGTAAAGTGACCTTAGAAATCTGAAAAGTAAGAGAGGCATCCTCTGTCTTTGCTGAGGTAGAGGAAGGAGCTGGAAGAGCCTGCCAGGGTTAGTGAGGATCAAACAAGACATTCCAGACAGCTGGGTTGTTGTGTAAAACCACATTAAACCACACAGACTTTCCTGTCACACCATGAGCTGGTCAAGGCAGCGATGCTTGCTTCTATATTTGTTTATTTATTCAATTTACAAGACACTTTGGTCAGCACACTCCCTTAGGGCACGTATAATAAAAACAGTATATCAATTAAATAGCGATGCTTGCAGCATTGACAGAGTGCCTAACGAAGGACTTTGAATTCCTTTAGGCCTGTCCCTTTGGGGAATACTCAGCTTGTAGCTCTCACACATCTGGAAGGTTTGGAGGAAAAAACAGGCTGCCTGAATACATGGATGTACCTTGAAGCACAATTGGAGGACAACAGGAGTTTCAGCTGTTATCTTATTGCTGTAAGGGAAGAGAATTCTCCAGTTTGGAGCCCTGCATGAGAGAAACCTGAGATTTTTAAATCTAGTTATGTACTACAATCACAAGTAGGCCCTAGTGGGTGTTCTTACTTGCCCTGTTTTTTAATTTTAATTTCAAACTTGTTCAGCCTACAAGGGAAAATCCCACGAGGTACCAGAATGCATCTATCTAACTAAAAATCTGGGCCTGGGTTGAGTACTGCTACAGCATCAACAACCTGGCAGAGGGGCAGCCTCTGAGGTATTTTTTATAGCTCTTTGGTCAAGCACTCTAAGAGCTAAAAATGTGATGGTTATTAAGGGTCCACCATAGAACAAAAATATGGTCTGAAGAGAATAAAGAGCAAACCGAACAAACCTCTTGTACTACTCAGTTAATACCAGCTCCAAGCCATGTGACATGTCCCATGTCCCTGCTTCCTACCTGTTGTCTCCATTTTATGGAGTGGCCAGTGGCCACAGAAGGAAAAACTCAGGACAACTGTTCTGTTTTCCTAATGGCAGTTTTTGTAGGGTGGTGATGGATCTAGACAAGGGGTCCCATCTTGTCCTTCAGGTCATGCAGACTAAGTGGTCCTGGACAAGGAAAGTTTTATATTTCTTTTCAGACCCTGACTCTCTGCCAGCAGGACCACAGGAATCCATGGGGAAGCCACAGCCTGTCTAGATGCATGAAAAGAAGCCGTCAAAATCTGATTAAACCTGACTCTAGACTTTTCTTCTGAGATATCTTTAGTCATAAAAGCCACCATTATCCTAAGGATTGGTGATTTGTTGTGCCTGTTTTATAGCATTTCCAACTTGAAATACCCCTGAGGTTGGCTTTCAAAAGCAGATGTTCACTCTTATTTACAAGCAGAATACAGATGTTCTGCGCTGTCAGAGTCAGAGGAACCTATAGGTGCACCAGAAAAATCAGGCCAAGAGTCTTTCGGTCCAGGCACCCTAAAATCATGAGCTACTTCTACAGCAGGTGACATTAGCTCAGGTTATTTTCTGCACCTGTAAATCTTGACAGGTGATGTTTATTTGCTGAAAGGGTGTTTGCAAAGCTCAATTAGCTAATGCCTATAAAGTGCTCTGCAGAGATCTGGCACAACCTCTGCTGGGGGCATAGCACTCCCCTTCCTTGCCAGGCTCAATGGGAGCACTGTTGCTTTAAAAAGGGAGCTTGTCCAAGCTCTCCTCCTCCACTGGATCTAAGATGGATGCTCCTGCTGCAGCAGAGCCTGTGAGCAGACTTTGCCCAGCCTGCTTTTTTTGTTTTTCCTGGAAGCTTGCTCCAGACAAGTCAGCTGCATTGCAGACTGAGCAGAAGCAGGAGGGCAGCTCTCCCCAGGTAAGCTACCACTGCCCCAAAGCTGCACATTCCCACACCTGGATGGGGCAGCACCAAGGATGCTGCCATCCTGAGAATTATGGTTCTCTCCGTCCGTCTGTCTGGCTGACTCACAACAGCTCTCAGCCAGGCAAGAGTCAAACAGCTCTGGTCCTGGGCTCTTTTGTGCTCTTTTCCTGGGTGACTGGTGTGAATTTAATTATGAGGAGGACAGGGAGGTTCCTGTTCCACAGCCAAAGCTGAGCTTGTGCCTGTTCCTTTGTGTTAGCATCGCTTCCATGTTGGCATTTCTGAATGTGCCTGTGGCACCATGGTCTTGGGGCCATGCTGTGCCTGGCAGCAGCCCCTTCAGCCTGTGCTGGATGAGGAGATGGTCTTCAGTCACCACACAGAGCTGGGGGCTGGCTCAGGAGGGTTCTGCAGGCTCTCGTAGGCCTGCAGTCACTGGGAGCAGTTTAAGCTCTGTTGGCTCCTTTCCCTCAGGAGCGCATTGATTTTGCACTAAGCTCCTCATCTTTGAGGCATTAAAAATGTCATTGGTAGAGGACTGTGCACTGGGCCCTCCTATAACTCTCTTAAGTTTGCCTTTATTTTGCCTTATTATTCCCATGGACTCTTTGGAGGACACATTCCCTTTATAAAACATCATTTTAGGAAGGTCTTTCCTTTCCCCTTCCCCAGGGTGGTAGACGTTGGAGGTAGGAGACATTCCCAATCAACACAGAGTTGGAGGTGTGCTTTTCCTTAATGTCTTCCATTTACAGAACTGTTCCCTTTGGCCAGCAGTGTCAGACCCTGTTTGTACCCTCTAGCCCCAGGGATAGAGAGTGTTTGGGCAGTGCTGTCAGGGTGAAAAGTCTCTGCCCTGGCTTTAGAAGGCATTCTAGAAAGAGAAAGGTGCTGTAAAGGGACAGTGGTCTGTGCTGACTGGGAAGGATTGTTGTCACTAGCCCTGTGCTTCTCCCTGGACATGCCCCAGCAAAGAGGGTCAAGCCAGAACTGTGAGCACCAAGGGAGCTCTGTGACTGAGAGTGCCTGGTCCAGAGGCTCCTATGAATGAGAGAATTGATAGGATTCCCAGGCAACCCAGAATTAAACTTGCTTCTCCTCCCAAGGATTTTTTGTGAGCCACGTGGCTTTACAGCTCATATATAAGGCCATGGGAATGGGCATCAGCCCATGGAGGTAGAGAGAAGCTGCTGTCTGTGCCACATATACAAAAGCAATACCCTTACAGCCTTCCCTGGGTAACCTTTTCTTTTTCTACTGTGAAGAACTGGTCAGGTTACCAAGAAAGACACACAGGAACTGTTGAGAGAAGAAAAAGTCTTTCAGAAATCTTTTTGTTCAGCCAGGTGGCTCCTCTGTTTGGGTTGGAGTCAAGGGCAGCTCTCCCTACAAAAAGGCAATGGTGGGCATTGATGATTTTTCCTTGTTGACAGTGTTTTTTTCCCAAATGTGGGATGGATATATTTAGTAGAGGGATCTGCAGCCTCTGTTCCCCTAAATACACCTAAGGAGATCCTGTGTGTCCACTGTGTCCAAGATCCATGGTCTGTCCTTAGCATGGTGAGTTTAGAAATGCCAGCAAACAGAGAGCCAAAGTAGATGATGTCATATAGATGCTTTTGCTACACTTTTGGTGGAAAACTTGATATAGAATTTAGCTGGAACCACAACTGTATTTCTTATTTGTGAGTTTTTCTTGGGTTTGGGTTGGTTTTTTTTTTTTGGTTTTTTTTTTTTTTTTAATGGAATCAGAATTTCATAGCTGAAAAACCATTAAATGCCAAAAGCTGTGAGGATAGTGGCATTTGCCAGAAATGAGAACAGAATTTCCTGTTACAAGAATCTGAAGGAAATCACTGACAATCTTCCTGTCTGCTAAGAAAATGCTCACTTTTAATGGCAACCAGCAAGTTGGGTACATTTATATGTAGAAAAACATTGTAAAAAACCAAAATCATTGTCCAAGTTCAAACATCTGGTAATCAGAACCTCCTCCTCTATGTGTCAGGGGGAATTTTTGAGTAAAATCTCACAGAGGAACCCAAAGGTGTTCTCCTGTTTCTAGCACATGTGGTGGCAGCCTGGGTTCAACTCTAGCATGAAATTGTCTATCTGCTTCTCCCAGCCAGAGTGCCTTCACCCTTATCTAGAGCAAATCTTGCACACTATAATAAGGAGCAAGTAATGTACGACTTTAAATGATAGGACTTAGATTTAGGCCTGGTCCACTTATTTTGCATTTATTTATTTATTTATGCCTGCAATTATAGCTCAGTTGAATGATATTTTTCAATCAGGATCACAGATTTTCTTTCAAAATGCTACTAATGTGGAAGATTCACTTCTCCAAAGTGTCAAATAGCCTGACCTTCTCATGAATTCTGATGTATCATCGGTTTTATTTTTACTTCTGCTTTCATCAAGCACTTTTCCTTTATGCTTATTATTTCTCTCTAAATAGTTGTACCATATGACACAAGAAATAGAGGCTGGGTTCTGGTGGTTCCTCTCTGAGGCTTCCAGCAGCAGTCTGAAAGTCTCAGTACAAGAGATGATCGTACAGGCACTGGTTTTCCTCCAAAAGCCAGTTATGGGAACCACATTTGAAAATTAATCCAGGGCCTTACAAAATACTTCCAGGAAATGGTCAAGGTAATAGTAATGGGTTTTTACTTGTGGGGTTTTTGGGGGTTATTAATTTGGTTTCAATTTTGTGGGGTTTTTTTTGGTGATTTTTTTATTTAGATCGTGAAAGGATTTCACACATAACTCTTAGAAATTGTTTTTTACTTGCCATCAGCTGGGTATAGTAGCTATCAACTTCCCATCTATGTGGGCCGTTAATGATCACCAACGTTTTAATTCTGTGTGATCCAAAGGCAATGAGATTTAAGTTGTGCATGTATCTCCCCAGAAACCAGTGATACATTTCTTGAAAGTGGATTTCCCCTTTGAAACTTTTTGGTGATGCAACATTCTGTGCCTCAGCTCGTCTAAATCCCAGGAAGAATTGCTTCAAAGTGCTTTTTTATTGAAGTCCATACCCTTCAGAACCGAAGAAATTATCAGAGGAATGTCATATGTAAAGCTCAACATAAATAAATGGCCTGAAAGCAATAACATGAAGTACAAATATGAAGTGTTGGATGTAGTAAGGGATATCCAATTGCACGAATACCAAATGTGTATTGATTAACCAGAAAGCAGGGAAAGGTGTAATGGTGTAGAAATGAATCCCAGAGTGAGTCTCCGGGAAAAATGAAAGGCTGTTGCAAAGCTAATGTAAAAAACTTGGACCATGTTTAGAGAAATATTCTAAGTGAGAGATAGGAGGAGTTTTTCTGCAGGGCAGTGTCACCATTGGGATGCTCACTTTGAGAGGGACAGGGAGATTTTAGAGGAAAACACCAAGGGCATTAGGGGTTTTACAGTGTATGAGCTATGGTGAAGTTTGAAAGAATTAAGCAGAACAAGTTGAGATAATCAGTGATCATGTTCAAATATATGGAAGCTGTTTTACAAGAATGGCTGAGATCTATTAAGCTACAACTTTTCATAACAGAAAAGAGACCAGCTAGAGAGGATGTACAACTCCTTTATAAAGTCATGAGTGACATGGAAAGGACGAATAGAAGTTAGTTGTTCCTTGTTCCTTCCATTGCAACCTTTTGAGAAAACTGGTCAAGGTATCAGGGCCAAGATTCAGAATAAACAAAAAAGATAGAATTGGAAGGCCAGAAAAAACTTTTCATCAATGGAAGTAGAATGGATTCGGGGGAGGCAGGAAAACAAATGGAAAATTCCTACCAATTCCTACGGCTTCTTACTGAGGGAGTCCTGCTTGCACTCAGGATGTGCGTGCAGAGCTTGTGACCACAAGGAGAGGTCCGTGGCCAAGCTGACGCCTCCATTCAATGCGTAAAGCAAAGATGTGTGAGGTGCAATAACTTCAGTATGCACTGACAAGCAGAGCTGGCCAGTTTAGTGAAAGCAACAGGGTATCAACACAAAATTCCCTGTAGACTAACCCCTCTTTTGTCCCAGCAGCCTGGGTAAATAGTGCAGCTCTTAGTCTTTGGTGAGTTCTAGCATGTGGTTGCTAAATTCATCATTTCAAGCTCGTTTAGGTGCATGTGTATTACACTATAAAAACCTGAAGGAATCAGTAGGCCTACATAGTGGCCTACATAGTGACATTAAAGTAAGGAATATATTTTCTAAATATTCTGTGTGCATGTTTCCACTCTGTGCCAGCAGGATCAGGCCTTTATTTCTCTTTAATTTGTCACAGAAAACCTTAAAAATGCTAATACACGATATAAATAGGAATCTTCAGATAAGTGGAGCTGTTTTATATCTGTTGAGGACTGTCAGCAATATGCTTGCTTTTCTCTTTCAAGCTGATATTTAATTAGAGCATTTTTCTCCCCTCTCTTATATTTTTGTTTTAAATTTATACCTGGCTGGAGAAGTGACTTAAAATAATTATATTCAGTTGGTAAATGATTTAACAGATCAAAATTATTTTCATAAATAATTCAGACAGTTTTTCACTAGTTACAAATGTAGAACTATGCAGGGAATGTGGCTCTTTATAATGTGTAAACACTTATGAACATGAGTACTTTCTGTAAGAGCATTCCCATTAACCTAAAAATCACTGTTATAGGATGGCATACTTAGAGATATGGGCATTTAATTGGAAGGCATTAATTCCATCTTCAGGTGGGGAGATTGAGTCATGTTTTCCAAGCTGCCTACCACATGTGAATTCTTGATGCATAGGTTTTTTCCAGAGCATCCAGTCTATCCTCTGCCTTTCTCTCTGCCTCCATGCTCAGATTTCAAGGCGCTTGAGGAGAACTTTCTATCCCCATGTCCCTGTCATCTCTTGGTGAAATGAACCAGCAGGGTCTGCTGTTGGCAGGAACCAACTGGTAGCTCATCCTTGTCTCCATACAGTGATTTGTGAAAATGAGATCAGTTGTCACAAGCCACTGAGTGACATGGAGCAGATGCTGCTCATGACAGTGGAATAGGTGGGTCCCAGCAGTCCCAATGACATCTCACAGGAGTGGCAAATCTGTTTCTACACAGCTGTCCCTGGAGCTCTCTGTTCCATCTCCACCCCAGTGGCCCTATTCATCTTCTCCTCATGGCAGGACCGGCCCAGACTTTGTCAGCTCCTTGAGCCTTTGGACACACACAAAAAAATTTGCCTTATCCCTGTTTCTAAAAGTACACATGAAAGTTAAATCTCATATTACCCCTTGGAACCAGTTCAAACACAGTTTTGCATGAGATGCATGAAGATCACAAATTAGCAGCTCTTGAGCTGGTATCTGGTGACTGTGGGGTCTTTCCTGGGCAGACTTCAATGATATGAGCTCACAGCCCAGAAGGTGGGACCATATCCTGGGCTGGAGTGAGGGAAGTGTGACCAGCAGGTTGAGGTAGGTGATCTCCCCAGCTACTCCACTGTGGTGAGACTCCCCCTGGAATGCTGCATCCAGCTCTGGGATTCCCAGTGAAGGAAAGGTGTGGGCCCATTGGAGCAAGTGCAAAAGTGATCAGAGGGTTGGGATGTCTCTCCTATGAGGAAAGGCTGAGAGTTTGGATTGCTGAGTCTGGAGAAGAGAAGGCTCTGTGCTGCTGCTTTTCAGTACTTTGAGCCCTGTATGAAATATGACAACAGAAATCTTCTCAGGTTCTGTTGTGATAGAACAAGGGGTAATGGTTTGCAACCAAAGCAGACTATATGTAGACTAGATATAAGGAATTTTTGTTTTCCAGTGGGGGTGGTGAAACACAGGCCCAGGTTGCCCAGAGAAGTGGCAGATGTCCCGTCCATGGAAACATCCTGGGCCAGGTTGGACAGGGCTTTGAGCAACTTGACCTGATTGAAAACATCCCTGCTTGTTGAAGGAGAGTTGAACTACATGGCCTTTAAAAGTTGCTTCCAACCCAAACCATTCTATGATTACTGTTCCAGAGGGAGATGGTTTTTCAGGCAAACTAAGCCCAGGCTTCTGATACTCACCGATAGACAAAAATCAGCAAAATGAAATTGATGTCCCATTGTATACCTCAAAATGGCCAGCTCACAGAAAGTGTACAATATATTGATACATCACAATATATTATATTACATTATATTGCTCAGGTGCTTGAAACCCCCAAAGTGGAGCCTCTCCAAAGATAGTACAGCTGTAAAGACTTTGGTTTAGACTGAGGTGTGAGACTGTTTTGTTCTTAAGGAACATGTGAGACAGTTATGTGCAATCATTTCTATTTTGATGGGGGATCTTTCAAGTTTGTTTTATATTTACTTTCTCTGGTTGCCTTTGTATGTGCTGCCTGTGGTGCAACGAGCCTTTTTGCTTTTTCTTTTATCTGATTCCTTGAAAAGACAACTTCTTTTTAATCACTGTCAGAGACAGGTTTTGTTTTTAAGAGTCTTGATTAGTATTCAGGGACTTGAGACAACAGCGAAGATGGTTTTGAATTCTAACATAAGATTAGAAGCAAGTTAATAATCACATACCTTGGCCAAGGGTTTATAGATCATCATGATTTTCTCATACCTAATGGATGTTGTAAGGGTTAATGGAGTTTTTAAAAGGTATAGCAAAGGAACAAAAAGTTGAGTAGTGAAATCAGGCAAGGGGAAATACATAAATGTGTACCATAGTAACCAAAACTTAAGCAATCTTCTCAACAGAAGCAGCAGAGAATTAAGAAATCCTAAAATTAAGCATCATAAGATAGTCAAATGTGAATTTGACAAAATTCTTTGTGACTCTCGATGTCTTTTTTTTTTTTTTTTTGCTTATATGGTCATGTTTCTCACACGTGATATGTCAGGTTCAAAGCTAAGCATTACTATTTGAAACTGCTCCAGTACAGGAGGAGATGTATACACATTAAGCAAGGAAATACCATGCAAACATGAGCATAATACTTCTTGAAATGCAACTAAGTTGCAATTTAATTCATCCATTTCCACAAAATGGTGCACTATGAAAGGCAGACAGATGTCTTTGGAAAACCTAGAGCTGATATGTTGGCAGCTTCCAGAGGGGCTGGTAGAGCAAGAGAGGTCTTATCAGACTGGCTGTGAGCAAGTGGCTGGATCAATGCAATCAAGCCCAAGAAGGCTGGAGGGCTCAAAAGAACTGATCCGTGGACTCTTCATAGAGTAGCACTCACAATTTGTGTTCCTCTGGGTATTCCTTAGCACAAAAATGTGGACATAGATTTTCCTAGAATCCTTGCTCCTGCAGTATGACTGTGATTTAAATGCCTTTCCTGGCAAGTGCCAATATACTTGTGTGTGTGATAAGTGCTGTTGTAAAAAACGAAAAGATAGAAAAGATCTCTGAGCAAATGTTTTCTTATGACATTTTTTTGTATGTGATTTTCACTTAATGGAAATAAATGACTTGGCCAATTGCAACATGAGTTATTATTCAAATCTGTCACTGGAATAAATCTTCCTTTTCTGAGATTTTCCCAAATGACTGTGTGTCAGGTAACTGTTTTTCACTTGAAAGCAACGATTAGCTCAAGTGTGAAGGGATGAATTTCGTGCCTTGCAAAATACTTGGGTGCTTGCTGTTTGGTGCATCTTAACACTGAAATGAAATCACAGGTGAAACCTGTTCTGCTTTAAAATCTGTAGTAGTGGCAGGGGCTGGGGAAGAAATGGGAATTTTAGTGAACAGATATGTCCTCCCTTTTGTAAACTTGAGCCAGCTGAATGCAGTAAGATCCGAATGGTGCAAGAGGTTAACTGGCTGATTGTCTTTCCCTTTGAAATCAGAATTTGGAACTAAATGAAGGTGATTTTAATTAGGCCATATGCATATTAATCAGAAATCCCATTTGTGTGCTTGAGTTTGGTTTTCAATCAGGACATGGTGTTTAAAACATTGAAAAGTACAGATGTGATGCATCCTTCTCTTCAAAATGCTAATGATTGGTACAGATTGGGAGTTACTGATCACTGAAATCGCTAACATGGGTGGCTATTAGAAGGGCCAAAATAGTTTAATAGCACAGATTCCAAGCATTTTATAGTAGTGTCTCCTAAAAATATTGCCATGCCACCCCCATCCCAAATTAATGCTTCTGAGGCCAGTGATGATGTAGTGTGCTCACACCTTAAGGTAGCACTGTGATTCATGTTTTAATGATAGTGGCTGCTGGCTGTAGCTATGGAATGTATTGTCATGGAAACTACGCTTTTCTATATTTACACCAGTGCTGGTTATGCGAGAGACAGTGCTTGAAAGAAAAATCTGTATAATATATAGCTTAATAACAAGATAGGCAAGCTAGGAATAAACAGATCAAAGATTCAGCACTGTTACAGCTGCTGTTTGTCACTACAGTACTTTTCTAAACAGGCTCAGTCACTGTTGAGAGAAGTGCTGCTGCAATGTCACTTTGGGCTCCTGGGTCACACAAACTCAGGTTATGGAACAGCTGACTGAAGGGCATCCATGCAGTGAGCTCCCATGGCACACGGGCTCATGTCCGGGCTGGTCGGGAGAGAAGTGTGAGCTGAGCGAATTGAGGACAATGGTTTGTAAGAGCTTGTTGTTTGCAAAAAAGAAATCCTCAGAAATGGAACTGGGTTGTAACTCTGACTGTGGAACAGCTCTATCTGCCACTTCCATCTAGAAACTGCTGTAATTTTACTGAGCTTGGGCTCTTGCGAGTGCAAAATTCAAAAATAGAGAGTGAGACACAATTATCAGAAAAAATTATTCCAAGCTGGAATTTAACTGCACACCAAAATTGGATAAAATAAAGTTAGTGTATGGTGCAACAGTAGGAGCAAAGATGAGGAAATTGATTGTTTTGTGGCTTTGAACTCTGCAAAGCAAGGGTAAATTATCCTGATGAAATTCTACTTAAAGTATAGGTATATGCATACACACACATGCATGTATCTATACTTATTTAAACACTAAATAAAATCATAGTAGAACAGGTTGCCTAAGTTAGGGTCTGTCAGGCAGCTTTATAAAAAAAATCCTATGCTATTCATCCTCTTGTACTGCTTGATCTGGCTTCACACCGGGACCTCCATTTGCCATTTTCTCTGTTCTGTTGTATAACAAATTTCTACTTCGGGTTTGTTACAGAAAACTGTTTCAGTTGTGACTTAAGAACTCACTTGCAATTGCCAGGGAGACAAGCTGCTCTCATTTCTTTAGAAAGAGTTTCTAATTTGATGGGCAGAGCTTAGTGAGTCACAGAAAAGCAGGGTCAGGGCACTGTGGAACAACTGCTTGGTTTACTCTGCTATCAGCTGTGAAATCATTAAGGACATCACTTTACTTTCCATATCATGGCCTTTTCATTTTGTATTTGCGTCTGCCAGGACCAAACCTAAACCTGGAGGATACATTAATCCAACTTTTGATATAAATAATCCTCTTAAAAAGCACAGCTAGTGATTTGTTCATCCAAGCGCTTTATTATGCATTTTCAGCTGGTGTTGCTTTAACTGAAGGAGCAGTGACAGCTGTAACAGAATCCAAACGAGTATTATGTTCCCAAACTTCTTCTTTAATTATTGCTTTTCTGGTTTACAGCAAGATGTTTGCAGGTTGCAGGATAGCAGTACTAGCTGGAGACAGTTACATTGCCTCCAAAGCAGAGTTGAAAGAGGCTTGACTCTTTAGCTTCATGCTGGTGCATTTTCCGTGTAACTTCATATCTTTATTCAGTGTCTCCTGCAATCCTTCAACCTGTCTATTTGTAAATTTGTGCCTGGAGAAAGCTCCCATGTGGCAAGCCAGGATTGGATAAATGTTGCTTGTATTTCTCTTATTACAAACTCCCAGCATCTGTGATTTTCAGCTCTGAGTACAGTTTGTTTCCTGCTGAGGTTCGTCTATTTGGGGAAAGCAAAGGTCATCGCTTCTCTGGAGTTGCGACTGATTTGATTCTTTTTCACGGGGAGGCGCTGGGAAGGGAATCCTTACTGGAATGCATATTGATAAAGGCTGAGGATCCTGGCTTCTTAGATAAGTCTTTTTTTTTCTCTTCTCTCCACACTATGACTATGTATTGCAGCAACTCACTGGCTTTTTACCAAATCAGGAGCTGCAGTATTTTTCTTCCGATGGAATAATTTCAGCCCACTTCAGCTAGCATGACAATCTTATGTGATTGTTATGAGTAGGCGTTTACATCCTTTTACATGCTAATACTGCCACACCTGCTAGTCCCCCTCATTTCCATTTCTCTCTTTTTTCCCTTTTTTTTCTTTTTTTTTTTTTTTTTTTTTCCTTCCCCGATGTAAAAACTAATTTCCCAGAGGAAGGGAAATCCTGAGATCCGTGATCGTTGTTGCATCGTTGATTCACCAACAAAGAAGGGGATGGCTGAATGGGACCCCGGTAGAGATTCAAGCAGGCTGCTTCTGACCAGCAAGAGGAAAGCTAGCTGTTGAGCAGCATATGTTGCCACTCCATGTGCTGTGTTAGCTACTTGTTTTCAGCCTTCAGTAGGCTGCCACTACTGCAGCACTAAAGGAATGTGCCCTATTGTTAAAGATCCTGACTGCTTTACACCAATGATTTGCCACTGCAAAGTTGCATGCACCAACAACACTTTATCGTTGATGTTTGGATGCAAGGTAGGATGTGGTTAATGTATTTAAATGCATGCTGTAACTCCTTTGAATATCTGTGCTGTTTAATTTCATGTCTGACTAGAGATTTCAGTGCAAATTGCGATCTGTTGGCTATAAATTAGGGCTTACTGCCGGTATGCTTTAAACGTTAGAGAAAAAAAAATCAGAAGTAAAGCTTTCTTATTTCCCAGGGTTATACCAGCAGAGATTTACACGGGAGAATTACGGATTATGAAGCATTTGTTTTAGAGTTCATTGTATACTTAGCTAACAGTGCTAAGATTGCTAAACCACTACTCTGCTATTTGCCTGGCTTTATTGATTTGGATGTGTATACTGTTATTACAAAAACACAATCCAGCAAGACTGAATGTATTTTTTTCCATTTATATTGCTGACATGGTTTTTAACCAGAAGAGCAATGCTGAAGTATACAACCCTGCACTTCTCTGTAAGAAAGTAAGCTCCCGATCCCATTTTTAGGTCTAGAGGAATATCTTTGAGTAAGTGTTTTCTTCTAGGGACTGGACAATCATTTAATTTTCCATTTAAATTTAAATCATAAGGTGGCGCAGTTAGCCAGAGAAGTTTTTTTCCTGGCTGTGTAATGCAACCCCATCCCAATTTCTTTAACAATGGTGTTGGATTGGACTCTATTTTCCCCCATATACATCCTGGATTGACATTTGAGTATAACCAATGTTTGTTATTTTACTGAAATAATTCAGAATTCACGACATGTTTTTAAAACGTATTGTCTTTGGGGAAAAAGTTTGGTTCTTGGATCACTGGGTCAATCATAATGATTTTACAGGGGGATTACATATTTTGTCCCATTCCTTTTCCTTGCTCTCCTTAAATAGTGGATGATATTAAAACTGTTCCTCTATGTCTAAATAGAGTAGGAAATGAGCAGTTATATTAAAAAAAAAGTGTTAGTAATTACTTAAAATCATTAACTTCATACTTGAACTTTGCTAATCCTTAAAAATAGCTAAACTGCCAAAATAAAATTTTAGTTATACAGTCCACAAACTAGGGAACACAGTATGCTTTGTGAGTTCCTGTCTGACAGAGTAGCCTAAGTAAAATGAAAAGAATTTATGGACTAGGTTGTAGATGACTCAATGCTGCCTAAATGTATATCAGCTAGAAGTTAATGACAGCTCATGTATTGCTTGGTGTAATACCCTAACTCAAACTTGGTTATAGTCAAATGCAAATTATCTGTGTACCTTCTGCTTTTCCTCTAACTATGGCCTGCCTATATGTCTGGTTACTTGAGGCTTTCTTGAACTAAAGTTTCTTGTTTCTTCCCTTCTGTTTTAAATAGGCAAAAAAATGGTCTTTTAGTGAAAGGGTTATAATTTAATTGCTGTGTCATGATGCCACTAGTGATATAAATAGCATTAAGAGTTTGTCAGATAAGAAGCTTTTTAATTTGCATTTTTTATAAGATTTTTTTTTTTTTACTTTAACTTTCAAACCTTAAGGCCTCTTGTTTCCAAATGTTAAATTCTAATTCATAAAGGTGAATTGTTAGTCAGGGGAAATTAAATATAAGCCACCCTTCTACAAAGGTAGGCCAGTGGCCTAGGGACTACTATCCAATTTGTATTCCTGCCTGTAAGCATGATTTTCAAAGATTATTCTTTGATGCACTTAAGTTCTTTCAAGATTTTCAGATCCTGTTATGAGGAAGCAAGAGAACAAAAATCATAAATTCCAAACTTTTTTTCCCCTAATCTTTCTTTAGTGCTTCAGGCTTATTACATTAGTCACAGTCAATGTTTTATCTTCTTGTGGTGATGTATGAACTACTTCTCAAATGAAATGTGGATGTGTGGGATAGTGATCATTTTCAGGGAGATGAGAAGGAGCTCAAGTGAACTTATTTACCTTGGGCTGGTTCAACATGTGTCCAATTAGTTCCCTTTGATACCACCATCAAGCATGCACGAGATACACTGGTAAATGTACAGAAATCAGCTCACTTCAAATAGCTTTTTCTCATTTTTCTTTGTTCTGCAGCCTGTATATGAATTCATGACTTCTTTGCTCTGGACACTTAGATTTCTAGATTCATGGGTGCAGATCCATTGTTAACAACCAAAGAAGTGTGAATAAGAAGTAAGACTGTTTCTTTTTAGGAGATGTTTTAGTCATATGACATGAAGTAATGGATCTAAGCATGCTCACAATATTATGACTTCTAGAATCACGTGGTTCTTTAACACAGGAAAGAGTGTAATATCCTGAAATGACACTTTATGTTCTGGGTGACAGAGGGGAAAATAGGTCCTCAGAGTGTAATACCAAGATAGTGGAATAGGCATCAGAGGAATTCAAAGTAGGCAAATATCTCCTAGTGCTACAAAACTGACTCCTTTCAAAAGGACAGGGCAAATTGCAGTATTGCTTACACTTTTGATTTGCAGTTTTTAATTCTGTGTTACATACAGACTTCTTTTTCCTATGGTCAGAGAAGTGAGTGAGAGAAATGTGCCACCTCAGAGCCATCACACCCATTTTATCATTTCCCCATGCTATAGTTTTACTGTCTTCTCATTCCTAGCAGGTGGTGCCAGGGAGTTAGTGTGGTGGGGCAGGAAGAGGGTGCACGTCTTACCACACCATGTGTTGCAAAGAAGGTCAGTGGAGGAGCTCTCACTGTGCCTGTGGGAAGCTTTGCTTGTCAGCTTGATTTCCCAGTGATGTCCAGTTTTGTGATCCTTGACTTTTAAACTGCAAACAATTCAAAGGAGTTTAATTTGAAAGACGGGTCAGTGCCTACCTGAATTGTCACAATTGCACTTTAACACATTTGAAGACTTGTTCAGTTTCTAGTAGAGAAGTACCAGTGTTCCCATCACAGCAGTGCAGAGCTGAAGCAGAAACAGGATAAGCAGTTGTGAAACACAGCCCTCAGGTGACAGGAGGTGCTGTGCAGAACTGTCTTGTTCACCATCCTGCACGGTTGGCACATGACTGCCTCTCCCCTGAGTCCTTAAGAAGCTCCACAGCTACTGGACAGATTGATGCCCACAGATTGAAGGAAGGCTTGTGTGTGAGACAGGCCCACGTTTGTGGATCTCCATCGAGAGGAGTGCATGGGCAGATATCAGATTCTTACTGAAGATGCTGAAACTTAAATGCATGCTAAAACGTCAGTATATGCTTACTCACTTTGCTGGATTGTTTGTTCAGTATTGCAGAAGAGTTATCTCCTGCCTCTCAATATCCTGTTCATTTTGCTCTTATTAAGAGTGCTGGGAAGGGATTTCAGGTTGACTGATATGTTTCTTAAATTATATTTCAGTCACAGTTCTGACTCTCAGATGGAAGTGTTATTCTGCCTTTCCTCTTTTACTTCTTTATATTGAAAATAGATATTGAGGATATTCCAGTGACTTTTCTGTTTGTTGACCTTGACCAGCTATTTTGATTAATCCTACTTTCTTTTTGATTTAGGTTTATTTTTATATCTGTCCTAGCATAATTTAATTTCTTTTTAAAGAGATAAGATATACTTACCTCTCTTCCCTGTCTCCTCTCTTTCCTCCTAGCACGTTTATTACAACCAGTCCTCCAGCAAAACAGCTGGTTTTGGAAGGGTTATTTCCTACTATTTCTCAGTTTTAGCTGAAACAGCCAAATAGTGGCATATTCCACTATCCAAGGTGAGGATGCAAGTAAACCCACTTGTTTCTTCAACTGCCAGAACTTCTATGTTTTGAAAAATTACTGGATTGCAGAAGATTTTATTATTAAGACAAACATTAAGTAGCATTACTGAATATCTTGACATTCCTATTTATTATTTTTTATAATTATCAAACCATTAGGAAACTAGTAGTTTTCTGTACTGGTATTATTAGTATTTTAAGGAACTCTGGTGTGCCACTTAGTTCTTAATTGAGAATATTCTCTGTGTTGTCATAATTTAGATCTGGCTAGTGTAAGGAGCAGCAGTTAGAGATTCCAGGAAAGTACTTCTCCAATGAGGTATGATCCATAGCAGACCTGTTTAAGGCCTTGCATGCTTTAGCTTCTTGATGTACCCACAGAGGTGAAGTGCAACTAGATAGAACACTCACTCAAATTCCAAATGATTTTTTGACAATAATCTCCCAGCCCTGCCCATGTATCCTGTTTTTGTTTTGCATTACAGAGTAGGCTTGGGGTGTGGAAACAGGATGCCTTTTTGATGAAACTAAGCAGAAACACACCAAGTATTCTGCAAAATCTTACATGTGTTCAGCTTATAAAAGCAGATTAACACTATTTCAAAGGAAAACCCAAAACACAGGTGTGATGCTGTGATTGAGCCCTTCTTATCAGCACTTCATTCTGTGAATCCATTCATGCTGCTTGCTGTTGTGTACCTGAACTCTGACTCCACTGATGTATTTAATTTCTGATTTTTTGGGGGCCAGAACTGGAGAGATGTAAAAATGCAATATATCCATGGTCATGTTGACTTCTGTGATCCATCTGTAGAGACTGGTATATTGTATAGGGTTCCAGAACCCTGTGAAATAGTTTGTGCCTATTCGTGGACAATCAGCAGAGTAAGTCAGCTGGAACATTGCTGCCACTTGCTATGCATAACATTGACAGCAGCACTAAGAAACCTACTTCCATGAATAATTCTTGTTAGGCTGCTGTGGTGTTTAACTAAAAGTGCTCAGCAATAGAAGGAGCTGCAGAAGAGATGCAGCATTGCCATTGGCAAGAGGCTCTGAGCATGATCACTTGAGTCACAGCGGATTTGTGCACAATGCTCAAGGCAGGGAGAGTTGTCTTCTCTGGCATTGCATATATGCAAGCTGGACATGGGGTGTAAACCCAAGCAAACTTACCTGGCTGTATCTTTTTACTTCTGTCAGGCATTCACTAACCCCTTGCACTTTACCACTTCTGGCTGAAGAAGTGATAGCTCTCCAGCAGTTCCCACCCATCATCAGTGTGGGAAAAGAACAACTACACGTTTTACTCAAAGGCCACCAGTCCAAGATCTTCTGAGTAGCAAGTAGCAGTTTACGAGGCTGTGGGACCCTGTCAGGAACTCCTCCCAGTATTGAAAAAGGTATAAAGTGGATCCTACTTTTCAGAACTTTTTGTTCCCCACCATTGAGGAGCACTGAGAGGAACTCTGGTATCAGAGAAAACTGTGACATTGTACATGATCCTGAGTTTCTTAACTTGAACTCAGACAGGTGCTGTAGAAATTGATATTACAGGAGACACAGGATGGCAGAAGCCTAAGGAGAGGTAGGAGGCAGCAGCAGGAAGGTTCAGGTGGGGCACGTGGAAAAAATGACATAAGGCAGGTGATGGAGAGAAAGCAACTTAGGGGTAGGATAAGAAGGCAGTGGTCTGGGCAAGGGTCCTGAGGAGGCAAGGTGAAAAGGAAGCTGGTGAAGTCTGGCTAGATTGTAAATGGTAAAAAGTTGTTTTGTGAATCTTCTGAAAGTTTGGGCTCATGCCCTCAATCACACAGGAGTTACTGGGTCACTGGTCAGGGAATGTGGACGAGTGTTTCATTTTCTCTTATTGAAGTGAGTTCACTTGCCAGCTGTCACCCACTGGTGCTGTCCAACGTCTGGGAGGGAAATGTTGAGGCATTTCTCAAGCATCAACATCAGGTGTTAAAAATATCTGTGTTTGTATGAGGGTACTGTGTTTCACTTTCTGCCACTGTTGTGTCCAAAAGCTCCCTGTACACTGTGACAGAAGTGGGTGCCTGGTGGGAGATACCCTGAGACAATTTAAATTAAGAAATCAATGCTGAAAGTGGCTTTTTAAAATTAAGGTGTCTTGTTTTGGTTTTTAAAAGTTTTATGCACTGAAAGAAAGTTCTATTGAAGGTGAGATCCCCAATCCCTGCATCATTTTGAATCAGTGGGGTTTTTTTCCCACATTTTGCCAGAATATCTTCTTAGCATCCCTGAACAGCTGGATGGCTCACAGTGCTTGCTGTCATAGAATCATAGGGTGGTTTGTGCTGGAGGGGACTCTAAAGTATCACCTAGTTCCAGCCCCATCTTGTTGTCATGCTTCTGTCATTACAAGTCATTCTCTGGTAGTGCAGCAGTGGAGTCTGATATTCACCACTCCAAATTACTTACAATTCACCTGGAGCTAAAGGACACAGTGAATGCCCTCTGGACTGTACCTTTGACCATACAGCCATAGTGGGAAAAGGGTTTCTTTTTTCAGCTAGCAATAAAGAGGACCTGAATGTTGTTGTTCTTAAGCACTGCAATAAAATTTACCTGTGGAAAAAGTAGGGCAGGAGGAACATAGCTAAGGGTTACTGAACACATGGAAGAAGTTCAGAGTTTGCTCAGACACTTAAATTTTTTGATGTATTTTTGCTTCAAATTATACATAATAATTACATAAAATGAGGTACTTTCAAATATAAATGACTTGGTGCTCAGCTACATGAGCTGCTTGGTTTTGCAAACTAATTATTGAGTAAGAGAGGGATATATATAGACATTCATCTTAGCTGTAAGAGATGTCATAGAAGAGAATGGTGATAAAGAAGTGTTATATAAATATATTTAAGTGATAATAGCAATAGAACTGAAAACTGTCACTGAACAGTTCTGATCTTTGAAAAGTAGCTTTTATGTTTCCAGTGTAGCTGTCAGAAATATTCTCATTTATAAAATATGTATATTTATTGTTTTCACTTTTTTGATTGTGCTTCCTTCAGCTTTAAGCATTTGCTATAGAATTCATAAACATGAAGGACAGGATTTGTCAAGAAAGCCTTGCTGGGGGTTGTGCTGAATGTAATGGAAACCTCAATGAGAAGATTACTGATGGGAATTCCTCTGACTCCCTCTAGAAGTTAATGATCTGTAATCCCAGGAGAGATGGCACAGAATGATCTGATGAAGTATTAAGGCAGCTTGAGCTATTCTTTTGAGTCACTTAGCTCTTGAGTGTTCTGAGAAGTAAAAGGGAAGTAAAAATTGGGAAGTAAAAATCTTCACCCAACTTCAATGAAGAATTGCACCTGTTAGCTACTCAAATGATCCCCACCAAGCCAGAAAAGCAGGTTTTCTGGGACACTGACTCTTGGTAAACAGGACAGTTTTAAATTTTTTCCTTAAACTGACATTTCAGAAACCTTGATTCTGAGAATCCTGACAGATTGTTTTGGGGAGATTTCCTTTAGGAGATGCTGACAGCTGTTCAGCGTAATTAAGATGAAACATGCTAAATATGAATGTTCAGAAAGTCATAAGGTGCTGTCAGCACCAAAGTCCACACAGTGAATCACCTGGAGGCTCTGTAGATGTGTCTGATGTGGTAAAGAGCCTGTGCCAGCACATAGTTGCCTGAGAAGGAATGTAGACACATTACTTGCAGGATGTGAGCTCATCCCCTATGGAAACAGGCTTGTAACTTCAGGCCTTGGACCAGCTGCCAATATTTAGAATATACCTATATTTCTAAGACAAGGAGGACTAATGATTATACTCAAGTACTCAATTCCTGATTTTCCATATTGAAAAATTGTTAGATATTTCCCTAGACTGAATTTTATGATGATCTCAAGCTCTTTCAAGACAATTTGTAGATGTAGCTTGAAGGATTGTTCACTCCAGGAACCTCTTCCAAGAGGGAGTATGGATGAGGCTGCATCAGGGGAGATTACTTGCAGCCTACAGGCAAACCTCTATCTTCAAACACCTCCCACCCCTGCCCTTTGCCTTTTGGTAATATTTGAGAGCATGAAACACATCTTGTGTTCATTTATTAAAGATGCTACTTTAGTAGCAGCATGGATGTGGGCCTCTCCCAACCACTTGGCCTGAGAACCAAGGGTCATGCTGAGAAACTGGTGCATTTAGCATAGCTGATGTAGCATAAGGGCTCAATCGTGATTCCGCCACTCTTATCTTGACAAATGTAACCAGTAGGTCAAAGTTATCTAACCATAACAGCTCTGTCAGGCTGGGTGCATCTGGACCTGTGACCACCACACATGTGCCAGTCCACCTGGAATGTACCCAGGTGTGCTGGGTTAGAGGTCTGAGCCCAAAACTGTGAGAAGCGTGTGCTGAGCTCAGAGACCCTGTATCCAGCACAGAGGTGCTCCACCCTCCAATACTTGCCTTCTTAGCTACTTAACCACTTAACCTTTACCAGTCACAGGTGCTTCAAGTAGGAAGAGGAGTCTAAATTCAGAGAATTAAAATGTTTCATAGATAAAAAAGGCATTTAAATGAGTAATGCACTCTTGCCCATCACCTTGTAAGGCTTATAACAGCCCTGTGAACAGTATATTGTTAAACTGTCTATGCCCTGGCCCTTACCCTATTTATCAGAGGTGTTGTCAGTGGCTGGCAGTGAGATGACTTGAACTTCGTACACATTCTAGGGAAATCCCAGTCTGTGTAAAGCATAGTTCCATAACAGGAGAGTCACCTCCATAAAACATTGAGAAAATAGACTGAGCCAGAGACGGTTCTGTGACCTTGATTTAGGACAGGGAATGGGAACTCCTTATTTCTATTCCTGGCTCTCACATAGAATTCCTGTTGTGGCCTGAGGAAAATTGTGCCTTGCATCTTTTTCTAGAAAATCAAGTTGATAATACCTGCCTCAGAGGAATATTAAGAATTAATCGTTATTGTGTGTAAACAGCACGGAAGTGAAATGAACCATGTAAATACAATTGGTTTAAGGATCAACATAAAGCCATGGTTAGGCAAAGATGGGGAGGATATAAGTGAAAATGGAATTACATTATTGAAAATCAAAGTATCTCCTTTTTTTTTTTTTTCCTGAGTCCCTCTTTCCTCACTCTTTCTTTCAGGCACACCTTGAAATGCTATTACTCATCCTTTTTTTAGGTTCATCCTTCAGGTCTGAGGTTTCACATCCCCTCTTTTTCCCGTATCAGATTGTTGTAGGTGATTTGCAAGTCCCTGCAAAAGTGGATTTGAAAAGAAAGTGCTGACAGGCTCTTACCTCCCTGCATCCAAGATAATGCTACTATTGTCTAATTTATTATATAAAATTGCTGAAGGGAAGAAGTGATATCCAGAGCTCTGGCTGAGTTTTTATTTTGCAAAGATTATTTAAAAATAGTCATAAGGGGATGATACACAAGGAAGGAAGCTGAAAAGCAGATGAAAGTATACCTGTTGCAAGGAGGCAAATTGGTAACTGCATCATGAAAATCTTGGGAGTGTTCAGGAATTGTGGTTAGGCTGATCACTGGGAGGAGCATTCAGCCCAGTTCAGAAGGCCATGTGGCTCTCAAACTGCACATTATATCCCAGGTTCTGCAGTCTACAATAAATTAGGCAAAGTGCTGTAGAGCTGCATGAAATTCAGGATACAACAATCTGCAGAGCTGTGAGAGAAGGTCTTTTCAGTGTTTCTGTAGTAGTGTTTTGCACTGTACCTATAAAATATACTTTTCCTACTTTTTTCTTTCCCTTGTCTGTGCCAGTCTTTCTGCTCAGGTTCCTGGTCCTTAGCTTAAGAAAGATAATAAATTAGCTGTGTAGCAACTAAACACTTGACAGCATAAGAAAGCATAGGCCATTTTTGCACTGGCAAAATTAACTGAGGACTAATATTCCATACACAGTAGTTCGGGATATAAAATAACCAGGACAATATGTTTTCATAAGATGAAGTTTGGTGATACATTTTAAAACATGTATTCCTTCCCAGAACAATTAAGAGAACTCAAGGGAGGAGGTGAGAGCAGAGGAGGGAGAAGAAGTTGACCTAGAAAATGCACTTGTGGGTCTAATTTTGTGTGTATGTACATATTACAGAGGAGACTGTTGCACCACCTCCTCAAAGCCCTGGTATTTTGCACTCTTTACTATATGCATCAGCCCCCACGTGAGTTCCAGACATGCAAGCCTTTAATTTTTCAGCATTAAGGGTATGTCTTTTCAGTGCTTGAAGATCACAGCCCTGTAAAGGTGCTGGAAGTGAGGAGACAGAGAGGGACTAGAGGCTATATGAGAGAAACTTTCAGAGGATTGCAAGATCTGGTTATGAAGCGAGAGGTTTTGTATTGAAAGCGTTTTTGTTGCAGGGCCTTCAGGCTTGCTTCCTCATGTCAGGTACAGCTGCAGGGACAGGGGAGCAGCATCTTCATCACAGAGCTGGGACGTGAACCTCAGGATATTGCTCCTTGTGTTGGAGGCAGCTTCCTAAAACGGAGGTTTGATTTGCTGTCTACAATTGCCTAATCTGAGTGGATCTGATGTATAAATCTCTTACTGATACTAGATTGCGCCACTTTTTGCATTAGTAACTTTCCCTTGCAATTGGAATGAAAACTCATTCCAATTGTGTGCTGAGCCAGAGAAATGGAGATGCTCTCAAACTAATCCACATTCTGCATGCAAACACCAGCTGTTTCTTGACTGTTTTTATTCACCAGGAGGGCCAGCATAGGGCTCCATGAGTTAATAAAGTTTCTGTTATTAGATGAGAATTAGTTGTCCTGTAGTCTGATGAGTTTTCTTCTACTGTCTTCAGTTATTCATAAAATAAAGGAGTGCAGATAGGAATGGGTCATCTCACATCATAAGAACGCATCAAAGTAATCACAGAATCTTAGAAATGTTGATTGGAAAGAACCTCTATAAATGACCTCATCCAAACTCACTGAAAGCAGGAGAAATGAGAGGTGATTTAGCATGCAGCCAGACACCTCTCTTTGCAGAATGAATGGTTTGGGTTTTAAGTAATGCAAGGTGAAATATCACTGCAGCTAAAACACAAGGAAATCTGGGAAGCATAAACCAGAGTTTAAAACTAGGGAAAGGAAGTTGGCAGTTCGGAATGTTGCTCCCTGTTCTTCCATTGATCTAAACATATGTAGGAAGTTGATTTGCCCTCTGTTGATTAAGGCTGGGAGTGTTGCCCGGGACCAGGATGGTAGGGGCTTTTGTCTCCTTTTATGCCTCCATTTATGAGTTCAGGAAGAGTTTGTGAGACTCTAAGGTCAAGATCCTTGCAATAATTAGGAACCAGCCCCCTTGCCTTTTGACGGGAATTAAGTACCTGCTAAGGATCTGCCCATGCAGAATTTCTTTTTCTCCAGTGCTTCCTTTATTCAGCCTATGCCTTATTTCCTCCTTTGCTTGACTTCTCCAATATGCATATATGCCTTTTCTGCTGTTCCTGGCTCTTACTTAAAATTCACTGTTAGACCCCAGGTCAGTTGATGTGGTTGGTTTGGGTAGGGAAGTCAGGAGGGCACTCCCAGAGAGAATCACAGACAGGAATAAGGATGTGTGTCCATAACCTGTCATACATATGGACATACAAACAAGCAGGTCACTGAGCTCTGCCCTTACCTGCTAGATTAGTAATACTCCCACTCTTAATTCTGAAACTTTGGTGACTCTAGGCCTTGGATGATGGTGGGTGGGTGGGAAAAGCGGAATGTCTGTTTAAGGCTGTAAACTGCATTTGAAAGTGTCAAAAATGTTTGTGATGCAGAGTCTATTTGCCTTATATAGAAAATTCATGTTGTCACATCCCTGAAAGTTCTTATGCAAGATTAAGAAGTCAAATGGATCTTTGAATGCTGCAGTAAATAACAACATGACTTGTTGTCAAAACCGTAATAAGATAAATCTAGCTGATGTATTTTAAACATTTCTTTATTAAGAGGGCTTTAACTCCTTTAATTGCAACTAAAATTAAAATAAGGCAAGAAAAGGGATCAGATTCTGCTTTTATTTTCCTGCATAATTTATTCCTCTAGTTAGATGATGAGAAGCTGATGCAGACACACAGACTGATATTGTGCTGTAGGAAATACCTCCATTTTAGTAATTCCAGATTTGGCTAAACCTTATAAATGACTGATTTAAACACCAAGGCACAGCACTTAATAAGACTCTATTCCTTTGTGGAGTTTAGCTGCAGAAATTATGGTTAGGACTTTTTATTGAGTTGCTTTTCTCAGACCTCAGTCAGACTTGGCATCTAAAGAAATTTGGTTATTTCGTCTGAACATATTGATGTCTTTTGAAGTAGCACAAAGCCCCATCTTCTCTTGCTTTCCTATCATAAAATAGCTCCACAAAGCATCAAATAAGTATTAAGTATAACACTACATGTGCCCCCCGGTATCTGTTGGATTGTAGTTTAATTTAGGGCACAAAATTTACCAAACAGAACTACTGCTGTCATGAATTAGGTAGCTCTTTTGAGTACGAGTCGCAGTTTGCAAAACTGATAAATGAGAGTAAACACAGCATTTCATCAGTGTTCCTTAGCTATTATATTGTTATCTTCTGTGTGTGAATAAAAGTTCTGATAATCTTCATTCACCAGCTGCAAAGCAAAATTCGTTTTCCTGTTGTGACTAATGTGGAAGGGTTTCTTTTCATTCAGAAAGACTGGCATGTACTGCAAAGAATAAGAAAATAATGAAGCTGTTGCAGGACAAAAGAGAAGGTGCTGAGAACTGGAAAGAGCTGAATGTTTTTTGAACTTGTAACTCTTGAAATTACATTTTCTCTGTGTGAACTTTTTAAAATGAAGTGAATTTCTCCTGTTTATAACAGTGTGCTTGAACCTGTGGTGTGCAACTAGAATAATTCTATTCCCGACACAGGATTATATAATGATGTTTAAAGTTGCAGTGCCATTCCCAAAAGAAAAAGACCTTATAGGTTCATATTTATGGTTTAACAGGTGAGATCCCAAAAGAAGAGCAAAGCACTTTGTTTTTCTCGATGTGTTTTCTCTAATGCTAAAAATATGAACTATAATTAAATGCTCTAAATATGATCAGAGACGCCTGAGATCGACAGCTTTTTGGTTTGAAACAACCAGCCTCCAGGTGGTGGTGACCTTCTGGCAGTGTTTGCTATCAACTACAGCTGTTTTCATCCCCTCTTTGGCTGTAGATACCCCTCTCTGCTTGCCTGCAGAGATCGTACAAACAACCATTTAGCAGCTTGCTCTGAGCTAGCGCTTGACCCCTAAGGAGGGTGCAGACTGCTTAGAGTCACATTGACTTGCTGCTATTCCCTGCTTCAAAGTGCACTGTTGTGCTCAGCTGCTGTCTGCACGGGTCAGCTTCAGGTGCAATCCCACAATGGAAAACACACTTCAGAACAGATGTACTTTGGCAAGTGGAAAAAGCTCCGAATTATTTTAAGGAGCTCTGTAACTTGCTATATATTTTTTTGTTCTAAATATCTGCATTTTAAAAAATCCTTTGGAAATCTATTGAGAACTTCTAGTCACTGGGCTTAGGGAAAAATTATATCAAGCTGTTTGATATTTGTACTGGGAATGCCTCTGGAAATGCCCATCTCTGTCATATACATTGTGTGGGTCAAAATAAGGGAAGAACTGGGAGCTTGTCCCATGGGTCTTGGTGACAATTCTTTCCTTCTTGCTTCTTATATCAATGCAGATAAGCATTCAAGAGAGATCTCTGTTTAGGTTACCCAGCTATTTCAATCTAAAAGTCCTGGTCTTTTGAGACTTCAGGGACAAAGCCAAAACCCTTCAGGTACCAAGAGAGGCTTTGGTTTACCTAGAAACAAGATATCTGTACTGTTCTTCAAACTCTTCTGAAAGCCTCATATGAGTAGTACAGAGTAGTGATTTGGAGGTCTTCAGCAGGCATGAAGGAAGAAATACAAAAATGGGGAAATGTCTTTAGTTTGGATTAACCTTCTCTTGGTTTCAGTTGAGATTTTTGTTGGATTCCAAAGTTTGATTACAACTTGTCAATGAGAAGCTTTAAGTCTGGGTTTTCATCTTGTAATTTCTTTCCTGGAATGTTTTTCTTGTATATATGAAAGACAAGCATGGATAACAGCAATGAAATTAGAAAATACCTGGAGTAGTCTTTGTGTGTGGGTGGTTTGTTTGGCTGTTTTGTTCCTGGCTCGAGGAACTGCACATTTCTTCTTTTATCTTGGAACTGTACATTTCTTCTTTTATCTTGAAAAGAAAAATTCTAAAAACCAAAACCAGTTTCAATTTGTGCTCTGCTGTTCCACTTTCTAAAGATGTGGTGTTCTGTTTTCAAAATAAAAAGCTCCTTTTTTCTTGAAAACTTTTCAACACTGTAGTTGAAAATTCAAGAAATTCATAACATCGTCCTGTCTTCATCCTGTGATGGCATAGTAGCCTATCTTCCTGTGCACCCACTTGATTTTTCAAGGGCTTCAATTGGATACTCCAAAGCTGTAGTGCCATTGATTGTCATTCAGCCTCCTGTGAGTAAAACCATATTTGTTGTTATTGTATCCTTCAGGCTGACTGAGCTAAGCAGTGGTGTGTGGCTGTTTACTCTCATCTGCATAAAATGTTAACCCTTGATTCAAGGAGACAATAGAGTTCTGATTTCTTCTATTCCTGGCCCTGTCACAGGCTTCTTCTGTGGCTTCAGTGCATGATCCATTACTAAATCTGCAGGCATATTGCATTATTTAATGCCACTACCTAGTCCTATTTTGGCAGCACAATTGATGTTTGCAGGTGATTCAGTTTTATGCTGATTTCACCAAAAGCTGCAGCAGTATTGCCATTGTGTGGGCACCCATTTGGGATTGTATTAAGCAAGTACTCTAATGCAGAAGTATTCTTTCAGTCCAGGCAGTGACAAAGGCAGGAACAAAGCAAACAGAGGGCTGAAGGAGGTACCTTTTCCCACCAAGCTTCTCGACTTGAGCATCTCCACTACTCAAAGTATTTCTGATTATCCCTTTAGGGAAAAATGTTAATATACAAGATCTAATTACCTCTGTCTAAGCTGATACGCCTACAGCACCTTTTACATAACCCAAACAGTTGAGTTCCAATTATACAATTATATTTTAACATATATTAACTACTATTCCTTTAGGAAGGAGACTTATACTGAATATTTTAACTGAACTCCTTTCTCAACATGGACAGATATATGGTAGGGTCTCATTTAATTATGGTGCCAAAAACTTGAATTGTTTTTAGTTCTTTGAATATTTTTAGTTCCTTTGAAGTGAATGTTTTTAGTTCCTTTCCCCTCCAATAAGTGAGGTGGCTCTTCAGAAAGCCCATTTTCCATACCTTCAGCACTGACAGCAGTCTCTGTATGTGTATATCAAATGCAGGCTTTGAAGCTCATGTTCTTGGGGGCCAGCAGTGGCCCATGACTGCAGTTAGATCAATAATGATCTCACCATACTGTGTGAGTATCCTCTGCTGTGCAAATAGCCTATGGCAAGGTCCAGGTCTCTCGAGAAAGCATCATGTTCAAATGGGGAGGAAAGGCTGCTGCTTATTCAAATGGGATGTCTTGCTCTAAAGGTTGAGAGCACAGAAGGTTGACTGTCCCTTTACTGAAAAGGCAAAGGGCTCCAACAACCATTCTTCTTTTCTGATAACTTCATGCAACTTCTGTAAGAGAAAAGCCCTCATCAGGATGGCTTGTTGATGAAGGCTGCTTGCTGCACACTTTCAGTTGTTAATATCAATGAGGTTTGTAGGTCAGCTCCTCTGAAAACCCAGAGCCTAAGTTTAGAGTGAGGAGTCTGAGTGTATTCCTATGCTCAGAGCTAACTCAAATTTTCAGAACAGCCAGGAGAAGTTAGGACTTGACCTGAAAGAGCATAGCAGAAGAGATGAACCAAGAAACAGTGAGTTTGAGGGGAACCCTGGTGAGCAAGGCTGGGGACTGCTGGTGGTCCCCATAGTGGATTAATAACTATATGTGGGGTGATGACAACAGCTGGAGGGGAGGAATCAGGTCTCGAAAGTGTTCTGCTTCTTTCCACGCCTCAGCATCAACCTATGGCAGAGCTTGTGCTGAGTTTATTGCTGCCATGGAGGTTACCTTACCCGCAGCTGAACCACCTGGTTTAACACTGATGCAGTGTTTTCTGTGCTACACTGTAGCCATTTCTGTGCAGTGACTCAAGTTTAAAATATCCCCTGCTTAGACAACCAACAACTGGATATTTTGAATAAAATTATCACATTGGGCTGTACCCATCAGATAGAGTTCCCGCCAAAAGATAATGTGAACATAATTAATTACAAGGCAAAACTGAATCATTACAACATTGTACTTGTGTTATTTTGATTATACAAACCCAAAAAATCTGGAGGTAAAGTTCCCATGGCAACCTTAACTCTGTTGCCTGTGTGCACTGTGTGTGTATGTTTGTGTAAAATAGGAGGACGCATTATTCTGGTCAGAGTGTTTTAGGACTTGCTGGTCAGGAAGATGTTAATCAGGCCACAGATATCATCCTAAAAGTGATTTATTTTTGCTGCTTCTCTAGCCAAGTGTTAAAACATAGAGGAGATTTTTAATTTCTGTCCAGTCTGATAAGTATTCCTGTTAAAAACATAATGCCTGAACCTTGTCATAAATGTGATCTATCACTGTTCAACTTTAGCTGTGATTGTGACAGACACCCTGCAGCCATGAGTCTTAAGAGGGAGTAAGATGAAATTGGCATCCATTTTTTTGGAGCGAGCTCACTAGTATCAAACATTTGATTACACATTGCACTCTGATGCTAACACTTAACACTGCTGAGCTAATTTCACCCATGAAGTTTTTTTCAAGGTTAGACATTGTTTGCCTGTCCATCAAGGATTACCGAGGGTGCAGGGGTCTGGTGATGTAGCAGAACTGTTCCCATGATGTCCTGACCTGGAGTAACTGTCAGGTGAGACCCTACAATATCACCTGAGGGAATACCATTTTCAGGAGGCTTTGCCATGGAACACTCTCAGTCTCTTCCTTTCCTTCACCTGCCTCACCCATGTTCAGTTTTTCCCAAATGTCCCCATCAGCCATCACTGTCTTACAGAGCAAGGTGGCCTGATGATCAGGGGAAGGAGGTGTTAACTGCTGATGTGGGGAGAGACCAACAGCTGTAAGAAATTTCCTCCTTTCCTCCTCCTTCTTTTTTTTTTTTTTTTTTTTTTTTTTAGGCAGAATGAATAAGGGGAAGTTTTGTGATTAAAAACCCCACCACATATTATATCCTTGTGAAACATGTCTGGATAGTGAAGGCATTAAAGGGTACTATTCATTTTTATGACTATCATGAGATTCTGTTAATGGCATGTTCCTGGTAGTGAGCTTTACAAGTATTATGTAAAGTACTTTTCAAAATTACAGCTTATTATTTTTTTTTCCCTGTGCTTGCCTTTAGCTTTATTTTCGGTGACATAATTCTTCAGGGTGGTGGCTAAGAAAGAGGAATAATACTTTACAGAAAGAACTGAAGGTCTAAAACTTTTACTATACAAATAAATACATATCCTTTCATCTACTGAATATGACCATATTCTTGCCTGAACTGCTATGTAAAGTCAAAAGAGACATTATACATAATAGCATAAATATAATGTGTGTATAAATATATTCTGAGCAGACATACAGAATAATAGAAAGATTTACAGGTTTCTAAAGTCCCCAAGATATAAACCTAAGGAGAGAAATTAGCATTGACTGTGTTGAAGAGCTGTGAGTACATGAAGCAGATGTATTAACTCACTAAGAACCCATCTAAAGAGCAGAGAAATATGAAACAAGAAACCTCAGAAAAATTCTATCCTGTTGTCATTGGGGGTGTGGGACTAAATGTTAGAACAATTCAATTAGGAAATGTCTTCAGATGGTGAATTGACTTTAAATATAGGAAAGCTGGACATACTGAAGTAGAGCAATTATTTCTGTGCTTTAAGTACACATTGTTTTCCTGTGAGTCATGAGGTCAAATAATATTTAGCCTCTAATACTTAGCATCCTGCCAAAATTAAAAAGAGCAGAGATTTCCTGCCAACACAATTGTGAACTGGTATTTTTATTTCCTTGGATATAGCACAAAAGCAAAAATGTATATTTATGCCCCTGAAGGCACTTGAAAATACAGCACAGTTATAATCCCCAGATGTCTTTCATCATAATTACTTTCCTTTTGTTTGTAGTTAATTTTCTGAATTTTTTTTTCAGAAAAACAGGTTTGAAATTAAACTTTAAAATCAGGTTGGGTTATATTTGCAATAAGCCTAATGACAAACCTTTTTTAGATTAGTCCTCTCTGGTATAATCAGTGGATACCTTTGTGCTCGTGTCAGTAAGACACAGTCTCTGGGTCAGGGGAGGTGACATCAGGTTTCCCAGCTAGATGAAATCAGGCATAAAAGAGTCCTCTTGCAAGTGCTGTCAGAGCAAAGGGATTGCTGAACAGGATTCAGAGAAGGAACAGAAAATACACAGAGCAGGAGAGTGAAAAACTTCAAAGCCTGCCTCACCAAGCCTAGAATTCTCCAGGAAGGTGGAGGATAACAAAAGTGACACCACTCTGGTTTGGCAAGCTGGGAATGCCAGTAAAATGCAGATCCTTTTCTAACGATTGCTGGGTTGAAATCCTTGACACCTTTGATAGTTTTATTTGTCCCAGCCAAAAAGACTATAAAACTGAAGCAAAGAAGGATGCGGAGTGCTCTGTGCTCCATAAGCATGGAATATGAACAATGGCTTTAGTTGGAGATACAAAAGGCTGTGGAAGCTGTGAGTGATGTTTCTGGGGGTTGAGTCTCTGGTGGGAGATCCTGTTGGCTCTGTGCCCACAGAGAGGCGGGTGTGCTCTGCTGTGCTGCCCGCGGGGCCGATCCTCAGCGTGCGCCACAAACACGCGCTGACTCTGTCTTCTGTGCCACGGACATCCCGCCTTTGTTTTCTGCCAGTCATTCAGCTGGAGCTCTTCCAAGAGCACATCAAGCCTGCTCAGCTTTCCTGTGGCACAAAATAGTGGAGGAGGGATTGAGCATGCCCAAGTCACATCCCAACACTGCTCTTGTGACTGGGAGAGTAAACAAAGCTCAGGAACATCGCTAAGAACTCTGAAAGGAAAGATGTAAGAAGTTGATAAACAAAAGGAAGAACCAGATTCAGACTCAGAGTAGTGGGTGGACAATTATGTCCTAATTGAGATCCTTCACACTGTAGGGGAAAAGAGCTGTGTACAGTATCGCAACTCAGACTGCAGCAAAAAGCATGTGGAGTTTGAGAAGCATGGTTAACAGAAGCCAACCCACTGGGTGTCACTAAAGGAAAGATGTGAGAAGGAGGATGGATTATATCACTTTGCAAAAGTTGGCAAGAACCACAATGCGTGTTGCTCAGATTTATTCTCACAGGAACAATGAGCAGCAGTTCATTTAGAGATAAATACACTATTGAACTGGAAGTAAATGGGTCAGTTATGAAGTTGGACATGGCACACACACTATTACATTGCCAAAAATAGTTGTTTTCACTGGTGGCCTTGAATACTGGATAGTAAATTTACTAGTGGTAGTGACAGGATTCAGTGCTGCACTTATTGCAGTTATAGAGGCCTGGACACATCAATGTGGAAAAGCTGAACAGGGAGAGGGGTCTCTGAAGAGCAGTTTAGTTAGCAATCCCCACAGTAAACAAGTGTTGAACTAGCTGGATGATCAGCACATGGGAAGACCCTTGTAATGGTACTAAGGAAAATTTATTTCTTTTACTAATTGAAAATATGAGACATCTTTTTCCTCATCAATATGACCCCTAAAAATGGAGGAAGCAGCATGGAGGTTGGAAAAATATCCTCCAGGGATAACAAACCTGCCAAGACACAGACATTTATCAGCATTTTAAGTGTCATCCCATACATCCACCAGTATGTCTGTGGTCAATATGTCGCCATACCTGTAGGAAACCCATGACATTCTCCACTGACAGCTGAGGGCCAGACAGGTTTCTCTGGCACTAAAATGTCATAAACACCATCATCTCAGCTGATGAGTATGGTTACAGTCTCCAGAGGCATCAGGAGACATGTGAAGGCCAATCAGTCTCCCATTCACACATTTCAGTAAATTATCCTTTTCCTAAGGACTATCAGAGCAAGCAAAGTTAGCTTTGTAAGAACAAAAAGAAGGGAAACATATTTCAGTCAAAATTTGTGCCAGATAAATTTTATGAGCTTGATATATCAATAGATACTTTAGAAAAGCATTACATTAATGCTTTTTCCACCCTGACATATTTTCTTTTATTATTATTATTTAAGTTGTGCAGGACAAGCAAAATCTTCCACCAGGAAGCACATCTGTGGTATCCTCACAGGCAGTAGGACCAAGAAAGGTTAGAAAGCTGTTACCAGATGCTCTCTGAAACAAAGTGGGCTGCTGGGTCAAAGCTGAACTAGTTCTGTTCTATGATATATTTGCTTTTTGGGGGTACTGGTGGATCCATGCTGACACCTGTGTCTCAATGCGCATGGTTTCTTTGAGGGGAGAGCAACAGAGGAACATTAAAGTTTTAGTCTTACTGCAGAGTTTGGAAAGCTGAGAGAATTAGTCACTTATTTCACTTATTATCTCTATAATTGAAATGCTAAATTTCTTTTAATCCTCTTATTCTGCTCAATGAAGTCTGCAGAAGGCTTTGGAAGTACAGGTGATAAGGACTCAACAGTTGGCTGTAATAAAGAAGACTTTAGATTGTGGGTGCAAATATCTCATGCCCCTATTCCTGGGAAATCAATTTAAGCTAGTACTGACCACAAACTGATGCTTTTGGAAATCCTCACTTTTTCCCAAATAAAACCTTTTTGTTGTTTCTGAAATGTATGACTCACAAACTGCATATAAATTTGTAAGAGAGCTGCATGTTTGTAGACAAAATCATTCATGCAACTGACAAAGCTTTAGAAAAAAAAATGTGTCCTGAGCCTAAATTTGTTTCCTAATAACTGGAATTTAATAACCAGTCTGGTCTCGAAGGAGACATGCACAGAGGCTGCCAGAGCAGATACAAGGTAAGACACCAGAAAATTACTACATTTGGCAGTGGCACATATTTAACACTCATTACCAATTTTGGAAAAGGTATCTGCAACAGATAAGAGTTAGATGTTACAATAATTTGCGAAATGTTACAGAAAAAATATAATAAAATGAAGGTCATTTTAGAGTGAACAACCCATGAGAGAAGGTGCAAAACACATTGAACTTGCTTCAGTATCAGTGATTGAAGTCTTGCAGACCATACCAAGTTATAGTATGCAAAAGAGGCTCATGATGGTTGTTAGGAAAAAAAAAAAAAGGCTCTCCAGAAAAAATCCAGGCCTGTAGGAGGATAGAATATAAGAAAATTAAGATAGTGTAGAAAGTAATCTTACCCCTAAGGAGTTGCAGCTGGGCCAATTATCAAAGATTAGGAACAGGCCTGACTTTAACAGGCCACAGCTGTAAGCAATGAGAAGAAGAGTGCTATAAAAGAGTGGGGTGGCTGGTTGGGACGGGAGCTGGAGTCAGTGGCTGCTTTGTGAAGAAGAAAGAGTCAGTGCTCTGAGGAACTGCCCTCCAAGAAACACCAAGAAGGTATGAAGCTTTTGTGATAAGGAGATAACAGTATGGAACCCTTGCAATAAGATTACAACAAAGGCCTTTATTTGTTTGCCATTTTAGGGCAAAAAAAAAGCCCTACAATCCCATATGTTTGTGCTTGATAGTTAGCCTATATCAGAAAATGTTTCTGTGAAAGAGGAGGTCATATATATGATAAATTTCTGTGGTAATAGTACAAATGGCTGAGTAATAGCTGAGAACAGACCATAGTTTACTGAGCGTGTGTTTTAAGTACTTTTCAATGAAGATTAGTTCTAATCATGTAGTCTCTTATCCCCATAATTCCCTGTCTAAATGGCTGGTCAAAACAATGGACAAAACCCCTTCAGAATGATTATTGCAAAATCAATCAGCAGTGGTGTTCCGTCGTCACCACTTTCAAATTCCAGTGTGCCTCCAGTGAAGTGGCTGTTGCTGATAGCTCTGATTAAGAGAAACCTGTGAACCCATGTGTTTGCATTGCCAGCAACCACCCCTAAAATCACTCGGCACTCTCAAATGGGGAAAGTACATTTAATGAGCCTTACTTGGTCTTATCCTGTGCAAGCTATTACAGCTCCAGAGCTCAGCTCCCAGGGGTACTGAGTGCCAGAGGCCAGCTCGCTCTCAGGCCGAGGCCGCGGGACAGCCCTAGCAAGCAGGGAATATTCAGCTCTTAGTGATTAGGCAGCTCTTGATTTCAGCTTTGCTTGCTAGGTAGCTTTTTCCCTTGGCCTAAGGCTCCAGCAGACGGTAGAGAGAAGAGAAGGAGAAGAGGCTGGCTGTTCCACGAGGATGGCTTTATTGTAGGGGTTCCATGAAGGGTCTCAGCACTTCTTCTTCCAAGTTAGTAGGGGTACAGTATGCTACTTTTATACCCTTGGCCCAGATCCAATCCTGACCAATGGCAAATGTGTTAGAGTGACCATAATTAACCAATAGTTGGGTTAACACGATATTGCCTTACATGGCTATAGGGATAAGGTACAAGGCGGATGTCCCTGGAGACAGGAAACTTCTTTGCCGCTGTGTCAGCATTCTATTCCCCAAGGGGCCCTGGCTAAACCTGAGGGGTTTACTACAGTACATCATTGATATAATTTGAATTCCTGGGTACTTGTACTTTGAGTAATAGTATTGTGCACCTCTGATACGAGAAAGCAGCTGTGTCTACACTGTGGAAAAGAAGGTGCTTGCTCATGTCTGCACTACGTGAGTCTAGCCCCTAGAGCAGTTTTTTCCTGGAAGGAGCTAGCTGGAATTACACAGAACAGCAAGGACTTCATGTAACGTATAACATCTAACAGTGAGGATGATGAGGGTCCAGGCTTTTGAGTATGTTCCTCAGCCTCCTTTTTTTTGGGCAGTTCAGCCATTTCCAGAAGTAGTAGGGCTGCAGCATGTCCAAGCAACCAGAACAGGGTGCAGCTTGAACAGGGAGCACACAAAACAACTGTGTTTGCATCCATCTGACAGCAACAGTGAGGATGTTTCAGTTGAGATGTGTTGGACAGAAGCCATGGCTCTGGAAATCTCCAAACAACCTCTAGTAAGGATACTTGTTAGAGTGACCAAAAGGGTGTTAGCTTACACATGTGATGTTTTCTGACCATTAATATTTGGATTGGAAAGAAAGGCATGCTTTGGGGATTGTTACTTTAATGGCTGAATTTCCCGGACAATAGAGCAATTTCATTTCTAAGTCTCTCAGTAGGTATCAGACAAGGGATAAAAAAAGCTCTTAGAAGATCCCTGGGAAACAAGTAGACCCTGAATGCCACGTGAGCATCAGTGGACTGATTTAATTTTATCCATTTCATTAATGAAGTATAGTACTAGGATTAGAGAGAAGTGGTTTTGCCATAGCCAAATCTTATGTTTTTCTATGGAGAGAATTAGTTGGAAAAAAGATGGTTTCTGCAATGAAAGTATAGAAATCATGATTTTCTAGAGCAGCAGTGAAAAGTAGTAGGTTAGCAACAGTACAAGTTTATACTTGGTAATGCACATGAAGGCCTGACATCTCTCCTCTTTTCTAATACGGTTCTTTCATTTGGTTCCTCATCTTTCTTTTCTATCATTTGTTTCCCTAATAATCATTTCCCTCCAGTTCATCCAAGACAGTATCAAGCAGATTCTGGTATTACAGAGTAGCTAATCAGAATCATCCTTGGTGCATCTAAGCAGGAACACACCTGTATTATAGTGTAGGTCTGCTCTGAACTCCAGAGGCTTCCTTGAATCCAGTGATGCTCTTTTCCACAGTTCCTCATAAATCTTTTGTTATTACAGAAGCAATTGGATTAACAGGAGGCAGCAGCAGTGATTTTTTTTTCTGGGTTTGATCCTGATGTGGATTTCTATCCTCTGCCAGTTGCACTCATTCTTTTGAACCCTTCTCTGTCTGTGCCTCTGTGCATCACTTTGAGTTTAGAAGTTCCAGTTTCATTCTGTGTCACAAGTGTTTGTGTCAGTCAAGTCTAAGAATACGTGGTAGCGTGTGTAGAAGCTTTAACCTAATCATAGCTGTCACATAATAAAACCACTTTTTGATGGATTAGGAGATGAAACCACAACTGGTTGAGGTACAAACAAAAAGTTGCTGCCTGTTTTCCTGGAGCTTTGGGACTTCACTTTTGCTTAAATCCAAGAGGGCATGAGACATGGAGGCAGTGAAACCATGACTGCAGAAGCCCTAGATGCAATACGTCATCCCAGTGCCCACATCCAGATCAAGAATTAGAAGGGGAGGCAATTTCTAACATGTTTATTATGTAAAATGTATGCACAAACTGAGGCACTGGGTACACTGGCATAATTATCCACTGTGAGAATGGATACCCTGGTGCTGAATGTGATTAACCTGCAAGCAGAGCCAAGAACTATTCTTGTTTCAGAAAGCCTATGTTAAACCTGCCTGCCTGTGAAACTGTGCTCAGTGCTGCTGTAATTGCACTCATTGCTGGCACACATTGTTAATAACAAGCATCTTTGCTGCTGTAGACAAGGGTAAAATGTAAAGATGTTGCAGTGAGCCAAAGCTTGAAAGCCCTCACTTAGCTTGTATGCTCAGGGTTTAAACTGCTGGGGAAACTTTGTCTCTGGCTATTTATTATTGCATACAACATGTTCTTGGAAACCACTCCACATTTAACAGCAGTTAAACCCATCTGCTGCTCCTGAATTTTCATTTCATTCACAAGCCTGTTTTAAAAGTATTTTTGGACTTGTCTCCAATATGCTATCAGCTGTTCATTATTCTGTTGTAAATTGATAAAAAGAGTGACTCAAATTTTAGAAGAAAATTGTAGCCTCCTATATATTTTTGAGCTTTTCATTGAAACTTGCCTTTCTGTCATTGTCTGACATAGATTAATTTTTTAGTTTAAAAGTAATTATTCACCATGGAAGTTCATCCCCTTGTGCTCAATTCTGTGGAATTCATCTATAGTAGTTAGATCACTGGCGTGAGGAACAGATTTGACCTTAGCACCATGATCACTGATACTGTTCAGTACACTGAAGTTCCTGTGAGTGCAACAATTTTTCATGGCTTTATTTAGAAATACTGTCACTGTTTTCCTTGCACATCTCTTCTCCCTATGTTCATATTTTATTACTTTACATTGCAGTACTTCAATGCGCTCAACATATGATTAGCAGGAACTATTTAGACTTTCGTGATATCTCTTTTTGAAGATTTTTTTAAAATGGAAAACTTGATTTTCCTCATTTTTATTGGTGTGAGTGACATTATTTAAAATGCTGCATGATGTTCTTGTATGACGGTAATATTTGTTAGACTGTGGGACTTCCTGGTATTTAATAGGCAAAATTTTTTTTCCACGGCAATAAACTGATCCTTCCCAATCTGCAGATTAACAAGGCTTTCCAGACTATAAGAGTATTTAAGTCCTTCTAAAATTGGTGTACTTCAACACTGAAACTTGTTCAGCTCTAGGTCTTGTATAAAACTTTTATTGGATTTTGCATTTTTGGATTTATAGTAGTTCATAACATTTAGGAAACTTGATTTATTTTTTTTTATTTTTAGTTAAAAAGCAAGAGATTTAGATTTTCTATGCAATAAGCCCCCAAAATTTTAAACTATATATTTGCATTTAATAATAGCTTGTGTGAATAACAAAAATTGAAAATTAAGACAAGTCTTCCTTTAAATAAAAAAGACTTTTTGGGGTGATATTAATTTGTCTAAGATAGGCATATAGTGCTATTTTAGATGTCCTGTGAAATCCGAAGTGTGCATATAGCTGTCAGAAATGACAGAAGGAAACCCATTCTCTTTTGAAGAAGCAGCTGAAAACAATACCTTAATGCATCTGATGACATAAGACAGCTCTATTTGGGAAACTCATTCTCACCTTTATTGTTGCCACCTTTGTAACTCACAATTTGATGGTTATGAAGAATTCTGTTTTAAATGCTTCCTTACTGGCATTTGAGTAGAGTTTTTTCAAAAGATATTTTTTATGAAGAGGCTTACATTTCTACACCAACTACATCCACTAGTGGCATTGTAAAGTTTTACCTTGGAAGCAAGTATGTATTTATTTTATTTTAACTTAGCACAGAGGAATATGCTTTTTGCTTTTAGCTGGTTAGTAATCATCCTGTTCCAAATTAAAATTTCTGGAATTACTAGGGAATAAACCTCCCATGGAGCAAAAGCCTGTAGGATATGGAAAGGACTGGAGACCTTCAGTTTTTCAGCACCCTAGCAGTTAAAGGTTTTTTCATAGAAGCAAATTTGGAGTGATTTCCCCGGTTTTTCTCTCAGTTGAAAAGAACTGATCACTATCCCTATGTAATATCCTGTTTTCAGTCTTCCCTAGGGTGTGACATTCCTCTTCTGTAGATTTTCTTTGGCTTTTTCAGTGCTTATCTTAAAAAAAAAAAAAAAAAAAACACCCCAGAATTATACACTTCTGCTGGTGTCTCATCATCAATGATTACAGCACAATAGTTACAACTCTTGTCCTCATACACGGCAATTCTTCGTATCTTGAATGAAGGCCATTTTGCAGCAGAACCTCACTCTTGGCTCCTCCTTAGCTAATGATCTCAACAGAGGTGTTTCTTACTCTGTATTTTTGATTTTGATGTTTCCTCTGTCCAGGGACATGCTTACTGCTTGGTAAATAAGCATTGGCTTTCTTTTATCTGTGTTTAGGGTACTACACATTTCTTCTCAAAAGTCTCCAGAACCAAGTACATGTACACAGAAACTTGTTGTGGTCAAGGTGCATCAGCTCCAGTGGACTACAGAAAATGCCTTGTGGTTGTTCCTGGTGGACTTGGTGCTTATGTTAGGGAATCCCCAGCTGCCCACTTATGCTGTAAAAGAAATTACTCTAGATTTTTTCAATGTAAAAATTCTCTCTGTGTAAGCTCAACTGGATATTCAGATGTATGTTCGTCCCACTTCACTGAGGTGGGAATGCACCCTCCAAAGTGACTCAGGGAATTTAAGCCTGAAACCATTCTCAGTACTTTCCCATGTCTCAAAGGACTCTGCTCCTAGCTGACACAGCTAAATGCCTGCAGACTGACAGCATCAACTTAAGTCTCAATTCTTAAAAATATTGTTTGTATTACAGCATTAATCTTTTTAAGCAGAGCCAGAAGTTCTTTTTCTTAGACCATATACTGAAAAGTGTGACACTTTGACTACCTTTTTGACTATTATTAGCCATTCTTCAGAGCAACAGAGCTTTGTGACTTCCCTGAATGACTTGGCTTAGTGGCTTTATACTTGCTGTGTTTCATGCTTGATGTTAAAAAAGATTTAATCTTGCAAGTGAGAGTGAGAAAGTGTTACCTTTATTAAAAAAAAAAAAAAAAAAAAGTAGTGGGTTTATATGCAAAGGGGGTCTACAAGAAGACTGGTGAGGGACATTTTACAAATGCTTGTAGTGACAGAACAAGGGGGAGTGGCTTCAAACTGTCAGAGGGCAAGTTTAGATATTAGAAATTCTTCATTGTGAGAGTGGTGAGGCACTGGCACAGGTTGCCCAGGGAAGCTGTGGATGCCCTGTTCCTGAAAGTGTTCCAGTCCAGGTTTGGGCCTTTGAGGAACCTGGTCTAGAGGAAGGTGTCCCTGCCCATGGCAGAGGGTGTTAGAATTAGTTCATCTTTATTTCCTTTCACAACTAAACTGAGGTATGATTTTTATTCTTTTTAAAAGCTGTATTATTTATTAAAATAGAAACAAAAAGTCTCTCAAGTAACCTAGTAAAAGTGAGGATCAGCATTACATAAGCATTGTAATGAATATGGCCTTTGTAAAAATGCTTTTCAGTCCCTTGTTTACTAAACATTGTGTAAAAATGCTGTTGGATGCATGGCTACAGATATGGTAGTTTTGCTACAAAAACTGAGATCTTTGCCTTATGTTTCTCCTTACTGTCAGGGCTCTTCCATGCTGTTGTTGTTTGTTAAGAACTCGTGTTTTCTACAATGGCATTGACTCATGCCTATGTGGGATACCAAATTCATTACAGGTTTTTTGTTTCACAAAAAAAATGGAAACCTGACATTCATTAAAAGCAAATATATAACCTCCTACTGTTAAACTTCATAAATTCATAGTGATAATTAGAGTGGGTTTTAAAATTTAGAAGCAACAGGATTATTTCTAATTTTAGCTAGAAAGAGGTGGACTGTCAAGAGAATGTTTATTTATTCCCTGTAGCCTTGCTTCATTTGCTAATAGTTACTAGAGATTGGTAGATGTTGCATACTAAAAATCAACCTAAATACAGTAGTACAATATTAATTCTTGTAAAATATATGTAACTTGGTTGTTCTTCCTGTAGTGATAAATAGCTAATCCAAAGATATTAATAATCAATAACATGAACTCACATTTTTAATACAATATAATATAATTCCAATTAATTTTTTGTTATAAAGCCTCTGGGCAATTCAGTGTGTATTAACACCAATTTACAGCTTCAGGGGAAAAAAATGAAAAAAACCCCAAAAAAACCAACCTGGGAAGCAACTAAACACCATATGCAAAGACAATGAAAAATCTGAGTTTGGAACATGTCCTGAGCAGATGTCTCTATGTACTTCCAGAAAGGCCAGGAGGAAGAAAATCCCACAGGTAGAGGCCTTCAGCTGGGACCTTTTCCTGAAATGGAATGGACTAATACACAGGTGAGAGTAGTGAAGTTGGCTGTGAGAAGTAAGTGAGGACAGCAAATAGTTCTGAATTGCTGCTTCATAGTTTTGCCAATTTTTCTCCACCAATGCTTCCCTGCACCCAAAAGGGCCCATTTCAAGTTTTAAAAAAATACATATTTGTGCAAATGTTTCAATAATTCCCAAGATGCTGTAGCATGCAAGGAGCCTCGGCTGTATACTGATCAAACTGAAAACAGGTGAGCTATTAGGAAAACAATGTGGCTTGAGTTGACTTTTGACGTTTGAGGAAGTCAATGATATTGCCATGGTAGTCAATGGAGAGACCTGTCCTGATCACAGTTCTTCTAACCTGGTTTGGATGGCTCCTTTAGATGGAGGGGAGTCATGCCCTGGAAATTACTTTGTCTCTCCATTGTCTAGACATCCTTATGGTCAAATAATTTAGAGACCAAAATGTCTTGATTTGATATCTTAAGTGGTCAGGAAAATTTCACCTTTCTCTTTTCGTAATGTCTTTCTATTATTGCCTGTTAGTCCGGCAGAGGCTCAATCAGTCTCTGGGAGGACCAAACCAAGATATAGGACAGGAAGACTAAGCGTATTTGCGGACCTGGAGAGCCTGATAGAAAAAGCACTGTTGAAGTTTGATTTGGAGTGGGGATTTTGGTGGTTTGTTTTGGGGTTTTTTTTTTGTTTGTTTTTTAATCAAAGAATTTTCCCAGTAGAGCAGTTGTCATTGAAACCAGAAGTGCAAACCCCCCACCTCCCCCAAATGAAACAAAAGTACAAGTGACGCTGTTGCACCAGAATAGTAACCTCCATAAATTTCTGTTTTCAAAATACTCAGTTTAGTTTATGTTGCATTTGTGTACTCAGTTTTCAGTGTATGACCTTCTGCTGTTATGATAATAGGTGTGTGAGACACTTGATATTCTGGCTGTTAGCCAGCTGGGTCCTTTGCAGTCTCAGGAGGAAAAGAAGGCTGATTAAGATATGAAGATAATGCACACTAATGGGATATTTCTGGTAAAAGTAGTCTAAAGGGATATATTGTTGATGTCCAAATTGGTATCCTTTGTTATCCAGGGTTAACAAGACTCTGGCATAAATAGGACAGATGAGCATTCTGAGTGATCTTGCACAGCTCTCTGCCAGCTAGACATCAATTTATAATGGCTTAGGATGTCTAGGTAATTTTCCTTAATGTAAGGGCCAAAAATATGCAATGATTAAGGTGGTAACCTAGGATGAATTCAGTGGCAAGTATAATGGACAAGAACTCTCACAGTATATATCTGGACACTCAGTTTCTACCTCCTAAGATTTCAAGAAAAGTTTGACCAAGCTTATTTCTTGGTTTATTTTTTATGTGAATTAACTAATTTGTGCTGCTTTTTTGTAACACCAAAACCAAGAAATGATGCCAGTCAATCACTGTTTAATTAATTGTGTCATTTATTCATGCAAAGATGAACAAAAGTTTTGATACCTCTTCAATACTGAGTGGCACACAGTAGGAGGGAAATGCTGTTTGCTCCCTAGCAAGCCCATATGGTGGTAGGAGATCCAGTGTCCCTATTGTATAAACAGCATTGAATCTTTCAAAGCATGTTAAACAACATCTGCCAGTGATAAAATAAGTAAAGCAGAAGGCTCATTACTTGATAACTTTGACCTATGAGCCTTAAAAAAGGAGGCTGGAAAGATCTGTTGGAGAATTTTTAAAATTCTGGAATGTGAGTGTCATGCTATTTTTTTCAATTTTATTTTTTTTTCAAATAATGCTGCAGAGCAGGATAGTTCTATTTCAGCCCTGGAAAAAATATTGGGATGATTAGGGACAATTTGGCTGAAAAAGCAAGCCTAAGAAAAAATTAGTGGTAGGAAGAAATTAATGATAGTCAACATAGTTTTAAAGAAAAGCAGTTATGCTAGATAAACTTCATTTCAGAATGTGAATTTACTTGTCAAGTAGTCCTCAATCTTATTTAGGCTTTTGTAAGGCATTTAGTTTAATTTTGCATTTCATCTGGTATAAAATAAATAGCAGCATACTTTATCAAAATAGTATTTGTTAAAGATTGGCATATCAAAGCGCTAATCAGTGAGAAATGATCCGTATGCAAAAAAATTGAGGGATCATAGAATCATAAAATAGAATCATAGAATAGCCTGAGTTGGAAGGAACCTTAGAAAGGATCTAGTTCCAACACCCCTGGCCCTGGGCAGGGACACCTTCCAGTACACCAGGTTGCTCAGAGCTTCATCCGACCTGACCTTGAACAGTTCCAGGGATGGGGCATCCACAGCTTCTCTGGGCAACCTGTGCCAGTGCTCAGCACCCTCACAGTAACGAGTTTGCTCCCAATACCCAATCTAAACCTGCTCTCTTTCAGTTTGAAGCCATTCCCCCTTGTCCTGTTATTGCATCCTCTTTTAAAGTCTCTCTCCACAGCCTTCCACAGTTTAGGTTTGGGTGTGGACAACATGTTTCAATATTTTCACAAATCCTTTGGAAAGCTGCATGAATTCTTGGATGTTAGAATTTGAAAATAATGTGAAGATTGAAACACTAGGAAAAAAAGGAGGACACAGCAATTAGATAGTGCAATCCAGTTACAGTCTAGTCTGCAAACAGAGGTCATTCAAACAAAATTGTCAAAATTGTCTCTAGAAGTATTACACAGCCAGAAGGGAGCAATGGCATCCTTACACATGGGGACCCCTGCAGCTGACATAAGTGATGGTAGGAGTGTTCCAGAGGAAAGAACAGACAGCTCAGTGGCACTTGTATTTTTAACTTGAATGTAAAAAACATCAGTAAAAAATAAGAGTAAGGAGGTGGTTTTATTGGTATGTGCAGCAGTGAGATTGTGGAAGGAAATATTGTACCAGGTTTTGGTATCTGTAATTTGTAAAGATAATAAATAAATATCAAAAGAGAGAAGAGAGACTAGAGTGGAGAAAACGTCTTCCAGAGAGAGACATGACATAAAGGCAGCATATTCCTGTGGGATGATTGGGAATAAGAGGATTCTTCACAGTAGCAGAGAAGAGCAGAATGCATACCAGGGTAAGAGTAAACCAAGGCTGGGCAGGTGTTTTTAAAAGTGAGAACATGGGACAAACCATTAGGGAAGGAAGTAATCTCAGTCCTGTTATGTTTCCAGGATCAGCTGCCTTCCTGAAATAGGTGTGCATGCTTGTGTTTAAGACAAACTGTTCTTGTCAGTGCTACATATGGCAGTACACTAGATCCCAATGATCCAATGGTCTTTTGTGCCTTAAACTCCACATCTTTGAGGTGCCTTTGAGGTGCTGAGTCAGAAGAAACTTCTGCACAGGAAGAGGGGTTAGATGGTACTGTAGAGGGAGAGTAAACTCATAGAACACGTTTTATCACCTTCTTCCCCAGTCAGTAGTTCAAATGGAGGAATGTAGAGCTGTATTACTTGGCCTAATGAAAGCCTTTATTTCTTTTTTACTTCCTTCCCACTTCCTTCCATTTTAATTCATTTAAAAATCTCAGTACACCCACCTCCTGGCCTATATGTGTGGAGGATAAAGTTAGAATTCTTCTAGATCGTGAACTTCTGAATTAATTTTCCTTCACTGATTTTTAACCCAGAGTTGCAAAATTTTGACTAAAACAGCAAGGTTTGGTTGAGAGGGCTTGATGTTTTGCAGTGCTCTCTGCCATCTACATCTCAGTCATATTTTGTATAACTGGTTGAAGGTTGGGTGGTCTTTAAAATGAAGTTCTAGACATACGATATGTTTTTTTTCAATTCCTCTTGAGTCATCTTAGGCAGCTTGCTTCATTCTCTTCCCTTTGCTTTCCTACCTGTTAATTTTCCTTTCTTACAAAGGGCTTTGAAAAGCATTATAGTGGCTGAGGAGTCATTAGACCTTTTCATTCTATTTGACATAGAACTAATTCATTATTGTACTACCATTACATGTGTTCTCAGAGCAGTGAATGATATGTTCTCATCTGACAACACTCTAGTACACCTGGAGGTAAAAAGAAACAGAGACTCCTAGCCTACAAATCCATAGGTGCACTTGTCAACTCCTAGAGAAAGTATGTTTAAAATAAGCTTTGTTTTGTTCCCCCCCTCCCACCCCTACACCCATTATGGCATGCCTTTTCAAGCTTCCTGCTTTGACTTGCACCTAAAATAAATTATTTTCACTTATTCCCACCTTACTTACCTTATATCATTCCCTGGGAAAAAGTGACTCCCTCTGTAGTTAGGCAAGGCTGGAAGGGTTCATTTTTCAATTGTGAAGCCTTCCAAAAACCAATTTAATTGTTTTTGCTCAATTCATCAACAAAGTCTGCTGTTGTCTTAATGTCTAAAATAAATTCATTGTCTCAATAATGACAGGTCTAAAACTCTGGCAAAATTGTGATGAGACCTGTTGAAAAATGGGTGCATCTGTTATCTCCTGTTTTATTCAAATTGAAAACTCTCTAAAGCTTGACCATTCCTTTTACACTCTGGATTTCCCTAAAGCCTTCAACAATGGAATTTTAGTCATTAACACTGGCACTGAGATGTTATGGCTATACATAACAGGCTAATCAGAAGATGGCATTCTTTGCATAATCTTAACATTTCACCAGGGAAGAGGGAACTGAGCTCCTGTACCCCTTATTGGAATTTCAAAATGCAGATGAGAACATAGACAGAGTTCGAGTCTGAAAATCTAGTTCTATTAAAATGGAATTTCTCAGATGTACAAATCTACTTCCTTTATACTCTACTGAGAGACATATTTATTAACTAGCATAGCTATTTAGCTTTTTCCACAGCTGGCATTTCAGAAATGAGTCTTTGCTCTTGCCTATATATCCCTATAGAATTATTTCTCTGTGAACAATTTTTTGAGCTGAAAGTACTTCATGGGCATCAGGAAGTGTTAATTTTGCCTGCAGTGTGTTTTCATTGTTTGGTATTACTCATGAGTAGTAGAAGAAATGAAGGTGCAGTTTATAAATTTGTTTTTCCTATGTTTATTCTGTCAGTTAATTTTCCCTTGTGGTTTCTCATGAACCTTGTTAGATACTGCTCAGTGTAGTTGCCCTTCCATTCTCACAAGTTGAGAAGAATTTGCTTCATCTTCCATTCAAGTAGATAATAGAACCTCAAAGGGCTTAATTGCATCCAAGATATTGCTCAATATTTCCAAATGAACAAACATAAAGGTCAGCAACACTTGAGAGGCTTTATTGCAAAGATCTTTCTTCTGGCTTGAATTCTGCTGAAAATTGTCTTTGTTGTTAAGAAACAGGAATTTATTGATCTTAAAAAAGGACATCACCTGTGGGCAATTCTTTAAAAGTGAATGTCCTTAAATTTTTGTGTGGGTGGCTTCTATTGGCAGTCATATTTGAAACAGTATTAGAAAATTATTAATTAATATTAGTAATTAGGTAATATATGTGTAGTGACCCTGCGAACACATTTTAACTGAAGTGATTTGTTTCTATATTCCACTCTTCCACATAGAGGAGTGTTCACTATAGCTTCAAAACTGAAGCTTAGGATTTTAAATAATCTTATATCTATCTCCTTTGCAGTCAGCATCTAAGGTAAACTGCTGGTTTGATCGTCAGTTAAGTACATCTCGCATGCTTTCCTGCAAAGGTCTAATATTAATATTCAGATTAGGTAAAGAAGACTGAATATATAGATAGTAATTCTGCTCTACAGAAGCATAAAATTTCTGGTAACATCAGTATTCCATATTGCTTGCCTATTTTATATGGGGCAAAGTGAATGCTGGAGCTTGAAATAAGTTTTCAAACAAATTATTCTTTTTTCTGTTCTGTGATGTAATGCAGCAATGCATTGTTTAATTTACAGCAACAATGATTTGGGGTTAAATGTTATGGAGGCAGTGTAGAGTTTGTTCTGCTTTTAATTGATGCTATGACCTACATTGTTCCCCAAGGCAGCACAGACGTTTTTCAGAAATGTCTCCCGTTAATTATAATTGTACTCTGGGTCAGTTGTCATTTCCATTATATAAACTTTAAAAACTGGGAGGGTTGGGAGGTTTGGTTCAGGTTTTTTTTAACTCACATTTGGTAAAGCTTTGATCACTTGTCTATAACTGTTTCCTGAAGTGATGGTGGCTTCAGTCACTTCTGCACAAATCCCTGCAAATTCTGAGGGCTCCAAGAGGTACTTGCAGAGCTGTGCACTTGGTGAAAGCACTTCCAGCCTTCTTGAAAAACAAAGCCAAAAGTGCTGAATATTTGTGTCAGCCTAAATTCCCATAGCCTCCTTTAGAGCCAGTGTGTGGTCCTGACCATCCTCTAACCTTTGGAGTAAACCTTAACCTCACTGCACTGCTGAATATGCTCCATATTTCCTCCAGGAGGCAACCACATCCATAGAGACCATCATGGGGTTCCTATAACATCTGCCTCAGAGAAACAGGGAAACATTTATTGGTAGCTTGGATGAAAGATGATATTAAGTCAGTCATTTTAAAGGAGAGGAAATTTATTTCTTATCCCTAGACAGTACAAGTTACAGTTAATTACAGCATTTCCTTTCTTTTCTTGATATGTCCCTGTGGTCAGCTTGCAATATCAGACCCTTCACTTCCTTTTCCTTGTTGATTTTCCCTCTCATAGTGTTTATTTATATTACTTTATTTTACTGTAAATTTTCTCTGGATGGGGCTGAAGCCCACTTGCCTCCATTATAACTTCCTTACTTGAAACATTTGGGATTTTGTGACTGCTTAGTTACATATAGTTGCTGTCTACAACTGCTGGAAAACAGGTTTCGTCAAGGTAGGGGTTGGCCTCTTCTTCCAGGCAAGTAGGGATAGGAGAAGGGAAAATGTCCTCAAGTTAGTCAAGGGGAGGTTCAGATGGGTATTAGAAAAAATTTCTTTATGGAAAGAGTGGATAAGCATTGGAACAGGATGCCCTGGGAAGTGGTGTTGTCACCATCCCTGGAAGAATTAAAAAAATGACTGGATATGAGAGTTTGCTATATGTTACAGTGGGCTGGGTGGTATTCAGCTGAAGGTTGGACTTGATGATCTTGGATGTCTTTTCTAAAATTAATGATTCTAAGATTCTGTGATTCTAAAGTAAACTTAAGTGGAATATCATGAGAGCTACAAGTGCTCCCCAACCCTGAAAGAGTGACTCAGCTTCAGGATTTCAGAAGCTAAAGACTCAAAAATCAGCGATCTTTGTAATCTTGCAAGTTATTAGGCAGTCTTGAAATAATTTTATGATGTCATCACTACACAGCAGTAAAGAGTCAAGAACCTCAGATTCTGAAAACTTCAGGAGCCTGAATTCATAGTATGAATTCAGAACCTTTTCAGATATTTTCAATATTTTGCATCTATGGTAATTTTCCTTAAGAAACATATTTCTTCTGGAGAGATCATCTTGATTCAATACATTAAAATGCTATTATTTATTAAAGTTAGAACGTTGCGATATTCCTGATCATTGGGAATGATTGATGTAATTCTTTTAGCTCTGAGCATAAATTCAGAACTTAGTCATAATTCAACTTGCAGCTCAGGATAAAATAGTTATTGCCATGGTATAATCTTTCTGAAAAAAGACTTGTGTCCTATCTTAAAATGTACTGCTAATAGCTTTTCTTTGCACTGGGGGCTGCTACCTCAGCTGTCCTAACTAATTTTTTTATGTATTCATTCTCCAATTAAGGGATCAAAATTATTTTTCTCTTCTCTTCACAGTATAAATCTTCACTCAGAAAAGCATGAGGAAATTGTGCAATAATGGCTATTTTAAAAGTCTATTAAATGTTATTAGAAATACATGCCCTTTCTGTAGTGAACTCAAAGTCTCCTGGTTGCTTATAAAAATGTTTATAGGAAGCTTACAGCTACAAAGGGAATTTTTTTTTTGTATTTTATTTGAAAAAGTATTTTGCAGGGTAGAAGTGATCATGGTCTTTGTAGTGCAGTTGTGCTTCAAGGACCCTCATGTAAAAGAGTACCTTTCTTTGTGCAAGAGAAATGTAGAGCTTACTGTAATGTCAAGTGTTTATGTGTCTAAGAAGAAAATGTTTGGTTAAAAATTTGATCTTGGTGTTGGAATCCAGTTGGAAGCACATTTTTATTCAGATCCTTTATTCATTAAAATAATGAAAAGATATATAGGAATCAGCAGGTAACTTGGAGAATTTTAGAGAACAAAAAGAAACAATTAGGAGTAAACTGATTAACTCACCTGGGAGTGACGTTTTACCATGGGAGAATTTTTTCTGTCCTTTGCACTCAACTCAATAAGCAGCACTTTTTCACTTGTTTACAAAACCCATTGTTGCTGATTAAATTGTAAATGAAGGATGGCTGAGTTTAGTTTAATTCATAGTTAAAGCCTGCAGAAATTTCAGACACAAAGGCTTTGAATTCCATAAAGCCCAGGCAATTGAAGAGACCTTTCCATGTTCAGCATCCTGTTATGAGATAAGCATACATTTTTGTTTAGTAGAGTTTGTTCCAGCTCTACTAAACAAAAAAAAAAAAAGTTCTAATTGTAACAGAGTACCCAGAGAATGGATAAAATTATCCTTTTTGTATTATTTGGTTTTCTACAGGGCACAGTATTTGTTGAGAGATAGAACATGCAAAGCTGCTTCACCACATGAACCTTCAGTGCTATTGGGGATTTTACCTGTAATTGAATGAGTTGGCTTAGATCTTTACACACGTACACACACATATAATTGCAATGTATTCTGAGAAGAGTAATATCTCACTTTGGCTGTAGGAATTTGAAAATTAAAGTGTTTTTTTTTAAATAAATGTTTTCTCATTTACATATTTAAACTTTGCAGTTGCAAGCAAAATACAGCTCATAGCTAATTTCTGCCCTATAATCCAAGGGTTTCTGTCTCTTCTAGTGACCCCTGAAAGCCTCTGCACTTTCAGAAATATGCAGTTTAACTCATAATACTAAGTTTCCAATAATGAGATTCTTACTCTTTGCTTAGAAGTGCTGTGAAGAGAACTGTGATTTTCTTAGCTTAAATGGGCATTCAGCTTAAACCCCACAGAACTTCTGGATTTAAATTTTTTATTAAGTTCCTTTTAAAATTTTCTAAAATAATAAGGACCTGAAATTATATCTAAAATAATATGGGCTCTGAGACACCTGCTTCAACTTTGAAGTTCTACTTTGAGAATGAGTAGGATAATAGGACATGCTTCCATCTTAGTTCCAGCTCAGCTTGTAATTCTATGGCTCTGTGATTCTGTGTCTTTTATTGACATTTATTAGTGATTGATTTTGAAGAGTGCAATTATATGCTAATGACTGAACATTGTAGGTTCCAAGCTTTAAAATCTCATCCTCTATTTCCTAGACAGACCTTGGTCACTCTTAATGTTTATTTCAGCTTTTCCTTTCCTGTGTTTCATTTTGACTCCAACAGTGCCAGGCTACTTTTTCTGGTTACTTTGAAGTACTTAAACATTTCACTTTGGTTTTGCCTGCTCTTCCCCTGACCTTGACAAGTCTCTGCTGGCATAGTCACGATACAAACTTTTTATATTATATACTGATGTCAATGTTGGTGCAGCTTTCAGATATTGTTTGCAAAGAAATATAAGAATTGGAGTAAACTTGAGTGACATATCTTTTCTTATATATTTTATTTATTTATATTATATTTATTATAAATATTTATTCTATTTAATTCTCATATCATTAACCAGTGTTAACAAAGTGTACACAATCAACTCCTCCTTACTGAGATTTTTTTTTCCTGCTATCCTTATATCTATTGTGAAAACTGGGAACTATTGTGTAAGGCAACAGTGTCATTGGAACACAGAATGAAAAGACACACCCTCTCCCAAACAGTTCCTTAACTGAGTAAAAGAGAAAACAAAAATCGATGAAGTAGGATAGAAGAGGTACAAAAACATATAAAGAAAGCACAAGCAACTGATAATTTTTTATAGAATCACAATATCATAGAATGGTTTGGGTTGGAAGGGACCTTAAAGATCACCTAATTCCAACCTCCCTGCCATGGGCAGAGACACCTTCCACAGACCAATGTGCTGAAATTGTCATCCAGCCTGGCCTTGAACACTTCCAGGGATGGTTTAATAACAACTTCTATTTTTAAATTAATTTCTACTCTAAAGACAATCATAAAGAAGCAACTTTGCATGATGTTTTACTGTCATAATTGAAGTGCCACTCCTGACAATCTGTTGGGAAACTGAACTAAGAAGGCTCAGTTTTATTCTTCTTTTTGGGGAATATCTGAGCTCTTCTAACATGAAGAAAAGAAGTCAGTGTTCACTTATAGAAAGGGTCCACAAGTACACACTGAAGGTGGCCAAAGGAAAATTTCACATGATTGTGGCATACCAGATCCTTTGGGACAAAAGCAATAGAACTTCTTGCCTGATGATCCTTAAGTGTTTTTTAACACTGTTTTTACCTCCACAAAAAAACCTTCTGTGGAAAGAAAAATTCTGTTGTGTTCCCACATTAGGCCAGGGGCTGGTGCATCAGCCTGGAAGTGTGTTAGCTAAACTTGTTCTAGATCCTCTTACTTCTGGGTATAACTAATTTAAAAATCTTCTATAGATGAACTAACAGGGCTTTCACAAGGCCATTCCAAGCAGTAATGGGGGGAAAAAAACTAGATCCATAATAAGTTTCTAAATATGACTCACTGGTCTTTGGTGTAATTTGGAGATGGTTGTAGTCTGGTATCAGCAGGTAGAAATTTTGCCTATGCTTACAGAGTATAAACCCCTTCGTACAACTTTTCAACCAACCGTGTGACTTCATGAACTCTAAGATTTTTCTTTTCTTCATGTTTTGAGGGTTTACTGTTTCCTGCCCTACTTCCTAGTAATTCAGCAGTTTAAATTAAGTGATTGCTGAGCAAATTCCAAAGTTGTTCTATGAATGTCAGCATTTCCCTTCGTTAGGGAAAGAGGTAGCTTTTGAATTAGTAATTGATCTCAAAGAGGAAACCTTAGTTATCTTAGTTTATCCTCCAAATAGCACTGATGACTTTTCTTTCCCTGTCTGTGTTTGTGTTGGGAAAGATAACTTGGCATGAGAGAGTGTCAGTGGGTATATTAGAGAAGAGATTGATTAAAAAAAAAAAATAGAGGAATGTGTGGAAAGAGTCTACAGAAAGGCACCATGTGCGGAAAAGTGAGTCTGAGCAATATGGAAAAAATATGGGAATGGAGGAAAAGAGAGAAAGAAAATGTTTCATAAATTGCCTATGGAAAAAGTGCTTGCTGAGTAAAGGATACATAATGTCTACTGGTTGAAGTTCCTTTCCTTTTGGTTTCTTATTTATGTGTTGACTGTGTTTCATAGAGATGTAACAATATTTGCAGCAAGACTAAGATTGAACCACATCATATTCCAGAGAGCAGCTTGTTTTGGTTAACATGGGAAAAGCTGGAGAGGTAGACTGAGGTTTTTTCCATCTTGAAGCAGATGACACCAGCAAATTCACAGATTTGAAAAGTCAAGGATTATGCTGTCCAGTCAAGGAATAGTCTGTATTATTATATTATCTATCAGATACCGAAATGCATGTGATTTTATGTGGAAACAGTATGTGAAAACTGACAATATCTGTGCGCCTATGGGGATACTTGAGATCCATAAAATCAGATAAAGTTAATATTAAAAAGACAGCAAGAATAAAGCTTACATTTACATCAAGCTATTGTGCATAAAAACATAGTGCTATCTCATTTATAGCAATTAGCTGGGTGGTATGATGCAAAGAGACCCCATAAGGTGCAGCAAAACATACTTTTCTTCCTGGCTTAATGTTCATGTTAGTAGGCAAACAGAAGTTCTCTATGCCCTAGAGTAGTGTCTGTTGTGTAACTTCTCCTTACTACAGCTTCAAATGGTGTAACTCATTATTTGTTAATATTATTTGATTTTTTTCAAGTAATGACTTGCTCAAACTAAAAAGTAGGCTTTGTGAGTGGGGGCTCAGCATGTTCATGCAAAGGCACTGTTTCTGATAAATGAATACACAGGACTTTTTCATTGTTTCTCCTGTTCAGTGAATTTGCATACCTTCTAAAACAGATTGCTTCTTAGCTATAAGTACAGCCAGGCATCTCATGTTCTGGTTAAATAACTCAAAGAATTCATTATTTAGGTGCCTGTCTGTGGTACCAGTGGACCAGAGAACTCAAAACTGATCTTTTTCCAATTTCTAAAGGTACATGAGAATTCACGTCCTTGGCATCAGCTTTTTTTCTTTTCAATGGCTCTAATTTTAGTGCACAGGCTATGACCATGTAAGGAAACAGGCTATTGAAATGCTTTATAAATTGCTACAAAAAAAGCTATTTTAACATTTCAAAGTTAATTCTAGAAGGTAATAGCATGAAGCTCTATCATGGAGCATTTGGTTGGTGAAACAAATATTTTAAAGTAAGATACAGCTTTGGCATAGTGCTCCATATTACAGCACCCTGCAGGCATTTGGAGGCAGTTAAGAGGTGTCACATATATAAGAACAGGATTTTTTGCATTTTATATTATTGAGTAGGCTGCAATAGTGTATATTATAAATAAGCAATGTGTTTTGATAGCTGTATAATATATTCTAGAACCAGCTGAATGGTTCCCTCATAATAATTTGATGGACTGCTTCTTCTTGCCTTTTTTTAATTTTTTTTTTTTTTTTTTATAACTGCTGAGATTATCCAGTTACAAGTTAGGCATCAGTTCTTAGGAGTGGAGAGAAGTGTGTGTCTTCACAGGCTTTCAGAGCATTGTTCAGAGACCCTCTTAAATTAGATTGGTTCTTTCTGCTCAGTTTGTAGAGACTGGCTGATCTAAAAGATAAATCAGTGTATAACCTTATATTGGTAGAGGACTTGCTTAGTTCATCTTAATTGCTCTGATGGGAGGGCAAATTTGTGGTTTGCTTCTCTGCTGTCTTTACTTGAGACCGTCACCTGAAATGAGAAGTAATGCAGAATAATCCAGAGTTTTTAGTGATGAACTTTCTATAAAAAAAAAAAAAAAAAAAACAAAAACCAAACCAAAAGTATGTTTTACAGAATGTTAACTGTGACCTGAACTTCATCCAAATACAAATTTTGTTCAACTAACAAACTGGATGACTAAAGCATTGATCCTATTCAAACCTAGCTGCTATAAATCACCTAATCTGATGCCTGAAGCATTTGTCTTGAGCCTGTAATATGTCCTTATTACAAGCTTATTGCAGACATTTTCTACTGCATTTTGTTTACAGAGCTGAGAATCTGAAATCAAATGAGGAGCAGGATGGCAATGGAAATTATGGAAAAAGAGGTGACTGTATGGATTATGAGAACTGCATATCTTAGGCTAAACAAAGCTTAGATTCCACTTGCAGGTGGAAGAGAAGATGGTCGGCTGCTTTCTTGCAAGATGCTGAGCTAAATGTTGCTGTTGACCAACAGTTCTAACCATAGTGAAACCCTTCCTCTTTCCAGGCTTTCTGTGAATCTTTGAGCACAGTGTGAGATTGTGTGTACACAAACCATCTGTTTATGGTGGCTGAGTACCATAAATAGGCAGGGTGCTGGATAGTCCTAACATGCCGAGGCTCTGTAAATCTAATGGCATAGCACAGCATGTCGTTCAGAGGAAGGAGGTTCAGAGGTAACATGAGCAAAAAATGAGTCAACTTCATCGAAAATACGTGGGTTTTCTATTAATTCATTTCTGTGGTTTTGTATTTCTTAGATTATTTTTTCAGGAAGGGAATTTTGGATGATTTTCTTACCATAGTGAAAAATGTGAGAGACAAAGCTAAGAGGGTGTCACCTATTATGAAAACCTCTTTCTCTTGCTACTCATCATGATGAAAAGCAGACTTTAAGGCTTTGGACAAGTGGTGTCTCAGAGGCTTACAAGGGAAATAATTTTTAATCTAATATAATTTTATGAACTTTCAGCTTTAAATCCAGATTTACCAGGTGACAAATGTCTTTTTAGATGTAGGAGTATCCCACAGATTAAAAGGAATATTTTTGTGAGTCCTTAGGTACCTATTTGATGTGAAGGAAGTATAAATAGCTTTGTGGAGTAAGCAGAAATTTTACAGTGTACACTAAACTAGGTTCAGTGAAGTGCTGCTGAACACTGCAGCTTTGCTAGTTTAGCTATAAACTGTTCACTTAAAATTAGTCACTGCTGTCATAAAGCTTAAGATTTTCCTACATACTGCTTTGGGAGAGATAAAGACCTTCCATTTGATGGCTAATTCTAGTCTTGTCATTTGTTTCCATCTTGTGTTAACATGCTGACATTGATTGTTCCAAAAAGTAAAGAGTCAAATTGCACTGACTTCAGTATTTCCTTAGTCATTGCCACTCCTCTATTTTGGTACAAAATGCCTTATTAGTCCTTAGAAAGGATGTTTTGTTTTTAAAAAAGGTATTCAGAAAATGCTAGCACATTAAATATCCCGTTCTCGTTGGTCTCCTGGAGGAAGCTGTGTTCCAGAGCCAGAGATGAGTGCCGTGCCATGTAGGGCAGCACAGCTTTGGTACGGGGTTGCACTGGAGCTGAGCTAACACAGGCAGTGCTCCTCCCTCACCACTAACCAGGACAAACTGGCTCTCCACAGCTTTTCCTTGCCCCTTCATGTATCTCATTTCACCATACAGCAGGATTCTTGAGTGATTTTAGCACTGCTGGTGTTCAGCTCTTTAAAGAAAATGTGTATTTCACTCTGGAGAGGTGACCAAGCAAACCTTGGTGAAAGGATACTGTGAAAGTGAAGAGGTTAAAAAAAAAAATGGTAATTCTGGCATCAAATGATAAACAGAAATGAATCAGAGTAAGCCTTTTGAAGCACTCCAAAGCATACTGATTTAGTGTCTGCTAATGAAAATTGCCCTAATAATTTTAAATCCATGTATATCAGGTGCACGTATCCCATGCACTTAAATATTTTAACTAAATGGAACTTCTACTGGAAATTCTAATTAATGCCTTGTTTAAACATGTTAGAGTTTCAACCAGATGCATTATTTAATCTGTTTTGCTGCTTTACTCATGGACAATATTTGATATTTTTGTCTTTGTCATAAATTACACTTTAGATTTTGATGAAAATATCTTTCCAGATTAAGTATATTGGATGCCCATCTCCTTATTTTTCTTAAGAGCAGGCTGTTTCTCATTAATTGAACTTGGGTATTGCTGAATTTGTATGGTTTCAAATACCATAATTAAAATAACAAATATTGATTATGACAGACTTATGACCAAAATGTGTGATAAAATTTTATTAATGTCTTTTCTGCTTGCTCAGACAATCATTCTGCCTAAATCCTGACATTTACAAGTGTGTTGACTTGTAAACTAAAGCTAAATAAACACTCCATTTTTACATTGCTTATAGGAGTGCAGATGCCCAGCACACTGAGTGTTGTTTTATCTGTATATTTACATATTCATATACTCTTTGACACCTCTGCATATATTATAAGAGGGAAGGGGAAGATGGTGTCCAAATTTGTCGCAGAAGACACGTGTTAATATGCATTAAAATGTTCAAAGAGCAATATTCATCTTAGCCTGTACACTGAGAAGATATCAAAGCAGCTCAGCAGTGTGTTATGAGCAGCTAATTTGAAACTTCTGCTCCCTGTTAGTGTCATTCTGTCTTAGAGTGAGATTTTGTTTAAATGGAAGATGTCACCCAGACTTTTTCTGTTTAGTCCTGCAAGGCTGCTCAGGGTGCATCATTTGCAAGTGCTGTCTGTTCACAGTGAGAAAGTTCATAAAAACCACACACCAGCAATTCCCCAAGGAATAAATCAATTAAAATATTTCAAATTTACTGCTGTTGGACATATTGAGTGAACTGATAGAGATACAATTTAATAGTCATCTTAGTGAGATTTCAAGATCAAACCTAGTGGTACAGATTTTCAGTCTAGTGGCTAGAGCCATTTATATGCTAAATCCAAAACTGGATGTTATTCCCTGTTACAAGACATGGGAAAAAAGTTTTAACACTTCTCTGATCAATTTCATAAAAAGAGAATATTCTAACAGCAACTTTCATCCAGCCTCCACTGGTGACCTCAGGATGCTTTACTGCATCCTTCTTTCTCTGCTGCTGCCAAAAAGCTGGGACTACTATTTTAGCATGGCTATGTCAGATACTGAGGAACAGCTGAGGTAATTAATAAACCCAAACTCTCTGAGATTTTAGTGTAGTTTATATATAAATGTTCCACGGGTCAGAAGAAATGAAAATATTAAGGCTGATACCCTGACAATATTTGTGGAATTGGGCAAGATTTCTTCTCATCTGGTGTGACCTATTTTCTCAGTGGTTTCTGAAAGGATCTTCCACTGCTGTGAAACACTTTCAGGATATAGTAGTGAGAGGCACTTTCTAAATGCATTAGTCAGAGAGAAAGGATGTGATGGTGCCAGAAGGAAGCAGAATGTAACAAGTAACTGGAAAAGTGGGGAATAGCAAGGAAATTAGACTCCAACCTCAATGGAAGTGTTCATTCTACTAGCTGTCTATATTATGTATCATTATAACTAGGAACGTGTATTCCCTTAGTTTCTTGTTTGCTTTTGCTGATGTCAAACATTATCCAGATGGTATAGTGCATTTTCAGTATTCACCTCCTTTTTATGTCACACTTTTCCTGATCTGCATTTTTCACAGGTTTTTTCTTTTGTTTTCCTTAGAAAAGAAAAGGACATTATAATGTCCTTCTTAGCCCTGTTGCCATATTTTTCTCTCCACTGAAACCATTTCTCAGTTAATAAACCTAATTTGTCCCTTTTTCTTAAACAAGCTTTTTATCTCTGCTGCATTCAGATTTAATAGACTGAGTGCTTCAGAGGCAAATATTGCTTGTAAAAATGTTGTGAGGTATTGTATTATTTTCAGATCCTGCAACAATAAGGAGTATATGCATAAACCATATATATCATACATATTTCGCACATATGAATTCTGTGGTTTGAGTGCTATGAAGCATCACATTTTTGATACTAACCGAGAAAGCACAAAATTATCTGCATGAAGCTTGAAGGTCTGATTTTTTGAGAATCAGTAGAAAAAGCCCTTCTTCTTAATGAGACCTAATAAGCTACAAAGAAAGAAACTGGATCATCCTCTATTAAGTGTGGCAGGCAGCACAGAGGAATCTGTGACTTGAGTCACAGAGTGGGTGCTGGTATCAGCCAGGGGAAGGGGTGGGTGTTGTGTTTTTCTGCTGAAATGGCTTCTCTTTGGGCACAGACTGGAGAGCTGTGAACTCAGTGTTTATTCTCAGTCACCTCTCTTTGCACATGTTCCTTTTTAATATCCATGAAATAGACAAACCCTTTGCCCTAAATTTTCAGGACTCCATTAGCCAGTCTTTTTAATGAATACACAAAAGAAAAGAATTAACATAGAAAGACGTGATCAATCTTATGCACTTTGTTCCCAGAGAACTTGTAGGTGCCCTATTCCTGGAAGTGTTCAAGGCCAGCTTGGGCAGGACTTTGGGTAACTTGGTCTAGTGTAGCATGATTTTGTCAGAGGAGTTGGAGCTAGCTGATTTTTAAGGTCCTTTCTGATCCAAGACATTCTATGATTATCTTTTGATGTAATTTTCATTAAAGTGAACAATTTTAATGCTTGTGTGTAATTTAAATAACTTTTTTTTTTTTTTGACCTGGTTACCTCCTAGCACACAGCAATATGATTGAAATCTCCTGCTGTCTCTGAGTTACTGCATGCTAACAGGTGATGTCATCAGCACAAGAACTTAGAGAGTCATAAGTATATATAGAAAACTTTTCCAGGCACTGAAAAGCATCTGACAGATATCTGAGGAAAAATCAATCAACTATTTGAACAGCGCATATAATCCATAACAAGAAGTAAAAATAAGTGAAACTGTCAGGAAAATCAACTGATGAAATTTAAATTTTAAATTAGTGTTACCCAGGACACTGGGATTAAAATACCTAACCTTTCAGAAAATGCTATTCATTTTTTTTTAGCATGCTAGTGTACAGAATTATGATGCTGTCCTTAGCATCACATCACACTATTAGTCTAGTATTGATGGAGGAGGGAGAGTCTTCTACTTACTGAATTGTGATCTCCACCTGCTGCCTCTCCTTGGCAGTTCTTGCTGATCTTCATTGTCTGACCATCTAACAAATCTTCTCAGATAGAAACTCTAGGAATTTGCCTCTTATGACTGTTTTAAGTGCTCCTTTGTGTTTGTGTAGATGATCACATAACCAAACACTGCTCATATATCCATCTATATTCTTCACAGCAGATTTCTGATGTTCTTTTCTTTATTCTTTGGCACATGCTGCTAAAGCTTCAGGTTGTCACAGTCTGTTTAAATGATTTTAGAAAGAAACATGTTCACATGTAAATTAAGGGACTTGGTGTTACCAGATCTTGTGGCAGAAGTGCAACTCAGGCAGTACATATGTACTTGCCTCATCTTTATTCTCCACCCATCAATCCATATGAAGAAAGAAATTTCCTTAAGCCTTAACTTCCACTGGAATAAATCCTTTGTATTTCAAAGGATTATATCTCCTTGCAAAGCCTTCAGTCCTGAAAGGTATCAGGTAACAGAGAAGCCATCACTTCCTTGGGCAGTCTCTTCTGCTTGTTCCTTTCCCCACTTTGCAAGTGTAAAGTTGTCCAGCAGTAGTTGACAGTCAGTGGTTTGTGTTATGGCTTCTTCTATTACATAAAACGCTGCACTCCAATAATTTCTCAGTCAGCAGATGTAAAGTTAAACATCTTATGCTTTTAAAGCTTTTACTGAAGGAAAATGTTTCCCTATCATTTGAATATTTTCTTTTTCTGATCTTGATTTACAATGTCTTTATTAAAATGTAGACATTTTAGTTTTATGTAGTGTCCCTGCATTAGTTATCATTTAGTAAATAAAATTTCTTCTTAATTGCTAAAATAAATTGCTTGCTGAAGTAAAATTGCTTCTGTACTGCCCTTGGTGGATGGAGCTATTGCTCTTAAAATTTATAGCTGATGATTAAATTTTTTTTCCAAAACAAGCAGTGAATCACAGAATCAAATGGTTTGATTGGAAGGAACATTTAGAAGTCACCTAGTTCCAATCCCCCTATGATGGGCAGGGACACTTTCCACAAAACAGGCTTGTTCAAAGCCCCATCCAGCCTCGCCTTGAACACTTCCAAGGATGGGGTGTCTGCAACTTCTCTGGGCAACATCTTTCACCACATTTTTCTCACTATCCGGATCATTTTTTTTCTTCCTGATTTCCAATGTAAGCCTACTCTCTTTGAGTTAAAGCTGTTTCTCCTGGTCATGTCACTGAAGGCCCTGCTAAAAAGTTTATTTCCATCATTCTTGAAAGCCCTCTTTATGTAGTGAAAGGCTGCAAGAAGATCTGCCAAAAGTTGTCTCCTATCAAGAATTAATAACCCCAGCTCTCTCAGCTTGTCCTCATTACAGAGGTGCTCCATCCCTCTGATCATCCTTATGGCCTCCTCTGGACCCACTCCAACAGGTCCGCATCCTTCTTGTGTTGAAATGCCAGAGTGGGATGCCACTGCAGGTGGTGTCTCACCAGAGCAGAGAAAAGGGAAGAATCCCCTCCATCACCCTGCTGCCCGTGCTGCCTTGGATGCAGCCCAGGACAGGTTTGGCTTTCTGAGCTGCAAGAGCGTGTTGTCAGGTCATGTCTGGTTTGTCGTGGTTTTAATGTTTCATACATGTGGTAGGAGTTTCTGCGCTCACCTGTCACAAGCCTTCCATTATTTCTGGAGTCCCTGTTTTCCAATACTCAACCCCTTTTCCTGCAGACTTATGTTCTTTAGTTCTAAATATGTAACTTACTTGTACTAAGAAAAAAAAAAAGGACAGAAGTAATTTCAACTACTTTCTTGATTGAGCCTGTGTTTTCTTTAGGATCAGAGGTGAGAAATAGGCACTTTTAAGATGTTACTTACCTGAACTAGTATAAGAATCTAAAAGTGCCTATTTCTGTCCTTTGGCGAAAAAACAAAAAAACAGGTGGCTTTTACAGTGAGCCAGATTTCTAAAGATATTTACAAAGCAGGCACATTTATTTGTTCAGGGAATCCTGTCATTTTAAAGGGAATGGATATCTACAACTCAGCCATCAGAATTCCTAACTTGAGCAGTCCTTATGTCACCCAAAATTTTCATCAGAAGCACCTTTATAAATCTCAAAAGATTTCATGAAATGGTTCAGTAGTGCAGGATGTGCTGCTACAGCTACAAATCTACATTAGAGACATTTTCATTTAAATAATGTTGCTCCACTGTTGACCACTCTTTTCATTTATCATCTAGTCAGTTCTTTGTTAAATCTATGCTTTAATGCTATTTAGTAGTGCTAACTTTCTAGCTGCTTCATATGCAATAGCCTTTCAGAAGCCTGAATATTTTACATGTGACAGTTTTCTTTGTCAGTCAAAGTCATATGCTCAACAGATGATGCAAACAGGTTTAGGAAGACCTGCTTTCCATGAAATCTGGGGCAAACAGTTAGCAACAGTTTTCTTTAGTTTCTGTTCAACTGAGAATTTTCCTTTTCTATCAATGGGCTTTTTTCTAAATTTCTGAAGAAGGACCAGTTATAGCAACAGGGTTCTTATGATCCCTCACAGAGTTGCTGTTGCAGCTTTCATATTCCATTATGACTTTCCTAAAGGTTCCTAATAACTCCTTATCTCAACATCAGCTGCACCCATAATGTGGTAGAATTATAACTCAATTTGAAAATATTTTATTAGTTGCTTAATATAAGAATATATAGGGAACTGTCATTTTAGCTGGAAAGTGTCTGAACATGGACTTTTTTAGTGGTTATAACTATCTGAGTATAATACTATTAATGTATGTTTAGAGGTCAATTTTTTTTTTTCATTTGGAAGGTAACACATACTAATTACTAATTTTACTTCTCTATTAAAATAATTAACCAGTTCAGCTGTTCGGATGGTCTTTCTGGACAGAAGATGTACAGAGTTTGTTTACTTGAAAAAGTGATGTTTGGGCAGAAAATGCATATCTTAGTCTCTCTTACAGTAGAATGTGTGAACTCTATTAAGATTTTCAACTGCTCTTGTAACTCATGTTCTTTCTCTGGATTCTCTGAAAAAGGTTTTGAAGGCCTGTTGTACAAAAATATACTTTGGCCTTTCTCTCAGAACTGCCAGGGGCAACAAGGCATCTTCAGTTTTTCTGTTCTATGAGTCCGGGTGACACTGGAGTCAAAGCAGCAACTGCTAAAAATGGAATTAATTTGTACAGAACAGACACCTCTCCACTTGATTCATCCCGACTTTCAGCCTTGCTCCGTTATGTTTTGTGTTCTGAAAACACCAAAGCATAGTGATTCATTGATTTCCTTGGCTTGTGAGCAATACCCTTTTTATTTCATTACATCGGTCTTTATACTTCTGACATCCTCTTATAATGTCATGCTTATGACAAAACTGTTGTGTTTTGTCATAAGGTGTTCCTTATTTCCCAACACAGGTAGATCCTGTTGCCCAAAATAACTGAGTTGAGTGCCAGGGAGAGGTTACTTAATATGTGAAATATGTTTAAAGATTCTTCCACTGTTGCAAAACCAAGATTTTATGCATAATTTAATTTTGAATTTGTGAAGGGGCTTTGAGTTGGAAAGCTATTCAGACATAAATTCAGCTTTACTTGATTTCTTTAAAAAATAAAGTGCTTTTTAAATCACTTATTATTCATGTTTTCTCTCAGTCTGTAAGATTTTAATGGCTTTTAAGGACTTTTTAAAGTCAATAACAATAATACGGTTATATTATGAATATATGGGAATTAATTTGCCTAAACGCCCACTTCTCAATCAGCATCTCAGATGCAGACCTTTGATTTTTATTCCTCTTTCAAGCACAGAGCTTATTTACCATTTCTGAGAGGTTGTGACTATAAATACTGGTAGTGCTTCTATTTTAAAGACAGACACATAGTATACATCTACTTTCTTTCAATACTGAAATTTCCGCCTTGGTTTTTATTTTTTCTCATCACCATATGTGCCACAAAACTGCTGAAGTGGAAGGAACCTTGTGAGGTCTTTGTACAACCTGTTCTTCAAAACAGGGTCAACACTGAAATCAGAGCAGGGTTGCACAGTTACATCCTGAAAACCTCCAAGAGCTGAGATCCCTCAACCTCACTGGACTCTGGTCTTAATTAACTTCATAGTTCTTAATCAACTCCAATGTAAGTTATTTTCCCCCTTCTGAGGTCCAGATGGAACCTCCCCCAATTCAGTGGATGACTGTTGTCTGTTCTCCCACGAAGCATCTGGGAAAAGAGTTTGGCTTTGTCCTCTTGGTTACCTCCTTGCAGGTGCTGAAAAGCAGCTCCTAAAAGTCCCCCCACTCATTCTCTGGCTATTGGGAGATGTATGCCAGTTTCTCTTTGTGAAACATGAACTTTAATCTTGTTTCGTACTAATTTATATGATCTTCATGCACTTTTTCTTTTACGCTACAGAATTCTGTAATTTCAACTACTTCTGATTTTATTAAGTCAAATAATTTTTTTTTCTTGGAACCAACAATATTCTAAATGAGCCAAGATTTTAAGATCCAAGATTTTATTACTCATCCCTTAATAGAGCATCTAGTTATCATGCTCTGTTTTTTCTAGTCTTCATTTTGCCTTAATAGCTTAACAAATTTTGGCACTAAGCTGGTAATTATGCTTGCAATAATTGACCTCCACACCTATAAAGTGCAAGTAGGTTCATGTATGTAAATTAAGACTTATAAATGTGACAAAATGCCAGCAGCATTTGACATCAGCTATCCACCTCTGTCTCTCTTCAGTGTGTTTTGAGCTAAAAAAGCAGCTGTTTGACTTGGATGCATTTGATTTACAGCATTTCAAATAAAGTCCCTTTTTTTTCTAAATTACAATGAATATATTAAAACACAAAACTCAGAGTTCCTTTTTACCCTGTTCCTTAATATTCTGCTTTGAATCTGGACTCTTATTCCATAGCAATTTCATTTTTTTTCTGATTTCCCCAGCTAATGGAAATAGATGATGATTTAAGATTTTTTTCCTTTTAAAGGAGGATTTATATTCATCATGACTGCAGGAAAAGACAATGAAACAAAACATCAGTAAATGCTGTTTTCTTTTCATCACTGTTTTTGCCATTACGGACTTGTTACACTATTTTTAGATGAGGATGTTTTTTCTAATTTAAACACATATTAAACAGAAATGTCTATTTTACATATTATTTTTTCAATTTCTTTGGCTGCAACAACCTAGAGAAAATGGCATTTACTGGGCAATTGAAATGGCAGTAATTGTAAAAAAGGGATTCTGGGTATTAAGCTCCTTTCATTTCTATGGTATTTAGAATAATGAATGGAACAGATATGGCTAATGTCCTTCCCTGTGGCATGGGAAATGCTGGCTTCTGGAGATATGGAAATTATTTTCCCACTGCAATGAGCTGCTTCTTCCCACATGACAGAGCTCCAGGCATTGCACTGACAGCAGGCTGAGTGCATGGGAACTCAAGCTAAGAGCTTTGTGGCAGACAGAGCTAAATGTCACCACCTCAGACATGGATTTGCCCAGTGTTGGGAAATCATGGAGGGAGTCCTGAGATTCTAGGACTGCCATCACCCTCTTCCTCTCCCTGCAGCTTGGGTTTTTCCTGAGACCATTCCCATATCGCACTGCACTCATCTGGCCGATGCTTCTGGAGGTTCTCCATAAACGTCACGTCATTAATGTCATGCCAAGCTCAGTGTCCAGGAGTTCAGATAGCTTTTGGTTTTCTTTCACCATCAGGTGGAAGAAATGAAGAGATAAACATAAAAAGCCATTAAACCATGTGTAACAAGGACTGAGGTTATGTTCTGTCCTGGAAGTGGTTAGCATTAAAATGTTGCCTGCATGAAGGAGGGCAGCCTTTGTAACCTGAAAAAGAGAGGTTTTGGCTGAAGTGCAGCAGATGTTGTTTATTTGTACTGTTGGTCACTAATGAGATTTTGGTAGCTCAGCAAGGCTCTCTAGCTCCAGGGCAAAAGAGAACACAGGGCTCACCTTAGATTGCAACTACATGGATATTGCATTAAGACTCTTCTCTTGTTCTTTCCTGTAAGTAGATTTATTTTCTACTTGCAGCTGCTCATATTTTCTGCTTGCAGCTTACTCTTTCCCAGGAGTCAGTGACTGCTGCCTGGCATGTCAGGATCTGTCCTGCCCATCAGAACTGGTGTAGTACAAGTCCCCACCTATGTCTGAAGGACCCCAACATCTACAGGCTGCCCTGAACAACCTTCAGCATACAATGGGCACTGGCCAATAAATGAAAAGAGCTTGTGTAGGTCATGATAACACTCTTCCTTCTACACCAGTTCATGGATAGAAATCTGGATTTGGGACATCTGGGAGTTAAGGGAAGTGTTTCATCTGTTTTACAAATATAAGACTTGCCACTGTTTCTCTGAGGAGATCTTGGCTTTCCTGAAAAGCAATGGTGCAAGACCTGCATGCTCATTCATTTGCTCTTGTGTTCAGAAATGGAGTTCACTGACTGTTATAACAATCTGTAAAACTTAATTCATAAAAGCATCTCTTTCTGCAGGAGTCTTTTTCTTGGGTTTACATTTTATATTAATCCTCGCAGGATATAATTTATACAAATAATCTTTCATTGTTTCCTCATTTTGGCAGGACTGTTGAAAAAATTGAATACCAGTATTTCCAGTGACTCAGAAAAATGCCTGAAGTGAAAAGGCTTTCATTTTTTCCTCTGTAATTATTTTATCATAAAACTTTTTGGGTTTTATGAATATTTTTCTGTGCTATGAAAATATCATTCCCAGTGATACAGTTGTAGAAATGCATCTTTAAAGAAAAGAAGGGATAATGCGTGAAAGTTGGAAATATTTTCAGGTTTTAAATTCCACTGACAATGATTTTTTTTTCCTTGGCTGAAAGTATAGTCCTTCAGGCTAAAAGGAAATATTAAAATTCTTCTCTGAAAAATTCTATCATTGTGTAAAAATTTAGGTCGAAATTGATCTCTGGAGGTTGCCTGGTGCAATGTCCAGTCAAAGTAGAAACAACTTTGAATTCTGAAATTAGATTCAGTCAAAGTTAGATGACGTTGTCCAAAGCTTTGTCCAGTCTAGTGCTGAATATCTCCAAAGAGGGAGACTTCACAACCTCTCCAGGTGACCCGTTCCATTGCTTGACCACCCCTGTTATACTTTTTGTCCACTGAATTCTATTTTCTCCAGGCTGTTCAAACTCCTCTCTCAACCTCTGTATTGTGTGCTCTGAGCCACTCATCATGTTTTTGGACCACCATTGAAGTTGTTCCAGCATCTTTCTTGTGGGACACACAGTACTGTAACACAATAGCCAGATGAGTCCCATGGTTGCCATGTGATGGAAACAGTCACAACATTGGTATAAAATCTGCAGAAATGAGTATGAATACCTCTGGGTACTGCTTTATTTGGGAGGTGCACAATTACATTATTATTGTTATTAATACAATGACTTTTGTGTATTGTAATCCTCCATTAGTTAAACCAGTATAGGAAATCGTACATCTGTGGGAAACTTTTCAGTACTTATTGATGATAATAGAAAATGTTGATGTTGTTACCCCTGAATGAAAAGTTATTTTTCTTTTATTGCCATGCAGATAACGGTGCAGATGCTTCATGTTGTTTCCAGACAAACAAAAAGTATTTCTGTTATATACAGGGTTTTCTTATCTCACAGAGTTTACAGAGAGTGAGCCATACAAGGAGCAGGTGAAGCCACTTGGTCTGCTTAGCCAGGGAAGGAGCAAACTGAGCAGAGACCTCATCAGGGTCTCCAAGTTATTTTTGAATAGAGGTGGAGGGGCCCACACCAATCTCTTCCTTTTTTTGACTCATGACAGGACCCAAAGGGACTCTAGGAAGCTGAGTCAGGGGAGGATTAGGTTGGGTATTAGAAAAAGGTTCCTGACCCTTGCGTGGTTGGGCACTGGAACAGGCTTCTCAGGCCAATGGTCACAGCACCAGCCTGACAGAATTCAAGAAGCATTTGGACAATGCTCTCAGGCACATGGTGTGACTCTTGGGGTGTCCTGTGAAGGACAGGAGTTGGTTTTCAATTATCCTAGGTCGTCCTTTCCAAGTCAGGATATTGTATGATTCTATGAAATTATTTTATAGTTTTTTTCCCAAAACTAAAATTTTGGAAAAAAAAAAAAATAAAAGTCAATGTTATTCTAGTGTGTGTTTAGTTTGTCTTTTGTAGACATAGGAAAAGATCATAAATGTCCTTGAACAGCTATTTATGTAACATTCATACTACTATTTAATTTCATATTGTCAGCAGTTCATTAGTGCAATTAACTGAAAACAAGTGATCTACAAATTCTATTCTGAATTTACCTTAAGACATGACATCACGTACAGATTTCAGAAACTAATATAATTTTTTTTTCAGCATATTGACCATTGGGTGCTATTTTACAGAAACTGGAGCTGACTGTTAATTTATACCCTTAGGGGTCTGCACAAAAAGCTAAATTATTCCTGGTGGGAATCCTACAGTTTTTGCTTTCTCCCCCTTGTAACTGTTTTAATATTAAGTTATCTTAAATAAGTTCTGACTGTATGTGCTTAACCTATAGAATTGGAGAAGTTGAATTAGCACTGCAACAAACAAGCACTTTTAGAAAAGGAGAATCTTTGCTGCACTTTGTACTGAAACTGCACAGTGTTGGTGTCAGCTCTATGTAAATGCAATGAGCATTACTTATAATTACTGAGTTAGGCTGGCCTTAGGCAAATGGCGATGGTAATGAGAGTTTTCATTCTTTCAAGAATTTTGAAGACTTTGCAAGAGGCTGCCTTAGACCAAGATGTGTTCATGCCTTCCTAGTTAAACTTTCTTTTCCTCTAGAAACATTTTAGTGACTTTTTCATTGTTTTAATACTGGACTTAGAGTTCCTGTTAATGGCAAAGGAGACTTAAAAAGATTTCAGCTGAGAAGCAAGACCTTGGGGCAAAGTTCTGAAACAATCATTCTATGCAGCATTCCTCTAATCTCAACACAGCTTAGAAGAATAATAATAAAAAAAAATAACACCTCCTGCCCTGATTAAAATTTGAAGTGTCAGAAGTTGCACCTTGATATTTGCACTTCAGATACTCTCTCCTGAAATGCAGCTGATGATTCATTGCACCTCTGTTAAAAGCTGCTAAATATAAGTAAAACCTAATTCCTTTATTTCTTCACCACTTCTGCAAACTGTAGGTGAAAGACACAAGGAGTTGTTATTGACTTTTGTCTGCATTATTATCAGAACTTTCTGTAAAGAGACTAGGAGATTTGGTGTGGAAGGAGTGAAGGAGGGGCCAATGAAATTGCCACTCTGCTTTGCTACCTAGCCATCACAACCTTAAAAAGTCAGGTTCCAGAGCCTTCAAGACTTGGATTTTTGGCATGTTTCCTTTCTTATGAAGATGACCAAGCTCTTTCCAGGTGTACCTTAAGGTGACCTAAGTAGATGGTTTTGCCTCCTTAGCAAGTATATGAATACCAGATATATTTACATGCAGTATCCCCTAAATCTCTATCACTCTATATTTTAAATCTGTGGGTGAACTCTGTGATCAATTGAGTGTAGCTGACTTTGCCTTTAATATCCCAGGAACACAGCTTCATCTCCAGCACAGCACTAGACGCTGTGGAAGGCAAAACATCCATCAAGAACACAGTGGATTGTGTCTCTTGACTTGGCTGCTGAGTCACCTCTCTCTCCATGCTGACCCAGCGAGAGGACCTGGAGCGATGTCTCTGTAGGGCCATTATGGCCACAGATGCATTAAACTGTAAGAGCTGGAGTGATCAGTAGTCAATCAGCAGGTAGCTCAATCACTAGAAGACTTCAGAAATTGGCTGAATTGTTAAAGCAGCAATTTTCTTGACTGTAATTTCCAGGAATGACAGTGTCTGTTAGAAAGCACTTGAGAAAACTTGCATTAAGATAAATTATCCAAGAACAAGATAAACTCAGAAGTTGCTTTTCCCATAACCAAAAATTTCAGCTGCCCCAGCTGCTGCATCACTTTTTCTCAGTCATATAACTCTGGCCAACTTGCTTCTTCCATAACGCAAGAATGCTTTAGTTTCTCAATATTTGCTGTTAGAAGTGTACCTTTTTTTATTGTATCTGGAATCTGATGTTTAATATTAAACATTATATTCCAGATACATCAACTTTCCCACACTTACCCACTAGGGCAAACCTTCTGATGTGACTCCTGCTTGCTGATAGGCATGCATGTAGACAATTTCATAGAATCACAGGGTATCCCAAGTTGGAATGGACCTGTCAGGATCATCAAGTCCAAATCCTGGCCCTGCATGAAACAGCCCCAAGGTTCATACCATGTGCCGGAGAGTGTTGTCCAAATGCTTCTTGAACTCTGTCAGGCTTGGTGGAGTTTAAAATATTTTGGTTCCTATTTCAATGAGAAGAGTTTCAAGGAAAATCTTTTCCAAAACTTTTCATGTAAAACCCTGGAAACAGCAATCTGGATTTTTGCATTTGTTTGTGGTTTTTTCCCTGCAAATTAGACGTATTCTGTTTTAATCTCTTCTAACTTAAATTTGAGAGCAGCATCAAGAGGGATATTTATGAAAAATAGCATTCTGATCCACACAGACCTGTGATGAAAGCATACTTTTGGAGGAGTTTTTTTAGACATTAAAATTGCCAAACCTTCTGGTTGCCTCAGTTAATTAAAGCTAGAATGTGGTGCTACACACCTTGATGAACTGACCATTGTGTGCAGATTTCTTTTCTGTATGATGTGGTTTGCTTTCCTCCAGTGCTACAGAGAAAAGAGAACAACGAGGTGTAGGGGTCTTTCTAATGGCTTTGATTCAGTTCACATACCGTAGGTTGGCTGTCCTTGAATATTTAAGAGATTTTTAAAAGTATTTCAATTCAGTTTTGTAAAAGAAATTATTTTGCTTTGTTGTTCTGTGGTTGGTAGTTCAAAGAGTAGAAAGAAAAGATTGTGGCTGTTCACACGTGATTGTGGAAAAAAGTTGTTTTGTTGTTTTCTTTGTTTTTGTTTAATTTTTGAGAACGAAGTATCATTCAGACCAGCTTAGTTTAAACCATGTTTATTTCAAAATTATTTTAGATTGCTCAACAGCAATGAACTCTGATAGTGACTGAATGGAAAAATACCAAGAAAAGAAAATATGCCCTAGAGGATGTGACAGATTATTTCAACACAATCTCTAGGAAGAGAAAGTGGATATATATGATGCCAAAGTGACTTGGGGCAGTGACTGCTGTCCTGCTTTTAATTTAATTTTAAGGTGCTTACTTAAGAATATTAAAATGACCAAAGAATAGGAAGAATCAACATATTTTAATCTGAGAAGCAACCCAATATTTCTGACTCTTACCACACTTTTTGACTCATTAAATCTAAGTTTAATTGACAGGATCTCATACCTATTCAGATTCATGTGAAGAATGAATCTGCTAACTCTATCTGCTCTTCAATTATTTCAAGAAGCAAAGGTCTGAAAGCTTCCAGTGCTCTGAAAAAATACTTTCTTTTTAATTTTTACATGTTTATATTTTGATATTTAGTTATAGAAATATTTCTAAGCAAAATCCTCACTTTTATAATTCTGGAAATATTTTTTTTATACTTTGGACCTCAATTTTCAATTGAAAAATTATTTTTAGTGTACTCCATTTTCCTGTTGCGCTCATTTTTGTGGAAAAAAGCCCCCAGTATTTCTTATATAAGGCTAATAATATGCATTCTAGGACATTTTATAGACCACTTCTGTGCGTTTGGAGAAACTGAATGAGCCGCATAGAATGAGAGATATTGCTGACTATTTGTGACACCTCACTATGGAATTAACAGGGAGTGTGCATTCAAGAGTGATACTGTTTTACTGGCCTTTACAATTATTTTACCTTATTTTTTTGGAGATTGTACATAAACTCCAGTGAGTTATCTTTGCATATACTTGCTCTTTGTTGTAATATGGGGTTTAAAACTACTGAAGGCCCAAAGCCGTTAAGACATAAAAGGGGAAAAAACCCTTGGTGTAAAATCAACATCTCCAAGCAGTTACACAGATTTTCAGTCTGAGAAAAGAAAATTTAATCAAGTTTATTGATGTTTAGGTACAGTAGGTCAGATGTAGAGAGACATTTTCTAGGACTTTAGCAAAGACAAGCATGTATCAGTATTTTTGTTCAAGCTATAATGTATCCTATCCAACAGAACCATCACCTCTTGGGCACCCAGCTATGATGTCAATAATTTGCCAGAAATGTGATGTTTCTCAGAACAAAAGAGGCGCGAGACAGGGGAGGCAACTGCTGTAGTGACGTTCCAGAAAACGTGGCTGAGAGCAGTGGGAGGCAGGTGGGGAAACTAATTGCAGCATCTGCAGAGGGAAGGGAAATAGAGATCATTGCCATACTCTGACTTCGTATTGGTTAGCAGGACCAAAAATTAACATGCACTAATAAGGATAGGGTATCACTGGCTAGTTCTGTCCTTGTGTGGGGACAAAGCCTTAGGTCCTTGCCTGACCAACCCAATAACTTTGTACTAAGCTACAGCTGAAATTCAGTCCTTGTTGGGTTCAACAGGGGGCTCCTGTAGACTCTAATCAGCTCAACCAGCCCCAGTGAGGGGCCCAGCAATAGCCTCAGAGAAATAGGCAGAGTTGCTCTGGATTTCCACAATGAAGCTGACAGAACAATTGGTCTTTTTTAAAAGATCTTTGAAATATGAGGTACAGTGTGGTTTTGTCTGTAACGGCTTCCTTAAAATGTCATACACTTTTTCAGACGTTTAATAACTCATTGGCAAAGCATGGTATTTTTGATTTAATAGTCAATTTAATATAGAACATTTTAAGGAGGTGGCTGGCATTGCAATCTCATTGGGGTACTTCCCTTTTCCTGATGCATTGAGAAAAGAAAGTCTGGTCTACATACACTCTAAATATATTTTTAAAAATCTCCTGCATAAAACATCTAAGGGACAGACTGTATTTGACCAAAGGTGAATAGAAAGAAGCTGGGAATGTAATTTCGAAATGGAGCCTAAACATGCCCAGGGCGATGTGCCATTCTCTGGGACAGTCATGAACCCCAACCAACAGAGCTAAGTTTTTTCCAGAACCTTTTCCATCTCCGCTGTTTTGGAAGCTGTCAGATCTGTGACCAATCAGCATGACCATGCACTGCATGTCAAATTTTATATTGTCAAGAATGATAGTGACATCAGCCCTGTGCATGGGCAGCTGATGGGCACGAGGGTCCTGGGAGAGGTTACAAGCCAGGACGTGGCAACTGTAGAGTAAGTCTGGGCTGGGTGGGTGGAGGATGCCAGGAAAGCAGTCTGCTATCACCTGCTACTGCACAGGGTTAGGGGTTAAGGTTAGTGATGACCCCTGTATCAGCATAGTGCCTTGGCTGATTGTGACACAGACTCGCCACATATGTGAAGCGGGTAACCCAAAAACCATTGTACCTTAGACAACAAATATCCCCAGGCTTAAACAATGCCCACAGCAGTCCATAACTATAAAATCAGGGGGTCCTAATGTCCACACTCCCATGCCCATACCAATTTAATTTCCCAAAAAATTCATTTTCATCCCCACGATGACCAGAGGCTGTACCTGGGGCACTGGTCTTGCAATCTGCAGCTTTGTGCCTTTATGTATTAGATGCTCACACACATATGTGACAGGACTTTCACGTTCCTCAGAAAATTAATAATCTCCTCCAAATTTTCTCGCCTACAACTTCTAGTAATGCTGCAGTTTCTTCAAGTCTTTCTTCATCCCACGTAATGCTATTTTCATAGAATGCTGTGATGACTAGACATATAAAAAAGAATTCTAGACAAGCCATCTTTATCCTTTCAGACTTTGTACATACTTATTAAAACAATTCATGGCAGTCCATTCTTTCTAGGAAGTCTGATCAGGACATAACTAATTCCAGTGTTAGCAATCGTATTAGTTAGTAGTCTTATGTGTTCAGGCATGTTTCATACTGGAAATTAGTATGAGTTTTTTTCATGTGTGGCTTAGGAAAGACAGTTGATCTCTTCACTGAAATTTTCTTCTTCTTCCTCTTGACTTACTATTACTTCCTTTTTCCCCCATGACCTTTTTTCTTAGTTCTTTACAACAGTACAAACAAATAGTACTTTTCCATGAAGCCTAAATAATGTAACATATTCTTCCTGTTCAAAAAGAAAAATGGTAAAATCTGTGTAACAATTGAAAAAAAAGTTGCAATGACTCCTTGCCATATGCCGCATAATAATTTCAGTAAAATATCACACATGGCTGTATAGATTGATCATCAATATGATGGAAGGTGCAGTTATTCTTTCTTATCTCAGAATGTTTACACTAGAGTTCTTTTTATAGTTAAATCATTATGTCCTATAAAAGTTCTTTTTTTCAATGCCAAGTAAATGATGTCCTGGGTGTCACAGCATTGGATGGATGCCTCTGACTATATTTTTCTGGTTTTTCTCACCATTTCTTTCATCTTTTGAAACTTCAACAGTTCCATTTTTTAAAATCTAAAATTATGACACTCATCTTAAAATTAAAAGCACTTTAACTTATGATTTTCCAATAGTCAGTGGATAAAATATAGAGACAGAATCATACATTTTGTGACACTCAGAGCTGCATGTTCACTCTTTCAGACTGGCAGCAGTGAAAGAGTTGAACGAAGTAAGGGTCCTGCCACTTCATGTCCCATTCAGAGCACAGATTGCTGTAATTTATCTTTGCAGTATTTATCTGTAGTCACTGGAAGGCTGAGGTGTTGCAACACCAAATCAACAACAGTGTTGTGACTCTTTAAATTAATACTCATGACTCCTAAGAGTGACTACCCCCGAAAAAACTGACTCATAGAGGATAAAGTTAGTACAGCTGAAATCAGAGTTTGATTCAGAGACTCCAGGAATCCTGTGGTGCCAGTACCATTTGGAACTGACAGCCTGTCAGCATGCCTGTTAACAGTTTTGGACTGTTAAGATAAGCCATCGCCAGGCTCCTAAAATTCATAACTGGTACAAATAGAGCACCACAGAATACTCTGAATTCTAAAGAGTAACTTGCTGGAAAGGATTTTTGAAGAGCCATTCATGTAAGGATTACATATTGCATTCCTCAAAGAACAGAGATAAAGAGAAATCTGGTGCACTTGATTTAAATATATCTGAGTCAACAAAGTTCCATATTTTTGCCTAAATGTGTGTTTATTCCATTAACGGTGGAAAAATCTTGAGCTCACTTCATCTCTGCAATAACTGCATTTTTTAATACATATATTATCTGTTAAAGCTTTATCTTAATTTGTATTCTGGTATTTTTGGCGAGGTAAAATAGAAATGCCTTTACCAGGGGATGCCTGGTTTTGCTTGGCTCATAAAGCCATTCATTTACCTGATATTTTCTAATCCATCTTTGTTGTGATTCTACAAGTAAACTGGTGGTGAGATATCAAATTTTGAAACTTTGTTCTTGCCCTTGACTCTCTCTGTGTACATATTCTATTTAGGGTTAATTTAAGCATATTTGTGGAGGTGGTACCTGTTTCCAAAAACAAAACTTAAATATTGGTTGTATTTTCATTGTCCTCCAACTTTGATCAATCTTACTTTTTTTCCCCCCCACCTTTGTCCTTTCCTATAATTGAAGAAGGGGTAACAGATCTACAATTTCCATTTGCTCAGTGGAGAACTGCCCTTCCAAGTGAAGAATACAAAAAACCTGTTAAATAGTTAAATCCTGACTGTAGTTAAGTAATATGTAAGTTAATGGGGAGTTAGTTCCTCCATTGAAATGAAATTATCCTTAGGCTAGCAAACTGGTAGCCTAAATTTTTCTTTGTCAGGATTAAATTGCTCACAACGCTACAAGTGAACATTTTATTGTGTTGTGTAAGTACATTCAGCTTTAGCTTTCAAATCAATATTTAAAACCAGACATAGGCAATAAGAGAAAACAGAGATCCACAGACGTAGTCATCTGTTGTAACAATTTCGGGGCAACATTTGAATCTAGTAGCTAGTTTGGACTTCCAGTTTTTGTTTTATGTTTTTGTTGGGTTTTTTAAATCATGCTTAGTCTATGAATTTATACATCAAAATGCAGTTTAGATTTTAGTCCTGGTGATACCTATTCTCATTATGTTTTATGCATTACTTTTTCAGTAGCTGTGTATGCACTTGATTTAAAATTTAATCTACTTCAATAGAACCTTTCAGGCTTTTCAGTGAGTTTTATAGATCTGCGACAATGAGCGATTAAATACAAATTTTATGTTTTGCGTTCTAGCTCTTAAAATTCCTCTTGTATAAACATCTCCTGGTTTCAGCTGGTGTAGAAGTTATTTTCTTCCTGGAAGCTGGAACAGTGCTGTGTTTTGGATTTAGGTTGAGACTAATGTCGATAACACACTGATGCTTTTAGTTGTTGCTAAGTCATGTTTACAGTAGATCAAGGACTTTTCAGTTTCTCATGCCCTGCCAGTGAGGAGGCTGGGGAGGCACAAGGAGTTGGGAGGGGACACAGGCAGGACAGTTGACCCCAATTGACCCAAGGGATATTTCCTAACATATAGTGACATGCTCAGTATGTAAACCGTGGGGGAAAGCTGGCTGGAGGACTGCTGCTGGGCACTGGCTGGATGCTGGTGAGTGGTGAGCAATAGCATTGTGCATCACTTGTTTTGCATATTCAAATTTATTATTGTTATAGGTAATACTATATTTTTTTTCCTATCCTATGTAAGCTGTCTGTTTCAACCCACAAATTTTCTCTCATTTACTCTTCCTATTCTCTCTCCTGTTCCACTGGGGTGGGGATGATCAAGCCATTCTGTGGGGCTTAGTTGCTGGCTAGGGTTAAACTACAACAAAATATTTTGCTTTCATCAGATTTCCATTCTAGCTGACTTGCCTCATATAACCTTTAAAGAAATTGAATACTGGTTGTCTGGAGTTTTATTTTAAAATACGATCTTCCCTGGGTCAGGCTTTATAAAGAAACAACACTTCAAAAGATTTTATGTGTTTAGATACCTTAAACTTTTGCCCTGAGCCAATCTTGTATTCTGTATGAATTAAATGCTTTAGAATATTTTATTCACTGTGTAGGCTATGCATCCTGCCTTCTTAACAGAGAGGATTGTAGATACCTTCCACTGTAATTTATGTATTTTAGCATCTGCAATTTATGATGTGCTTGATTTGTTTTGTTGAGCTTTAAAATCATCATCATGTGTTCTATTTTAGGCCTTTAATTGGCATGGTTTTTAAAATAGTGTTGCCTGTTGTAAAGGCAGAATTTCTTAGCAGTTTGCTGCCGTGGTGGAGACAGAGGATTTCATGATCCCGGGGCAGGGTGCTGCCTGTGAGGCATACACTGTGTCAGACCAGTTTCTCCATGAGGGAGTGGGACATGACAGCATCCAGGACAAACCTGAGCTGCTGAGGCAATGGAGAAGACTTTTGGAAGGTGCCAATAGGCATGGCCTCTTTCACAGTTTCAGATTCCCATGTAGCATGATGATGTGATGACAAGAGGCTTTTCATGCTACTTTGTCTTCTCTTTTACACTCTTTGCCTCTCACTTCTCATGCATAATCTGCCTATTGTGCTCATGGTGTAGGGAAAAGGTGTTGTAATCATCACTATAACCTCAGAAAACCTTTATTTTTTCTGAGATTTATCATTGATAAACATTGCATTCCACCCAAAGTGTAACACATCTACTTTGTACATACACTTAGAGCTTAATTTACTGTTGGTTTGATTTGGGAAGGACTCAAAGGTGATCAGCAGAGATCAGAAATTTTGTGCATCTGTCAGAAAGCAACTATGGCAAATGAGAATGATCAGCTCTCTGCTGAGAGGAGTTTTATTAGCAAGAAATAATAGCCCAAGCTAAGCCAGATGGACACTTAATTTCATTTTACTGCCAGAGCATTGTGGCTCATAGGTACATAGTTTCACACAAATCTGAACAGAACCCAAATCCAACAGTCTGAATCAAGCTTAAAGGAAGACTTTGACCTTGGATAACTTTGGATATTCAAACTTTTTTGTTACATCTTTAGCTTTCATGGAAAGAATTGGTAGCTAGTTTATTTTTACTCAGTTTTGATGAGGTCTTTTTGTAACTCTCTGCTTTATAAGGATCTGTCCATATTGGTTTCAATTTGCTAGAGGAGTGAAGTAGTTTTCAAGAGACAGAAATGAGTGAGCGAGTAACTATTCATCCAGTGAGTATAGTCATGTCACATTTGTAGAAGTGAGATAGATTAGATCAGGCATCGCTGAAAAAGCTTCACAGCTGGTAGATTAATAGCCTAGTTAAACTTATCAATTTAATAATCAGTTGAGAAATCACTTTTTTTTTTGCTATAAACCCATGAATTTTCAAGTTCTATTTGGCAGCTTATCCTCATAAATTGCCCTTTTTTTAATTTTTTTTTTTTTACTGGCCATAGTGCTTTTATAACTGAAATTATGCCAGACTCCAAGCTACATGGAAAGACAGAGTTCTGCATGTGGTGCATGAAGCTACTGTTGTCTGGGGAGCAAACCTGACCCCTCCACCACATCTCTGTGCCACAGCTTTGCCACCGGAATGGTTTCTGTTCTCTACTCACTCACATTAACACATGTATGGTAGTGTTCTATCTTCAGGTCTGCAGCATTCCACCCTTTACAGCCTATGGGTTGTCATCAAAAGTTTCTCAAAAAGCTTCATAGAACTCTGTGAACTCTTGTGTAACACTTCCCCTCCATAAGGGACAGCATTTTTGTGTCTACGGGACATGGCGAGCATGATACAGAGCACCTCCAAACTGCCTCTGGGGAATTGGGAGGGAGAACAGGAGGGCACTGGTGGCACAAGGGCACCCCCAAGGTTGTCAGCAGGTTATCCAGAGAGCCAGAGCTTTCCCCCATCCCTCTAGCAGGCCATAAATCCCACACGTGGTTGTGCTGCAAAGTCAAGAGGAATGGTTGGAGTCTGTCCTCCAGAATGCATCCTCCAAGCTCTTCCATGAAACGGGAGAAATCTAATGGATTCTTACACGTTTTGCTGTCTTGTTTCCTCTAGTCAAGAAATGCTAGCATTGCAAAGTTCTGGCAAAAAATTATGCTGGCAATTCTTTTCTAGCTGATATTATGGCAATGCAATTACTCCAATGTATTGATAAACCCGAAAGAATTCACTTACTATTCAGATGTGTAAAAGCAAATTGTTGTGGTAACACATTGAGCTGTGCTCCTGAAGTGGCTGTGAAGATATGAATAGCCTTGTTTTGCACTACTATGTGGAGGGATGGAATGTAAGAAAATAAAGATAGTGTAGAAAGCAATCTCACACCTGAGGAGTTGCAGCTGTACTAATCACCAAAGATTAGGAACAGGCCTGTCCTTAATAGGCCACAGCTGTGTCCAATAAGAAGAAGAGTGCTACAAAAGAGTGAGGTAGCTGGTTGGGGAGAGAGTTGGAGTTTTTTGGGTGTGCTGTAAAGGAGTCAGTGCTGTGAGGAGTTGACCGTGAGAAATCACTGAGAAGGTATCAAACTTTTGCAATATGATGACAACACTACTACAGTGACCCTTTAGGATTAACTGTATGAGGATTTGTTGTAATACTTATTTAACATCTGGGACTAATCCGCTCATGTCCCTTGCAACAGTCTAACCTCAGTTTTACACCAATTGACCTCATCACATGGAGTCATAGAGGAATTAATAGAATTGTAGGATCCTATAATGGTTTGGGTTTGAAGGGACTTTTAAGGGACATCTATTCCAACTCTCCTGTTTCTGATGAGCAGGGACATCTTCAACTAAATCAGGTTGCTCAGAGTCCCATCCAATGTGACCTTGAATATTTCCAGGGATGGAGTGCCCGCCACCACTTTGGGCAACCTGTGCCAATATTTTACCACTCTTACCATAAAAAAATTCCTCCTTCTATCCTGAATCTACAATCTGAATCTACAATCCTCTAATTTCAAGCCATTACTGCTTGTCCTGTTGCTACCACCCTTACTGAAACATTTGTCCCCATTTCCCTATAAGCTCCTTCGAAAGGCTTCAGTAAGGTCTCCCAGACCTTCCTTTCTCCATAGTGAACAGCCCCTGATCTCTCAGCCTGTCTTCTGTTGCAGAGGTGCTCCAGTTTGTAGAGCATCTTTATGATTCACTCCAAGAGGTCCATGCTCTTCTTATGTTAGGACCCCAGATATAAAAGGAGTAGAAGTATAAAACCAGTGAAGATAATTTTTAAAAAAATCACTTTTTCCATTTTTGTAGTAATGTGCATAGAAATTATCTGCATGCTCAGTTGAAAAATCACAATATTTAATATGCAAAAAGCGCTGTAGCAAACAGTTCTGATTAAGTCTAAAAAGTTAAATGGAAGTGAGTCTGAAGTATACTGCTAGAATGACAAAATTGATTCATGTTATTTACCGTGGTAAGATTTAAATGCAGATTAGCAATATTAAGTCATTATATGTTTATTTAACTTGCAGACATCAGTACATTGCAACAATGTCATACTCACACTTGGCCATTTTCAGATTTGGATAAAAATGGATACTGTCATTTTTTAGTAAAAGCAATTGCGTATTTGGTCTGATGGTCTCTTAATAGGAAAGAAATGCATGAAAAACAGTTAAAGTAAAAATGCACTGGCTTGATCACCATGGCTTATTCTGTGAAGGGAGGTGAGAGCATTTAGTAAAGCACAGTTTGTCAAGTTTATTTTTTTTTTCCCAAACCATTTTTTGTTGAAATGAAAGCAAAAACCAATCAAATTATTTTTTGGCTTTTTTATCACTGCCAACTCTTTTTAATATATTCTTGTAGTCTAGCTACAATGGCAGATGATGTCAGAAGGCTTCCAGCCCTAGTCCAGTTACATCAGCCATAAATTAGTCTTCTTTATAACCTCTGTAGTCTTCTGAATTCCATAGCAAGTGGTCTTTATATACTCATCACACCTTAATGTCATGAGTCAGTCCTTCAACAGATCAAGTCTGTGTGGTGAACCCAAACAAATATATTGGCTTCAAGCTATGACTTTCAAGGTCACAAATACATAACATGCAAAACATTTTTGCGTTTTCAGTTATTGAATCAGTAAGAAATCTATCCTCACCATTGTTATTACCCTTCCATTTCCTCTTGGAGTGAGAAATGCTAATTTTTGATTCCTAGTCTTTGAAAACATAAGAAATAAACCCCAGATATTAACAGAATAGGGTCCGTTTCTGCACCTGATGCTGAACCTTAAAGCTAGTGGAAAATATAGGGTATCTAATGAGCACAAAACTTTATAGATAAATCTACAACCACCAGAAAATGTTCATAAAATGCTGGGTCATGACAAAAAAAATCAACCAACTTACATTGAGAGTATTTAATATATAAAGTATAAAGGTGTTTTTTTTCTATTTTTGATGGTTGTTTTTCCTCTTAAAATGCAAGTGCAGTCATGCTTTGCAAGGGAAGTGTCTAAAACTCAGGCAGATACGAGATGCCTACATACTTTGTAAAGTGCTGCCTGAGGATTTTAATTTTTTAGCTCTAGGAAACCTTCTGATAGATTTCCAAAGGAAACCCAATCAATCACCAAAGCTACTGTAATTCTAAAGAGGTCCTCCTCACCATAAATGGAAACAGATAATTAAAAACATATTTAATATAATTATTTGGTTTAGGCATCATGTGCTCTATTATTTGCCCATTTAATAGATTCTTAGCCATTTCTCACTAAACAGAAAGTATTTAATGTATGCATATTAATGCATGCATGTCGGGAAAATAATAAGCTTTGATACATTTAAATACTGGATGTATTAAAAGCAACTTTTACTGCTAAGGTAGAGTACAAGACCTGTGAGATGTTTCTCATTGGCTTTTACCAGGAAATACTTGATAGAAGTTCATAGCAATAGAATATATCACAATAGACAAGGGTGAAATTAATCCTTTAGTTGCAGGTTGTTGTAAACTGGTGGCAAATTCACATACCAGCTTTAATTTCCTGTTAATTGCATATTGGTGAAAACAGTCTATCTCACAGAAAAAAAAGTTGGCACTGGAAAAAAAAATGAGGAAATGCTGTGTAAATTAGGGTGATACCTGCTAGTATGTGCACCAGTATGGAATGCAGCATTTCTGATGGATTTTTTCCATCTGAACTTTTCAAATGAAAGGAAAACTGGAGCTAGTAGAACTCCTTCCATTGTTGGGCACATAACTGTTTGTTATAAAATTTTGTCTCTGGGAAGGGAAGAAAACTTTAAATAATCTACATAACATACAAGCATGTGAATAGGAAAATCTGTGTTTCTGAGTATTAAATCTATGAATTCAAATTTCCCCTCTACTCCTAGTGGTTTATAACAATAGTACATGTGTGTACACTGATAAAGGGGCTCTCTTGTGAATTACTCCTTAAAATAATAACACATGGGCCACAAAATGTGTTTAAGCAGTGTTGCTTAAATCCACAAAATGAGGAAACATTTTTCTAAATACAGTAGATTTTGATAGCACTACTTAGCCCCTGGAAAAGAAAGGTTAGTGACAGAATCTATTTGCTGGAGTTATAGATTTGTCAAAAATACAGAGCCATGGGAAATTCTTGACAATTTCCTCCCCATCCATATGAAATGCAGTGTGTTACAAAAACACACTGCTGCGGCTCCCAGCATCTCATAACAACAGAAAGCACTGCCATAATTATCTCTGCAACATAATGTATTCTGATTACCTATGTACAGCAATTATATAGAATAAGAGAGATGTTAATGTGCTATCACTGAGATACAGAGCTCATGTGAATAATTTATGTAGAATGAAGTAGGAAAGTGCCCTCTTTTAATTAAAGGTAAACTCTAGAACATTCTCAGAGAGCTCCAAAGATTAAAAATTGCCTCCTAGAATAGAAACATGGAATACTTTGTGTTGGAAGGGACCTTTAAAGGTCATATAGTCCTGCTCCTTGCAATGAGCAGGAGCATTTCACACTACATGTAGTTGCTCAGAGTCCCATTCAAACATGACCTTGAGTATTTTCTGGGCTGAGGCATCCACCACCTCTCTGAGAAACCTGTTCCAGTGTTTGATTACTTCTTTCACCTAATTTTGGAATATAAATATAATTATGGCTTTTCCTTTTTCCTTAGTGGCTACTAGCGTGTGGTTCTTGCCTTACTTTCTTCAAAGGAAATAGTATATGTGGCTTTTTATACAATGTGAATATATTTGTTTTGCTGGATTGTGTGTCTTTACCAGGAAAGTACTACCTATAGGTTTGTTTGAAATCCTAGATATTATAGGAAGTAGTTGAATATCTTTCATTCAAGAAAGCCATAGGGATTGAGTGCACTGTCAGCAAATTTGCAGATGACACCAAGCTGAGCGGTGCTGTTGATACTCCTGAAGGATGGGATGACGTCCAGAGGGACCAGGACAAGCTCTAGAAGTGGCCCATGGAAATCTCATGAGATTTAACAAGATCAGGTGCAAGCAACCCTGGTTATCAGCCCAGGCTGGGGAATGAAGAGTTCAGCACAGCCCCATGTGAAGGATTGGGGGTGCTGGTGTTTGAGAGGTGGGACATGAGCCAGCCATAGGCACTCACAGCCCAGAAAGCCAATCCTGTCCTGGGCTGCATCCAAGGCAGCATGGCCAGCTGGACCAGGGAGGAGATTCTGCCCCTCTGCTCCACTCTGGTGAGACCCCACCTGGAGTGCTGTGTCCAGCTCTGGGGTCCCCAGCACAGGAAGGACTTGGACATGTTGGAGTAAGTCCAAAGGCCTTCACCAAGCTGATTAGAGGGACAGAGCACCTCTCAACTATGAGGAAGGACCAAGAGAGTTGGGTTTGTTCAGCCTGGAAAAGAGAGGCTTTGCATCCTTCCAGTACGTGAAGGAAGCCTGCAAGAAAGCGGGAGAGGGACTTTGTACAAAAGCATGTAGTGACAGGACAAGGGAGAATGGATTCAAGCTAAGAGAGAGTACATTTAGAATATATACAAGGAGGAAGTTCTTTGCTGTGAGAGTGGCAAGGCACTTGGATAGGTTGCTAAGAGAGGTTATGGAGGCTCCATCCTTGCAGGTGTTTTAGGCTGGGCTGGATGGGGTTCTGAGCAATCTGGGCAGGTGGTGAGTGTTCCTGCCCATGGCAGAAAAGTTGGAGCTAGATGATCTTTGGAGTCCCTTCCAACCCAGACCAATCTATGATTCTATAACTCTGTGATTGGAGAAATAGTTTTCCTCATGTGAGGGACAAATCTGTTGTGCTAAGGGTGTACTGGCTTTTTTGTCCATCACCAATATCTTAGGAGCTTAAGCTGTTTTCTCATTGTACTGGATCTGAATCAAGAAAGATTTCAGAGATAAAGGCTGAGTAGTTGAGGTGCATGTCTGTAGAGAGCAATGTTGAATATCTGGGACATGTGTCCAGAGTTTTCACCAGCTGAATTCAGGTTGTACCCAGGTAGGGGTTTTACTACACATTTCTGAAGATTAGTGCTTTTAGGGCCCTGGCAGCTGCATTTCTCAAGCATCATTACTGTAAAGGCAAAAAAAGGTACTTAAAGTATCTCTGTGCCACATTTTACCTCTTCAGTGCACCAAGTCCAGTAGCTCTATTTCTTCTTTGCTGACCATTTTTCTGGGTAAAAGTCTGAAGAAATGAAAGTCCTTCCCCTGATGTGAGTAGATTTTAGGTCATTTCAAAAGTGCTGGGTTTTCTTTTAATTTGAAAGAGGATCAGTTCACCTCTGTCAGTGCATCATTATAAAAATGAGGTCCTGGTTTTACTAATGACCATAGGCTGAGTTAAAATGATCAGATTTGCCAGAGTTTAGAAAACTAGAACAAGTAAGAGCAAGTAAGGAGCTTAGGAGCAAGTAGCATTTTCTTGCAACTGGCAGTGCAAATGCAAGTATGTGTTTCTAGATATTGTATCTATGCTGAGCAGTAAAAGTTTTGTTTTTCAAATACAGTCTGTCTTAGATCTGTGTCAGTATTCCCCTTTCTTTTAAAATACAATTTCTTTGAGACAAGAGCATTTTATAAGAACATACTCATTTTAATTACCTTTTCCCTTGGGGCATGATTACATTCTTTTTTGTACTGTAGTTTCTTATTGTTATTTATTTAGTTCTCCTAACATTTTTAATTTGCTACTATATTTTCAGTTTAACAGTTAGCATTCTAATGTTTCAATATTGTAAAACATGCTTCAGGATAATATCTTTTCAACCTTTATTCAGTGAAAAACTAATTTCCCTCATTCATTCCATTCTGAACTGCTGAGTGACATCTGGAGAATTTCTGACTAAGCAGTGAGAACTGTATGTTAAATCTAAAGAAGAAATTTAAGAATTAAGAAAAAGTATTAATTTCAGGGAAAAAAGAAACTTCATTCTCTGAAAATTTCGAATTCACATGTTGAAGATGATGTAACAATAATAAAAGGGACAATTATTTATTTTTTAATTGTAAAAGACTTAAATTTATGAAGTGACAGTACAGGCACATGATTACAGCTAAGATTCCCACTTTCAGAAAACTGGGGGTTTCTTTGGTTTTTTGCTTGTTTGTTTTTTGTTTTTACTAGCACCTGCCTTGCAGGTGAACACCACATAGGATGCCATATGTTTATTTTTTCTCACAAAAGAGGCTGATACAACTGACCTCTAAAATGAAGTCCTTTTAGCTGGATTAGTGAAAAGACTACAGAAAACATTTAAAAATATTTGAATGTCTATCTATTTCTCTATTTAATTAATTAATTTTGAATTTATTAATAATAAGCTGAATCCCTTGGCCATGCTTTCAGCTACAGCAAATTTCATAGGAGCTGACAGAACTGCTGGTCTGAGGCTCAGTGGTTGGAGCTACAATAGTTCATAGGAATTTCATCAAATTCACAACCAAAGGCTGTCATCTACTGTTGTCTCAGAATTGTATTTCTAAACATTAATGATGTTACAGTGATTCAAAACCCATGTTGTTACTGACAATTTGGGAAAGAAAATACCAGGTCTTGTTGAGGTTCTTCAAGTAGCCTTGAGAAGAGGCTGCTACTGTGCAGATTTTAAAATGAAGTTATTTCCACATGTTTTCCAGAATGGCTTTTACATCCAGTAAAATATAAAGAGGCTTGGTAGCAGTGTAATTCTTCTTGTACCTTGCAGAATTGTCTGTGAGAAACAAAGAATAAAAAAAATTTTGTTCTTTACTTTGCAGGAAGTGTGTTAGAAAACTTTCACAGAGAGAAAAGCTTCAATTTTATTTGTTTCATACTTGACTTCATTCCTATTTGCATTAAGACCGTTAAACCTGCCTTTGTCACCATAAAGGGTTGCTACGCTGGGTGAAAATGACACATTTCCCCCCAGTTAAAAAAGTCCTTACACAGCTAGTATGGTATGTAACAGCCTCTGTGTAAATGTGAATCAGGCTAAAGTTAATGCAAGTTTTGTTATCACTGTCTTTCTTCCTCCTTTCTTTCCACATGCATTTAAGTTAAGATAAATAGGTTTCACTTGACTTCAGACAAATAACATCCAGAAAATAAATGTATTTTTTGAAAACTCATCAAACAATCCTTCCTTCACACATTTATATACAGCCAAAAGTCTCTTCTTTTTTCCCCCACAGTTGTTTTGATACTATTTTTAAAGACCAGTCTTGTGAATGTTGAGCAACACAACTTTTCATCTGAAGCCCCGTGGCTGCCTTTTGCAAACCTCTGCTTCCCATGTATACACATGTAAGATTTCTGCTGACATCCCAGTGGTGTGCTTGACTGCCAGATTCAGTCTTCGGTTTTCAGATCTTGAAACAGCTGGTAGATGTTTGTGCTTTCAGGGGAGCGGCAAAACTTGTGGCCTGCGGGTGCAAGAGCATCACACCAAGGACAAAAGTAGCTGCTTGAAATGCTCAGTGAGATCCCTTGCTGCATGCACCACCTCCAAAGAAAACTTCCTTTTCCTCATACTCAGCATGTCTTAGCAATCCCATCTGACTGAAAAATGTCCATTAACCCTCCCCACTTCTCTTTTTTTTTTCCAATTCCACAGGTCCGTGTGGTTCTAAAATGTTGCAGCACATGAAATAGAAGTCAATTTTTGTGGCCCACCTCTTGGCACACAAAACTCCTTTAAAACGAGGAAAATTATGTACAAAAAGTTGTGCTGCTTATTTCTCTAAGTTTTCTTTTACCTGGTGATTTTTTAATAATGAAGCTAGAGTTTCTGTTGCCCATATCAAAATATTAGGTATTACCATGAAAAATATGTAATTGTGGTCTTGCATTGTTTCTTTAGGCTTTAAGTACAGTTTCTTAGAGACCTTTTCCTACAATTTTATTTTAAGTAAACTGCAACCCACCCATGTTCCCTTTGCTAGTAATGTCCTTGTTCTCATTCCAAATTACAGTGTAGTGCCCATGATTATATCCCCAGGAAGACTCGTGTCAAATGCAAGTGTAAATAGAACTTGAAAAAAAGGAGATGCATTGATTGGAACTTAAAACACCAGCTTCACTTTGTGTGCAGATGGTGATGGATTTTTCTTTTTAATATCCGTTTGCCAGTTCCCTGTTGGATAAATCACAGAGTTGTGTAGCGGGTGGGCTTAGGTTTGCAGGCAAAGATGCTCTTCTGTTGTATTTACTGGTGTAGACAGGCTTAAAATTTCAATAACTTTTCATTGTAGTAGCTTCTTTTTGTTTTATTGATTTCTTGTACCTCCTTAAAAAGAGCCTGACTACATTCCTGTTTTTAACCACTTGGTTCTGGATCCTTTGCATGGAATTAGGGTTTTGACTGCTAGAGGCCTTATTTCTCTCCTCCCATGAGCTTGAGTGGAGAATTTTCTGTGAATAAGCTTTAATGTATGATTTGGAGACTTAGTTTCATATCCTTGCATTGCTATAGATTTTTTTGGATACTAACAATTGCAGTAACTTGAAATGTAAAGCTAACCTAGTAGTGCCTGGGATATGGCTGTAGGCATTTAATGGCACTTTCTGGGGGCTGCAGCTTTGGTCTTTTAATTTGCTGAGCATTAGCAAGATTTTTTCAGCCTACAGGAGATACTGGAAAATAGCTTGTTATCCAGAGATAATGAGGAGAACTGAAGGATGTTAGAGAACAATGAGGTCTCATAGTAGTCTTATTTTGTTTCCTCTAAAAGCTTTAGTTTTAAATGGAAGGGTTTGGGTTTTTTTCATATTTTGAAATTTTCTTAGCTTAAGGGATAAATAAAGTTAAAATATAGAAAACAGAACAATAAAATAAAGTTATGGAAAACAACTGCTCCATAATGTTCCTACGTTTGCAAATATGATTGGTCTTTATGAGAACATGAGGAGGAAAGTGTGTAAATACTGTTGATTAGTCCAGACTGACCCCTAAGAAATACCAGTTTTTCCTCTACTGGAAAACATAAACAGAAGACCCACAATTGTTGCATGTTTATCGAAATAATATCTCTTTAAAAAAGCATTTAATTTGGTGAGGCTGGTTCTCCTGCCAAACAATTTGCTTACCAAAGAAGGATGTTTATCCTATTGCTGCTGTTAATAGTTAGAAATCTGTCAACCCCATTCATGTATTGGTGTACTGAAAAAGTACCCTTGCAACAGAAACGTGCACTGGGATTATAGGTGTGGATTTAAACCTGTCATGGATATAAAGTAAAAAATAAGTAGATCCTGTTTATGTTATTTTATTTAATTTAAGGAAATTTGGTTACAAAATCATCGCTTTGTGCTGTTAATTTGCAATGTCACTACCAGACTGATAAGGGAACTTTCACTGCAAAGTGAAATATTTTTCTGTATGAATAAAGTTAGTGCATTTAGTCATTATGATCCCACTCAGCTAATAGGCATCTTTTGAATAAACCACATGTTCTGTGCTTTAAGTTCTGTAATAACAGCATTTTTCTTCATTATAGAGCACACTTCAAATGTCTTTGTGAAACCATTTTTGCTATGGCAGTGTAGGCTTCCCTCTGCCTAAGAAATTATAAACTATCAAGAAAGACAGAAATATTACATCAGTCAGATTCTCAGTGACTTTTAATTTCATTTTCACTAAGATAAATATAGTAATATTCCTTTAAAGCCTTTTCTGTGCTGTTTAATACTGATGTCCATACAGTGTCAGTCTCAGTGCAAGCTGAGACTGGCAATTTTATTAAAATTTTAAAATATTTTTCATATATGTTTGTGTGCATGTATACCCTAACAAGAGTTCCTTTGTAAACCTTTTCTGCATGTCAGAGCCCTATTATTTCTGTGAAGAGAGAGAGACTCTTACTCCTCTGGGTTTGGCAACATTATACACACTGATGATGGAGCTCTCTGACCATGTGTGTTTCTATCAATGGTATTTTTTCATATTATCTCCCCACCTCATACTTATGGCAAAAGCATTTTCAGTATTGCTAATTTAATTTCTTTTTGATCCTGTCTCAACATAGATTGATGTCATATTTCAATTCTACAACCCCTGGCTTTCCTCTTGCTCTGCTATTATATATACTGGTATTCCCAAGAGCTGCAAATTCCTCCATCTACTCACCAAATCATACATTGTTTATGAAGGATCATATAGAAGAAAAAGTACTTGAGTGTGATTTTTTTTTCCATTTTTGAGCTCTCCTTGGCCATTTATGTGTTTGTGAACTTCGTGTATTATTTTGCTGCCTGGTCTTCAACCCCAGCTCTCCCGGTAGTCTGTACCGCTGATGCAGAACTTAAAAATGGTCAAACCTCACTCCCTGTTTTATCTGGGGTATGGGAAAGGAGTCTCCCTTTCCCCCTCCCTGTCTAGGTCTGCTTCTCCCTGGTGATCTTTGCATCTCTTAGAGACATTTCAGGTGCTGCTGCAGGGCTGGAGCAGGGCTGAAAGCAACATAACTCATCTGTGGGGGTTGTTAAAAGGGCTGGGAGCACGGGAAACCTCCCTCCATTAGCAGTGATCACTCAATAAAAGCATGCTGATGGCAAACAGGAATACTGAATCCCCCAGCACTGTCTGGGAATTTTTTAACAAACCCTAAGAAATTAAGAACATAATTTCCGCAGGAGCAGAAAGTTCAGCCTTTGGTGGCTTCTGCATATCCGCAGGAAAAGATCTGCCATCAATATTCAGCTTGCCACTTCTGTTATTAGGTCTCGGCTAAAACAGCCATTTATAAGGGAGAGGGAATGGGATTCACTGCATATTTTATGTTACTGAAATTAATGGGCTCTATGATGGCTTTGCAAAGCATTCCGCACAAAGGAATGAGTGCAAACCCTTGGCTATTAAGCCTGTGCATCTCACCTTAGACTTGTCAAATTTTGTGAAGCACATTTCACTGGAAGTGTTAAGGCAAAAGAGAAAGAGTGATTCTTAAGATTTTAATGTGTGTGCAGAATTTCTCCACTTAATAAATTGCAGGTGGCTTAACTAACTTAGAAATAATTTAGCCTCTCTTAGAAGTTCTTTTGAAACTTGGAAATATAAGTGATTGCATAAGATATCAGACAGAGTTTCAATAAACCCTGCAATAAGCAATTGCACTTTTAGAATATCTATGAATTCCCTCAACCCCAAGGGAAACGTGAGTCTTAACATCATCTCTGAACTCCTTGTTTTTATTTTGTTTTGCTTTATTTACAATTTTCTCCTTGAGACTTAAATTTCAGATTAGGAATGTCTAAAGATAGAAAAAATGTAATTTCCTAGACTGTATGCCTAAATATTTGCCTGCTTTTTTCAGTTATACTAAAGCTCTAATAAATTACATTGTTATCCCTCCTTGAACTGCAGGTCTAATGAATAGTATTCATCTCTCTTTTAAGCCTTCTTTTTCTATCATTTTAATATACAGTAGTCTAAAATAAGTCCTTTACAGGGATTTTAGGTGAAAATATTTATAAAGCAAGCTCTTTTTTGAGGACAGCAAGAAAACAGAAAATCAAATTTATGTAAATACATATATAATGTTGGCTGCTTATGTGATTTTATGTAACTCTAAGGTAGTTAAAATTACCAGATAAAGTCTTTTTCCTTTTGGAAATTATTCATAGGAATATCCCCATCTCCATTAACTGTCTTCAAAATATTTAAAATCATAATAGCAAGCAAATTCATGTATTTCAAATCCTCATTTGAATTTTGTTTTGAATTGTGTGTATCTTAATATTTTAAAAACTGGCACTCCAGTTAAAGTAAAGCAATTGAATGACATGTTGAATTCCCGTAGTTTGTTTTTTCAAGGAAATTCTTCTTTTAATTAATTTTGAAATCAGCTTAATCAGTTATTGAAATAGTAGTATTTAATGTGGAGCCCCTGTGGGTAGTGGTATAAATAAATGCAGATATTAGCATTTATTCCACTTGGGATATGTTTTGTTTTTTATCCTTTTCATGCTCTTTTGGGACTTTTCTGCATACGCTTTCTTTCTGATAACAAATAATATATATTCCACATCCTACTAATGAGAACCAAATACTGATTTCTGATATATCCTAGTAAAAAGCAACAGACATACAAAAATAAACAAATACATGACAGAAATGTCAGCTATAGAGTCACTTTAGGAATTCATATTTTGAAGGAAATGGCTACCCTTTTTTACTTTGGTATATATTTAAATAAATTCAAAGAAGAAACATGGCAATGGCACCATTTACAATTTCAGATTTATGGCATACAGAAAAGAGGCTCCAGTTTTTTGTGTAGAACTGCAAATATGTGCTATTTATAGTCTGTTCCAAGTCAATGCTTTTTATATAAATGTACTACTGAAAATCTGAAGCATTCTGAAGCTGGCACAAGGAACAGAATGGGTCCAGAATACCTGAGTAGCCACTTATGCATATAAGGCTACTAGTATTGCTGAAGCACAGGTGCTCAAATTATTTTATCAGGCAGGTCAACTCTGAGAGCATGCAGGGAGTTGTCAGAAGGGGGATGCAAGGGTGTTGGGAAATGCAAACATCTGACCTCTTTCCAGGTGAGAGCCAAACACTTGTGAATGAGCTACAGTGATGTGAGAAAATTAGTGAGGTGGGAGGGACTCGAGAATTGCTGATTTTCGTGTGATTAGCATAATAACTGAAACACTTGGAAATTTTGGTACAATGATAGAATAAGCTTCACTTTGAAAACATTGGCTCCAACAAAGTACTTCAGAAGCTTTAAGAATAGACTTTGTCCTGTTAACATAATGTATTTCACAGAGTCTTTTCCATCAAGTTTAAGACAAATTTTTGCAGAATTGCTTTGTAATTACAGTATAATAAGGAACGAAGGAAACATTTTCACAGTGGTGCCATGACAGTTACTAGTCAGAAAGGTCAAGAAGACAAAGTATTTAGACCCTATACTCCTAGCTCTTTCACTGTTCTAATAGTGGTTTTTTACAAAAGAGGACAGTCAGTTCAAAGGTAAGATATCATCCTGCATTTGTTCAGAGAGCTAATGTGCATCTTATAACTTTAGTTAATCACTTGTAAAAGAAAGGCTTAAAAACATTTTCTGCTGAAACATGTGAGCATTACTTGGGTAATTAGAAAAGCTAAAAAGGACATAATTTAATAAGCTAATAAAGCTGAAAAATATGTCTGAGAACATGGATCTATAGGGCCAAAATATAACTGGCAATTGGATTCTGCTTTCTAGACTACAGATGCAATCATAGAATGGCTGGTATTGAAAGGGATCATCGTGATTATTCAGCACGTGAAATTTGTACAAGGATGTTGAAGAATTTTTTTAATATATTTTCGTATCCAAAAAAATTTTGCAAAATAATCATAGAATGCTGAAATTATAGAATCATAGAATGATTGGGTTGGAAGTGACATTGAAGGTCTTCTTTTTCCAATCCCCCTACCGTGGGCAGAGACATCTTGCACTAGACCCGGGTACTCAGAGCCCTGTCCAATTTGGCTTTGAGCACTTCCAAAGACAGGACATCCACAGCTTCTCTGGGCAACTCTCAACCTTCACAGATCAGAATTTCTTCCCAGGATGTAATCTAAATGTCTAATCTAGTTACATGTTCACAAGTTGTGGCAATTCCCACACAGGCAGTTTTCACTTCTGTTTAGTCAGGTAGCATTTAGGACAAAATCACTACACCAAAAACTAAACACACACCTCCCAGGGGACAGCACACATCCACTGTTGAGCTCAAAGCCTGACAGCCAGAGGAGCTTTTGAATGAGGTTTGCCAGTGCCACTATCTCAGCTTTTTTGTAGTTCAAGTTCCGTTCAGGGGCAGCCCACCGCTTCCAGAGCAGCAGCGATGAGATGAATCACTCAAAATGGTGCATTTTCCTTGCTGTGGATAGGCATCCACACAATTGTGATTAATGTTGCCAGAACTTTGCTCATGCAGGGATGTTTTATAAATAGTAAAATGTGTTTTTCCCACTCTACATGATAGTTTATGTGAATAATGTTTTATATATATAGCGCTGACTTTTAGATCTGTGATCCAACTGCAACAAAGGTCAACAACAAGTGGAAGTCATGCTTGCTTTCTCATTGTCAAGATAAAAATGAACTGTAGCTCTCAGGTTCCCAGGAACCTCAGCAGAAAATCACAGCTCCAGACTCAACAAATTATTTTCCTTGTTGGTATTATCAGCTGAGTAGCAGAGGATTGACAGAAAATGCAGAGTAACTTGTCTTTTCTCATAGAGGTGTATGTATCATTATGTAAAGAAAATGATGCAATTTTTACAGGAAAACTTCTGTTTTGGGGAGTTTAGATTGTTACTTCATCAGAAAACAAACAGCAATATCAGTCATTGGTGTTCCATTTAGAACTCAGCCAAGCACTAAAAAAGATGGAAAATGAATAATATCTTTAAATAGGCTGTATTTCCAGATGGATGTTGCAGATTTGGCCCACTGCACATATAAAGTTCTGGAAAATATTTATTTATATAGTCAATCAATCCATTTGTTGGATCAGGACTTTAAAAACCCTCTCTGCCTAATAATAAAACTGCTGTGTCTAGACCAAGCTATTTGCTTGGGATTGTCTGAGCTTTGTTTTGGGTATCATTTTAAGATAATGTCTTTCATTTCAAAGTTAAGAGTGCCTCATGATTGCCTTATGATCTGGGCTGAATCTAATTTTAACCTGGTTGGGTTTTACTTTGTCCTGATTTTCTAATAATTAAGAACACAGAAAATGTACCATGACATTGTTATTCAACTGACAGTCATTTATCCAGCCTTTCTGAAAGCTAGTTGTTAGGACCAAAAGAATTTACATGTTATTTTCTTTGTTATTTTATACAAGAAACTTACTTTTTTTCAGCTGAAAACACAAAGAAGTTTAAAAAAAGTTGTTACATTATCTAGACTTTTTCAAATAGGAATTTTTATTCAGCACAGGAGGGATTTAACCTTTTAATTAAGCTAGCATTATCACAAAGAGGGATGGCTTTCAACATTGATAAGGTCAGACTGCCAGAAAGAAATTTTTTTATTTCCTGAGATAACATTACTAATTTCTAAAGTATTCAGCCTTCTCCTTTGCCTTCCCCTGCTCTTTGCAACTGCAAACCCACCAAAAACAATCAAGAAAGGTGCAAAATACTGTAGAATTTAGCACAAAGGTAGATAGACGCAATGTTGACATGCAACAGTTGTATCCAACAGAAAAGTCAGGTGATAACTTTTAAAAGCAATGAAGTTTGAGGTTCTCCAGGTTAAGACATGTAGAATTTTGATTTTCATGGACTGGTAGTACATTTCCATCTAAATCATTGTCTGATGCCCAGAGAGTCCTCTATGCAAGATATAAATTTGTACTTTTATAGCATTTTTCAGCTCTAAAGAACGTTTTAGACATTACTAACCCTGCCAAATATACACCATAACATGACACAAAACAAGTGTCTGATCACTTTCTGCAACTACCATAAAGGAAGTTGCAGTGAGGTGTGGGTCAGTCTCTTCTCCCCAGTAACAAGTGACAAGACTGGAGGAAACAGCCTCAAGCTGCTTCAGGAGAGGCTTAGATCAGATACTAGGAAAAAATTCTTCACACAAAGGGTGGTCACACACTGGAAAAAGGCTACCAAGTGAAGGGGTGGAATTGCCATCCCTGGGAGTGTTCAAAGGCATCTGAATGTGACAGCTGGGGATATGGTTTAGGGGTAGACTTGGCAGTTCTGGGTTCGTGGTTGGGCTTCATGATCATAGAGGTCTTTCACAACCTTAATGATTCTATGACTGAGGCATGTACTCTGGTCTGTGTTTGCAGACACTAAGAGCCCGGTTAGCTTCTTTAAAATATGCATGCTTAAATCATGTAAAAATGAAAAGTATGTCTATTCTTTCAATATGAATATGGAAGGAGATCCCTAAATAACAATAGCCACAACAGAGAATCGCTGTCTTCATCCATCAGGCAAAGTGCTGGTTGGTTCCCACACTTCAGCTCTAATGTGAAAAATGCTTCCATATCCAAGTAAGACAAAGGCAAATTGTAGATGCCGTGGTCTAAAAGCAGTTCTACAAATAGGGGAAATCTGTGCACATATCCATTGCTTTCCTGCAGTTTTGCTTTGCTACCTGGAGTCCTATTCTCCATGACCCACTCACTGCTTTGGTTCAGGCTTAGCCTTATGGGACTTGAAAAATAAAGGAAGCTTGCTTGGCACTTCAGAAAATGCAGGTGTCAGTTATTTTTAAATGGAATAAATAAAGGTGATGATAGGATGTTCCCTCATAATTTCAGGTAAAGTATGGCCCATGGAGTGGTAAATTCATCAGAGGAAGTAAACCCAAGCAATTTTTCCATTACATTGAGCTCAGTGTACCTGCAGGCTGTGCAGTTTAATGGGGAACTCTCTTCCTGCCCAGCCCCTGACCTGGTGGAGTTTTATCCAGATGTGTCACCATCAGATCGTTGAGCTGAAGGAGCTTCCCCTGGAACCACAAACTCCCTAGATCAGGAACTAGGTTCCTGTGGAGAGATGAAATATGGAAATACGGGTTTTTGCAGTAGCCTCAGTAAAGCAAATATTCCCTTGTTAATGCAGTATCTTGATGTTTCTCTGTGTACTGATTTCTGTTTACAATGACAGCTATTTTGCCTGCTTGTGCAGTAACCAGGGCTTATTAAAGTATCTGAAAATGTAGATTATTTTATCACAATTATGCCGTATTGAAACGCTGTGGAAGGATTAAGATGCAAAAGCCCATAGCTGTTTTTTCAGTAAGTGCCCTGCTATTGAAATGTTTAACTCAACCCTTATAAGTGTCAAGCACATGCAAATGCACCTGACACAGATGTTTTTTGCTGGCTTATTGAACATCTAGTTAAAATGGACTAAATCCGTATTTTTGTTGGTAAAAATTCATAGCTTTTCAAAGAGGGAACTGATAAGAATATTTGAGACTAGTAATAACTTGTTCAGCTCCAACATAAATTGCTTTGTAGAAAAAGAATTTTTTCTTCAGAGCTAATGGTCTAGGTTCATCAGGGTGACAACAGTGAGATTGTCAAGTTTATGTACATAAAGTATTTGTATTTTTATTTAAGAAGATAGCTTTCCACAAATACTGAAAAATACTTATCTCTATACCTTCTTCACTCTAGAAGAAGCAGGAACACTATTAAAATTTATGAGATATTTTTGTGTGTGTATACTTTGTGTTCAAAGAACTGTTAAAGGATGGCAGGGTGATAAAGTTAACCACTAAGATTTAGGAAATGCAAGAATTGAGATGCTCTAAGCAATTTTATTGCAGGTCCTCTGTGGCCATATATTGTAATGTAGTATTACAATATGCATCAACTCTATTACATTTTTAATTACACAGTTACTTTTGTTTTCATGGGCTTTGTGCTTCTTTCAGTACGTGGACTGCTACTTCATATGGCATTTTACATTCAACATATGTCTTCATGCATTATTTAATGCAAGCAGTTCCAGCTGCTCCATTATTAATTTCATTGATTTTCCTGTTACACTGAGGGGGCCTTATGGAAGTACCTGAAAGGAGGGTGTCAAGAGAAGGGAGCCAGGCTCTGCTCACTAGTGCCAAGCAATGGGACAAGAGGCAACAGGCAGAAATGAGGAAAAACTTCTTTAGTGTGCAGGTGACTGAGGGCACAGGATGCCATGGTATTTCTGCTGTACAAAGCCCAGCCCTCACTGATTTCAGCTAAAGCTGCTGATGCTCAGCACTTCTGCAAAAACTGGCCATCTGTGGCTTGCAGGGCATTTTAAAGTGAGGAATGTCTCAGTTCTACAGCTGTGGAAAGTTATGTCTTGTGAAAAGCCTAGCAATGAGTGAGAGTTCTGTGGTAAAAGCAAGAATAAAAGCAGTTATCCACCATGGCATTCACCTGTCTTAGCTTGAGAGCATCCTTTTGCCTCATAGAGCCTTTCAGCAGAATCCACCTGTTTCTGTGCAAATGATACTGGAATCCTACAGACACACAATTCCTGTGTGAAGCCAGGGAAGGTTTCAGCTGCAACACACAAATGGCCTGCTGTGTCACGTGCTGCTGGACTAAATTAAAATATATATCTTTGGTACAGAAAACACAAGAGGGGGAAGCTTTTAGTTCTGTGGTTTTTTTATTGTTTCTCTTTTATCCGTTGTTTCAGGCAATGCTAATACATTATTTATTTATTGCAGTCCATGATTACTTTGCACTCTTCTGATGTAAACCTCGGGTGTCAGTTTTGCCAGGCTGCTTTCCCACTGCAGGCTTATTGGCAGGGAAACTGAGACATGGCAACTCACAGCATTTCCCAGCTCTGCCTCTCCAAATGCTCAGCTGTAACCACAGCACAGTCCCCTCCCATGGCAGAAGCTGCTCTTTGGGGTAGGCAAGGGGTGGAAAAGGAGAGTTTGTGAGGCTCAGTGCCTCTGTGCTGGGGAACTGCAGCAGCAGAATTAGAGAATCAATGGGGATGTAGATCTAGGGCTGCACGGGAAAACAAAGGAACTGCAGAGGCAGGAAGGCTCCTACAGCAACCTGGGGAACATGGACATACCAGAAAAAAATTGCTTTGAGTGGAATAGTTGAAGACTATAAAAAGGAGTGAGAAAGTGATGCTATTGCAGGATAGAGAAGTGGCTACTGCCTGATGCTGATAAATGGTACAGTTTCACCCACATCTTTCCTTTGCTCCCCTTAGATAAACAATCAGTATTAGCTGGATTTTCTTTTTTTCTTGTTACTGGTTTTTGTACTCTGCAGCCACGTTCACCATTTAATCCAAGCAAAGCCACTCTCTTAGGATGTCTTTTTGTATATTGGCACTTCAAGTTAAAAATCTATTTTAAATTATTGGATAGCAAGTAGCAGCCTCCAGAGGGCTGAACTGATGCTGTTAACAGGTCCAAAATGTGATGCAGCATATGGAGCTGAATACCTCATGGTACAGATTTGCATGCAGGCGGTTTTAATTAGGATTTAGAATTCCTGGAGGAATGCAGCATTCTGGGCTAGTCTCAATCTTGTCGATACATAGTGGTTTTGTTCATTCCAAAGCTCACAAAAACTGATAGATTCCTACTTGCTTGTAATTTTTTGATACTTTTGTGAACTGTTTGAACTTTTTCCATCTGCCAGCTTGATGTATGATCACTGCTTCTTTATGTATGCTTACTATGAAAGGTTGCTGTCTTTTTTTAAAAAATAATTTTATATGAAGTCGGTTCAAAATAATAATAGTTTGAAGTTTTATGACATTGCATAAATACTTATTTTTTCCCCTGCAACATATCATAGTTCAAAGTGAGATTATGCTTTAACTCGATGGTTACTGTGCCATCTTGTGAGGAAAAGGTGCAACTACCTCCTGCTGATCAAATGAAGAGGTACTTAGCTAATGCCCATCTCACTTCTTTTTCATCGTGAAAAATAAAATCTTTTAGGGTTTAAAAAAAAAGATTATGAGAATGCCGCAAAACATATTTGTTCCACTGCATTATACTTGCCTTTTTTTTTTTTTTTTAAGCTAAGCATATACTCCCTGCTATGGGCAAAAACCTGGTGCTTTCAATAAACTGAGATAAGAAATTATAGGTTTTTTTCTTCCTCTTAAAAAAAAAGAAAATTAACTTCTGGTTGTACCAAATGGAAAATACATGCAAATTCTCAGTATTGAGCACTGATAATGTTCTTTCTGTGAACTAATTTGGCTCTTAGAGGAAACCTTTTGTCTTCTAAAATTCACTATGTGTTTCTCAGAGATAGCACACTGTAAATTAGCCAAAGTACTGCTAGCTATTACACTGAGACAGACAAGAACCTAAGTCCTGACTTTAGAAAGACTGTTTTACCCTGGAACATTTATGAGGAAAAGACGAGACCAAAACATTAAAAAGAAATTACAATGGCATCAGCAAACCTGCAGCTTTATGTTTAAATAATAATAATTATCATTGCTAATAAAGTCAGTGTAAGTGCACTAAATCTTGTACTAAAAGAGCAGACTGGAAAAATCCCCTAAATTCTACTACTGCTTAATGAACTGATTCTCTCAGTGACCTTGAACAAGTTGCTGCATTTCTGTGCCTAATTTTACTCACCTTTAGATGATGCGCATCAACAGGATGTTATTAGTCTTGACTGCCACTTGTAAAGCTCTTGGGCTTCTTGGATGGAAGGTATTGCTGTGATATAGTGAAAAGCTTGGTGGAAATGTACTTGATAAGCAAAAGAGCAAGTCATTCACAATAAGTATAATTATTCAATGATTTAAGCTTCCTAATCTACTTCCACAGTCTTGGCAAGCAGATTGTGATTTCTTCCATTTTATATAATGAGAGGAGTATTTTTTTTCTCTTTTTACTCTATAGATTGATTGCAAATATTCAGAATTCAAGCTGTGTTGCTCATTTGCAATCAGTTGGATGAGTAATATTATTTCTGCTCATGATTGGATGAATGCCCAATGATTTGTGTGTACAAATTGTAAAGTTTGTTTTCCAAAGATGCTCATTGGTATGACATTGAAATTTGCTGCCTTTGGAGAGCAGTAACAGTAAAATTCAACATACTGAAGACCAAAGAAAATACCAAGCACCAAAGTAGGACAAGGTGACATTAACATTTTTTTTGGTGGGATTTTGTGGATTCCTCATTTGTCTAAATGGACCAAGTCCATTATGTTTTGTTGTTGGCTGCTAGTACCGAGAGAAAATCCCAGAATTCTAGAGTGATTTGAGTTGGAAGAAGCCTTATTGATTATCTACCTCCAACTCCCCTGTCGTGGGCAGGGCTACTTTCCACTAGACCAGGTTGCTCAGAGCCCCATCCAACCTGGCCTTGAACACCTCCAGGGATGGAGCATCCAAAACCTCTCTCAGAAAATCCAGTGTGTTGAATCCTAGACCTATTCTCATGCAGAAGGTGGGTGATGCTTGCCCTGTTCAAAGGTAGCTCCCATGTCCAGGTTCCAGCAGATGACCAACAATGGGGGTAACCTACGTGGGAGCTGCAAAGTAGCTCAGGTGCTGGTTTGAGAAAAAAGGCAAGTGAGAAAGAATTAAGAAGGTAGTACTGGGACCCAGTTGCATACCTTGCCTATTTCCAGATTGCAGTGGGACAATTGGATCTGTAGGAGGTCATTGTTTCATGTGGGAAATTTTCTGCAGAAATTCCTTTCCCTGTGGTCTCGCTGTTAAATGGGTTATATGAAGAATCACAGCTTGTAAGGCGCAGAAGTCTGGCCCCTCGTTAGAAGGACTGTAAAACAGAAATTGTATTCAAGACTTGAAATGCTGATATGTAACAGCTAAAACTGGTAGTATTGCTATTGTTTCCCAAGATGAAACATAATATACTGGCCACTGGCTTTGAAGAGTGATTGGGAGTGGGTTCACTCATGAATGGGTTATTATGTCATAGTATGTGGTGATATTTCCATTATTAACATCTATAAGCTGTATCTGCTATGAAGGTTTGGCTGAGTGAAAAACAATGTCACCTTTTTGCTTATGTGTCTCTTGACGTTCAGGGTGTTTTCTAGTTGGTCAGGAATCTCTGTAGATCAGGATTCACTGGCTGCTCGTTTCATAGGGTATTGTGGAGTCTGTGACCCCTCTGACATGTTTAGCTCCCTCATTTTTCAGTCCTCTTGTTGCAAGCAGAAGGAATGTGTGATGTGTGGCTCAGCCAAAGAGCTGTGTAGAGAAGCAGGGACATGTGCTTTTGAATGGCAACTCCAGCTGGGCCACATTCAGCAGCTTAGGTCAATTTGACCTGATATGAATTGAAATGTTCTATTTGCATTTTCTGCAAACTGATGGAAACAACAAAATAGAAAAAATAAACAACAAACTTCTGTAAAAATACTGATTCCCTTTGGCCCAAAATTGAATGACAAATTCCAAACTATCTTGATTCACTGTCAATTTGTCAAAGGTAGGTCATAAGAACATCTGTATTTCCATGCCAGTGCAGTTCTCTGGCTATTGTAAATTGAGAACTGCCTTTGTTGAAATTTAAGGTTTTTGACCATTACCTCCTGCTGGGTTCATGTAGTCAAGTTCTGTCCAGCTGACAAGAGATCTCCTTGGCAGCCTTGGAAATACTCCTTTAGACAGTATGATGTGAGGAGCAGCGATGCTGCAATAACCTCACACTGCAGAGAGAATGGTCTCTTATAAAAAGGCAACGTTCATATTAAAAATTCACAGTGGCGCACTCCACACCCCCATTATAGGTAATTACAGAGGATTTTAAATATCTGGTGCTAGTTGGCAGTGTACAATACCCTGTCAGCAGCAGGCACTGATTTGTAATTTAATTATCATAAGACATCCACCTGTTCTTTTGTCAAATGAAGAGTAACATTTCTGTGCAATGATGCTTTTCCCTCCAGAAATTTGAATTAGTCCTTAGAGAAAGGTTTCTAGGGAATGGGTTTTTTTCAAGGACATTTGCAGGACCCCATCAGACCAGGATGATGGAGATGAATGAGGCATTTCTGCTAGAGTGTCTTAATTCTGATTTGGTATTTTCAGCCTTACCACTGGATTTTTGCTGTGTCAAGCTGTTTTGGTTCACAGCTGAAAGCATTTCAATGAAGAGATGCTGTAGGAGGAAAGATGTATGAAAATCAATGAGTTTGGTGCTAAGAACATGAGGCAAACCCATAGAAGGATTGACCCAGAAATGCTCTAGGCTTATATTTTGTGAAGAAGGAGTCACTGGGCTTGGGATAGGAGGGAGACTAAGACAAATAGAGTGGAAATATGTTCTGTAAACTTTTCAGTTGATGACACGTGAACATGGATATTACTGAAGCTATCCTTGGCATTTTTTGGATAAATAGATCAATTCAAATTATAAAGCAAGTCTATCACTGGAGATCCACACAAGTGTTCTTCTCTTTGGGAGCGCGGAGCTCAGGGTGAATCAATTTCCTCTGGGCTTTGGCTCCTGTTTATGCAACAGCTGCACTGCAGTGCAGTGATGGGGAAAGGACTTAGTGATGGTCAGAGATGTTCTCTCTGTAAGGCCACATCACACTGCTTCCAGATCATTTTTGTAGGGTAAAACTGCAGAAATTATCTGGAAAGAATATATATATATATATACACACATATACATGTGTGCGTGAATGTATGTATATATAATAATATATGAATTATATAGAGTCAAAGTAATAATAGATAAAGAAATATAAAAACATAGAATAAATCATGGAATCATAAAATGGTTTGGGTTAGAAGGGACCTTAAAGATTCAATCCCCTGCAAGGGTAGGGATGGCATATGGCATCCACTAAATGAAATTGCTTAGGGCCCCATCCAACCTAGGCTCGAACATCCCTTACAAGGATGGGGCATCTACAAACTCCCTGTGGAGTTTCACCCTATTCTAATGCTTCATCTGCTTCATCACACTGAGGAAGAATTTCTTCCTAATACGTAATCTAAACCTCTTCCAGTTTGAAACCATTTCCCCTTATCCTGTCACTACATGCCTATGTAAAAAATCCCAATCCCTCCCCCTCCATTATATAAGTATCCTTAAAGTACTGAAAGGTCTCACCCTGAGACCTTCTCTTCTCTAGGCTGAACAACCAGGCTCTTTCAGCCTGTCTTCGTAGGAGAGGTGCTCGATCCCTCTGATCCTATTCGTAACCCCCTCTGATCCTATTCGTAACCCTCTTCTGGATCTGCTGTAACAGGTACAGAGGAGGGAATGTCTTTCTTTTGCTGAGGACCCCAGAGCTGGATGCAATGCTTCAGGTGGGGTGCCACAAGATCAGAGTGCAGGGGGAGAATCATTTCCCTTGACCTGCTGGCCACTCTTCTTTCATGCAGCCCAGGATGAGGCTAGCTTTCTGGGCTGGGCATTCATTGTTTGCTTATGTCCAGCTTACCATCCACAAGAATCTCCAAGTCCTGTTTTGCAGTGTAGCTCTCAGTCCTTACAGTGGGAGGGACTCCACTCCTCCCACATCCACCCAGATCAGGAACTTGGAAAAAGTGGGAAGCCTGTGTATATATATGTATATAGATTTTTGTTTCTGCAACATGTCAGCAGGACCAAGACAATGATTTTCCCCTTGTCGTCACCAATGGTGAGGCCACACTGCAAATCCTGAGTTCAGTTTTGGGCCCTTCATTACAAGAAAGACACTGAGGAGCTGGAGTGTGTCCAGAGAAGGGCAACAGAGCTGGGGAAGGGTCTGGAGCACAAGTCTGATGAGGAGTGGCTGGGGAAGTGGGGGTGTTTAGCCTGGAGAAAAGTTGGCTCAGGAGGGACCTTCTCCCTCTCTACAACTGTCTGAAAGGAGGCTGCAGTGAGGTGGGAGTTGGTCTCTTTGCCAAATAACTGATAGGTTGAGAGGGAACTACCTCATGTTTGCCAGGAGAGATTTAGATTAGACATTAGGAAAAATTTCGATACTGAAATGGCTTTCAAACATTGGAACATTCTGCCTGGGAAGGGGTTGACTCACCATCCCTGGAGGTATTTCAAAGTTGTGTACATGTGGCACTTGGGGACATAGTTTAGTGGTGGACTTGGCAGTGCTGGGCTGGATGGTTGGACTCACTGATCTTAAGAATCCTTTCCAACCTGAATGGTTCTATGTTCTATGATAGAGCTTCTTATGGCTTCTGTCATTGCTGTCTTTTCTCCTTAAGAAGATGTCCACTGGACATTTCCATTTCCCCCATTCCTGAGTTAATGAGATGACTCTGGTATTCTGCTCCTATTTCTCCTAATTACATTTTGCAAATGACTCACTTAAAAGAGGATGTCTTGGAAGAGTTGTCTTTTTAGAAAGAGTACTCACTCGATTAAAAAAATAATTGATTGCTTGTGGCTTAAATAACCTGTGTGCCAAGCCTTAAATGTGACATTGGCTGGAGTACTATGTATTAGACTGATGGCTTCTTGCCCAAATAATATTTAGCTGGTGCCAGTCATTTCATATATTCATTAGTTATGTTATCTGAAAAGTGAATATGTGAAGGGCTGCAGGCATATTCCAGAAAAGAAGAAGAGAATAAATCATGTCACATGTGTATTCTGAAAATAACTGGCAACTGCTGAAACATTTCCATACATAAGATTGAAGGCAGGAATACACTGGGGTGGTTTCCTTAGGAGGAATGAGTAAATGAAATAACACTCCATAGCTGAGTGGTCAAAGTGAAGTGGATGAGCAGCAGAGAGGTCTGCTTTGGGATGTTCTTGTACCTGGCCTTCAGACTTATTTTTCTTATATGGCCATACAAATAAATCTTAGGCTTTTATCCAATAGCCCCCTCCGCAGGACACAACTGAGGGGATGGCACCTTTTTACACAGCATTCTGGCTGGAGAACAGATCAGATAATTTAATTAAATTTTAAGGATTATATTCCTTGTTATTACAAGCTTCATTTGAGATCTCAGACAAGCCCCTCCTGTGGCCTCTCCATGGAAAAGAAGGGTATAGCATAGAACTTTACTGCAGGGAAATCTTCTGTGGGACTGTGCCTCTGTGGAAGTGTGTGTGTGCTCTCCAGCATCAGAGTACACACTGCCAGGTGGAAAATAACTCCAGTATTTTGCAGAGAAGGGCTATAGAACTCTACTTCCTACTACACAGGGATATGAAACATGATCTGACACTACAGCTTAGCTGATCGACATCTCTTTTTCTTCATTATCAGTGTGTCATCTCAAGTGTCTATTTGATGGTGAAAGTCTTGTGTATCAGTGACATATACCACAGCTCTCTCTTTGATACAATGGTAAAAAAGAATGACTCATTCTCTCCAGAACATACTAGGAAATCCGATGATTATTGTCTGCTGTATCATAATTTTTTTGTTATTCCACAATTATATTAAAATATTGGAAATACCTCCTAAAAGCTTATTTGTTCTTTCTTGATGTTTTCTTCTCCTAGAAATATCGTTATCAAGATGAGGATGCTCCACATGACCATACTTTGCCTCGTTTAACCCACGAAGTGAGAGGCCCAGAGCTTGTTCATGTGTCAGAGAAGAACTTGTCTCAAATAGAGAATGTCCATGGATACGTCTTACAGTCGCACATTTCTCCTTTGAAGGTAGGATCCATACAGCTCATGCCTTTAATCCTCAAATACGAGAAAATGCATACCATGAAATGCCTGAGAAACTTATTTTGTTGTACAGACAAGCTGCTTTCTGAAATCTATCATTGCAGATTGATTTTCTTGTGATGGGTCTTTAAGGTTTTCTGTAATGGAACAGGTGACAGTTTAGTTGACAGAGCACTGTGTAGAGATGTGAGCTTTCTGCTTTGAGTGAGGCTTTTGCTCGAGTAAAAAGAATTCCTGGCAAATTAGCCTGTTTTTCTGTACATTGTGAAAGGAATAATGCAGGTTCTCAGCCTCAATATCACGGTGATTTTGAAATGGCAGACTTCCCTTCCTGATGATCCTTGTTCAGAATTTTTTAAAGAAATACTGTAAACGTAACTAGGTTTTTTCCTCTCTCAGAAAGCTATATCAAATTCACAAGTTACGTCTGAAAAGGGAGCTCATTTGCCTCTATTCATATCCTTGCTGCTCAAGTACTTGCAGTTTTCTGTGGGTTTTGATGCAATTCAGAGTGCTGCAGCAATATCTTTCTGTTAACTAAGGCAACTATTTATAAAATATAGAAGCTTTAGCTGTATGTAGGTCTGGTGTCCTCTGATATATCTTGTTGGGCAAAAATGTTTCTTTTCCTGATGAACCCATATAATCACCAAAAAGGAATCCATTCCTGAAAATTTACATTTGTTTTTATAAGAATGTAGTGGTTGGAAAATATTCCTAGAGCTTCTCTGGTGGAAGGAGCATAGATGCAGTGATTAGCATGATGAGTTTTCTATTTTAGTTTCTACTAAGACTGGGTAGGGGAGAAAAAAGAATAATATTCCTTACTACAGACGGTGATGTTCTGGGTAATATTTTTATTCCAGCAATTATCTAAGCAGCAAACAAGGCAGATGGGCTTTGCTCCCTCTGGTGCTCAAAGCCTATGAAATGGGCACTGCTTGCCTAGCACAGTGTTTACAGTGTGGTTACAAGTGAAAGGAAGTGTTTATTATTAAAGATTGATGTAAGTATAGCTGGTGTTCATTGAGACTTTGTGCAATAGCCATGCAAATTAATCTTTGTCCTCTGCTCTTGTTGGTCCTGTGCTTAGTTTGTATGATGTTTGTCTTTTCAGGTTTTAGCAATTTTCTGGGTGACTTACCTAACTTTTTCTGCAGAAGTCACCAGTACCAAGCAGTGATAGATCATCTTGTGCTGAGGCTATCACTTTAGTTATTTGGAAAGGATTACCTTCATGAGGCCTCTATCTAGCATTAGGGAAAAATCACAGACCAAGCAATTTCTGGCCTGGAAATGAAACAGCCCTTTTCCTCTAGGACTCCTTGAGTATTGTGATTACAGTGGTGTTTCTTGTTCATGAAGATCAAAACCAGACATTATTCTTCACATTTGGAGACTTTCAAGTAAGGCTACATAATCTAAGCTGAGGGCGCAGCAACGATGTCAAAAAGCTTGTTGTAAAATGAAGGGTATTCCCAGACATCCACAGTGCCTTGAAATACCTCCCTATCTTATTTGCTCTTGTAACAGGACAAAGTTTTTGTCTGCTTCTGTTTTCTGAAGTGATGGTAGAGCAGGAGCTGTATAGTATTTTCCTCTTGGAAATCAGTGTCTCCTGCAAGTTCTTCCTTCAGCATGAGGATTTTTGTCTTTGACTCTGTCCCTTTCCCTTCTTTCCTTCAGATTCACAGTGTCTTATATCTGCCTCTTAATAGTCTCTTGCCTGCCATTTAATCTAAATTTAGCTGTTTGTCTCTTCAAATGGCTTTGAAGTTCCTGCTTCCTTTCCCCTGCTATGTCCCATCTTTTAACCTTCAGCAGAGAATTAGCTCAGGATGCTGAAGGAATTCTTCTGCTAGAGCTCATGGCATTGTGTTGCCCTTCCTATCTGAAACACCTGCTTTGGATTCACTTTTACTGTTGGTAGTTGAATGAAATCCCTGTTTAGAAGATTTTGGTCACAGTAATTTCCACATAGTTGAGAAATAGTGTTGTGAACACTCCAAAATCTAGTCAGAATCAGTTATTGTCTTGAATTAGAGACTTTCCAACCTACAGCCTGATATCATTAAGTATTCTGCTATCTGTGTGAACAGCAGTATTGTGTGAACATGGCTGCAGTGAATAATGGTGAAAACTGCTTCTCTGCAGGTAGCACACCTTCCTAGGGAAATGTAAAATACTGGATTCTTAAAGATTAACTGGAAAATAATGCCTGCAATTTTACTATTTCATGACACTGGCAATTTCAGCAGGATAACGCTGTCAGGAAACTTGACCAAGAGCTTTTGACTCATTCTGCCTCACTTTTCTGGTTAAAGGTCAGAGCATTTAGTGCAAAGGGAAAATATGTGTACATGAAAGTCATCCATCTGCTTGTGCCAAGTGCTGAGGAATGCATTTGGTGCAGCTCCTGGTGCTGGGACTGTGACTGTTAGAGTCTGTGAATGGTCAGACTGGGAAGTTCCCTTAACACCAAGCCAGGGATCACATCATATCCTGTGTCCCATTAGGACTGTCCAGCTGACCACTCACCCAGGCCAGCAAGCACATTGGCTGCCTGGTTTGGTGGGGTTAAGTCACTGCGTGGCTGCATTTTACTGCCTGAATTTCTCTGTAGGGACTGCAGCACCAGGCTGCACCTCTCCAGCAGGTTTTGAAGCAGTCTTTTGTGTTTAGTGGCTGCACGATGCCCTGATGACAGGATGATTACCCAATATCTGTTTTGAAATAATATAATTAAAAGAAAATGTTTGAGCATAAAAATAAGCTAGTTAAAATGCTTTGGAACCAAAATGTTGTTCCAAGACCAAGCCACATGTCCATCCTAATCATATCACTTTTCCTAAGTGACTTGACTTTGGCAGAATAAAAGAGTTACTTATTCCCATATATTTTTGTTGATTTGGAAAGAAATCTGCCAAGATCATGCAGTTCTAAACTTCCCTTTGGGGTGGCTGATTCCAGCCCTCACAACTGACCAGTGCTCACAGCCATCTGTGGAAGCCATAGGTGCTACACCCTGTCTGTGCATGTAGACTGCTTGCTGGCATCACCCTGCTCCCCAGCTCTCAGCGAACATCTCAGTTTGCATCCATAATCCACCCTGTCAGTTTGAGAACAGGCTTGCATCATTACAGAGGGAGGTTTTGTGGATGATTGAAGTTCAAGCAGAGAAATCATGGGCCTGTCTATTCCCCTGTGTACATCTCCAGGTAAAACGTTCCAGGGATTCTTGAAACATTTTCTGACGCTCAGAATGGAAGCATTCAGGCCATATTTTTATTAACACCCATGATTCTAAATGCCTGATATGAGCCACGTTTGCATAGAACAGATGCATCTGAAATTCTGAAGTATACAAATTCTTAAAGAATTTGGCAGTCATTTCATATTTCAGATTGTGTGGCTTGATGTACTCCAGAAAGCTCCACCCTAGTGGAGCTCATTGTTATTAGATTATTAGATTGGGTATTAGGAAGAAATTCTTTACTGTGAGGGCAGTGAGGCACTGACAGATGCACATTTTTCCTAGAGGAGCTGTGGATGCCCCATCGCTGGAAATATTCAAGGCCAGGCTGGATGGGGCTTTGAGTAGACTGGTCTGGTGGAAGGTGTCCCTGTCCGTGGAAGGGGGCTGGAACTAGAAGGCCTTTAAGATGGTGCCTTCCAACCCAACCATTCTATGATTCTATGATTATTGATTACCTCAGGAAGTTGTTTTGGAAACCAAAACATAAAACTTATTTCCTTCAACACCCTTGCACTTGTTCATGTGCTGAACAATAAGAAATGTGGTCCTCATACAGTCTGAAAATCTCTTTGAGACACACAGATACCGATTGTGATAAATATTGTTTGGAAATGTGAATAGATTTTCTGAAATTGAAGGTAGGCGTGATTTTCTTATCTTCCAACTACCTAAAATCTAGTATGCCCTAGCCAGATTACTCCCTTTCAGAACATAATGAGCAAAGCAGTTTTGCTGCAAACAAGACTTTCTTTTATTTTCCATGTCTTTTTCACTTCTTCACCTTATTGTATTTTGCATTAACTTTGCTTTTCTACTTCCCTGTAGCATTTCATATGTAGGCAACTTATTTCTGAAAAATACTTAATTTTAGAAAGTTTCAAACTCCTGATAAAGGTTGATCTGCTTATTAGTGTGCAAAAGATAAAATTTTCAACAGCTTAAGCAACTTTGAATGTCAAACACTGAGGTTGTAAAGGAAGTTTTCAGTTACGTGGATGTATTAACATTTGGGAAAATGCTAGTGTTGCAGAAGTTTTGTTAGAGTTGCCATATTAAGATAATGAATGTTCTTTTCAACTTATGGAGGTGATGGAATTGCCTTTTAATAATCTCTTAAAGGAAAAAAGTCTGTACTGTAATGGAAAAGGGAATTTAAAATAATCTTCTTGCACTTCCCCTTGTTTGACACGAGATGGTGTAGTAAGCTCGGAATTCTTTTGTCTGCATCTGTAAAGCTTCATAATAAACTGTTGAGAATTTTCTTAGATGCCTAAGAAAGAACTAATTCAGTAAAAAGTACCTTGTGAATCCCTGGTGTTTTGGGAAATCTGAATTCAACACAGATTTCAAAATCAGAGGCACAAGTTCTGTCTCTAAATTAAATATGTGCCTCTTCCCCTTCCTCCCAGAATAGAGCTAATCAGTGTTCATTAAATGAATTATAACTCTGGGTCCTAAATGAGCCTTTCTAGTATTATTGTGATGTTGGATTTATTTTTTTCAATATACTCCACTTTGTTAAGCTGAAAAGTAAAAATCCTTGTAAGGATCTCACATCCCCTTGGTTGTCTGAACATTTTAAATGTCAGGCTATTCCAGCTATCTCCTAATTTAATGCCAGGTTGAACTGTAAGCATCAGTGGAAATCGAGCAAAAACAAGTAACCAGGTAAATAAGTATCCTAAGCTAAGTTATTTTCAAACAAGAATGATCAGTAATGATCATCTTCAATTACCTCATCTTTCATAGCCTCGTCTTCTGGAAGGGGTCACACTGGCTATTACTCCTTTTATTTCTGTCCCAGGATGTTGTCCTGCAGCTCAGCTGGGTTGCTGACAGCTTGCAGAAAGTCAGGCTTGATGGAATGACTTTCCAGTGGAGAGAGGAGAAAAACCACCTCCACATGGAACAAATGGGCTCAGCAGTCTGCAAAGTTAAGGTTATCCATGAATTGGCATTTGTACAAATTGCTTTGCAGAAGGAGGGCTGCATCTCCCAATGCCAGAGCACATAGATTTTTTTATATTTTTTTTTTTTTAAATGGCAGGAAGCCCTGTCTTACCCATTACTTGAGTCATAGAATCACTGAATCATTTAGGCTGGAGAAGACCTCTGAGATCATGGAGTCCAGTCTCTCACAGATCAGCACCTTATCAACTAGACCATGGTGCTAAGGTCAAGTCCAGTCATTTCTTGAACAGCTCCAGGGATGGTGACTACCACTTCCCTGGAAAGTTCATTCCAATATTTAACAACCCTTTCATGAAGAAGTTCATCCTGATATCCAACCTGAATCTCCTGTGCCACAGGTTCAGTTGCCTGGGAGAAGAGGCCAACCAGCACCTCACTTTGGCCTCCTTTCAAATGGTGTAGAGAGTGATCAGGTCCCTCCTGAGCCCCCTTTTCTCCAGGCTAAGCACCCCCAGCTCCCTCAGCTGTTCCTCATCAGGCTTGTGCTCCAGACCCTTCCCCAGCTCCATTTCCCTTCTCTGGACACTCTCCAGCCCCTCAATGTCCTTCTTGCAGTGAGGGGCTCTGAGCACAGGATTGGAGGAGTGTCCTCACCAGTGCTGAGTACATGGGGACAATCCCTGCCCTGCTCCTGCTGGCCACACCAGTGCTGATCCAGGCCAGGATGCCATTGGCCTTCTTGGCACCTGGGCACTGCTGGCTCAGGTTCAGCTGCCACTGACCAACACCCCAGAGCCTTTTCCAATGGGCAGCTTTCCAGCCTTTCTTCCCCCATTCTGTAGCTCTGCCGGATTGTTGTGTCCCAAGGGTAGGACCTTAAAAAGCTTTATGCTGTTGGTCTCAGCCCATCAATCCAGTCTGACTAGTTTCCCCTTCAGAGCCTTCCTACCCTCCGGCAAATCAACACTCTCACCCGCATTGGTGTCATCTGCAAATTTACACTTGGTCCCCTCATCCAGATCATCAGTAAAGGACTGGACCCAATGCAGAGCCCTTCACACCACAAGTGACCAGAAGATTCTTTGAGACTCTCTGTATCTAGTGTGGGAAGGATGTTTTGTTTCTGCTCCAAGGCAGATGTCTCTCTTTCCCAAGTTCTATCTCCTAGTGAGTGTGTAGTATCCCTTGAATGTCCATCATTCTTCTTTTCATCCTCAGTGCAAGAAGGTCGTTCCTGTGAAGGCTTCTGGTATCTGTCACTTGCCCTTTCCTGTCTGTAATGAAACAGCTTTTCCCCACCTCTGAAGCTTTCCCTGTTCAGGGGTGTCAGACCTCGCTACAAGTGGTTGCTGTGCTTGTCCGACAAATTTACAAAGATGGGGAAAGAGGCTCTGAGGATAAGCCTGGATGATTAATGATTTTGTGAAAAATGTATTAGCCTGAGCTTCCTGGAAACTGTCATAAAGAGTAATTTTTGTGTCTAAAAATGTAAATTAGGCAAGAGCTATTTATTTCATGAATTAACATTGACTTCAATAAAAATTGAGTTCTGAAGACAATTTGGATAAATAAGGTCAAAATATTATATAGCTTTTTTCTTTTTTCTTTTTGATAGTGGACTTCATATAAAGACCAAAGTCATGCCCTGGTCATGAATACTGTGAAAATAACCAAGTCCAAGACTCTCCTGATGTTGCAGTGGGTCGTGTGACCTGTAAATAAACTTGAGATGTTGTTGCCTAGAGCTGGAAAACAGTATAAGGAAATACACTCCACAGACTTGTGTAGCTGTATTGCAACATAGAGTCACAGAATGGTTTGGGTTGAAAGGGACCTTACAGATGATTTAGTTCCAACCCCCTGCCTTAGGCAGGGACACCTTCCACTAGACCCGGTTTGAGCAATTGCAAGGAAGTCCTCTGCCCAGGCAATGTAAATACCCCTAGCTTCCAGAGAACCAGGTTTGCACAGAGAAAGCTGGTGGCTACAGTTTTCAGCATTACTGTGCCTGATAGTCCTGGTGAATGTAGCTCCTGATGTTTTGGGGGGATAATCTGTCTGGGGCAAGAAACCACATTTATTTTTCCAGAGCTGCTGAGATCCCTTAATTCCTCTTACTGGGGAAAAACCCTATGATAGAGATGAAGTTCAAATAGGGAAGAAAAAAAATAATGGTTGAGTTTACTTTAATATCTGTGGCTGAGGTGTGACAAAGAGTTGAGGCAGTGTCACAGCACAGACTGCTCTTCCTGAGCAAAGATGCTGCATTTCAGAGGCTCTTTAAAAGCTGTGGATGACTGAGAGGGGCTGAGGCTTTGTTACATGTCAGGAACAGCAGTCTGAAGTTTTCTCTTGCAGTTACAAAATTAATTGGGGTTATATAGAGGACATATTAATGTATGCATGAATATATTAACGAGCCATCTAAAATTTAATCTTGCATCCTTTTCTTTGCTTACACTGACTGCATTTCCTAAGTATAGCTAATCTGCATGAAGCATTTTTTATCCCCAGGATGGCTGAGCCCGGTAGCAATGATCTTATAAGAATACTTTTGATCACTGCCCTGGTAGCTTCCTAGCTTTTGTGTTTTGGAGTTGGTTTTGTTTTGTCCTTTTTCCCCCCCGTCTGTCCTTTTCAGTATGCAGTCACTGGCAAAGCCCCATGCTGCAGTCAGTCCGTCAGTGGATTCCACTGAATATTCAGTAGGTTGCTTCATTAAGACACAACACTTGTTACATGTTTAATCATGTACTGCTTTTCTCTTATCTCCTACTGTAACAGCAGATAAGCATATATCATACATCTTTATCTGTAATCTATGTTTTTTAATATAAAAATGCAATCGGATTAGAAAGAGACAAAGAAAGCTCACAAATGTGCCTGTGCCTGTTCCTGCTCTTGAGGAAGTGGCAAAAGTGGCTCTGAATTTTGATTCTATTTCATTATATTTCAAGGCAAAATAAGAAGCTTATAGATTAGCATTTTGAGTAATATTTTGTGTCTCATTTTCATGTAGGCAGGAATGTCTTTCATTTCTGAGTCCTTGTCTTACTCTAAAGAAATTCCTGAAATGGTACCAAAACTGAGTGTAACAATGAAGAACAGTTATTAGTGAAGAACATTTTTTTGGTTTTGTCATCACAAAACCCATTGTTGTGCGTGCTTGATGTTTTGCCTTGGCTTTCTGATTGATGGCTTTCCACATGATTTATGTAGCTGCAGACAGTATCTTGTTATCTTTCTAGCTTCTGACAGAATAAAAGAGAAACCAAATAAAATTGCTTCTGTCAGTGGGTGATTTAATTGGAGAAATCTCAGCAACTTAAAGTAAACCTCAGGCATTGCAATCCTTTATTTTTTAGCAAAATAAATGTTGTCCTCTGATGGACACAAGCAGAGCAAGTTCTGGCAGTGCACTATATCTACTAGTGCACTATATGTTGTTAGACTTGCCTGAAGGACGAAGACAGGAATTTTCAAAGGAATTTGAAAATATTTTCAGGCTATGGACCCTGTTTATTTTATATGGGCCTCCTAGGTATTGAAGGTCTTTTCAAATGTTAATCTGAATTGCTGTTTCAGGAGATATTCTGTGTTCTTTATCTGCTGGGTGCTTAATCCATTAGTATTAATTAGCTGATTTATCTTTTATTCTTTTTGAATAGCAGGTTTCTTTTTAACAATAGTCTTGTTCCTGAGCCTTTTTTTTGGGGGGGGGAGGGGTGAAGCCTGACGTATTGCAGCTATTGTCTCTCACATATAAACAAATAAATAGGAAATTCCAAGAATCCTTTTCTCTCACTGTCTTTCTCTAATGCTTTGCGTAGTACTAGATATTCCTTGCTTCCCAGTAATTTTCTGAGTTGTTTTTCCCTTGATGTGTTGGCCATGTGAAATACTCATACAGTATAAAAAATACTGAGAGATGGACTGTTATAGAGAGCGTTTTGGGTTTTCCCCCCCCCCCCACCTAAAATAGATGAAATATATGCAATAAATCCGTGGAATAACTACTAGATGCTATGAACATAGGACTTGTATCTTCTGCCATTTCTTTTCTCTGAGTCTAGACGTACTAGAATATATGTAAAGTATCTGTAATGACGTTTGCCACCTTTCCAAAGTGTTTTGTGACCTACTGCTGAAAAGTGCAGTAAAGCATCTTGGTGTTATTAGTCAGACTGTAACAGGAGGGATTTTTCTCAGATATGTCAGACAGGTTTAACACCAGTTGTTTCCCTAAGCTCGGTAGCTGAAGTGCCCTTCTGTCAGACTTTGGCTACTGCTGACACTTGGGAATTTATTCTACAATTTAAATGAAGCACCAAAGTTCCAGGATACTTTTTCACTGAGGAATATACTGATAATTCACTCAGTGGAAGATACATGTGTTTATACATCTGATGATGTGACACATCAAAAATGTTCTGGCTTTTGTCAGTACCAGGTGTAAAAGAAAGCAGAAGTTTGCAGTTCCAGGAGCTCTGGATAGATGCAGCCTCCAGGATGAAGAGAACAGAATCTCTTTAGTCAAAACTTATGAAAGAGTTGGCAGCCTGAACAAGAAGTGCTTTAGCTATTTCCAAAAGTTTTAAATTCCTATTTCTCATAGCTCTTATTTAATTTTGCTGTAGTTTTGTGGACTATGGAGCTGTGAAAAAACCAGAATTTTGACATTTAAAAGAAAAATCTTTCTGAACTGACTATTGCATTCCAACTCTTCAAGAATCTAGTCTAAATAAGAGTTTCTGAGATTGTTATTATGTGACATCTTCACAACCTTATTATTGTGTGACATCATCTCTCTGCCTATGGCGGGGAACCTGGAACTTAATGATCTTTAATGTCCATTACAACCCAAACCATACTGTGGTTCTGTGGTTCTTTGATCTTGGTATCAGTGGCTAACTGAGACTTCTCAAAAGAGAAGATCTCTCTCAAAAATATTTTTAAATGGGAAATGCCTTTTGCCGTTTGGTTCCCTTCAATCCATTTCAGAAGATCATGTTACTTGCTTTTTAATAGTCTTTTAAAATTGCTACTGAAGCTGATGCAATTGAGAATAATGTCAAAAAAGTAGTCAGCAGTCTTGATGACTCAGGTGGCTTTTTAAAGATCTGTATTATTTACTAACTTGATTTTTCACAGTGTTGTCTTTCCTTTTGCATGACATTGTTTCTTTTTTCCATAGTTAATCAGTGTTCCTTTTCCCTGTTCCTTTTTCTGACTTACCTTCAGGATCCATTCCTGTATTTCTCTTCCTCTTACCTTTTTCTTATTTCCATTCCTACATATACCCATGGATCTTATTAATCTTTCAAGCCACCCATGAAGTACAAATTTGTACCAAATTTGTGAAAGTGTAATGATTGATGCCCTCCTCTACAAGACAACTGCACTCTTATTGATCATTTTGCTTCTTGGCTGCTTTAGAGAGCAGGAGCACAGCACTGCCTGTCTCCTCTTTGTTGCACATAGACTTTAAGAACAGATTTTCTTTTTTTCCTTGCTCCTGAAAGGTGGGTTCTCTTTCCTCTGAACAAAAGCAATGTGAAATACAGTTGAATGTTATTAAGTCTAGTGGATCTCAGTTGCCCACTGAAATGGCAACACTTTGGGCAGCTTTTATTCTATTAATACTTACAGAAACTATGAGCCAAAGAAACTGCAATCAATATTTTAACTAACAAACTCATGAACACCAAATTGCATCTAACTTCCAAATATGAACAGAATGAGACTCTTACATAGATAGAGGCTAGAAGTCAACTTTTTAGATTAAAGTGTTTTCTGTAAAAAATTACCACATTCATTCTCCAAGAAAGTGGACATAGCTGATTTTTTCAAAGCCTTCCTCCCACTACAGTTTTAATATGCACCTGCCTGAATTTTTTGCTTCCCACCCAAAAAAAAGATCATTAAACCTGATAATAGACTTAATAAAATTCTTATAATTGATTGCATGATATTGAAAAGGCTCAAAAGAGTAATGGTGTTTTTACAGCAAATAAACAAATTCTTACTTTGAAGTCTGAGTCACAAACTGTGCCTTTGATCAAGCGGATGAGCAAATGCCAAGCAGGGAAGTAGAATTTCAGTGATGGGAGTATAAAGAGTTATATTAATTACTGGGAATTAGCCAAAATAGCACTAAGTAACAACTTTACACTGTGGGAGTGTTAAAGTCCAGTTTCTGAAGACCACACCTGGAGATGGTTTCACATTGAAATTGGTGCTGTTTCCTCTTTGGGAATTCTGGGCCAGTTTGTTTCTTTCACTGTTTTGCAATAAATCTAGAGATTGAGCAGATCTGAACTGAATTACAGATTTCAGCTGAAACTGGGTTATTTTCCTTACTGCTATCTTCATAATTTTACTTCTGTTTAGAAAAGGCATTATTTTTTTGTATTCTGGAGATGTTGATATCTACTTAAGGCAAATGTGAATGGGAACAGTAAAGTGAACCCAAGAGCATTTCCATACTACCTGTACTTCACTAATACCTGTAAGGTCAGGGAATGTCTGAAATTTGGCTTAGATTTCCATTTCTGAATGTGCTGTTTACCTACTCTCTCCTAAAGACACTGGGCTTAGGGAATTTTAATCCTGTCTCTATTTTGGAGTTCAAAGTAGGCCACAAGGACTACTAAACCATTGTATCTCAAAGACTTTAAAAAAAAAAAAAAAAAACTGTCAAAAAAGGCAACAATCAGCCAGACGGAGCATCACATTAGTATTTATCACAGAATCATGGACTATTCTGTTTTGGGAGGAACCCACCAGGACCATCAAGTCCAATTTCTGGCCCTGCACAGGACAACCCCTAGAATCACACCACGTGCCTGAGACCATTGCCCAAGCACATCTTGAACTCTGCACAACTTGGTGCTGTAACCATTTCTTCGGGGAACGTGTTCTAGTGATGTTTCTAAATACAAGAAAAGCAGTCTTGAGCAAAGCCATAGAGCACCAATACATCAGTCTATCATAGCTACTAGAGAGGTAGAGTGTTTGAATTATTTTGAAATACACACTTTCCTTCTCCTGTGTACTGGGAATTTCCACGCCTATGCCTTTGTGTATGCCTTTGTTTAGGGGCTGTACCTTCATCATTTGAAGACTCTAGCATCAAACTCTTCTTACAATGCAGCATGCAGAGAAGCTGGATAGGTATTTCCTAATGTCTGGATATTAGAAAAAATTTGTCTCTGAAAGGGTGGTCAAGGATTGGAAGAGGTTGCCTGGGGAAGCGTTGGAATTGCCATCCTTGGAAGTGTTTAAAAAAAATATGTAGCTGTAGCACAAAGGGACATGGTCTAGTGGTGGACCTGATGGTGTCTGGATTAATGGTTAGACTTGATCCCAGAGATCTTTTCCAACCTTAATGGCTCTGTGTTTCCCTGAATAGGTTTATCTTTCAGAATGGTTTAGAAACCCTCTGTACTCAACTGGATGATAAGAGCCTTCAGAAACACACATCTCTGGCTTTCCACCTTTCATATACTGACTTTATCACCAACCTTTTTTTCTCATACTTTCTTTTCTCATCCTGCTGAAGCAGGATGACTCAGCAGCTGACTTCTATGCCAGGTCATTATCTCAAACCAAAGGGGATCTGAGCCAGCTTGGAGCCACACGAAATGCAGCAGGGTAGAGAAACAGGCTGAGGAAAATCCAATTTGGGTTTTGTCCCATTGCTCTTTTTCTCTCACTGTCCCTGCAAATTTTTTTTCTTTTCTTTCTTGCTTCCAGTACAAGGCTTTGTGAGAAAACATATTTTGCAAATAATATGAATGTGAGGAACTGTGAGAAAGGAATCTGGCAGTCAGTGGCTGAAATACACATAGGCATGTGCAGCTGGGGAGAAAGAGGCACAAACTGTTAAAATATTTGAAAAGATTTTAGAGCCTACATTTTGCTACCTTGCAGCCTGATTTGACTTTGTGATTATTCAACTGCTCATACCCAGAAAACTGACATGTCTGCAATGTTGTTTAAAAATACTTCTTTTGACAGTATTCACTAGGGTGAATATGGTAATATTAAGGGTAAATATTCAGGCTGAATACTAGAGATTCTGCTGTAAACCTGCATGCATAGAGATCATCTCACATTTACTGGTTTTTAAGTCAGTTATAGCTATCTTAATACAGGTAATTCTGGCAATTGGAACCCAGGTTTTATTCCAGTTATTCAATTAAGCTGAAATTGCTTGTAATGTAGTACCATAATTGTAGGAGAGGCATCGTTGCAAGATGGTAAGTAGGTGAGATACTAATTAAATTCTTCTGAACTTCAATAATTTAATATTCAAAGGAGCTGCTCATTGCATTGCCTCTGGGAATTACAGGGGAAGGAAACAGAACAAAAATACCAGCCCCCAAATTATTTTTGCTGGACAACTCTGACTGAAATTTTGGGTTTGTTAGTATTGCTCCACCATTCTGGATACAAACACAGTGGGTCATATCCGTCTGTGGGTGAACACTCTGCAGACTTCAGTTAGTTCATGTGTGGGTGGGTAAGTACAAAATTTTCCCAAACACTGTGAAACCCAGGGGTGACGGTGCTGTTTATATATAATCTTGAAAAGCTGGATTCTTTTATATTCAGGCTTTTGGGAAAAGTAGGTTTCAGCCTAATTTAGGCAGGAATACATCTCCCTTTGATTTTCAAAGAACTGTAAGTCACAAACTCTTTTAAATTCCTTTTGAGAATCTCATCTGTTAATAAAATGAGAGGTGTGGGAGAGGATGAAATTCATCCATTCTGTAGCATCATGCTGTAGCCTATCTCAGATTGTCTTATCTTTGCTACATCAAGATTTTTGACCAGGTTAGTGCAGTCCTTCCAGCTCCTGAATACATCAAAGCAGATGTACCACTGCCCTTCTCATTATAGCTCTTAGTAATGATCTAAGCTAGACTGGTCTGGAGATTCCTCCCTAGATGCATATTCTTTCCAAGCCTCTTAATTCAATCTGAATGATGATGATTATAATTTAGGTTACAGTATTACCCAGGGGCTTTGATAGCAGTACAGGGCCCCATTGTCCTAAGCTTTGTATGGACAAGGAAAAGCTTTAATGCTTGATACCACAGAGCTGCCCAGGCTAAAACCAATGCAAATGAGCAAAAATTAATAGGAATTCCTGCATATATTCAAATCTTATCTGATAATCTCTCTATTACAATCAAATTATATCTACTTTTAAACTAGTGTATAATTCCTTTGCAATTTCTTTGGCTAGAGATATTTTATATCTCAAGGCTGAATTGTAGACCAGGGCTATCTTGTTGCATTTATTGGCTTTTTCCCGTTAGCACTGCAGGAATGCTTTGCATTTCACTGTGTGAGAAACACATGGACAAGTGTACACATTTTGGGGAAAAAAAACAAACAGCCTTGGTGTTAAAGAAAAATGGTTCTGAGAATAGAGGCAGTAAGAATCTGCCATGACTGCACAATGTACAAATTAGCCCACTCCGGCTAGCATATCACCATTTGCTTACTGTGTTAATCAATTAATGTCCTTGATTTATTTCTACACGTGTTGTGAACTGAGTTGATGAGCGTTACTATACTTTCAGTTAGATGGGTTTTTCAACACAGTTTTCATAATAATGGTTAGTGAAAATGAGTTTTCTTAATTATGGTAGGGTAAGTGCCTTATTAAAAGGCTTGAGACATAATATAACAAGTTTTGGCACATCCTTGTGAGGACCCTTTGTTTTTAGGGACACCCATCTCCACCTCTCTCATCACAAGCCATTTCTGTTGCACTGCTGGGTGTGATATTGAAGAGCTATGATGGGTGGACTCTCAAATACAAATTCTCTATAATTTTATTGGAGTATTGTAATATTATTTGGTAATGGGCTTAGTACTATGATGCTCTATAGCTTCTAAAAGTCTGGTGGAGAGCATCGTGGTGTACTGTAATTATGTTCTTTGGCAATGTCTTGGGGGCTACAGTGGCATTTGAACAGGTGATAAGACCTAATCAAGAAGAAATAAGCTGACAATTTCATGTGCAAACAGAAGAACCATCGGGGCAACCCTTTATGGAAAGTCAAGATGCTGATTTGTAAAAAGTCCTTATATTCTGGAAATGCTTTCTCTTCTCCCAGAACTGGCTGTTTTCTTGAGCTAGCAGTGTCTTTCCCAGCTCCCCTTTCCCTATAAGACATGTGGTGTTAATGACTGCTTTGACATCTCTGTGACTGTGGGGAGGAGATTCATTTGCTGAGGGGCACAGTGGCTACCCAAGGCAGCTGCATCTCCAGCAGTCTGGGGCAAGAATAATCACCTGAGGAGAAGTGAAAAAGATGGAGAAGACAAGAAATAATGGTTTTAACACTTTTAGTCCCATCCCAAACTTAGCCTTTCTGTGTACTGCATCTACCCTGCATCTCCCGCTTCACACTCTTTTGGCAAACAAAGATGGAGAAAGTGGTCAGGGCATTGGACTAGGGTGTTTTGCATTGCTAATGTTGCTCAAAGACTAATTAGTGTAGGGGCAGTGCTACATCCTGGGCATTCCTACTCCAGTGCCATTTTTTTCTGAACTGTTAAGGCCATGGAGTAGGAATCTATTACCCACTTGTCCTCATCATTTATGTTACATCTGTGCCCACCATTCTTTTGCAGATTTGGGATAGTTGCAGGAGCAGTTGTAACCACTTTCCTCAGAGCTCCCAAAACTGTGTATGTGCTTCGGGGACAAAACCTGATCTTAGGAGCAAAGAACTGTGTCTGCTTGGTAGTCTGTTTTCCAGAGATATGGGTAAATAGGTAGTTGGTATAATTTTACTCAAGATTTTAATGAGCTGGTGGTGGTATTGTATATTTGCAAAAGAAAAAAAGTAGACTAAAATGTTGCTCTCTTACAAATAGTATTAATGAAGTGGAATTAGATGGCTGGTGAGTAGTTAATGAAAATGTGCAGTGTCACAGCTGTTCCATTTAGAGAACTGGATGACAGGAAATATTTATCTGTCTTTTCAGAAACTCTAGGAATGATCTTGGGAATCACACTTCAGAAAATCTGTGCCAGGTTATTCTAATGAGATAAACATAATGGGATTGTAACAAACAGGAATAGTTTTCTAAAGGAAAAATTGATTTGTTTTAGCTTAATGGAATCTCTGAGAGTGTCAGTAAATTAGTAGTAAGTGGAAAAGAGGTTCAAGTAATTTATTTGTACTTACTAAATAACTTTCACAAAGTCCTGTCCCTCTAACATGCTATGGAAAGAAAATATTTCTGAAAATAAAATGCCAGGGAAAATTAGAGTGCCAGTGATCACCAGAGCTGAGAGAAAGGAATGGATCACCTGCGGTATGGCAGAAGGCTTATGGCTAAGGTTGTCCCATAACAGCCTGGACCGGGGAAAGTCTACGCACATTTTGAAATCTTTCCTAGACAGTGCTATAGAAGTATAAATGTGATTATTAGCTAGACCAACACAGGACAGTTTGCAGATGGGATACCATTGTTTTGGGCAGTGAAAAGAAGATAAAGCTGTATAACATTTCAGATTAATTAAACAGAACTGGAAGAATAGGCTGATGATAAAATGCAATTTTGTAAAATATACATATCTACAGTGGAGAGGGAAATATAAATGACTCATAAATACTTAACTGATTGAATGTTCTAAGAATGACTTACAGCTTTGTAGCCAAATCTTTAAGTGACTGATTTCACTAAGCAGAATTTTTACAAATGAATGGCAAAATTCAAGAGCTGAAATACTGAAAACATTTTCATGACATAAGAAGCTTTATTGCATAAAGCTTTTAGAAATTAAAAAGAAAAAAAGGGAACACAGATTGCAATGGGAAAATAAAAATGTCTTATAAACAAAATACTCTGTTAGACCATGATGATAATTTTTAGCTCCTTTGATTTTCTTCCCATTTTTTCATTTTCAATCAATTCTGAAAGGGGTCAGTATCTGGAGAGAAAGTCCTATGACTTCCAGAAAAAGAGATATAAAATTGAGAAAAAATACAGAATCAACTCATCTGTTATAAATACCAGTGAATACAAACTGATTAAGTATTACAATTAACAGATGGGGGAGCGAGGGAGAAAGACCAAATGTGAAATTTTGCTGCAGAATAAACTTCTTTTAGAACCAACACCTTACTAGCTGTCAGGGTTTAACAAAGCATCTCAGAGCCATAGGAGGGAAGGTCTTGTTTATTCTGCTGCTCATGGGTCTATTTCTTTCAATTCTGGGAATATTCATGAGCAAACATGAAAAATCAGGACCTTTTAAATAGAAGATTAAAAAGCCAGAACATATGGATCGCATGGCACTGTGCAGATGGATAGGAAATTATAAATTCTCAGTTAAGCTGTGGAGCACAATGCTTGTTGCTGCCCCATAGATCTCACCCTGATAAAACAGGTCAGTGTTTAGAAGAACATAATAACCTCTCATACATAACCTCTACAAGGCTGAACAGATTGGATGCTCCAGAAATCTGCTAGCTCAAGGGTAATTTCTGGAACCTGCAAAAGAGGAAAAAAAACCCCAGCTGCAATGTTTGAAATTCCTTCCTAAGAGGTGAACTAACACTCTCTGAGTTATTACAAAATAACAAATACTTTCTTTTATTTCTTTTATTTTTCATTCCTGGACTCAAAGATCTTATGGCAGCTGAAACTGCCAGAATAAGTTACATTGTAAAAAGATTCCACTGCTATTTTATGTTATGTTTTTATTCCAGAGATGCATGCTCATTGGACACATAATCAAAATAAAGTGATATGGTGCGTATCACTTGAAACTTCACTTGTGAACTTTATGATGTATTTTTATCATGCTCTATTTTCATCTCACTCTTAACTTTAACATTTTTCTAACAAAGAGATCATTGCATTTGGAGAAAGACTTGCATTTGGAACATTTCTGTTACCTTTCTGCATCATTGACTAATGAGATCAGGTATTGAGGGAAACAAAACATTTTAGAGAAATTAGTCTGGTTTTCTAGGAATTTCATTTACAAAAGCTGTTGATAATCTCTTTTTCAAGATAAGTCTAAACTTCAGAACCCCAAGTAAATGAAGGACAAATTTTTGTGTGTCACCTTAGGGACTGCACAAATCAATCAATGCACAACTTCACTTGCTCCTGAGTTACTGCTGAAGACCAAATTAAACAGTAAGGTTTTTCCCGGTTTAGTCTCAGGAAAGGCAACCAAACAAAAAAGCTGATCCTACAAGATGATAGTACTTTCTTGTGGTTTTGCTGCACAATTTGATGCCTGTTCTGGAAGGAGACAGATGGAATTAATAAACATTTAGTGATCTTTCTGAAATGTTTAGGAATTGTATAATGTTTAAATATGGGGAAGAACTGATTTCTTTTTCTCAATTTTAAGTGACATGGCTGTAACAAAAGTGTTCTTTTCAGCACAAAAAATAGAAAATCAGTGGTGCATATTTATTGTCAGAAATGGTAGTTAAAACTAAGAATCTAAACATGGAGTGTTTAGCATGAGTACAGATGGTGATGTTTTGAATAGCAAATTTGCCACAAAGAGCTATTTCAGTCATACCTTAAAAGTTTCAAATGGAAGTCAACAAATAATATCATCTGACTGAAGAAGAAAAAAGATCAGAAATGACAGTGTTTTGTATTGACATTTTTAGTGTACAATTTGTTTCAAAAAAGTAAAAAAAAATATTTAATAGCTGCAAAATAATTTTGGACTCATCATTTTAAACTGGAAATGCAGAATGGAACAAAACATCCAAAAGTAAATGTAGGAAAAGTAATGTTCCATCTTCCAGACAAAAACTTGTATTGCATTGAATGAAATATTTCAGGTCTAGCTGATCTGATTTCTGTCTTTGTTCTGTTATTGAGTGAATAATCCATTATTTGCACAGTTTATGGGGAATATGAGACAAAATATGCGCAGACTTTCTCAGAACATACGCTGAAGCCCTTTTAGTTTTGAAATCTTTCTTTTGATTTATGAAGATAAAGAATAAAAGTTGCCCTCACACCTTAACTACAGACAATTTCCACATGGAGGGCTGTGAATTCTAGAACAGGAAATTCTTTCAGGGTCTGCAATGAATCATCTATGTCTGACTTGGGCAAAATACGAGGTTTTACCACATAAATACTGCATTCCCACTGTGCTCTTGGCAGAATGCGTTGGGTTATTTGATAAGTGTTTATGAGAGACCCCCTGCAAGAAAAACATAATACTTACTGTTCTTGTTGCTGTGTTTAAATTTGGGTTGGAAATGTTTAGTGTTCCCCATCTATGGAGATTTTTGGGGATAAGTCAGCATGTGTCCTTCCAGGACCATAGTCCAAGGGATGAAGATAATATTGCTTGGAAGGGAGAGGTGCCATTTCTGTCTTTCTGCAAGTTCAGGGTGAGTGGAACAAGTCTCTTGCCTTCAATACACACAGAAATAATTATCTATAATATATCCAATTAACTGCTTATTTTGGAGTGCAGTTTTGTGTGTGTGTATATATATATATATATATATCTTTAAATTTTTATGTCTCAAATTTTCAGTCTTTTAAGTTTTGCAGCTGAGGTGTGTGGTGGGCTGCCAGCCAGCTCTGAGGTCAGAGTGATGTGCATTCAGGCAGCAGGGAAGCTCTGTAGAAGTCCCTAATGGTTATCACATATGGTGTACTCCACCATAGCTGGAATCCAAATCCTGGAATTATCAATTCATGGTTCTGTGCAGCTCTGCTGTGCTGCAGACACAGTGGTTGCAGTCCAGCCCTCGCTACCCCCACTCACCCCTCAGCAAATGAGGGAAAAAACGAAGTTTGATCAGCTCTAAAAGGCTTTCTAAGGTCCTGTCTTCTATCAACAGTTCTACCTACAGCACTGTAGATATTAAGGCTTCCTATATTTAGAGTCAAAGGAAATGACAAAACTTCTATTTTTACAATTATAACATACTGTTTAGTTAGAGAGGATGCAGAGATGATTTTCTGACAAGTGCCTTACAAAATGTCATTCTTAAACTATTTGCCTGAGTCATCTTTTATAGACTTTACCTTTCTAAATAGCTTGTTTGGTTTGTTTGTTTGTTTGCTTGTTTTTCAATCCCATATATATGATAATAGTTATGCATTCCTGATCTTCATGACTTTTTGAATGAATGGCAGTAAGGAAAAAATCGAGAATGAGACAGGCAAAATATAACTCTTGTCAAGTGTAAGCAAGTCATTTTAAAATATGGAAAAAAAAAAGTTCAAATAACAAGTGATGAAAGCAGCAAACCCCAAAGCATTTAATATTATACTTTGTTGTTACTGTGTGCATCCATGGCTGTCATGGGGCATATCTATATTTTGGCAGAAGTCCTGATTAAGTCAATGGGGATTTCAGCCTAAAAGCCATGTTATTGCTCATTACTTGGAATATTGTCAAAATTGCATAAACAGTGTTCCTTTTTAATTAGGCACCTGGTATGAAATAGAGTTTCAAAGGGAATTGTACTGATGTGTTTTAGATGAAAAAGCATTTATTGCACAGTAGTACATTTTCTTTAGCTGCCTTTCATTTTATATATATAAGACGCAAAAAAGGTTTAAAATTGGGTTGTCTTGATGGAAAAGCTATGGAGGATTACACTTAAGGGTCTTTTTTAAGATTTATTGTATATGAATGATTTGGAGAAAGTATGAAGCACTTAAAAGTGTTTCAGCTGGGACTTCTTAAGCATTATTCTCAAGTGTTCAGTACATGACATTGCATATACCTTCTAATGTTTCCTAATTTTCATATATGACAATTTGATTCCCATCTTTCAGACAGAAATCCCTTCATCAGTTCAAAGCTTTCTATCTTTGCAAATTTCCTTAGGAAGGCTGAAAACCTGTTGACAGCTGTATTTATATATGTGTGAATCTGTGTGTATATGCATTACATAACATGTTTGCAAAGTTAGAAATCTTATTAAAAAATAATCATAAAATCATAGAATCATTTGGGCTGGATGAGACTTTTAAGATCAGCAAGTCCAACCATAAACGTAAGACTGGGGCTATATATGTTTCTTAGCTGCAGCCTTTTAATATAATACATTTTTCTCCTCATGGCAATGCAGTATGTGCTTCTTTTAGCTAAAACAGTCAAGTTTCTTCAGAGGCATGTTTAAAAAAACATATTTTAACACAGAAAATGGGTAACACAAGATGCAGAGTGGGGAAAAATCTATTAAAAAATAAATTCACAGAAGATATAAATAAAGAGAACCTGGAACAAATGAGGAATCTATAACAAACACTGGGGAGAGAATGAGTAAATTGTTGTGAAAATGAAAGATGAGATGAGGCAAACAAATGAGAAAACCAGACAGAATAAAAAAGTTTTGTTGTAACAATTTCATGCTACTGGTTTTAGTTCAGTCCTTCTTTACTCTTTCAATGAAAACCCTTTGTCTTAATAGCTGAACTCGCTGAATTTAGAGGTCTTTTTTCAATCTTAATGATTCTAAGATCTGGTACACTTTTGATTTCAAGACCTAAACTGGGAAAAGTGTAACTTTTGAAAAAGCATCTTAAATAGTATGATGCAAAAGCTTCCAGCTTAAACACAGCCTCAGTTTTCCTTTCATTTGGGATGAAATGGTATTTCATGCAGTAGAATCATGAGGTCATGGCTCATCAGCAAGTTACACTCATGTAACACTACACCGTAGAATTAGAGCTTCTGGTTTCAGGTGGTAACAAGGGAGGATCATGCCTTTATTTCCACAAACAATATTAATTGATTATTAAATATCAAAAAGGTTAAGGACCTGTCATATCCCTGAATGTTGTGTTGTGTTGTTACCATCAAGAAATTACATAGATTCCAGGATGTGGTGAAAGACTGCATAGTTTACTCTCTGTATCAGCTTTCAAGGAATATCCTTCTTCAATTTCATACCTGAAACCTTCTTATTCAACCAGTAGAGTCCCAAAGGTCTTGCACAGGCATTTATTTGAAACTTACACTGATCCTTAGATTCCTTCATCTATGATGGATTTTTGAGGTAACTCTGTCATAGGCGTTAGTCCCTGTTTATTTTTGCAGATTGAGTATTCTAGATTAAATTTATTGAAGAAATCAAAGTCAACAAGAGATGTTCTAGATTACATGGACAAAATAGTGTGAAGAACAGTGGCCATATTAAAAGAATGAGTTCAAGTAATAATAAATATATTGAATAACTAAATTGATTTGTTGTCTATCATGTCTCCTTAGTGTACTATAACTATAGCTTTTCCAAGAAATTCACCAGAATTAACACTCTAACAGAGTATGTCCAGAAGAGTTTAGTTTCTCACTTTAGAAGTGAATTAGATTAAACCAGAATGAAAGTACTCTTATAAATGCTAAGTTAGCTATATCTAGATGCATAAATTTATGGACATTTAATGGGACCATAAAACAGAATTTAAATTTCCTGGCTAACTACTGTTGGTGATTAAAATTAATATGCTATATATTAGCTAAGCACAACACTTGTTATTAAGAATATTTCAGAAATAAATTTCAAAGTTAGTTGATCTCACCACACTTTTCTGTAGTAGCTAAGTCTAATTGGATCACTCTGCTGGAGGATAGGAGAATAGGAAATAGGAGTCTGGAACCAACATAGAGACCTTAAGTGGTTGGTTAATGCTCATGGTGGAAAAGGATAAAGATCAGAGCTGCAAAAGGTTTCAACCACGCCCTGGCAGGCTGTTGCACTTTATACAGGGGGCCAGACAAATAGTGCCCAGATTTGAAAGTAGCACCATACAGAAGTTATCCTCCACCACAATCATGTTAGAATAACGACTGTAACTTTCAATTTGGGTAAATCCATTCTCCCCCTTTGAGAGCAGAGTGAGAGTTGAGCACATTAAAAAGCTCATTGATTAGATGTCTCTGAGACACACACTGCTGGGTGATATATAAACCTCAGTGGAAGATTTCTCTCTATTGGAACATCTGGGTTTAAAAAAATGGTATTTCTAATAGGGATGTTTATTATGAAAAGCATATTCACAATTCTAGTGTTGTATGTTGTAAATTAAGTATTAAACCCAAACTTTTTTTTAGCCCTGTCTGTTTCCCCTGTGAAAGAACTACTGATGCAGCATATCCAGATTAGGATTGATTAACAATTCTGTGAATTTTGCCTAGCAGCTATAATCGTTGGTTGCCATAGCAACTTGGTAGATTAAATCATAAGCTAAAAATCCAGGGGGTTCAATTAAAAATTCTTGTTGAAATTCAAATTCCTTTGAGGTTGAAATGACCAATGATTCAGTACACGCTTGGGAGTTCTCAGGGTTTTCTCTTTTCAGTGTAATTTATTAGAAATTAAATATAAATCTAATATATTGTTTGAGAAATGTTTGCCTATTCGTATTTATTACTGTTGCTGGTGAACTAGCAATAATGAAGCTTTGGGGTTTTGTTACTTAGCAAAGCACAGGCTAAACTTTACCTTACTCAAGGAATAATCTGAGAATAATATTCTCTAGGCTATTTTTCTTGTAGTTGATACTGGGCAGAATTTGTGCTAGCTTTGGTCCTATACATAATTTAAGAAGCAGCAAAGGAATTAAATTCTGCAATGTGCTCCTAAAGGACTTTGGTTTGTTGAATGCTGAAAATACCCAATGCCCAGTGTATGGCTGCAGAGTAGGACCAGGATTTTCTGTTCTTCCTGCTCCAGTTTAGATGTTTTCTGTATTTCTTGGGTGAACAGGGCCTATTCACCTTCTTTTGACCATACTTATCTTTCTGCTACTGATTTCTTATAACTGTGCTGTCTTTTACCTCTTGTAGCTGTTTTCCTATTACCTATGCGACCCTGATGATTTGAGTAGATGCACTTTTCACACAATGCTCTTGCGGGAAGCTTCATTTGGAAAGGATGAGAAAATTGGGGGTTTTCAGCCTGGAGAAGAAAAGTCTCCAGGGTGACCTTACTGGAGTCTTTCAGTACCTGAAGGGAGCCTACAAAAAAGCTAGAGAACAATCTTTTACACAGGCCCAGAGTGATAGGACAAAGGCCTGTGACTTTAAACTGAAAGTAAGTTTAGATTAGCTATTCACCAGAAATTCCTTACTGTGACGGTGGTGAGGCACTGGCACAGGCTGCCCAGAGAAGGTGTGGACATCCCATCCCTGGTAGTGCTCAAGGCCAGGCTGAATGAGACTTTAAGCAACATGGTCCAGTGGAAGGTGTCCCTGGCTATGGCAGCAGGGTTGCAAACAGATGATCTTTAATGTCTTTCCAACCTAAATCAGTCTAGGTTTCTATGATTTATTGTCTGTCAGTCTCTTCCAGAAAAATCTTTGTCATCCAGGTATTCTGATATGGTGTCAAGAACATAAACCACAAACACCATGTCAATGCTAACACTTTGCACAACTCTTTTGTTCTCCCCCTTGCACAAAAGGAGCTAGAAATTAATACATTACTGCTTTCTATTTTCACTTGTCCTAATGAAAAGTTTTTTTCTCTACTTATCTTCCTTTGCTTTATTCTGAGTTTCAGCAAGGGCAGACTCTGTGTTCAGCCACTAAATATATTCCACCATGCCCAAGGGTATTTAGAATCCATTTTAGGCAACATTTTGTATTTTTTTACTTCCATCTTCCTTGAAGAGTTGCCACCTCTTTTTCCTCAGTCTGTAGAGCTGAGGAAAAAGAGGTGGCAACGAAACTTTGTCTTGTGGACAAAGAAGAAAGAATGAAGAGAAGAGGAAAGAAGGTGCTTCTTTTAAAAGAACTACTTAGGCAACATAAATGAACAGAAATATGTAGGGTAAGAGAAACATTAATGTTCCTGCAATGTTCCAGACACAGAGAGAAAACCAGTGTTGACCATTTGGTGTGGTAACAGAAGAAGGCAACCCCTTCATTCTTTGTTTAAGTTCTTCTGTTACGTTCTGGGTTTTGGTGCATATCCTACGTATTAGCAAATCTACAGGGAGGATACTCAGCAGCTATTCTGCAGTTATATCTCAATTGTGCTGAATACTGGTGGATTTCATAGATAAAAATGATAGTAATCAGAGAAAGGAAAGTTGATATAAAATTTAATATATTGTCTAGATAAGCGACCAACGCTTGACAGCTGAATATAAAGACAAATCTGAACTCCTTTGGGCCCTCCGTCAGCAAGAAATCTCTGCAGTTATATTTTATTCTACAAAATTATCCCTTGAAACCCTTTTAATAATTCCAGCAGTTATAACAAATTATGTTAAATTACAGAGTAGGCCTAAAGCATGATCCTAGAAGCCTCCAAATTCTGAATCTAGTTTAGAACATAAAAGTGTAGCTCTGGGAGGAAAAAAAAAAAAAAAAGGGTAAAGTATAGGAATTAAAGCATGGTAAGATAAAAAAGAAGCTTGTCACTAGAAGGTAGTTCTTTCACATCTGCTAAGTAATCCTCTCAATTATTTTTTTTCATGCTAAAACCTCTTTATATGTTTTGGCTGCGTGAGAGCAACTTAGGAACTTTTTGATCATTAAAAGCTAATTAGTGAGGTTCAGTAAAAATAAAAGTTCTGCAACCTCTTTCTCTGGAAAGTATTTCCTGGCTTTTCAGTGTCAGTTTTATAATCAACACGTCCTTGCAATTTGAGAAACTCATTATTTTTATGTTATTTAATGTTGATGATGGGTTTTGCAATTCCAGAACAGCAATCTTGTGCAGAAGTGTCCCCAATAGGTGCAATGAAACCTGGCTTTGCTAAGCTTGTCTGCTGGTGTTGGTGAGAAATCTGTTCTGTTGCTGTGTTATTTACAGAGCTGTTCTGCAGTTCTGCACCATTCTGAAATGACATTCTTTTGTTTTAAAATCTTCATTCTGGAATCACAAGTGTAAAACTCATGCTAGCTTCATCTGTGCTCTACATTTCTTTCTTAATTTCAATTATTAATTTAAAATTAATCAACTGGGAGTCATCCAGAGGGAAATTTTTGTGATGAATGAATGTGTCTCTCTTGGTTTATTTATCCTAAAATAAGAAAGGCTAAGGGGAAAAGGGACGGGGGATTATTTAGAAATAATTTTGTATATATTCTCGGACATTTAAACAAATTACTATGCATTTATGCATTCTGTCTTTTAGATGTAATTAATACTATGAAGTTTTACCTTTCTTTAATTCTGTTGACCCATAAAGCATTTCAGTCTGCACACTTTCAAAGGCTCAGTAAGGATCAGTACTAGCATTGTCTTCTCATTTGATGAAACAAAGGCACAGAGTGGGGAAGGGAACAGCTCAGAGCTGCACAATTTCACGGCTGAGCCAGCAGATCAGCCCAGTTCCCTAAGTCTCTTTCATGCCTTAGCAATTCTGTCCCATCACTAATAAGCAGTATTGTGCATAATAGATCTTTTTGTTCCAAACTAAACTGTTTGCAACACGTCAGAGATGCTTTAATAGGACAGCAGGATTTCTGACATGATGGATGAGTGCTGAAGGAGCTGTATTACCAGATGTTGGTGGGAGCTCATCTGTCCTGGTAATAGGGACCACATATTGTCAGAGAGCCTGGCGCAGAACTTTGGGTAGCTTGCAAGGCAGATATTTTTGAAACACATCTACAAAGGGGAGGGACCTTAAGCATCATTTAGTTCCAAGCCCCTGCCATGGACAGGGACATCTTCCACATATTGGTCAGAGCTCCATCCAAGCTGGCCTTGACCTTGCAGGGATGAGGTATCTGCATCTTCTCTGGACAACAAATGTAGATCTCAAAAAAAAAAAAAAAAAAAATCAAAAGATTCCTTGTGTACTGACACCAGTAAGGAGGCATGTGATGCACTGCAATATTAAATATTTTCTGCTGTGCATGAGGATTTAAATGAGGGTTATTTTAGCAGATTGATGAAATACCCAGCTCTTCAGCTTCCCCAGAGATGTAGCTGGGTGACGTTTATCCAAATTATAACAAAATACATGGTTAGCTGAGGTAGAACCAAGCAGTTTTTCATTTGTGTGCTATTCTGCGAACTCATAAAAAACCCTCTAAGCCAAGAAGCCATAATTTAAAAACTTGCACCGTAAGATCCATTGGCCAGGCCCTAGTAAGGAGATGTGCTGATGGAGAGAGATTGCTCTTTAAGACAGCTCTCAATGAGAAAGTGTTAGGAGGAGAGGAGAATGGGTTTGAGTCATGCTGTGGACTTTAACAGATTGCTTTCCAACTGCCTACCCCAAGCAGAGCTCTTGCTGGCATGGAGCATGTACTGAAGATGGATATGTACCACGCTGCCTGGCAGGCAGACAAGCAAATCATTGTATCAGCAAGCCAGGAGCGTGATTTTGTTCTCTAAAGCAGGGAGGTAAATGAAGAAATGATTTTAGTTTTTATCTAGGCTGACCTTAAAGATTAGTTCAGTAAATTTTCTCCATTTTCTATATCCTGTCTAGCTACAGGTTTTTAGATATAAATTAAAGACTCAGAAACTCTTTCATTGACATTACTGTGTCAGAGACAAATGTTTGGATTTGGAGGCTTGCTTTCAGTTCCTGTCACAGAACTGGGATCAGATTGACACCTTTTTTTCCTGTCAAATTTCTCTCTGATTTCTGCAGTTAATACGTAATTTTTATTGTGCATGAATTTATAATAAATTCCTGTCTTTTGCATATTTGAGATCAAGTTTTCATCTAAGTGCTAAGATCAGGGTGTGAGCTAATAAAGCACAGTGGCATCCAACTTAACTATTCTATTGCCTTTTTTTGAAAAATGTAAGGCATTAAAATAACATAAATCAATGCTAATAGCCATCACTAGGATATCTTGAATATATCCTTTGAGGTAATATATAACATCACGAAGTCTTAACATAGCAGAAAAATTTAGTCTGAAGTCTTGATTCTGTATTAACTGTACTTATTCAGAGTGCATATGTGAAATGAATGCTAATATTGGAAATATATTTGGTATTGGCATGTTTTACAATGCCTTCCTTGCAGCTTGCAAGAGAAAGCTCCGCAGGCATTATTCAGCTTAGCAGGGAAAAAAATAGTCTTATGAAATTTTAAAGTGATACATTTGGTGATGGTAGAGTAGTCTGGCAGCACATTAATCTTTACAAGGGTTATCTCTCCCTGGTGGAAAACACGTTATTAGGTGCCACTCTTTTAAATCTCCTGGAACTGTATGGACAGGAAGGATGGTGACTGTGTAAACCACCAAGTTTCTGTACAACTTCAATTCCTGAATATTTAAAGTCTCTGACTAAGCACAAACTTTAAATAAGGCTACCCTGGCTATTGTCAATTATCATCTTCAAATATGTGATTACACTTGCAGCCAGAGATTCTGGTGAAGAAATTAAATATACTCAGGGAAAAAAAAAAACTGGGGCCAAGACTGGCTTAGCAGTAAGCAGTCTTACTTAAAAGTAAGACTGTTAAGCAATACAGGAGGTTTATGCTGATGGTCCTATGTAAGACAAGGATTTTGTCTTCAATAGCTACTGAAAAGTCCAGCAGAATTCCCAAGAGTGCACAGCCACAGAGCATGAATGTATATATTGATTTTTAAAAGCATATATGCATATATTTAAAGTACAATAGGATGATCTTGTGCTTCTCTTAAGTCAACTGATCATCTGTGTCTGGGGAACACCAGATGTTTTCAACTCATTGTTTAGAAAAAAAACCTTTTGGAAGTAAGAGCCAAGCAAAATATACTAAGATGTCTTTAAAAGTCACCAATAATAAATCAAATGTTCTGAGTGTTACTTCTACCTGTCATCATTTCTTGCGTAGAAGGGATGTAATTACATGTTCCTGACTGTCAACTCATGAAAAAACCACAAGAGAGTATTTCTTCTCAGCAGTGTAGGATGCTTACAAATGCTATTGCAAGGTGTGACTTACCTGGTTTTTGGACTAAAAGTGAGATAGCTCAGTCCAAGCTTGACACTGCTGGTCCAAGAAAAAAGTAAGCTGGTTTTGCTTACAAAAGCAAAAATGTGTTGATGTTTTTGTGATGGTTTGTCCAAGATGATGTGAGCAGTGACAAAACACTTCCAGAAATCCCAGGAACTCTGCACTGGCAGGAGACAGGGCTTGAAGTGATGCTTGCAGGTGCTGGTGGATTTTTAGGGATGATGCAGTCCACATCAGGTCCCAGTCTGGCAATTAGGAAGGACGTTCTGCAGGGTGCAGCATCTGGAAGGAGTTGAACTGCTTTGAAGCAAAACATGATTTGATTATCCAGGGAGAAAGAGCACCTGAAAGAATCTTGGTCTAGGAGTAAATTGTGCAATTTATCACAGCTAATGGCTTTGCAAACATTTCTGAAAATTATTTTGCAACTATAGCTTAAAATCTCCGTCTGTACTATATAAGGCTAAGATGTTTTGAATAGCTGTAAAGACACCCAGGCACAGACTAACTTGAGCCAAACAGGAGCTATTCTGGCTTCTACTTTTGAAAACAAAACACACAACAGAAAAAAAGTAGCCGCTCTTTGATCATGGCAACTTTCCCAGTACCATCCATGAGTGTCAGTTCTGCCATAGTGCTTGAACAGCACTGTGGGAGGTACTGACCTTCCCAAATAATTATGATTTTTTACAGAAGGGAGTGATCCAGAACTCTGCCTGTGGCAAGGCCTGTATAACACACCAAAATGGCATTGCTTAGTTTGGAAGTGGTGCCAAACTGCTGGTCAAACTAACTTATTTTCCTACATTGTGCTGGATCTGTCTATGCCTATGGGATTCAGCAGCTGATCAGGCATATTACTGAAAAAAAACTCTATAGTCAGAATATTTTAAAAAGTTAATATTTCTTTAGCAAGTATGTAATTTTTTTTTAAATTTCTGGCTGGTTTAGGATTTCTTCACACATCTTCTGCCATATTCTGAGCATTTCCTTTTGAGGGGAGACAAGAAAAATACTCTATGGAGTCAATAAATAAAATGTACTATCAAAACAAAGGAATGTCCCCTCATCTATTCTTTTTGGATTTTTTCTTTGTATCATGGTGAAAAAATTTTGAAGATAGACTCTGTGATTCCTGAGTCATAAACATAAAACATTCTCTCATGAACTGAAAGCCTCTGAGGTAGAATGAGATACTTAAAAAGTGCTTGAAGAGTGACAGATCTTTAATGAATTATGAATATGGTATTGACCTTTTTTTTCTTTAACAACTTAGTTGGTAGATGTTTTGTTGCACTTCAAAAAGTTGCCGAATTTTTACTTCACAAAATATTATTACTGCTTAAGTCTTACAGAGTGGAAGTACAGGCAAAAGAATTTAGGAAAAAAAAAAAAAAAAGCCAGATAACCTTCTTCAGCTCTTGTGAGAGGTCTTTGCTTGAGTGAGTCAAAAAATAGAGGTAATGAGGTGTTGGGAGGAGAGGAATTCAATGAAGTTCAACAAAGGCAAGTGCAGAGCTGCTCTTGGGGAGAAATAACCTCATGAAACAGTACAGGTTATCTGCTGGAAAGCAGCTCTGCAGAGAAGGACCTGGGCACAACAATCTATCCGGGAGCCAGCAGTGTGCCCTAGGGGCCAAGAAGGACAGTGATGTCCTGGGATGCATTGGGAGGAGCATTGCCAGCAGGTCACATGAGGTGATCCTGCCTCTCTACTTATTCCTGGTGAGGCCACACCTGGACTACTGTGTCCAGTTCTGGGCTCCCCAGGACAAGGCAAAATGCAGCTGATGGCTGTGGAGATGACAAGGGGACTGGAGTATCTCTCCTGTTAGGAAAAGCTGAGGGAGTTGAGCTTGTTTAGCCTGGAGAAGAGATGATTAAGAATTGATCTCATCAATACACATAAATATCTCAAGAGCAGGTGTCAAGAAGATGGGGCTGGGCTATTTTCAGTGGTGCCCAGCAACAGACATAAACTGAAATGCAGGAAGTTCCATCTGAATACAAACAAAAACTCTTTTACTTTGACGGTGACAAAGCCCTGGAAGAGGCTGCACAGAAAACTGTGCAGTTGGAGTTTGCTTCCCTGGAGATACTAAAAATCATTCTGGACGCGATCCTGTTTAGCCTGCTCTATGTGAGCCTGCTTAGCAGGTGCATTGGAACTAGAGGTCCTTCCAACCCCAACCATCCTGTGATTTATGGGAGCAGTTTGAAAGGAATGACACGGTGTCCAGTTTTTATTAAGCAGAAAGACATAAATGAAAAGTGAACAAATACCTAAGGTGAGAAATTAAAGAGGGACTCTGACAAATTTAGATGGGTGCTCAGACAAGAGAGCCTGGTCTCTGTATATCTGTAGTTAAGGGGGTTTTTTTGTGAAATTTGACAGAGAATTAATACACCTCAACTTATCTGTGTAGAAAGCTCCAAATTGTGTGCTACCCATGGCCCTAAAGACCAAGGACTAAGGAAGAGGAAAACCACGGCAATTGAAGGTTGGGTGGCTGGGACAGTTGTCCCTATTACAGCAGTGCCAGGAGCTGTTAGCTCAGGCCGATCAGCAGTTTAATGTTGGGGATTAAAAATAGTAGAAAATAGTAACAATCTAATATTATCAAAGAGGTGGAGAAGAAAGCAAAGTCACGGTAGCTTGAGACTGTGCTCAAAGCCAGGCTGGACGAGGACCCTGGTCTAATGGAAGGTGTCCCTTCCCATTGCAGGGAGTTGGAATGAGATGATCTGTCAGGTCCCTTCCAAACCAAGCCTTTCTATGACTCCAGTTTTTTTTCACATTGTGGGTACAAAGAAAATGCTTTGGTTTTCAGCATTAAGCCTTTTTTGAGTGAATGCCAGATATAGATTTCCTAAAAATATTTTAAAATTGGAAAATCCTTATGCTTCCTTCTTGAAGACTACAAAGCATTACTGTTTGAAACAATAGCCTCCAGAAAAGTGTACCTCTTGGAAAATTCAAATATTTTTGAGCTTTTCTAAAATTATTCAAGTTGTGTTTCAGAGTGACACCTTGTGCTGCTAACACTTTATTCAGCAATGCTGTGCGAGAGGTCATGACATCCATCTTGTGCAGTAACTTAGAAAATAAAGTGACTCACAACTGCACATCTGACACACCCCAGGCTTTGGCCTCTCTCTTTCCACTCCTATTGCCCTAGTTATCTTGCCAGACTGTCTGTAAATGTGTCTTGGAGACAGACTGCTGTTACATGTTGGCCTAGCTATTTTACTCTCATTTTCTTCAAATCTTTTCACCTGAGGATGGGTGTATTCACTTCTGATAGCTGCCAAATACAAGCATTTGAAAAGTTGATAAAAGTTCTGGCCTAGATATCCATGAGGCTATTTATTTTATGCAAAATTTTAATCAGTAAATCACTCATCTAAATAATCATAAATCCATAAATTGCCTACACTTCTTGGATGGGCAAACCACTTACATTTCTGATTCCCAAAGCAAAATTGATATTTATTAATCAACCTGTCTGCCTCGATAATAAACTCCTATAGCTCTCAGTGTGTGGCCTCATAAAAGGTTTTGTAAAAAATATGCTCCTCCCTAAGAGATTTGGACCAGCTGTTAGGCAAGCCAGCTGAGCAGCTCTGCTGAGTTCCAGTCTAATTAGAGCTGTGCACAAAACTGCATGTTTGCTCTTTAAATCTTATAGGTATAATGCTTCAGTTCACAATAAAAATGTGATCCATATTCTCTGTTTTCTCTCCAGAAATGTCCTGCCACATGTGAGAATTAAAATTTGGCTTTTAAAAAATACTACTAATGTATATCCCAACCCAGAAGTGGGTTTTATTTATTCATGAAAACATGTAAGTGGCCATAGGAAAAATGGTGAAAAATTCAGACAATTTAATATCCTGGTCTATCCCCACAGCTCTCAAAGGACAGAGTGATGGTTCTTGAACAGCTTCTCCCCTATGTGTAGGATAAATTACATCAGAGTTAAGTTCCAGAATCAGTATTTATTCATAAATGACTTTGGGCCTTTTATGGTTGTTATATTTACTTCCATTGACCTGTGGTGCACTTCTAAAGTACTTTCACATGTATTAAGAAGCCTAATTAGCTGAAAGATATTACTTTTTGAAGTTTTCTGTAATATTTTAGTCTTCATGCTTTTTAAAGAAGTTAGGTTGGATGAATCAAATGTGCGCGACTTTTGCAGTCTATAGATTGAACTTTCTTTCCAACTGTGGAATTATTTGTAGGTTATTTGGTGATGATGACAATAGCTAGATATGTTTTAAATTGCTAAACGTTTAGGTTTTGTATTCAGTTCTGTTTGGAGCATGGAAACCTAGTCAGGGCCCTTGTCTGAAGTGAATATTTAATCTTTTTAAAATTCCTGTATAGTTTCAAAAACTATGAAATACTCTTAAGCAGAATAGCATTACCATAATGCAGAAGAGGCTCTACTATAGGCAGCTGAAAAAGTGTTTTTTGTTTGGCTAAACTCCCATTTAAATCAGTGGGAGAAGAGAATTTAAGTCAGGAATTATAGGGTTTGGTGTGTTTGAAGTGAAATATCCTTCAGACTATCCTAAGTATAAATTTATCTATCCTATGTACATATCTATCTATTTTTCTGAATTATTACTGGGAAAATTGTGGGTCATAGTATCAATTAACTACAAATTTTATAGAAGCTAAATCTACTTTAGGAATATACTGATTTAAAATAATGTTATATAATATAACAGTGGTTTAGAGTAATATTTTAGTTACAATCCTGATTATAAAGCCTGCCCAAGAAGAATACATAAGTAAAATAGCTATTAAAAATGATATTCAATAAAATTTTAACACTGTATTGATTGCTCTAGACTAGAGCCTATCAATGCATATAAAGCAGATGGACCAGATGTTTAAATGTAGCTCAGATTATATTATATCAGCTTTAACTGCCTGCCTCACACTATGCATAGAAAATCACTGGGGGAAATTACCTTGCTTTCTGAAGGCCAGAACTCTGTAAGTAGTTTGTAAACAGTATTTTTATCCTGAGCTTCCAGAAGGTAAATACCTTCTTGTAATTTTGGGCCAGTTTCACTTAAGTGACTTTGTTTACATAGATTTCAAGCATTGCTTGAAATTGACTTTTTTTTTTTTTTTCTTTTCCAGTCTCTGAATTTGCATTTGTAATGTAGCTTGTCTTGCCACTGTGCCATGTTCAGTGCTTGTGTAACTAAAAATGCAGATCTCTCTCAGCAAAGCACATTGCACATTCCTAAATGTACAGCTGCGGAGGCTGAATCCTAGGCTGTGTGCCCTGTCCTAGAAACAGCTGAAATGGGGACTTCTAAAGGACTGCCTGGCATTCTGTATCTCTTTACATGAGCAAAGAGGTGTGAGATTTAACATGTGATATATCCATTGACATTTATCCATGATATATTGCTTGGGATGTGCTTTGAGCATGCAGAGGATGAGCATGCTCTTACACACACATGGCCTGGTGAAATCCCACAGGTAGGAATAGCTGTGTATTGCTGTGGAGATGTTGTCCTGGATTACACTGAGGTAATGCATTCATGTAGCACTCAATTTGTGTTGTCATGCTCTGTTCCAAGGTTTAACAAGGATCTACTCTTCATAATAGATGAGATAATCAAAAGCTGTATTCCTTTAGCACTCTTCCGACTGAGACCATCTGAGACTGAAAGATTGTGCTGCCTGTTTATCTCATCTTTAAATCACATCAAATTACCCAGACATTTGTTTAATGCATTTGTAATCTACCATTTTTGTTGTCTTCTTGCAGCATTACTGTGGGCAGAGAACCTTCTCCATAAGTTCTTAGTACTTACACCATTACTTTTAAGGAACTTAAAAGGCATAAAGACCTATTTTGTACTTGAAAGGGTAGGCTTGAAAGTAGGAAGTAGACATGTCAGAGAGGGCACTTTAACAAAATAACAGCTTTGGCAGTCATATGTGCTTAACTGAGCGAAATGAGTGTGGGAGGGTTAGGCAGGTTAGTGCCAGGTAGGCAGGCAGCTGGGGGCAGTCCCCTCAGCATGCATTGCATGGGGCTTGGTGTGATACAGATGTGCTCTGGATCAGAGCTGGTGCCCACCATCATGCAGACTGATTGCTGTCTCTAAGGACAAGACTGGAAGGTTGGGACAGCCAGCAGTGTCTGGGAGCCTGAACCCACGAGGATAAGGCACTGCTCAGAAGTCTGTGCCCTTTTATGACTTTTTCCTTCACTGAACTTTTCAAGACTTTGAATGGCAAAGGGGAAGAAAGCGGAGAGAACAGATTGTTTCTCTTAAGGTGAGAGCCCTTCTCCAGTGCTGGAAATGGGATTTTGGCACATTGCTCATTATGCTTGTCTGGAAGCAGAAAGCATTTTAGAGCTTTTGGTTCAGTTCAATGTAGATCTGGTTCCCATAGAGACACAGAAAAATAATTGGAGTCCTTGGAGATACTTGTTCTGGCGCACCACTGTGTGTTGTGCAAGTGTGTTTATTAAATCTTTTCTGCATTCAACTGTGGGGAGTGGTGGAGAAACAGACCTTCAATCAGCTTTGGTTTTGCTTCTGGGAGGTCTAGGCATGAAATATGGTGCTTTTTAGGATGCTTGAATAATGAGAAGCAGGGACTTCTTGCTTTTGTGGTCCTTTGTCTCCTTATGATCTTTTCCATAAGTTCACATGAGGTCATTCTAGCATCTTTGTGGTGTCTTCTGACATGTGACAAGACAACCAATGTATGCAGCTTGGAAAAATTCAATTTGCAGAAAGGTGTGGAAGAATCTTTGATCTTTGATTTGGCAGATCTTTGAGGCTGCTAGATGTATGAATCAAATAAAAGTATTTTCAGTGAGTTGTGCAGAACAGAAATTTTAAAAATATCTGTTGACTGGGATCCCAAGGGAAAGTTTAATGTAAATGTAATTTAGACAGCAGTATTGACAGCCCTGCAGAAGGCTGAAATGTTCTGATTTTTTTGATGAAAATGAAAGATAAATATTTTGACAATTTCAAGGAACATTTTCTCAATTTTCTACTGATTAGAGATCTCAAAAAGTTTCTGTTTTCTTGAAACACTCAGATTAAATTTAAAAACTTCAAAGTGTTTGGAACGATGCTATTTTTTATTCTTGTCCTACAAAACTATCATCATTTTTTTGGATTTTTTAAAATCAGCTCTAGTCCGTCTCTTGTGGAAGTATATCTCACTAGCTGTATGCTATTCTCCTGGTTTTCCAGTGCCAAAATCCTCTGCAATGAAAAATTTCCCACCACCACCATCTTTGTCCTACCAACTGGGCTTTGCACTCAAATGGAATTGAATAAGAAAATGTGATGTGACTAATTTTCTCTTGTCCTTTTTTTCACATAAAATTAATTAATTAACTGAAGCAGGTCAGACTGATAATTCTTTATTTTAGATTGTAGTGTTTGCTATATTTCTTTCTGCTTCTGAATATCTTGTAGTTTTAAGAGGAATAACGCCTTGTCCTTAACTTTGTATTTCCTTATAGTTCCTTTATCTTTTGATCAAAATGGATAAAACACAATCCTTTGTGACATTGCTGAAATGGACCTTTTCGTGTCTCACATTGCAATGAACCATTTATGTAATCAGGTTTGATGTGGACTTTCACAGACCTTTCAGCAGAATTCAGTATGATTCTGTATCAACCAGTGAGGGGGTAGATGTTCTTCTTTCTACAATGCCTTCTCTGACAATAATTCACATTTGTTAAAATTTCTATCTTTAGACTATTCCAGTGTGGTAGAGCATTATTTTCTTTTTTTTCATTTTAAGAGTGAGCAGCTGGCTTGCAAAGAGTAAATAATCTCATGCAGAAGAATTTTAGCAGAACTAAGGGAGAAAACCTGGTTCTTGGTCTGCTGTGGTTTGGACTCTCCTCTCTTGCTTTGCTTGGGCAACAGAAATGTGGTGAGTCAGTTCCAAAAACAAGAAGATGTCTTCCATGTCTCTGACTCCAGGAAGCAAAAATTGCAGACGGTCCTGCATAAAGACTTGTCATCTGTCCCTCATACTTAGTAGTAGAACATCTTATATTTGTAGGAATTAACTACATCCTTTTCCTTCATGTTTCTTCTTTTGCATTTTAGCATGAAAACATTGCTTTTCTAAACCTGTGTCCAGAATCTAAAATGCTCAGCATTGTTTTAAAAACTTGCCTCTGAAGTGCTTTAACTTCCAAGTGATACTGGACTGTTGGACCACACAGGACCTTTTCCCAGGAGCTGTGAGGACCACAGCCTAGAAGAGCTGAGGACAGGGATAACGACCAAGAACTGAAATGAAAACTGGCAGCAGCCATTGTCTGTTGCATTTGGTGTCCACATGTGGGTTCCTCTCCAAGAAGCATGAAAAAGCCAGTCAGGAGGCCCTGGAGGGGAGGGGCTGCTCAGCTGGAACATGATCCAGGCAACAGCAGAATTGGAAATGGTTCCACCCGGGAGTGGGGAGCTGCTGCTTTGGCAGAGGCTGGAAGAGGGACTGAGAGCAACGCAGCCTGAGAGATGACAGGGAATGGTGTGCTGGGCTGCATGGACTCTGCTGCTGCTCAGCAATGTGCTGCTGAGTGGGCTCAACCCACGCAGGTACACGTGTGTCTGCCTGCAGGGAGATGCTGGCATGAGATTTCAGCTATCCTGTTATATCTCATCACTTGTGATTTCTTAGTGCTTCGTAATTCAGGGCAACCTGGCTTCTTGTGCATGAGGGTTTTCTAGAGAGCTTGGACAATGGCAAGTTACATTCACCTTGAACCTTTAAATAATGCTGGGTCAAAGCAGTCAGTGTGATTCTCTGGTTTGGTGCCTATAACTTGCAGTGTTTATGCTTAAACTGACTTTTTAATTTTGCTCTTGGGGATGATAAAGCAAAAGTGAGATTTAAGGATGCCTTTGAAAGGAAAGACAGCTTGTCATCAGCCAGGAATAAAATAATGTTTAAGGTGGGATGATATATATTCCCATGCTTGTTTCTGCAACTGTTTCTTGGGGGTTCTTTGGTGACTAGCAGTGAGATGAGCAGCTCTTTATAGGCTGCCTGACTTGCTGTTTCTAATAAAGAAATCATATGGAAATTATGTATGTCAGTGCCCCTTGTGGGTGGCTGTATGGACATTTCCAGCTCTCCTGCTTCTCACTGGATCTGGACAGGAGAGCTGTGGCTGGCATAGGACTGAGTGAGAGTGCATGTCACATCTGCCTGGCTTTGGCCATGGCAAGCCACGTGGCCATACCCTGGGTCAGAGATTCTGGGCTCCAGTCAGTGTGCAGATTCTCCAAGTTCCTGTATTTGGGTTACCGAGTGACTTTGTGCCTTTATTTGTCCCCTCCCAAAACAGAGATGAGTCCACCATCACAGAGGGTTATGTATAAACAACAAGAAAACAAATGTACTTACATGCTGCAGGGTGGGAGGCACACACACAGAGCTGCAATATAAGTGTTTCCACACTGAATTCAGTTTTGCTGAGGATTATATTTGGCAAGTGCCTTGCAAGATGCACTGGTGACACACATAAGCACTGCTCGCAGTCTGTGGTTCCTCCTTCTTTTCTCTCCCCAAGGATAAATTTTGTAGTTTATATTATTTCCCGTAGGAGTACTTGCCATGCAAATGTATAACTGTGCTACATACATAGTGCTTTGATTTGATACAAGTCTGAGCAGTGTAATGGGACATCAGAGGATTCGATACACCATTTTGATTGTGATTTCTTAACACAGCAAGAAGAAATTTAAAAATTTCTATTAGAAAGGTGAGGCAGAAAGCAATTTGTGCTGAACCAGGGACAAATAGGGAATAAACTGGCGTTTTTCAGATTTTTAGTTATTTTTTTAAGGCTGCCTAGGATTGTTGTATTACTTCTGTGACTCACTGGAGTTTCCTATACACCAGCAGAAACTAGAGTTGAAAATCAATTTTTAAAATCAAAATTAAGTGCTGTAATTATGTTTTTCTCCATTCTAAGACTTAACAAATAGAAGAGGAAAAAGAACTGCCTGGATTTAAAACTTAGTCTGTTACACCATTGTGCTGTAAAAGTGCTAGAATGCATTCTCAGGGATGTGCTGAGTCTCAGTGTCTAGCACAGCACTTACTTTATTTCCATTTCCCGTCCTTCCACAGTTAAAGCTCTATTTCAAGCAATTTTGTAGCAGACCTCCTCATCCTCTCTTCTATTGACCTGTTGCACCACAGGTAGCAAGTTGAGTGCCATCTACCCCATCAAATAATAGAAGAGCAGAATAATAGCAGTGATACTTGCATGGCAGAGTGCAGGCACAAAATATTTGGCGCCTCACACTTGAAGGAGGTCCAGAGGAAAAAAAATGCTTGCATTTTATTTTTTTGCTGCTCTGAAGTCTTGTGACATTGTGTATGAAATTCCTAATGGCCTCTGCTAGAAGACAGCTCTGCTATGCATCAGGAGAGGTGACAGAGGACATGTCTGCATGCAGTATCTTCTGTTTTAAGAGGAAATTAGACCTGGGGCAAACTTGTAATGTCACATCTGGGTTTCTGAAAGCATAATTTCTAAAGAGAAATGATTTGGCACAAGAAATATTAAGGGAGTAGAAAAATTTAAATTGGAAGAGAAGAGTATGAACCTCTGTCATCCCTAATATGCAGCACTTCATTTTCCCTTTTTTTTCCCCCATTTTATCCCATCTCTTCCATCATCTTGTGCTTCTTTTTTTTTTTCTCCCTGTTCCTTTCTGTGCAACATTTCTTTGTCAGGATAAGTGACTGTTCTAGAATCATTGCACTATATTCTTGCCATTGACTTAGATGTTCCAAGGAAGCATTTAGCTTTTAAGAAACTCAGATTTCATCTTTAACACTCAGGACCAAGAGTTAGAGTTTTAAAAATTTTATTGTAGAAAAACAATGTTATGAAGCATCATAACTGGTAGGAAATAACACAACTAGAAATTTACATACTCTGCAGTGGTAGGACTGCACCTTGAATCCTCTGTCCAGTTCTGGGCCCCTCACTGCAAGAAGGACATTGAGGGGCTGGAGAGTGTCCAGAGTAGGGAAATGGAGCTGGGGAAAGGTCTGGAGCACAAAACTGGTGAGGAGTGGCTGAGGGAGCTGGGGGTGTTTATCTTGGAGAAAAGGAGGATCAGGGGATATTCCTCTCTATAAATACCTGAAAGGAGGCTGCAGTGAGGTGAAGGTTGGTCTCTTCTCTCAGATAATAAGCAATAGGATAAGAGAAAATTACCTCAAGTTTCATCAAGGAAGATTTAGTCAAATACTAGGAAAAAAATTCCTCATGGAAAGACTTGCCAAGCATCAGAACAAGCTGTCTAGGGAAGTGGGTTGAGTCACTGTTCCTGAGGCATTTACAACATGTGTAGATGTGGTACTTATGGATATGGTTGGACTCAATAATCTTTCCAACCTCAGATTCCGTGATTCTATTCTGTGATAATCCTTCAATCTGTTACAGGCTGTGTTCTGCCTTGACCAAAAAAGAAGTCTTAATGTCTTCTGGTGGTGCTGACTCTTACTTTTGTGAGAGTGCCATGGGTTTTCTCTAAAGATATTCTTTGTTGCATTAAGAGGAAGAACATTAGTCCATTTCCGATTGTTTAGAGGGAAGAATGAAAAATCAGGTCCTTACAAAACCTTGCGTCTTCCATCTACTTAAAGAATAGTGAGGTCTGAGTGCCTACAATTTATATCTTCTGGACTGAATAGCAGACATTTAGATTCCTGTCTTTTCTCCTATTCTGGTCATTAAAGAGTATGTCTTGGCATCATGTAGCTGTGTAAGATAATTAGTTGTGCTGGGGATGGGAAATGGTTGCTTGTACAGTGAGCCAAATCAATATCTGTTGTTGCCTTGTGCTAATAAAAACAAAACTAGCTACCTCAGATTCTCAGCTGCAGCTCTGCTCCTGTACCCACAGCTGTGGAATGTTAACAAATAAACCTTTAAGTGATTGTTTTATATCTTAAGTATTTCATTTTTAACTTGTTCCATCTCCTGCCCATTTCACTGGAAACAGTTCTGCAAACCCTGAATGCTAATCTTTCCATCTGTCTTCCCATTCTTACCAGGAAGACATTATTTATGACTGAACTGTATTTGTATTTTAAATGGCCCTGTCATCACATTTTATGACTACTGTGTGTATATACTCAGAGGTTGGAGAGAACCAGAATCCACAGCTAACATCCATCTTCACCACAGGTGTGTGAGGGGGAGGTTGGCACCCCACGTGTGTGCTGTGAGAAGTTATCCCTTAACAAGGGAAAATTAATGCTCTGTCTAAAGCAAAGCCAGGCTTCTTCCCAAGTGCTGCTTAAGTAAAGCAGCACTGTTAAAATTGAAAAAGGAGGCAAACTGTCAGAAGTACTGGTGATACTCAGGGCATACAAACAGTTGGCAAGGTGTTTGAAACAACCATCTGTTTTGGTACCCAGCATCAAGTGCCATTGCTTGCGATGTTGGGGAGCCATGTCATAAAAGTAATATGATTCAACAGCCTGCCTGCTCTGTGCTTACACCCATGTGCCCACTTGTGGTAAGACCATTTCTTCTCATAGAGGCAGAAGAATGACATTTAATGTATGGTTTGGATGTGTTTTGGTTTACCAAAAACCACCAGCTCATTTGCAGCAAGAAGCTCCTTGTAAAATCTGCTCTTAACTGATTATCTCCTGTCTGTGATAATATTGCTGCTCAATGGCATGCATCTCTCTGTCCTTGTAATGTAGCACTTCAGTGAGCAAGCTAAAGTATGTATTACTCCTGTGAGGAGACAGCAGCTGGGAGTTCCAATTCTTCTAAAGCAGCTCAGCTTGTAGCACTTCTGTAAAATGCAGCCTTCGTTATGGTTACAGTAAAATATTCATAATCATAAACTCCCTTGGTACCAGTACAGCCCTAATAAACCTGCTATTGGCAATGTATGGCAGACTGCTGCCTGATGGAGCTGTAAGGAAATGGCTTGCAGTCTGGCCATTGCTGTATTTGAGGGTTTGGATAGATCTGCAAATGCATGCTAACAGTTAAACTGTATTTCTGATTAGAATCAGGATTAGATATTTGGCAAGATTTATTCTTCCCGATCTAACATTTTCAGTGGGTGGAGAAAATTACCTCCCTATTGCTTTGTCATTATTTCTTAAATGAACAATGTATTCTATTTTTTTTCCTTTAAGTGGGATGAATTGGGGCTTTTTATTAATCCCTAATTTTCCTGAATAAATAGTTCAGTAAAGCTGCTAATGTTGATGATAAAAGTCATAAAAAGGAAGTTTTATTGTTTAATGAGTATTTCCTTCGATTTTCTCAGCTTCTGAATATACATAAGACTATATAAGTAGTTGTTTGGGAGAATGTACCCTTTTTTGGTGTAGTGCAATGATTTCAAATTATGCTCATTCTGTTCCTAAAAGCATGGGAGCAGAGTGGGAGAAGTGTTCTAATGTTTATCCATATACTATGTAAGTTTTTTTTTTTCCTGTTCCTTTAACATTTATAGTGTTGGTTAAGCTGTGTAATGATGTTGCTTCTCCTTTTCTGCACTTTTTTTCCCCTACCATTGTTTCCTTGCAATGGTATTGCAGCTAGAAACAAGGTCTCTGACTTCTTCCTAAATATTTCAGGCCATGTTTGTTCCTTCTCTTGTCTACCCTTCTCTCTGGTTTTGGACATCATCATCCCCCAAATAGGGAGAATGGTGAGGGTCTGCTATATGGCATAATGAAGGTTTTCTCACCTTGGAGAGTCCATCTTACTATCAGCCTAGATATCTGAGAGCTAAAGTGGTGTTATGGAAAGACAGCTCCTCTATAGTAACCATATCCTAAATGAGACATGAATTTACTCTAACTTGTGGTCTTAAAACTTTCTGGCTGCCAGGATCAATTAAATATTTGAATTGGAAGTAGTTAGGAACTATTCCCTTCCCAGAAATACCACCAGTTACCAAATATTTTGTTAGAAGGTTTTAGATGTCAAGTAAGAATCAATCATACACCTTGGAGTTACCTTGAAAAAAACCCTCACTATCTAAGAATTTCAATTTAGTTAACCAACTTACCATTTTAAAAAGTGTTGAGGAATTCTTTGAACTCCCTGTAATCTTAACAGAACTGAGGAGTATGTGCCTTCAGGCTCAAAGCTTGAGCAGTGCCATCCAGGTACAGTACCTTGGATGTTCTATCTAAGTTATAAGTGGGAGTGGAATATTTTCCCTTTTGATTTCATGTGCTCTGGAGAAAATAGTTTCAGCCATTCTCTGAAAATCCTGGGGCAGAAAAGGTGTTTCCTTGGCCCCAAGAGCCCTATACTAAATTGCTCTGCCTTTATTTCCTTTGCCATGAATCGATTAATTTTGGGTTGCTCTTTACTGTGGAATAGCAGAGTAGAAATTATTCCTGCATGTGTGCATTCCAGTGCTGCAGGCAGGACAGCAGCGGTTCTCCTGATGTTGGTGTCTCCACCCTTGTAAGTGGGAGGGCACTAGGCAGGACTTGTCTTCTAAGTGCTATCAAATACAGCACATAACTGTAAACCTTGTAATTTACAGCCTTGGTACTGCATCTGACTGGGAGGAACATCTGGTTTGTCCTATGTCTAGAGAGAGCAGAGTGTGCTTCTGCTTATTGTTGAGCCATTATAACTGAGGAGAGATGCAGGGGTTAAAGCTGAAGTGTGTGACAAAAGGAAAATAGTGCATTGCTGTTTTGCTGCAAAAATAGGTGTTCAAAGGCACTTTCCAACTCCTGATGCAGAATAGCGTGCAATTCAAGGAAGAGGAAAAAGCATGCTTAGGTAGGGCAGAAGTTTGGAATTTGGAAAAAAATCTATCAGGTTTCTGTTTTGTGAAGGCATTATCAAAGAAAAACAGAAGCCCTTGACTGAGTCTTAAATCCTTCAGCAGAGCATGTGTGACATCAGCAAGTGAACTGAGCAGCTCTGATGCCTGTCTGCTGTGAACTGAAACTAGGTAGCAAAAATATCTCTGAATAGACCCCAGATCACAAGAACAAAGTAAAATCAATTTTCCTTTCATATCTTAATTTCCCTGAAACACATGAAACACCTGTTCTTTCACCTTAACAGTTAATACACATTTCTATTTTTGGCACTTTTGTACCTCTTTGCTTTCCTGCAGTGCTGTGTATCTCATTTTCGAGCTGCTGCTGCCTCTGTTGCATGCTGGCAAATCGAAGAGAACCAAGGAGTTAAATTTCAGAACAGGAGAAGAGGAGGTGAGCTGTCTGCTACAGTAGTTTACTGCAGCTTCCTTTCATACTGACACATATGTAGTTTGTGGTGACAGTGCTAAAGAACTGCAGACAGGCACTTAGCAGACTGGATGTGAGCTGGATACAAAGATGCCTCACCCTGGACTTCCTGCTGGCAGTATGTAAATACACCTGCAGACTGGCCACACTGGGTGGTTTGTTTTTTTTTTTTTTCAGAAGGCAGCATGAGAGGACTTGAAAAAGCAACAGCATAGTTAAGACCTCAATCAGCATTAGATCTGTATCTCAGTTGTGGGGGAAGTTGTTTTGGTTTTTTTTTTTTCTGTGTCTGTGCTGCATATTCAGACTGAAATCTTCATCACTACAATGTTTGCTTCTATCTGGTATGCCAAGAAGCTGGGACGCAGGTTTGTGCATAACGCCAGGAAAGCAAAAGCAGAGAAGGTACGTTCCTAGTGGGAATATAAAGCCTTATGTCTCATGCAAGCTGCCTGCTGGCATCCTGTTGTGTGTCTGCTTAGCTTTTTAAAATACCATGAAAAACGACCTATTGCTATTCCTGATTTCATGCGAGAATCCTTCAATATTTTCCATATTATTAAATACCAGGGAGAAGAACCTTTCAAAGTCTTTATGTCCTCTTTTGATTGTTTTTCTCCCCAAGATAAACAGCTGTACTTCTGGTATGTCTGTGTTAAGGGAGCACTCCAGTGAACTTGTTGCTGTGCTGCATTATTTTTCCTCGTACCATATTAGGCTCTTAAACAGCCGCTGATTGTTTGCTGCTTGTATATTTTTTTCCTGGTATGGTACTAATGAGGATGGAATAATATGTTAAGCATTTATAATGTTTGAGAATTTTGTTTCATGGTACTTGTTGAAACTGTGCTGCAGCGTGGATGCCTTTTATTTAAAAAAGGTATAGGTATGTAAAAATGGTCAGTACTGTATTTGTCTCTCATAAAATTGAACTGTATTTAACTGGCTATTTTCTAGAAGCCCTTGTACGTAAGAGTCTTCTGCCCTCTTTCTCCCTGGGAAAACTTAAACAGTTTTAGAATTTGCAGTAATGATAATTAGGGGATATCAAGGCAATTGTATTTTGTTTATTTTGTTTTAAGCATAGAAAGCATTTAGTTAGTGGACCTGAAATACAATTTTTCTACATTACCGGACAAACCATTTTCAAAATGGGACCAGTTCTTCTTTGATAAACTCAGATTTAGATTGGGGTGAAAAAACTTCAATGTAATGTTATAAAGTTACTCATTAGTCTAATAATGATGGCTTCCTCTTTTCCTTGTTGTCTTTGACATAGTCAAATACTTTCTAAACGGGCTGCTTTATTATGTCTTTAATATGTCTTATGCTATGTAACACAGCCACCAATCCACTAAGCAACTATCATTGCCTGAATTCCTTTGTAATTGGGAAAGTCTTTCACTTAGAGAAAATTATTAGCAAAAATATATTATATTTGTGATAGAGGGGAGGATGGGGACAGGTTTGCTTTTTCTGCAAAATATTCCCAATTGTTAAAAAGGTACTGTGTGGATATTTTGAAATTTAAATATGCAAGTCATTGGGAAGTTACTTAAATGGTAGTGATTTATATATTTCACATCATATACATGAGGGGGAAATAGAAATGCAGAGAGCTATACATGGGACTGTCAAACTTTCTCTGTCATCAATCACATTTCTATAAAGAGAGCATCATATGAACTCTCCTGCTGTTTGCATATTGCTATGGGAGGAAAAAAAGTTGCAGCCTGGATCTTCCTTAGTCCTGAGGGGCTCCCTCCAGAGGAATATTTGCTCTCAGGCTTCCTCCAAGATGACAGAGGCAGGATGAGTGGACACATTCCACTCCTGACACAGTGGGGCTCACTCAGCATCTTTAAAAACAGATTTGGTGTGCACTGCTTAAACAATGTATGGTCATAGATTATTTCAATAACCTTGAAAAATTTCATAAAGCAATGCCAGAGTACTCACTGAGAAAATATTTTCTTCTCTGCAGTCTTGCAGCACCGACTAAAAGAATGCTTTTAAAAATTGTCTCTTTTCCTCTTTATTTTAAGTACCTTAAATATTTCTGCGTAGATTTATTATATTGCTACTTGTTCATCCCTGTAGGACTTTCAAAATAACTGACAACTTAGGTCCATGCTATTTAAGCTTTCAAGCTATGCTTAACAGTTTTTAGGGAAAAGCCTTTAAGCCTTTTCGTATTACTTGGGCATGCTATTAGCATATTTGCATGGGAATTCTTTTTTTGCAAGAAGACAGTAAATATGCAATAAACACCTTGCAAAATGTTTACTTATTACCTTACACAAAAAATAAAATTTCTTTCTTGGATGTTTATTCTGCAGTCAGGGCTCATTTATAATTTTTTTTTCCCCTGCAAATTAAACTCTAGCAAATGCAGAAAATCCCATTCCTAGCAGGATGCTATTTCAATAAGTGCCATTAATGATTGGAAGCTGATCAACACTGATTGCTTCAGTGCAATATCTCGGTTCCAGGAGAACACAGACAGCATATATATCTATCACAAAGTAAACTCAAAATGCCATTTAAGTTCATGTCTTGTATGTCTTGTTTTGGTTTTGACCTTTTTTTTATATAATGATTGAATAATCAAATTATTAAGCAGTTTCACCTTTTTTTTCCTCCCCTAGAAGAATAATTAGCTGTTTTTCTCCATGGGCATGGTCTGAATGATACATTGTTTTCTTAATGTGCTTTTGGAGGTAGTAACATACAGCAGTATTTTCTAATACCACATGTGTGCAAAAAAATTTACTTGCAGTAAAGATCTGGATAGTAGAAATCAGAAGACTGGAGCTCCAAAACAGATTTTTCTGTTATGTTTTGCTGCTTTGCATGAGTACAAATCAAGAGTTTTTAAGGGCTATTTCTAAGAAACAGAAATTTTGTATGAGCCTATTTGTTTTCACAAGATGAGGAAGAAAATGAGGGATGGGTACAACATCCCAAATATGGGATTGTGCACACACATATACACAATCTGGCAGTATAGCTCCATAAAATGTCAAAACTTTGGGCCTGAATTGTGCAGAGAGAGGACATGAACTTTGATCTGCCTTGGATCCCACCAGGATCTCCTCCCAGGTGCCTGTTTAAGGGGGCAGAGTTTCCAAGGTGTGAAGAGTGCTGTTCTCCTGGGAGTGCACAGAAGGGCAAGGGGAAGGAAGGTTGGAACTGGGTGGTCTTTAAGGTGCCCTAAAACCCAAGCCATTCCTTGGTTCTGTGGTGACTAGGGCAGTCCTTGGTGGGGAGAGATAAGGTGGCATTGATGTGACAGCTTGGTGCTCCTGTGTGAGGGTGTTTGGTTATGGCCATGTGGGGAAGCTTGGCCCACAGTGGCTCCAGAGCTCTGTATGTTGTCCAGAGCTGGAGCTCCTGTCCCCATCCCTCCCATGTCACCATGCCTTTCCACTCGTGTCCCCACACCTGAATATGGCAACCCCTGCTCCAGGGGTGCTGGCATGCACGTTGTTTCTGAGTGGGATCTGCATGTTGTTGGTACTTTGCAACCTGCAGCATTGCAGCCAAGGACTGGGGCTTGGAAGAGCTGGAGAACTGATCTTGACCCTTGGGGGAAAGGGGAAAGGATATCAGCAAGCAGCAGAGTTGGGAGACCAAAGGAAAGAGGTGGGTTTACTTTAGAACTCTGGGGTAGTTCCTGGGCTTGCTTTCTTATCTCCCTCACCAGTACCTGCTGTTGAGTGCAGCGCCACTGCTCCTGCCCTGCCTTTTCAGTTCTTGCTTCCCCTCCGGCCCAGCATTTCCTTGGAGTCTGTGCTTAGATGAGTGGAAAGGCTCTATCTCATTAACACCCGCACACAACTTAAGAGCTCCAGTGTTCAAGGCCAGGCTGGATGGGGCTCTGAGCACCCTGGACTAGTGGAAGGTGTCCCTGCCCATGGCAGGGCGGTTGGAATGAGATCACCTTTAAGGTCCTCTCCAACTTAAGCCACTCTAGGCTTCAATGACTTCCTGGTAAATATTAGGCTTCTATAAACCAAACATGAACTCTCACTGTTAAAATTTCATCTGGAGAGTGAAGAAGACATCTAGGAATAACAGGATAAATGGCAGCTGTAGGTGTCTTAAAGGGTTATTCTGAGTTGACTGGTGTGCATCTGTATTTCTATTTCAGTCATACTTTTATGATATATTTTACAAACTTATTTTAATTCTGAACTGAACCAAAATATTTTGAAAAATCTTAAAATTTGGAAAGCTGAACTCTTTGTATTCCTCTTTTTTTTTTTTTGGTTTTTTATTTTTTTGTGCCAGTCCTGGCTAAAACTTCTTGTAGCTAAAGTGGGATGCCTGTTATTTGCTCTTATGTTCTCATTTTGCCATTTTTTGCCAAATATTAAGCATATTTCTTTACTTTTTTTATTATTAGACTAAATCATAAACTCTTTCCAGTATAGACAGCACTTTTTATCTACAAATTCTATCTCAATCTGGTTTTCTTGGCTTGTTCACTGGTGTTACTCTTCCCTTCAAGTAGTGAGACATTTAGTGTACAGGGCTGCCACTAATGTTGCCTGAAAACATTTGATGTTCTTTCAAGTCATCTCTGGTCTTACCTTTTTTATTGCTTTGAGTTTGTCACATGAAAGGATTATTGTTATGAGAGTAAACAGGATCACTTCAACCTTGGAACTAAAATAACTTTAGGCAAAGATTGATGTCTTGAATTTTTCCCATTAAACCACAATCAAGGAGAAATCAAGAGATGTTAACTGCATGTGGTTATGCTATAGAGATAAGTATTCTAAATGGTTGGAAGAGGTACAGAAAAGTAACTGAACAATTAATCATGTTGATCTGAGAGAATGAACTAAAGTTCTGATAATGCTTCACTGTATTGGTAGAATTTGGGTTTCAAGGGTCAGTATCAAAAGTGGGAAAAGACTTGCCAAAGTTACCACATAATTTAATTTTAAAAGTGGAAGTTCAGGACTGGTTTTCATGCTTGTTCAGAAGTGGAACATATTGTAACCATGATACCTAAATTTTGAACATTGTAGAATTAGTTATGTGGGTGAAGTTTTAAATCTAAAGATAACAGTCAATTTAAAATGAGGTTTCTCCTTGTAGATTATTTTAGGGAGCAAAGCAACAGGCTCCATGTGAAATGTTTAAATCAGTTGATCTTCACTATTCTGTACTGTTAAATTCTTCTAGTTTCTAGAAATCAAATTACTCCTAAAGTGTTTTCTAAGAACTATGTCTTGTATTTGAAAATATTTAAGTTTTACACCATAGGGTTTAGTTAATTGTTCCAGTTTAACTCATTTATTAGTTTAATGATTCAAGATAGAAGCAACTTAACTTAAAAAAAAGATAGGGGTATATGTAATGATAAAATAGAATGAAGTTTTTGGACTATCAATTATAAATAAAAATAAAGATGACCCAGAAATCCCATTCACAACTAAGCAGTATAATTTTAAATGAGTACTTTTGAAAGTATTGTAGTGCCGACTAGATAAGTAGAACATAGACAACAAACAGTTTTTCTTTCCATGTTCCTAACTATAGAGTTGTTTTGGGTAAATCAAGAGCCCTTGACTGTCAGCCTACAATTAAATATTTGCAAAAGACCCAAAAAATATGCTTTAAGAAGTTAAAACTGGGATGTGTAACAACAACAAGTAAAACGTCTATAAATGCATATTTTATAATTTTTTCAAAAGTATTCTGGCAATAACAACAATCAAGTCTTCATATCAAGATGACACTTGAATTTAGATAGCTCTCATATCTGTATTTTAGCACAGCTAATTGCAGGGTGGGCAGTTCCAGGATATGTGTTCTTGTTTCGTTTTTGCTTTGTTGACAAGTAGCTACCCATAATTTAATTTGAAAGAGATAAGAAATTAACTTGAAGCAGTAATTATTCACAACAAAGAATAGAAACTGTGTTATTAAGAAATCATAAAACATATTTGGAGATAAACATATTTTTTCTGACATTATTTTTATATATATATATAATTCCAAAGAGGAGAAACTCTCTTTTTCCTTCACTGCATTCCTTAGATTTCTTAAGGAGTCCTCTCTTTCAAACCAGAGCTTACCAAATCATTTACAGTCCACTGGGGTTGTGATGAAGTGATAAAACTTGCAGCTCTCATTATTGCCTTGGCTAAAGGTGAAATGACTGCATCTCTAAGGGACATCTCATGTAGCTGCCACATGCTGTAAGGGCAATGGAGAGTTTTATTTGTGTTTGGGCAGCCAAGGGCCCTCCTGTTCCAAGTTCAATGGGATGACAAAAGTGTGTCACTTATTTGCAGAATTACCTGTTCGAACAGATGCCGGAGTTGTCTCAGCCCCCTGGAGGAATCTTTTCAGATGGACTTTCTCAGTGCTCTATTTTACAGTTTTATGGGGAAATCTTTTCACACATAACTGTGTGAAGAAAAATATGCAAGCGTTCCTGTATCCAGAGCTAGCTGGTTTTTGCTTTAGCACAGCTCAGTTGGAATTCTAAGACATTTTCTGATATTGTGATTTAATCCAGAAAAATATAGCAAGTCAAGTTGGATTTTTTTTCCTTTTTTTCCTTTGCATTTTGTTATAATCCCACAAGATTAATATATAACAGGAGGGATAAGCTGCCTAAGTAGGGATTTATTTTAACTCACTGCCACCTCACAATCACTATAATAGTAAAAATAAATAAATTCAACTAACCTTGAAAAAATGCAACAATGATGTTTCAAAATAAAATACTGATCTAAAGTAAACTACTGAAGTTAATCCCTTGAAATACTTAATTTCAAAGTAGTCTTTTCTTTGCTTTAAGTGTGTTTTATTTTTTCTTCTGTGAGGGGTTTTGTTCTTGCACCTCTCCAGGCCCAGCACCTATCTGTAGCAATTAATGAGCAATAAGCAGCAGTCCTGGTTAAGTTAGTTGGTGTTTTTTCAATTTTTGTTTTTTTTTTAATTAAAGACATACCTGTTAACCAGCTATGGATTAGATCTTTGTGAAGAATATCTTCTCTCCTTCTCTTCAGTCTAATCTAAGAGAGCTCTAGCCTTAGCTGGCTGCCATACATGGTGATGCCTCTCCCTTTCCCCCATGAATTATTCTGGCATGCACTGTTCTGTGCCTGTCAGGTACCACCCACAGATGTCTGTAGCATGGCACTGAAAACAGTTCTTTCCCCTTTGCCATTTTAGCCAGTGCTGTGATCATCTTAGAAACAAGTAAAGTTATTTTTCCAGTCATTTTTCATCTTTTTTTTCCTCAAGACAAAACTGAGATGGACAGGAACGTTCAGGAAACGACAGCCACACTGATGACTGCATTAATTGCTGCTCTGGCTGCTTAGCTGGGACTCAAATAGAATCAGATTTAATGAATAAGTGGGATTATTATCATTGGTTACAAGCTAACCTGTTTTTCCAAGAAAAGTTTTTCTCATTTTCCATCTTCTGCTTTCCTTCAATAAATAATTTATAATTTCCCCTCCTTTTCTTTGTATAACTACTGCATTTATATTTTGGTCTACATTGTATATCAAGTTCTGTTCAATCCCAGTGTGTAGCATTTTAAATATATTTAACTCATAAGCAGTCATTATTTTATTGGAATAGTTTTATTTCTTTGCATGCATATACAGTATTCAAGTATATTATGGAAATGGCTTGTGTGATGTGCAAGCATGATTTTTTTTTTTTGGTCATTACTTGCCTCTCTGTCCTGCATACGCAATTCAAAACAGTGCATAATGAATAGTTGTTTGATTTGCGTTCTGAACTGCATTTGGCATCACTTGCTGTGTTTGCAAATAGAGATCAGTTTGAAGCACTGACAAGAAACAATCTGTCCTTTGACATTAGAGTCTCTAAAGGAAACTGAGATGAAAATTTTCATGCTGTTCCTAAGGTAAATTATCAAATTATTCTTTATGTGTTTTTAATATCCTATATGGGCCATTAGAGCCGGTACATATGTAACTTGCTCTCACTGGAAGGCAGCCTGCCAAAGTCATGTGTGTGTAAAAAGCTTTAGTAAAATTTAGAATTCTTGCCATGTCATGCAATTCTCAAGACAGTTTATTTTAAATGAGGCACACTTTTGTCTGCTTAAAAAAATTCTCTGCCATACACTACTTAAAATATTGGTGCATATCAGGGAAAGCTTGGTTATAGCTCTAATATATGTTAATAGCTTCAGAAGAGCAATTGGAAGGAATCAAGGGACTAGCTAGTACGTGCAGTCTGAGAGCTTTTGTCACAAGGAAGGAGGCCCCAGTACCACGTGAAGCACTCACAACATTTTCTCAAGTGCCAAGCTCTCTTTTTTACAGCAGCTTACGGGTAAACAGCAGAACAAGGTTCTTCATGTTTCCACCACTCCCACCACCCATCCTCTCTCCTTTCCCAGTCTGTTCAGAAATAAAATTGTTCTGACACAGATTGTATGTGCAGGTACACAGCTGGCACCACTCTTAGCTCTTCTGAGACAGCCCACATGACACCAGCACCATGCTGAGTGCCTCATTGTGTTCTGTATTAGCTACTGCCAGGCTGTGCCTTTCATGAAGATCAGCACTGCACTAACTTTGGCATTGTTAAACTGGGATTGGATTTGAAGAACAAACTTTGTGTGAAAATGTTATTTTAATCCTAGACTATGTTTTTTTTTCAATTAACTTGAGTCTGTCTTTCAGTAAGCGCTTCCGTGTTTCATACAGCAATGTTTAAATTGAACATGAATTGATGAATACCAGTGATATCACTCATCTTACTTCTAAAAAGTTTACCTTACAAGTAAATTTGGGAAGCAAGGTCACATCATTAGGATTCTGCAGCATAATGAGAGGCATGCTACCAAGTGTATACTTCTTTATTCCATTTAAAGGCTTTAAGAGCTATAACATGCAGTTTTGTAATTCTATGAAATATTCTTTAGCCTTGAGACATAAGGAAGATGCAGAAAAATGTGTTTTACTCCTACTCTAAATAGAATATTCTTTTCCTCTTATCTGATCAATTATGTATGCATGGCTGTGGTTTTCGTAGTTAACAACTTTTTTTAAAGATTTTAGGTGAATTATTTTTGACAAGACTGTCATGTGCTCTTATAAGATAGCAAAAGGTCATGATATTATGTATTGTTAATAAAAACAAATTGATAGTCAAGAAATATCAATTTGCTGTTTTGAAAGACATGTTCAAGATGAGGTGAAAGTGATCCTATTGCTACCCTTTGTTTTCCAGACTATATTTATAGCCTGATAATTTCTTTGCTTGGTGTAATAATCTATTCAATAGACCTCCCTCCTAAAATGGGTGATAATGTTATTGTTCTTAATTTTCTCCTGCCTATCTTGCTTTGTTTCTTCATTCTTTGTATCCATCACTGTACAGAAGGGTACAAACCATCCCTTACCTTCCTCTTCTGAAAGCTGAATTATATGAGCTAGAGAGACAATAGGAAGGAATAGATTTAAAAAAGGAGGAAAAAAACCCCAGAACTCATTCTCCATACTGCTACTCATTTAGAAAATTCTGAAACAATCCAACTGCATTTCTTGATTATCAGTTTTGAAAGCTCACCTTTAATTAGATTTGATGTGCATCAACATTTGTTGTTCAGGTTCAACACTGGGAAGGATATATTCATCTTGTGATGTCTTTGCAAAAGCTCTGTGTGCAATTTCCTAAACTGGAAATATAAACAAATTGTTGGGTTTTTATATGAGTCTGGATGTATAAATGCAAAGGAATTTAAAATATTGTACCCGGGATGTTTTGAAAATTGAATATGAAACAAAGAATTGCTAGATATTCGCAAGGAAGTTAAAATGCCATTACTCTAATTAGAGATGTTAGTAAGGAAATCATTGGAGCAAAACTATTAGATTGCAAATATAGTGCCTCAAAGTGCATGGCATTTTCAATTAATTTAATATGGCATTTAAAATATATTTCTGTTGTAACTACAGGAGGGACCAGACCTGTCAGTAAATAGCAAACTGGCTAGCCAAATACATGATTCTTCACTTAACTGATAAAGGAACAAGTTTCCTACCAGTTGTTCTAAAATTTTACCATTATGGCCCACAATAAAGTTAGGACTATTACTGTTTAAAAGATTATTTAATTTCAGCAGAACACCTTCAGCTTTGCTACCATTTCTAATTAAATATTTAGTTGTGTAGTAAATTAAGCATGTCATGATCTCTGCAAAGTGGTTCTCCGTTTACTGCTGCATAAATGTTTTACAAGGTGCTGTATTGTTTTGAGTAAATTAATAATGAAGATTTAGATTTTTACTGATTAATAATCTAATTCACTATTTAGGAGAAATCTAATTTAGGACTTGAAACAAAATTGAGGTAAACATCTTTGGCAGGGATCCCAATTCCCTGACAAAATCACCAAATGATAAAAAACCAAATCAGGGTAAAAGAAATGAGGAGATTGGAACTTCCAGATCAAGTAGCATTTCCCTGTGAAATTTGAAAATGTTCCCTAAACCGCATTGTACTTGGACTTGACTTTTCTTGTCATACCAAATTGTCAGTACAAATGCTACACAGCAAATTGCCAGGGATTTGTAAGATAAAGAAGTAAGAGTTTGGCATAAACAAAGAACAGCCAAAAGTACTCAGATAAAATAAGGGTTTGGTGGCATTGCAGAAGTATTGTAGTACTCTCTGGAATATTGCTTCTATTTCTGGTGCCTATAGAATAACAACAATAGATCTGTTAGGAAGTGTTCAAAAGTTGAAAGATCCAGATAAGGCATTATGAGGTGTGATGGAAAAAATTCTTCATAGCAAATTTAGGGTCATGCATAGCTGTGCTGACACAATTGGATGTGAAAATGTGGTAATGAGCAGGCTAGTGAAAACTGCACATTCTAAAATATGGTTGAAGTGGCTGAGGCTGATCAAATGTAATGTCAAAGTAAAGTACAATTTTCCTTGGGTACAGCAAGGAAAATCAACTATCAGCAGCAGCTAATAGGGAGAGATGGATCACCTCTTGCTCTTCCTTCTACAAGCTGAGGGAATAAAAGTGGGACTTGTGCAGCTACAGGATCTGGGAGCCTCCTTGTGCACTGATGCTCTTAGGAGTGAACACCTCTGGTTTTGCCATGTGCAGCCATGTCTTCAACTGACTTAAAGCTCTGACTTGAGACCCTGTAATTAGAGTCAACACTTGATAGATTCAACTGGCTGCCACCTGATGCTGAGATGAAGTTCTTTGCCAAAAATAGTTAACAGTAAGGGTGCAGATTTTAGTTCTTGTACCTCAAATTTTAATTTATGTATTTATTAATTTTCTGTCAGTATTCTGCTTGTGTCAGTTGTCCTTTTCTCCTTTTAGGAAGTAGAAACTTAGTCCAAGAACAGAAACACTGACGTTTAATTTTGGATGTACATAGAAAATGTTACGGTTTTTGTTTTGGAGAATTCCCCCGGGTTCATGTAATAGTTCTTTTGGCCATTCTTCTATTGTCAGGTAATTTAAAGTCAAAATTTGGTTCTTTCACAGATTTTCTGATTAGAATGACTTGAGTAGAAACACCATGGTTTATCAGGGATCAGTACCTGTCCTGCTGTGTTTCTTTGTACAAAGAGGTCATATTTGTTGAGTGGAGAGAAGATTATTTTAATTGACATAATTAACTTTTCTTGTGATTATCTTAGGGTCAAAAATGCATTTTGCTCTTTTCCAATTACAGCTTTTTCTCTGATAGAGCTGTACATGCTGTGTGTAATAATGAAGGTAGTTTTGGAAGGACTTAATGTATATAATTGGAAACTAAGATGAGCAAGTCTTCTATCAGCAGGAGGGTAGGAGAGCTGGGCTGTATAATGGAAGTACAGTGTAATGGGATTACCTACAAATTTTAAACATTGCTTTCATTAAGGAAAATAATGAGCATATTTATTAAATATAGTCTCTGCTTGGGACAATATTTGTTATTATGAAAAAGCTTTTGTAATTAAGCTAGGGTCTAAAAATGTATTGAACACACTACATCAGTTTCTAGAAAATGCTTTTGTGCATAAAATTTTACTGAAATAGAAAGAGCTTTCACAGCAGAGGCAGTTAGCCAGATATTAGTATAGCTCACATCTAGCATTGACTGTAAATTTTTCTGTGTGCTTTCAATTTAGCCAAGGTCAAATAAAAGAAAAGCCATAGTCAAATATGCTTAAACATTTATCTTTTTATGAAAGCTTTTAAGAAGCATACTGTTTTTCATGGTTATATTTAGTGGAAATAAAAGATAGATTTTTTTTTTCAAGAGTATTTCCTTGCTGAAACTACAGAAATGTGATGTTTTAAGAACTATGGGATGGGTAACTATGACCCAAATTTTGCATGCCACCACATTAGAATTCTCTAAGGAGTCCTTCTTGTCCTTAAATATGCATCTGTGACAATCTCTATAATAGTAGAAAGTATTTTCATACCATTTAGAGCATTTTATGTGTGGCTGCTAAGTTGGTGCTAGGGACAAAACATTGTGGTCCCTCTGGATATCCTTCACTTTTCATTATCATTTTCAAGAATTTCTCTTCAGAAAAAGCCTTAAATTAAAGCTAACCAAAGCCTGTACTGAAAGGAGCTGCTTTCAGCAAATGTTGCAAACCCTCCCAGGTTTCTTTGGGGAGTTCTGCTATGGTCATGCTCCCAAATACTATTCTTTGGGCAATAAGGTGTTTCTTTATCTGAAGGATATATATGGAATAGGATGTGTCTACACTGTATGAATCTTAGATTTAAAATTTCTTCTGTCATACTGCACATATTTAAAAATGTTGTTTCTGTTAACTCACACAAAGAGACTTGACGAGGGCAATTGGAACAGTAAAGAGTGAGGTGAAAAAGGCACCACTGCCTCTGCCATTGCCATGTCCTCTGTCACCAGGTCCCCTGCCCCATTCAGAAGTGGCTTTACATTTTCCCTTCTTGCTGCTGAACTGCCCATATAAACCTCTCTTATCGGCTTTCATGTCCCCTGTCAGATTAAGCTCCAAATGGACTTCAGCTTTCCTAACTACATCCCTGCATACTCAGTCTCCATATTCCCCCCAGATCCTTTATCCCTGCTTTCAACTCTTGCAGGCTTCTTTTTTTATAGCTGAGTTTTGTTGGGACCTCCTTTCTCATGCAAGCAGGCCCCCTGCTATCTCACTTAACCTTCTCTTGTTGGGGATAGTTGATTCTTGAGCTTGGGAGACACAACCTCTGAAAAATAACCAGCTCTCCTGAGCCCTTGTTCTATCCAGGGCTTTATTCCATGGTATTCTTCCAAGCAGATCTCAAGAAAAAAAATAGTCATAGATTTGGCTTATGTGTGGCGCTCATTTTCAGGTCCAGTCTCCAGAATCTTTTGCTGCCCTGAGAACTGACAGAATGATGCCAACTCATCTATATCTGAACAAGTTGTTCTTGAGGGAATGTATAAAAATGGAAAATTTAATCTTGCGTACTAGGTAAAAGTGTCAATCTTTAATCACAGCTATACCTGGTGCCTTCTTAGATGTAGATTTTTTTTTTCTTCTTTTCATTACTGTAAAGAATGATTACATTTCATTCAAGGAAAATTCTTTTGGAAGTAGGAGGCGAAGAATTCAAGAAAAAAACCTCACATCATTGTGCAATACTCTCTTATGTTCTCGTGAGAGAAGTTACAGGACATCAAGAAATAGTGACATATAAGATCTGGAATCCATGGTTTAGCAGTAACTCCGTTTTAACTGTCCTGTCTGCCTTTTTTCAGGATTGTCTCTTTGCCAAGACCTCTCACAAAGAGACTTGCCTTCATATTTGTAACTTAAGAGCAATTTGCAAAATTTGGCAACAGTACATTCCCTTCCCTTTTCCCAGGTGGAGGGCTGTTTAATATTTTCCATTCCAGCTTTCAGCGAGTTCTCCATTATCTTGTGCTTGCTAGTGACATTCCCATGCATGTTTTAAAAGTTTCTTTTACTCCCCTGACACCTTCCTTCCTTTCATTATCCTCATGTAAATTTGCCTGGCAAGACCACAAGATAGGAGTCTCCTATTTTTCTTTTTGAATGTAGATTCTGATTTTGACAACTGAATGAAGGAGCATTTTTCTCTGTTGAAGTGTTAATGAGGAAAAATTCTATTTTGATTATGACAAAATTCATGAATTGTTTGAGGTTTTTTTTAATGCGGCTTAAAAGCAAGACAATGCAGTATTTTTGAAAAGAAATTATATTGTTGATTCTGGGTTGCAACAGAATTAATGAGGGCAATAGTTTGCTAGTTATTTATCTTTTCTGCTTCAGTCATTATATTGAAGGCCCAGCAACTTTTTATGAAATTCTGTGAATACAGACCATGGAGATGCATGGCTGAAGTTTGTCCACCCAGTTCATCTCTCCTTCTTTCCTTTCCTGCTAATGAAACTGTTCATTCTGACAGTTCATTCGCCCTAATTAAAACACTGCACTACCATCTCCCCAAAAAAATCCCCAAAAAACACCACCATAGATTTTATAATTTTTTTTTCAAACAATTATCCTAGTTTCTGGGGTCAGATTATGACTTTACCAGGAATGTTTAAGACCACTTATTACAGCTGATTTAGTTGGCTCCAACTGGAAGATGCTATTCCATGTAAAAGGCAGAATTGGATGGCTTCTGGCTTTGTCGTGAGGGCAATTTCATGCAGGCTGGATGTGAGGAGTTAGAATTGGTCATATGAAAGGAGATGAGATGTTTCCAGTCATCAATATTCATTCACTGACAAAACCTTTTTTTTTTTTAATCTTACATGTCAAAGGTGATGAAGAACTGGAATTGAATGAGACATTGACAAGAGAGGAAAAATGAGAAAGCAAAATCAGACTTACTTGGTTGATTGCTTCTTTAGATGTGGAGTTTGGTTTTTACCTTTTCCTTCCTCAGTATGAGAAAGCATTATGTTCAGGGGGATAATTTATGGCTGCCAGTTGGACGGATATTTTCCCCTTTTTTGGAAGCATCTTTAGACACTGCAAAGTGGGCTGCATGGTGAAGTGCTCTGTATACAGATAACATTTCTGGCATCTGTTAGAGCTGAATTAAAAGGGATAAAGTGAAAGACAGAACTTAGGAACAGGAAAACTGAGTTTAGCTTTGGAGTCATGCCAGCTAAATGCAATTAAATAGATTAGGAGCTAAGAAAAAGACATGAGAAGCTCACTATAGATGTCAGCTCAAAGAACAGGAAAGGGCAAAATATAACCAGGGGAGATTATACAGAAAAGACAGAGAAAGAGCAAGAATGTTGGAGCATGAACAAACCACAGGCGTGACAAAGACAGGCAGTCACTAAGGGAAACTGGAGATCTGTAAGGTAGGACAAAAATGCATGAAAACATTTCTGAGAATAAAAACTCTGTGCAAATGGCCTTATATTTATGATGTAGGAGCTTGTTAGTAACCTGGGCAAAAATCAGATCAGCAAAATGGAAGTCCCACCCTGGGAAGAGCCATGTTGGATGTGTCAGAGAGAGAAGCGAGATGCTGAGAATGCACAGCAGGATGCTGGATTTTGGAGCTGGCATGTGCGATTTTAAATAAATGACCTGTCCCTTCTTGTCTTAAATTGCTTTCTTAATTTCATTTTTTCAGGTTATGACATCAGTTATACCTTTTTAATTAGTCATTCATACTTTTTCTCCCAGATGTTTAAAATATGTCAAGAAAAACATTACAAGAAAAACTTGTAATCCTAAGGAAAAAAATACACTTCAGTAAAAGTAGAAGTAATAATAAGTAATTTTCATGAGTTATGGATAACAAAACTACACGATTAAATAGTGCTTCATCATATTTGACAGAATCAGAAATCCCGGTTAGTGAAAGATAATTTTCAATTTCAGTAGTTACATTTAACTTGTTACATAAGTTACATAACCTTGTGATTTTTCCCCTTTCCCATTGATTTTCTGAGTAGATTTAAGTGCTTTGGACTACTTTTGCTTATCATTTAATGGAGCAAATGTATTGGAGAGGCTCAGTGATCTTGTTATGAATCCAGAATATAAGCCTTGAGCTGAGCCTGTGCCAAAAGATGCACCCAGTTTGCTGAAATGCTGGTGGGTCACTCTTCACTTAGGCTGGGTAATTAAAGGACAAAAAAGACCATTGCTAATATATTCTCATGCCTACTTCTGGCAACAGATTCTGGCCTTCCTTGGGTACAAGAGGTTTCTAGCTTGGGGAGAGATCTTAGCTAGTCAGTTATTTTACAGCTAATTTGTCTCTCAGGACTGTGATTTTTAAAAGGCTGCTAAGGTTTGGACTTGACCATTTAACAGATTAGTAAAGTGCTCGATAAGCAAAGTTACAGTAATTGTAAATTGCCATGTGTTTCAACTAATTCGATATTCTTATCTGCAAGTGTTTTCAACAAACCATGTTTCCATTAAAATATATCCTGGTAATTGTTTTGATTATATTTTATTGATTTTTCTCTAATATTTCACAAGTAATTTGTTCAGGCTACTGCTCTGTTGTTGGAAGCATCATCAAGGGCATCATACTATAGTTACTGTGAGAATTTTTGTGATTCACAAAACCCATGTTACATTTTGGCTTGAAACAAAGCTACATTTTTGAAAAAAGGTCTTTTGACAGATGGGATTACTCTGGAGCCAGCTGTACTGGGTAGCAGGATGCCATGCAAGTAAGTAGGTGAGCAGGGCCACACTTATGAGGTCTCCACAGGGAGTCCATTGAGGAGGACAAATGAGTAGGACCCAATCTCGTGTGCTGCTAACTTGAGCTTCCCAGGCTCCAGCAGTCTGGGGGCAGTCTGTCAGTCTGCTGACAACATTTCCTCTTCTGTGCACAGCATAAAAAGTAAGAAAGTATTTCTAAAGAAAGGAAAACTTTTGACAGCTAGATAACATTAGCATATAGCCCATAACTTAAAAAGTCTGCAGAATTTTTTAGTTGTGTTCAAGCACTGATAAACCACGTTTCTGTGTTATCCAAAATATATAGAATGTTGGCTGCCTATTGATATTTTCTTACTGAATGATTTAGCACAATTTAAGAAAAGAATAGACTAGACTATTTCATTTGGAAGGGACCTGCATAGATCATCAAGTCCAACTGCCTGACCAACTCAGGGCTGACCAGAAATAAAAACATGTTGTTAAGGGTGTTGCCCCTCGAACACTGGTAGGTTTGGGGCATTGACCACTTCTCTAGGAAGCCTGTTCCAGTGTTTAAACTCCCAGTGAAGAACTGCTTCCTTATGTCCAGTCTGAACCCTTCCTGGTGCAGCTTTGCACCATTCCCACTCATGTTGTCACTGGATACCAGGGAGAAGAGATATGCAATAATAATTGATTATCCCGCTCAGTCATCCAATTCTGATCTTGTGGGACTGGGATGATAACGTTGTAAAATTATTTTAATAACCTTAGCTGGTATTTTGAAAACTCAGTATCTTGAGTGGTTGCTTTGTAGGGTATTATTCTGAAGTGCTGAAGTATTGACTTTTCAGAGAGAAAGATCCTTTGATGTCTAAGTTACTTTGAATTACAAAAAATGAAAGCCAAAAGATTTAATCTCTATTGCAGCACATGAGTTTAAGTCAGACTTAGGAGCTGTACTCTGATGTGAAAAGAAAATGGAGTAAGGGGTTACAGCTTTCTTTTTTTTTGGGGGGGGAGGGGGGTTCTGGTATGATGAAAATCAGCAGTATAAATATTGGATAATTCTATTCTAGTTGTGCTTTGGGGAAATAAGAATTTTTATGCATTCCACTTTCCTATAGATATCATGTGTCTTCTTCTTGCACCATGGTGCAAATGAAATTTTCATTGAACTAGGTATTTACTGAACTTTCCCAAGCTTCCTGTGTTTTTGTCTTGCCAGTGTGCCTAGAGTATTTCTGCATTTTTTTAGTTTTCTTTGTTTGTTGTTTATTCCTAAAACCACCATTTGTATTAGAAACAGTACAAGTTTGAAGTTTGCAGATAATGGAAGGATCTTTACGTAGTCTTGAAATACTAAAACAGGGTAAGATGAATACGGCTGTCTTACTGTGATTAATCAAGATTCAGTAAGGAAGACTTGGCATGAAGTTGTTTTCTATAATTGCTAATAAGAGGAACACTAAATACTAAGACTATAGATTAATGATCTTGTACAATTAAATTGTTAGAAAATCCTAAGTTTGTTTAATTGATAGTATAATGCTTCAAATATGTTAAAGATAGTTACCATTGAATGGGAACTTTATTGTGCAGGTAGAGTTTTCATCTATTACTGTGGGGAGATAAAAATAAATCTATGACATGGATCATTCATCACTCATCATTTTATTTGCATTGTCACCATTTAAAATTTCTCTCTGCAGAGCAGATAATAACCAATTAGTAATTTGGGATGGCTTCTGTCCTGAACAATCAAAATTTTACATAAGGGTTTAAGACTTTTTTTTTTTTAAATATGGATTTTTCCCATCTCCTAGATAACAAAAACTGAAATAAAAGGAACTCAGCATGATCCTTATTAAAAATCCAAATCTAAAGTTGTTTGGTAGGGTATTCCTATTTAACAGACAAATATTGTAGTACAGATTGCTAACAAGCAAACTCATGCTTAGAAAGAATATATATGTATATATATATTAAATTCTCATTCAGATTATTTTTTTCATTCAAGTTTAATAAAAATTCAGTTTCCTTGGGGACTTTTTGCAGAAAACTGAAACAACCCCCTGAAACACTTAGTATGAGCCTTACCATACTTACAGACTTCAGGGAATATAATCTAGAAAATAGCTGTCAACATGCAATTCATATATGCTGATAGATAGGAAATGTCAAATCCATACATGTGCTAAAAGACTTAACCTCTTGTTTGTTGTTGCAGTGAGTGAGAGAAAGACATTAAGGATATTTGGCAATATTAGTTGTACTAAACTACTCTATACATAGGCATCCCTATATAATATGTATAATAAAAAACTTGCAATACACTCATTTATTCCTCTGTGTGGCTTTGGCACAAAACACAAGAAGCTCAAAATTTGTATTTGTAAGCTTGACGTGCACTGGGGAGGCAATTGGTAATAGAGAACATCTTTGGATTTTTCCAACTTCCTCTCCAGGCTCTCCTCTTCCATTTCCTCTTCCACTCCTGAGATGCCATCTAGGCTTCCAGGTCTTCACAGCTAGAAGCTTTTTGTGTGAACCTTTTGCATTGGGGTCCTCGTGATCTGGTGGATGACTCTGCACCTGCACCTCTGAGGGATTACAGATGGAATATGTATTAGCATAAAAACCTTCATGTCATAAATAGACATGTTTTATTTATCTAGTTAGATTTAATTATTTGGTCACAGGAAAATTCTGTTGCCTGCCTGCACACTGCTTTGGTAGGATCTGCATAGTTTCATTTTTAGCCATGGACAGCAGTCTAAGGCAAGAGCCCAGTCACACTGCTCCCATCAGTGAAGAGGGTTGCACTCAGGTGGGATTCACATTTACATCTGTGGAATTGCTCCCTGGAAATGCTTTATTCACCATATGGGGAGGCAAAGTTGACAGGGCTCCTAACACAGGCAATTAAATGAGCTGAAATCTGGCCAGGTCCTACTCCTGTACACATCTACTCCTCTTTCACCTCTTTTCTCTTCTTCCCTCACCAAGATGAGACTACTAATGGAACACTGTGCTCCTCTGCAGAATTTGGCATAATCCTTGCTGAGCAAACTTCCACCTTTCTCGAAAATTTCCTTTCTGAAGCCTTGTATAAAAGCACGTGATACTCCTTAGCACTCGTACGCCTTGTCCTAGCATGCATGTGGCAGTAGGTGTTTGTGGTGACTAATGGGAATAGTCTTGCAGACTGGATTTCCTGGGGGACAAATCTGTGTCCGTAGTTGCCTCACTATCGTTTCCTAAGATGAAGAAGGAAAAGTTAGAAATTGGTTAGCAGAAAGGGAAAATGCCACTAGTAAAGGTGTTAAAACTTAAGTGTATATGGGCATCCTGAATATGATACTGCATTTCTCCTGGTACCCAGAGCTGATTAATTCAGAGAATAATGTATTTCAGATTGAATAAGGCCGTAAACCTCAGCCATGACAGTCAGTGTTTCTTCAGCAGTTCAAAAATAGGAATGATAATTAGTAGTGAACTAGACATCTGGGTTTAATGCAGAATTTATTCTACATCTTAGTGAGTTTTATATGACTGAACTATTGATTTTAATTGTTTCAGTCAGAATTTGGCTGCTCACTCACAGGTGTGGTATACCTTAATCATTTGTAGGCAGGCACATGCCTGTTTAAGACTCATTTCCTGTGCAGATAATTTACAGCAGTTCCCTGGAGACATTATATGCATATCACAAAAGCCAGCACCAACAGCAAGCCTGCAAATAACAAAATAAGTGATTAATATTAATTCCTATATTCCACTTTTGTCAAAGCTTTTGGATTTTTATTTTTTTTTTGTCCTGGAAGAAGATAAAATAGGACTACAAATTCTGCCTATGTGAGAGGTTTCCAGCTCTTAACTTGCATAATAGAAATGGTATCTTGACAGGGTTTCTTTCCCTCTTATTTTGCTCAACAGTTTTTCTTCAAGAAAAAAAAATGGCATTACATAGTCACTACAGATAAGTTGTGATAGCTATTATGGTTTTTAAACAATATGTAATACATGTAGTCAACAAAAGTGTGTTCTTAACCTTGTTTTTGGACAAAACTAATCATGTCCCAAGACCCTCTCATTCCCCATCTCCTTCAGTGTATTTTGTTTCCTTTTTCCTTATCTGGAAATGCCATCAGCATGTGATTAAGATTAAAAAGGTGATGGTACTTGACAATAAAGGAGGTTTAGTTATGTAGAAGCATTGCAAGAGCTAATTAGAACAAAGAAGCTGACCTTTACTAAAAATAACACCTTTAAATATTCCAGTGAGAAGTTAGGTTATACTTAATGACCATCTGGAAGACTTCCTGAGCAGTACAAATGCAGTATCAAAATAAGGCTTTGTTTCCATTATGATTTTTAGAAGAAAGAAAGAAAAGTTATGATCTCCAGTCTAAAGAAGGCACATAGATTTCAGCTTATCAATAGCTGATCTTGTCACCTAAGTATGAATGTCAGAATAAGTAACATTGGAAATGCTAGATTTTTGTCCATTATGGATATGTTTCATCATAAATATTTATTACAGTTATCAGCTACTGTTTTTTAATAGTAAATTCAGTTATTTTCATTTAATAGTAAATTTCAGTGGAATTCCCTTTTCTTTTTATAAAATCATAAAATATCCACTAATCTGGTTTTTTATCAATTTATGATTTTGTTTAGCTTGTGTTAGCATTTCTGGAGTCAGTGTTTTACCCTTTTGGCTTCTCTAGATCTTGAAGTTGTGGATGCTCCATCCCTGAAGTGTTCAAGGCCAGGTTGGAAAGGGCTTTGAGCAGCCTGGTCTAATGGAAGTTGTTCCTGTCCATGGCAGAGGCCCTGGAATTAGATGATCTTTTAAAGTCCATTTCACCACATACCCATTCTATGATTCTGTATTTAAATGTGATTTTCCAGGAAATTTTCACTAATGGGATTTTTCAGATACATACATTCCTGTTTCTTTTAGTAATTAATTTGAAGGGGGAAAAAAAGGCATGTTTGAGTTTATTTTATGTGAATAAAGTCACTTTTGACTTTTGAGTTGAAAGATTTTGTCCTCAGTACAGACCATTCTACCAAAGTTCCTTGGTGAGCTGAATGAAACCTGCTCCTTTTTAGGTGCTATTGCAGCAATTAGTGACTTGCCTGATATATCTACAGATACAGCTTATCTTATTAATTTTTGTTTAAAAGGTCAAGTAGCTGTGTTCCATGGTCACAGAGTGCTTTTCATATAGATGACTTCCATAAGGTATCTGATGCAGAGGACTTCAAATAGAAATTTAAATGAATTATTTTAAAACATGTATAAATTTTAATATCCTGCGTTCATTAATTGAAAGTAATGCTTTAATGCATACAGAGTTTAAGTCAATATTGTATCCTGAATTCTTAAATGCTCAGTTGTACAGAGAGCTGTTCTATTGTAAAGCAAAACCCTTAATTCTGTTTCCGTTGTGAATTAGTCCCACTGCAAGCCAGGTTCTTATTTCGAGATCTCTGTAGTGGTAATAGCTGACAAGAGAGCTCAGAGTACACATTGTAGACTTTAGGATCACAAAGGCTTTTCTGAGAATTATGTGGGCATAGAGAATGGAGATTCGACTTTGAGCATAAGACTGGGCTTGCTCATTGTTAAAACAAACTTTTTATGCATGGTAATCGAGTAAATATGGAAATGGAAAAGGGAGGATGAATGCTGGATAAAAGGAAATATAATTTTTACCTTTTTTTTCCCCTAAAGTATAAACATACTAAATTATTCAGACTATAATAAGGGAATTTAGCATATGGAATTATATCTCTAAATCTGTCCACACTCTAGTTGTGGAAAATATAAAAGCTAAAAGAAAAAAAACCCATTTAAAACCCAGCACACTAAATAATCTGCAATATTTGTTACTCTGTGGATTGTTTCAGTTTACACTTTTTGGTTGTTTTTCTTCCCACAGTTAGAGGGGAAAGGGAAAAAAAGCACTGAGGACATTTTTACAAAGTACTTCCTTTATGGCCTGCAGACAAACAGCTTAATTTTGTTCACAGTAGAGTCACTCATGGCAACCTGTACTTTCCAGGCTATTCTTATATCCAGGCTAATGAACATGCACTAAAGCTGTCCAGGTAATTAAATGTCACTGTTGACTGCGATATTCTGTAGCCTCTGCTGGCCTGTTGCCAGACTTTTTTGCTCCAACCACAGAGCCTGAAATGAAACTTCAGCTATTACTGGAAATTTCATGTTGTAATGACATAATGCAGGACTGTGTGCCTCCCTCCTGAGCTGGCACAGGGGAAAATCACTGCCACATTTGCAAACTACTGCCTTGTGAAATGAGTTTGGAGCACTGCACTTGCATATCACTCGAGAAGTTTCATTGTAATATGGCTGCATTTTAGCCTTTCCTTATTTCACTTTCCTGTCAGAATGTCATGCAGAAGAGAGGTTGTGGTTCACAATTTGCAGTGCAGTCCTTGGTTTCTAAAGCGTCTTTTAAGTGTGACCCGGCTTACAGGGGGTGAATTGTTGGCCTGAGAATTTAATGATGGAATCAATGTCCTACAACCAGGCAACACCAACTGAAAGTAGTTGGTGAGTGGATTGCTTATTTTACTTTTGCTATTGGAACAGAACTTAAGGAAGGAAAAAATACGTCCGACAGATTGCTACCATTATTGAGGGAATGTAGCTTTCTGATGGTGCACCACCTGAATGAGCACAATTCCCGTGTCTGCTAAGTGTATTTTCCTTCATTCCTCTTGGTGCCTAGTCTCAAAAGAACTCCCCAGATCACTGCAGTTTCACTCTCTGAGCACAGCTACATCTGTTGGGATTGGATATATTTACTATCGTGTCCAGCCCATGCTGCAGAACCAGGGACAGTGATGCTTGAGTGGGTACAATATAACATTTCTGTGGGGCTGAAGTTTTTCTTCCTGAGCAATCTTATCTCATTTTTGTCAGAATGGGGAAGACTTAGTGTCTTAGTTATGGTTTAGTGCTTGTTTGTGTTAGACCTGAAAGATGGGGAAGATCTGGGAGCAGAAAATTCTGGGATTTTTTTTCCCTTCCACTCTACTGAACTTCACTAAATACTTTATGCTTAGAAATGTTTAATGGCTTACATAGTTCTCATTGCATTAAGTAACCTGAGTTCGGAGGGAGAAATACCATCACTGAGATTTACATTGTAGTTTTAACAGTATTTACCTTTACCATCTCTAGGTCAGTGGGAAGAGATTAAATTTCCTAATAACCTTGTGAACAAAACTTCTCTTTGGCTGAGGGCTGCCTTGCTGCATTTGTCTTGTTGAGCCACAAGCCTATTTCTCCACCTTGCCTTTGTACTCTATTGTTGTTCGTGTCTAAGGAATTGTATTAAGTGCTACTAAAATAAATTTATTAAAGGGACATTCTCCTGCACTAATGGTGAGAGTTAACTTTCACTGCTCCCTGAAGGGGAAAGCGTGTCAGTAATTGAGGCATTCCCCTTGCTGTTTTGCGAACCTTGTGGTGGTGGTGTATGAAAGATGTCTTGAATTATTCAGTGTTCCTTGTTAGTTATGTTTCTCCTTGGTTTCTCTCTGTAGTTGATGTCATTTGTTAAGGTGAGATGTTTTTTACTGTGTGAATAGAGCCTGGATTTGTGAAAAAATATCTTCTTTTTTAATTCTTGTTGTGTCTAAGAGGTAGCATTTAGCTGTTGACGGTTTCTCTTTATCCACCTTTTAGGATGTGAAATGTTTGGAAAACTTTAGAAAAGAATATTGTTTTGTTAAACTTCCAACACTGATGGAAGAAAAAACTTGCACAACATTGCAATACTGCTGATGCTTGCAGTCCTTAGGGTAATTTAATGCTGAGATCACAGAGAATGCTTAACAGGATAAGCATTCCCATTCTGTTTTATTTTAAATGACCTCTACCTATAGATGCACCTATTTCTGAAAATCCTCTCCTTTACATTGCACCCTTCTACACACATCCACAAAGACAGCCTTTCATGAGAGTGAACATGTAAACATGGAGTTTTTATTAGAATTCTTTAATTAGAATTCTTTTTCTGGAGTTACCAGGTTTTTCTTAGTTTGGTATAGCTTAAATTATTCTTACTAGGAAAAAAAAAACACAAAAAAAAAAAAAAAAAAGAAAAGGAAGAAGGAAGGAAAAAGAATTTATATTAGTTACTTAAGCCTTCAACTGCCTACAAGGAGTGGCACCAATGGCCCCAGCCCAGATGTGCTGTCTGTAGGAAAAGCTGTAAGAACAACCCATTCTGGCATGAGAGCATTTAATTATATAAACATCATGGAAAAGTCTGTCATTTCTATGACTATGATCTAGTTAGGTCTTTATTAGTCTTTCAGCTTTGATTTCCCCACCTCACAGGGTAATAACTTATCTTTTTAACTTAAAATAGTTGTATAGTGTTGACATCAGAGATCACAGAGAAAATGTTATTTTCTATTATGGTCTGGCAGTTCCAACCTCACCAAGGTGAACAGTAATGTGGCCTCACATTGAAACTAACCATCAGAGAATGCAGAATTACTTTTGAAAGTATTTTTTGCCTTGCTTGTTGCTGATCTCTTTGCAGTGGGAGTAAATGTATTTTCCTGATTTGTCAAGGAGGGAAGATGTGATCATATGCTTATAGATTTTAGGGTGAAGGAAAATGAAGGAACACTTTTTTTATCTTTCAAAAATGTATAAAACATCCCTCTGTATACTGAGACATTTTTCTATTCTGTATAGTTTTCTGAGCACCTGAAGGACAAGGGCACATGCATTAGCAGGCTAGTGCACTGGAATATCTAGAAGAGAAAGCCAAATTTTACCCTTAGACAGTCCCAAATAAAACCTGAGAAAACAAGAAATCATGCAGTCTGAAAGTTGTTTCCCAGATGAGGGAAGAAAACCCCACTTTTGCCTCTTGGTAGACAAAAAAGTATTTCCAGCAGTATAATTGGGAATGTTCATCAGTTCATGCAAGATTGTTATAATTGAAAGTCTTAATTCTGTCTTTGCCAGGTCACCTTGGTCCCTAACAGAGAATTGCATGAAAGCCAAGAGACTGAAACACTATTCCCAGATTCTACCACTGACCTGCTTTTGCAAATTATCTCACACCTCTTACTTTACTTTTTCATTATTTGTGGGGAAATTTTTACTGTACACTCCCTCTAAGGCAGGGCTATCTTGTTTTGTTGCACTATCTCTAGGCTTGGCTTGGATTGAGGAGAAGATTCAGATGTGTGTAGAGCTGTTTGCGTTTTATCTTAATGGTTAATAGAAAAACTGTGAAACGGCAAAAAGCATGAAATCCATCAATTTGGGTAAAAAATCTCAGCTATCTTTCAAAGATAAATCCAACTAAATGGTGTAAAGTAACTCTTCTGTTTCAGCTTTAACATTTTGTAATAGCTGACATTGGCAATCTGATTTTATTATTTTTTAAGCTTAAATAGCACTTTTTAAACATTGTACATCTTGTTATTAGAGGCTTCATTGCATTTTTAGTGAACTTTCTATCTAGTTCAGGGTTCCATCTAGAGTGATGATTTAGCTTTATTGATGTGGTAATAAAATGAAGTTGACGTGGAGAGCTGTAGGTGTGTCACACTTACTGACACTGATGTAAATTGCTTAACTAATGCCCTGTGTGCAAGGTTGAAAGTGTCCCTTCAGACTTGGGGAGCTTACCAGAACAAATTCTAAATCAAACCCTTTTCCTTCTGGCATGGTTAAGCAATTCACAATAAAAGAGAGGTGCAAAATTGAAAGCTTGAAGAAATTCTTTGAAATTTTTGTACTGTCAGGCAGAAAAAGAATAGAGCTTTCAGGGCAAAAGCTAATAGAAAACCCAAAACATACACCCATATTTTTCAAGCTAAGGAAATAAAAGTTGAAGCTACCCTTCAATGATGCAAATGAAGTGCTGAACAAAAATGCAGCTGTTTCATTGTATAAGTGTCTCTACAGCTCTGACTATCATACTAATAAGATTTTAATCTGCAATGCTCATAAAGAGGTAAAGGACAAGTCATTTATTGAAACTCATTCCATGTGAGATGGCTGCATAGAGCTCTTTCAGTAATTCAGAAACTCTCTCAGACATTCTGCTTTTTTATTTACAAGGGAACTATCATGACTGTTTTTCCTTTTGGCAGTAGGGTAACAGCTTCTGGTACCTGCCTCACACTGGCATTTTAGATGTTTATCCTAGAGGAAAGATGTGTCCCAAAATGTTCCAGTGTTGTAACTGCAGCTAAATTTGTCCAGGCAGGTTTACAGGGGCAAGGTGCTCCTGAAAAACAAAAAAACTCTACTGTAAATTGCAGGTTATTTTTATGGAAGTAGTAGATAGTTTTCAAATATTTCTGTCTCAAAGTCTTGAGGCTGCAGAGAGCATACTGCAGTATAATGTAGATATTCTATAATGGAAAGTAAAGAAAATAATTTTAAATAAATTATTACTTTCTTTTCCATTTTTTCTTTTTTGAAAGGACCATTTTTCTAATTAAAAAAAAAAAAACTTTTTAAGATGAAATATGGTTAGATAATCTGGTATCACAGGATTATAAGATTTTAGAGCAAGCATGTTTGATCACAGATATTTATTTCTTCTAATCATCCTGCAAGCATAAAGACAACTTGAAATCAGAACTTGGTTTCTGATTATTATTTGCATTTTCTCCTGAAACACCTTGGTTTGAAGACACCATTGTGATAATTAGCATCCATTGCATAAAGCAACTGCATTGACAGCGGACCTCTAGCACTTTCCACTTCACTCTTTCATCTGTGGGAAATAGAGGATTCCTCTTCATCCACCTGGATTTGTAGGTGTTGGACTTAATGATCTTTTTGAGTCCCTTCCAAAGCAGGATATTCTGTGATTCTGCTAAAGATACTGGGAAACATTTATGGATGATTATCTGCACATAGGCAGCTCAATAGAGAAAATCAGCAAAAAGCTTGCAGCTTTAATAATGTTGCCATTTTAAGCACAATCTCTTGTAAAAGATGAAGCAAGTAAGGCAGAAGACGTGGCATGTGAACACTTAGAGATGACATTTCGGTTCAAATTAGAATTTCTGTGTAAGATTGCTTTCTTAGGAGACTGATGTACTTAGTAAATCAAAGGAACTTTTGAAGAGTAATTTGACACGAAGAGCAATGTGTTCATATTTTGATTTCACAAAGCACAAAAATGTCAGCTATCAGAATGGTGTTGATTATGTTTAACAGCTGCTTATCCAGATGACAAATAAGAGAGTTGTGGGAAAGTATTCCAAAGTTGAAATCTGGCCTCTTTAGTACCTTTTAAAACATTTTAAACCATGACAAATAAAAAGGTTGTCAAAAAATAAATTTTTAAAAAAGCACTTAGATTGTGTATAATTTGTGAGTGGATGACTTAAGTTAAATTGTAATATAAATTATACTGAATTTTGACATTCATGAGCACTATAAAAATTTCTAGAAACTAATAGAATGCACTTGAAATAATAATGTAATTAATATCTTGTGGGGATGAGGCTATTAATCATGTTATAGAGGTAAAAGGTGTACATTTGAAACCCTACATTCTCTACTGAAGTATTAATGTAGATTTTTTTGTGATGTATTCAGGGTGTGATGCATCCCCCATTTGGCTACTGACAATACAAGAATAATTTTCATTTGCTTTCTAGAGAATTATAAGGGTGACTCAAGGTTTGAGTAGCCTTCCCAGTGCCATATCTACTAAGAATTTCCATTTCATTACCATGGCAATAAATAAATTCTGATGTGAAATAAAAGTTAGTAAGTATATCAGCCAGAAGGCAGTTTACAGAGCATGTACATTTGGGGAGGAGGGGAAAAAAGAGCAGAACTATTTTCTCTCCCTGAAATATGAAAAATACAGCTATTATAAAAAGCACAGTCTTAATTTTAGGCTGCTCGTATAGTGTTCTTTACCACTGAGAAAGACCACTCATTTTTTATGGTTCTTTATACTCTTTGAATACTTAATACTGGGTTTTATAAAAAGCATCTGTAGGATAAATGCTATAAAACACAGCATCCATGGCACAATTGGTAACTTAATAGATACAATTCTTGATCTAAGTTATTATCAGACTAAAGACTTATTCATCCTGTACATGTTAAATGTTGGAAGAACCTGCTAGTGTGCAAGGTGGCCCAAAATTAAAAAGTCATTTAATCAGCACGTTAATTGTTCTGTTGGTGCTTTCCCCTCCCCCTTCCATTACCAAAAAATCTCTGACAGAGAATAATGGAGACTCTATAATTATGAATTAAACCCAATAAATGCTCTAGTCACATATTCAGGTAATGGTCTTGCCTAGAGTTTATCAAAAATTTATGTGTTAAGGGAAGGGTAGTTGGAAGATATGAATATCTTTTAGTAATAATTAAGTTATTATCATATCTTCTCTTAAAGGTATAGATAGAGTCTGTAAGAAGGATGTTCATGCTGGCAGGGTCCGGAGGGAAAAATTGTACATAAATTGTAGCAGTATTAAATAAAGAGAAGTTTCAAAGTAGGGGAAAGGAGGGAAAAAAATTCAGTTTTCCTCATGGCTGTGGTCGCTGACAAGATGTAATGATGGGTAATATTGTAATGAAAGTCTATGTGTGGAATATGCAGAAGCTCTGAAACCACATTTAAAAAAAATCAACATTGTAATTATGTTGTTGACTTTGAAAAATATTGTCTTTAATCTGCTGGACAGGGAAGAGTCTGACAAGTGAAGACAGATTTTATTGTCTGTGCTCTGAGTACAGGAGAGAGATGGACAAATTCAAAGTGTAGTGATGTCAAAGTGTACTGATGTCCAACCATGTTACACGAGGCCCTCCTGCCTTATTTTTTTTTGTGTCCATTCTTTCTTGGCAAAGTAGGGAAAGCTAAAGTTGGTTACTCCCAAAATTTTTATTCACATTTGAATTAGTTAAAAGAATTGCTATGCTGTGTCTGCCTATGGGGTGCAACTGGTTTTAGTGTCCCACCAAGCAGGTGGGAATTATACCAGAACTGAGAACACTTAGGTGATCGTACTGGCCCAGCCTCCAGCTTTTCAGCTAAGAGAATTAGTTTGAAAATAATTATTTTATTAATTGTTTATTTAATTTATTTAATTTTTGACCTTTTTTTTTTACAGTTTTAAATACTGCCATCTGTCTATTAATATTTCCTAGAATGATGCAAAGATCATCTCTTTTTATTCAGCTCTCCAATGGCATTTTTAATTTTGTGCCTCTCTCTGTTTTTTCTATCCCTTCGTCCTTTTTATTGATTACTTTTCTTCTAAATTAGGCAGACATTACCATACTTACCCTGGCTGGATTTTATTTGCATTTCTTTGATCTTCAAGCTTTCTTGAAGAACTGGTAGAAACTGGTTCCCAGTTACTGTTGAAAGGTGAAGTTATTTGCTCATTATACTCAAGAGGAGTTTCTTTTATCTCACTCCCCCCCCCTTTTTTTTCCTTTTTTTTTCCTTCCTTATTTTAATTTCACTAGGCATTTGAATTTGCTGGTGACATTAACCTTCATAAATGTGATTTCTGTTACTAATATTTTAGTGTATTCTGATTTTAAAGGGACTCAGAAGCTCACCAAAGATTATATCAGGGTTTTTTTTTTCCCTCATTGCAAAAGCTTCTGGGCAAATTAACGAGTTTAACACATTTATGCAGCCATGAAGCAGATATAAACTGCTTAAGGGGATCTCAGAACATAATTGGCACCATTTGGAGGTCTAGGCATCAGTCTCTCGTGCACTTTAGGTACCTATGAGATTCTAAGAAATGTGCACAAAGTGACAGATATGACACAGGGCCTTTACAAATCTGACCTTTTTTGGAGTGGCAGCTCTCAGCTTGTCAGGATAACCCTGGGGCATCTAAACTCTTACTAGTCTCATATACCGAAGCAGCTGAATTCCTCCCCAGATCTTTTGTTTCCTGTTCTTAACATGCAGTAACACTTTGATGTGCAGTGTTTACAGTGTCATGCACCAAAACTTAGATATTGGAAAATATCTTGTGCTTTACCTAAGAGCTGGGGTTATCTGAAAAGGTCCTTTTTGCTTTAAGTGTGATTTGTTACATTTTTGTTTTGGTAGTGGCCTCTGTGGTGTATGTGTGTATACATTACCTCAACCATTGCCAGGGAAGAGACAGAATACTCCAGGCTTTTTTTAAAAAAACACCCTTAAGAATGAATTTTTCTCCAAATTCCTATTGTCTATAGAGTTTGGCATAATGAACTTCAGTATTTTATGGCTTTCCAGTAAAGTAAGAAATTAAATAATGACTTCTGTTTTGGAAAATTAGGCAGATTTTAATATCTGGATTGCTTTTAATAAACTACCTTAAGTCTATATTGCTAATTGTCTCATTGGAGGAATGGAGAGAAAAATCCTTCCTTTAGTTGCTCTTTTCAAGAAAGTGCATGCATGAATTATTTTTTTAGAGAAGAAAATAAGTTCCCAGTAAGTAGAAAACAAAGGAAATAAGATAGGAATAACAAAAAAGGGTCACTTTAACCTTTCCCCTGATTCAAGACAAGATCAGCAGTTAGACAGCAATTAGGTGATAGATGTCTTTGTAATACATTCTGGAAATTCAACATTTTACTGTGGCCATCTAGGCAATCTACTCCATCAAGGCTTGTATTTATGAAAGTTTCCTTTCCAAATGTTTATTGGAGCACTTCACCTCTATTAGCAATTTTGCAGTTCCTTATTTCAGACAATCTTTTCTTTAAAGACTAGTAGGCCTCTTTGTGACTCTTTACCTCACGAGACTAAATAAATCCATTCTCCCCCCATAAATTACATTTTTAAGACTTCTTCTCTCTTGTCTCTCTGACTCTTAGTCACTTCACAGTTGTCTTGCAGTTTTCAACTGAAAAGCCACTTTGCAGCTGAAGTCTTTCAAGCTGTAATTTCCTACTTGCAAATACCTTCCCTTCCTTTTTTTTTCCCAAACTACCAGCCCTCCAAAAGTGTCTCACTGAATGTTTTGTAAATGCCAACAGAAAGGTCATGTCATTGCACTTGGGGATATTATTGGGAAAGGAAAAAAGAAATAGGATGCAACACCTTCAAAGTCTGATTCTGACTGATATAATCCTCTGATGATGTCATCCACTACCTTCTTCTTTGCTTTACAGTGAAAACATAATTTCTTATGCTAAAGCTGGAGAAATCATAGGATTTTCTCAATCATACAGTATTGAACAACTAGCATGTGAATGTAGTGCTGAACCTCAGCAGAAAATTAGAGAGTTTTAAAAAAGTAAGTTATACAAGTGTTTAATGTAATGAAGGCAATAAAACACTTTAATGAAGCCTAGTGCTATGCAAATCATGACAAAAATTAGCTGAGCAACAAAATTAATTTTCCTTTGGACTGTTTTACTTCCCTTCAGATAATAATGACAAAGTCAGTTTGTGCTACTTGACAGTCATTATTTCTTTTTATCTGCCTAGATGCAAGAGAGGGCTTCCAGCTGAAAAAGATGCATTGCTGTAGGTGATAAGTAGAATCTTTCTACTTTGCTTGCAGTTTAATTCTAGTAATTTGATGAGAGAGTGTTACTGGTGCTGCTCTAGAGCAAATGGCACTCGTACTTGACAGTCCCACATAGGGTGTTTATCCTCCTAACCCCTCCAGTCCATCCTCTCCTGAAACACCATACCAGAACCTAAACATATCTTGCATTATGAAATTCTAATAATGCATTAATAAATGCACTAAAAGAGAAAAACATTTCCTATTAGGTGCTTCAGTCATGTGCATTAAATATTTCTTAGTGGTATTAATTCCTGCTGAATTAATTTCCTTTGTGGTCCTTTACTTCTAATAGAAAAAAAAATAAGTAAAACAAAGGGCAGCGTTTCATTTCTGATAGACTTCATGGAATCACAGAATTGTTTGGGTTGGAAGGAAGCTTAAGGATCATCTTGTTCCATGGCCCTGGATGTAGGCAGGGACACCTTCACCCAACCAGGTTGGTCACAGCCCCTTCTAACCTGGCCTTGAACACTTCCTGGGATGAGGCACCTACAGCTTCTCTGGGCAGCCTGTGCCAGTGCTTCACCACCCTCACAGTAAAGAATTTCCTCCTTATATCTAAACTAAACCTGCCCTCTGTCAGTGTAAAACCATTACTTCTTGTCCTATCAGTCCATACCCCTGTAAAAAATCCCTCTTCAACTTTCCTGGTGGTCTTGGAGAACCTTGAAGTTTGTTCCATCTCAAATCATTCTATGATTTTATGAAGAACATCTCCAGATTAATGACAAATATCTCAACTTGGCTTCTAGAATATTAAGGCAGAGGCTGCAATTTCTATTTCCAGTGGTTTTGGGAGTGCAGAGCAGGACGGAAAGACAGATTTTTTGCAATTGCAACTTTGGTAGCTATAGTTTCTGCTTTTAGGCATTATTTTCATATTATTGGTTTTGTATGAGAGATATGTGTGTCCTTGCATGGGATCAAGCTTGCATGATTGATTAAAAAAAAAAAAAGAGCCAGTTCAGTTCATCCAGCAGCACTCACTGCCCTCTGGCATTTAATTATGTAGCTCTGCTAACTATATGAGGGAAGCTTTTTATTTTTTTTTTTCACAATCTTTTCATAAGGCTACTACCTCTTTATTGGCTACATTGAATATGTGTCAATGGGGTTGTTTTTCATGCTGCATGAGTGCACTGATGCTGTGAATATGCTTTTGGCAACTCTAAAATAGAAAGCAGTAACATCAGTGCAATAGAAGACGACCAATTCAGGACAGGCAAGTGAGAGAGCAGCTACCACATAGCCTTATGGAACAGTTGTTAATAATGGATTAGAATCCTCTCTGAGGCTCTGAGATAGGGCAGATAAAAATGATAACCAGTTTTGTGTCATATGCGTGACGTAAATTCACTTTGAGGTTGCACAATTAATAGCATTAAGTACCATAAAATACAGCAAAATTTATAATTTACGGTACAGAATGCTACTGTAACCAGAAAATAAAAATGCTTTCATGAGGCTTTGAAAAAAGATACGTAAGGGAGAAACTTATTAAATCTATTATAGTTTGGTTTTTTTATTTTATTTTAAAGTGAGAAAACAGTTATCAGAAGGCTGGGGTTAAGAATGAACTATCTGCTGGTAAATAACGCAGCTTTCATGAATCACAGAGGAAGTGTGCCTAGTGTAAAAGCAGCATCTCATGAGGTTTTGTGCCCACATTACCAAAAAAGATGTTCCTTGGATGGGCACAAAGGGAAAACCCAACATTCAAGCCAACTGAAGTGGCCATCTCTTCTTACTATTTTTAAGTGGAGACAAACTTTGGAAGAGCGTCTACTGAAGAAGCACAAAACTAGATTGAATTGTTTTCAGGTAATGTATCAGTTGCAGAATACCTTGGCTGCTGTAAATAATATGATTAAACATGATTGGCAATTGAATATGCTTGTGTCTAAGAGATTAACATTAGATATGCCTGTCATATATCATTCCTAATTTGCAATCATTTTTTTGAAACTTGTTATGAATATGTTCTCAGAATTTTTGTTAATGCTCACCCGAGAATATGATGCTTTAAAAGGCTAAGGCAGTTCTCACTGATACTTTCTGAAGTGTCAGAATGTATAATTCAGTAGGTTTTGCTGAAAATCAGGGGAGTCTTTGCAACATCTCAGATGAGAGTTCTGAAGTAAGGGATAATTCATTTTGGGTATCAGTATGGCTACATGAATTCTGTAGTGAATATGATGACTGCTATGTAGTATTGTATGTCAAAGATTACCAAGGAAGTCATATTTCCTTGGCATTATATTTTCTCTATTCCATATTTGATTAAAAGGAAATTTAAAATAAATTGTTTGCAATAAATACAGCGATTTTTAAAGAAGAACTTTGAGAGTCACAGTAATGTCTGCAAGACTGTGGAAGTTTTCACCATGCTTCAACTTTGTGGTTTGAAATCCCAAATTAAAAACTCTGTAAATAATAAATACCACCTTAGAAATGGTAAAAATACAAGAAAATGATATCTCAATATGACTTGGTAAGAAATTCTTTCAGATCAAAGTCTTCTGCTGACTTCAGTGCAAGCAGAATTGCAATAATAATCTCTGGAATATATCTGACTAGTAGTGTTAGAGATCAATATAATATATTGTGCACAATACTATTTATTTCTGTTTTCAGGGTATTTGTGTAGCAAACTTAGTTTCTGCTAAAATTTTACTACTCTTGATTAAATGAATTTATTCTCATCAGTGCTGTTACTTGTAGATGGACATTTATAATTAATGCAAATAAAGACTTATTGTTCTAAGTTAACCTTCAAGCAGAAATCCTTTTAAACTTCAGAAGAAAAAACTTAACTGTATAAAAGAGCATAAAGCATTTTTTAATGAGGACTAGATTATATTATGGTTGTGGTAGGAGTACTTGAGCGATAATGGGAAATGGGTCAGAACAATCATTCACAATTCCATTCTTTTCAGAAGTTTCTTTTTTAAATGCACTAAAGGCTGTAAGAGAGGATTATTTTGAAGGATTCTTGTACTGTTCATTTTCATAGTAATCATTTATGGAATTAACTGCTTTGTACTCATTTTCTTGCACCTCTCTATGAAAATAAAATCCCAAAGGAAAAAAAAAGATAGAATATATTTTAACATGTACTTTCATGTTTTCAAGAACTGAAACATAATTCTTTTAAATGTTCCATAGAACACATGACTTTGATTAAACAAGTATGTAAATTTGTAATCTTTCCAACTTTAATATGTGGTAGTGGAAGAAAAAATTTCTAAAGGAAGCAACCTTTTGTAAATCTAAAATATAGATATTTAATACATTATACGCTTAACATAGGAAAGTCTACAAATGTTTGAATACAAATAGATTTGCTGTTACACTATAAACAAGGTGATATTTATGATTTATTTTCATGTTAGGGTACGTATGAAGTGATTTTCAAAATCTGAATAGCAGCTTGGTATTGATTTTGAGTGTAGGTCACTGATTCTTGGGGAGGGGGAAGAGCAAAATGCATTTGGTTCATATACTGCCACATTTGAGTTTGAGGTGGAGAGTCAAGAATAATATTTATTAGGTGATCATGAAGTGCAGATTGATCTAGGAAAGAAACTCTGAGTGATTAATTGCGAAAGGATCTTGAAAGACTGTGAGATAAAATGGCTGATGAAATTTGAAATGAACAATTGTAGATCCGTGCATGTGATGGTGGTGACTTGAGGATGAACACTTTTAATATCACAAGTTCTGGATACCCAGGACAGAAATCTTTGTTATGGTCATTCCCCAATATAATAAACTCAGATAAAAAAAAAAAAAAAAAAAAGGCCAAACAAACCACAAAAAAACCCAACAAAAATCCAAAAATCCAAACCTCAAACCCCTTCTATCCTACAAATTATTAGAAAAAGCGGAAAAGCACAGAGCAGAGAAAAAGACTGACATGACCGGAAATTAAGAGAACAGATGCAGAAGTTCAATCAGGAGTTACTCTTTCAGTGGGACAACCTTTGCAGGAAATAACACTTGGGACTTATGAAACAGCTCAAGTGGTTTCTGTGATATCTCACTAATCTCAGCTCAGCCTGGAAACAGCATTAGTATCATGGAATCACTGAATGGTTTGGGTTGGAAGGGACCTTAAAGATCTTCTAATTCCAACCACCCTGCCTTCCCCTAGACCAGATTGCTCGAAGCTCTGTCCAACATGGCCTTGATGCCTTTTAGGTATCATCTTCCCATTGTCTTTTTTTTTTTTTTTTTTTTTTTTTTTTGCCTCTGAGCAAGAGAAATTGCTATCATATGGACAGTCAAATGAGATTCATTTGACTCATATACTCATATTAATTGTGCATCAGAATAGGTTTGAAGCCCTTCTCACCTTCCTCTATATGTCTTTATTGCTGTGCATGTTCAATAGCTGATGTTTGAAGTTCTTTGAAGTCAGAAAATCTTGCAAGTCCTTCATTGACAAATTAGGTCTCTGCTGAGCCCTTTCCATGGAGAACCTGTTTCTTCCTTCACAGGTGCTATCATGACAGTAGCAATTTGGAGTTAAAGTTCACATGTGCTGTGTACATGTCATATTTTTTGTTCACTTTTCCAGTCTTTAGCTCGCCTGAGGAGTCTCTATCCCCCATGGAGAGTGTCATGTATTTTGTGTCAATTTAACTGTCTGCCATAAATATTTTGCAGGCTGTAACTTTGAGAGAGAGGGGGAATTAAGTATTTTCCTTTGCATGCAGGTTGCAGGCAGCTTGCTGTGCCACCAGTTGTATCTTTGCTGTTTTCATGCTGCTACATGGGAGTTATGCTTGAATGCAGTCAAGTGTAGTAGGTATTTTCTTCTAGCTATTCCAGTTTGTTGCACACTAGTGTCCCTTATAATGGAATTGAACAGGATAAAAAATGTATTCAATTTCTTAATGCAATTTTACTCTAATTAGATAGGGAAGGAAAACAACTATCTATAATTGTTATACTGCATAAATCTTTCATGGCCACAACAAATCCTTGAGCAAAGAAATACAGTCTTCCTTCCCCTCCTTCCTGAGCCTTCCCCTGCTGTCACCGTCGTTATCTTGCCTTCTGATGTTGTTTTTTGAAGTGCCAAAGTAGTGAGTTTCAAAGGCAAAGAACAAGAGACAATAAAAGAATCTTTCTTTTGTTTCACACATATAAAGCAGTTGTCTTCTGCAGTATGCAATTCTCTTAATAACTGGTCTTAATCTACTATATTGAGACAATTACTCATCTAGATATTTCTGGACCACTTTTATACTAAATGAATATAAGTCAGTGTTACAATGGACCTGTGTTAACAGCATTAAGAATAGAGTGAGACACTGCATAATTGTGAAAAGTATGCACTGAGTGGTTTCCTAAATACATTTTTTCCCATACCACGTGATCATGTACAAGATGCTGGTGGACTTCAAGAATTGATTCTTGAAAACCCTGTCCTTTTAGGGTGCAAGAGTTCCACTGAAGAGATCAGAAGGGATAGAGATGGAGAATCTCATTTCATCTCATGAATCTCTTCTCTAGTATATGACTGCAGCCTGACTTGTATAATACAAATTTAGTTTATAAGATTATTAGGTTTAATAAAATCCAAACCAGAGAAATATTCCCAAACTAGAAAGAAAACATGATATAATTTTACACAAGCTTAGGAATATCAATAACCAGTAGATGGGACTACTGTGAATTGAATTGGAAACCATCTTTTAGAATCCTGTCACTGTGGTAGATAAGCACCCCATAAAATGTAGCTTTAATATTTGAAACCTAGAAACACTGCAGCTCAAAGAGGTTTTATTAAGGAAGCTGGAGTATTGCTTTGCTAGCTCACTTGAAAGGAGTTTATAGATACTTTTCACAATTATACTGTTAGCATTAAATGTTAAATTAGCCTGTAAAATACTCAGAAGAGACATTCTGAACTTGGCAGTCAGTGTCTTAATCCAAAAGAATGTCTTGCTGGACATTCTGCTCGTGTGTGAACTATGGCAGAAGGAAAGCTGGGATTTACTTTAAAGTTTCTCATCTCTGTCTTCCTCAGGACACAGCTTTCAGTGTCTGAAACTGGAACAAATATGATACCAAACTGTTGTATGACACCAGAAAGTGTGTTTAATAAAGCTAAAGGAGTTCCTGCTAAGGAGATCACAAACAATCACTAAAGTAGAAAGCAGTCACTGTCCTGCTTCCCACCACCCCACCCCTGCTGGATAAGAGATGCTTCTTTCCTTCCAATACAGAATAAAACTCCAGAGAAAACCCTGAAAACGTTCACAGAATACAATTACTCAATAAATATCAGCAGTATTTGGGGATGAGCTCATGGGAATGAACATGACTGTCTTTGCTTCAACAAAGCTTCCATGGAGTTGTTCTTATCATTTGCCATATTTCAAGCAGTTTCCATGGAGAAGGAAATGGGCACATGAGACATCAATTTTTAGTGTACATAAATAGTGCTGTAAGGATGATGCAGATGTGTAAGATTCCTAAATATTGTCTTGGTCCTGAATGCATTTTATAAAAGAATTTCAGGGATTGGAAGCAATTTATTGGCTATATGCACTGGAATTTGCATGCTGTATTAGTGTTTTGCTCATTGAGATAGTTTTGAAAATGTGTTTTGTTTGCTGTAGTCGGATTATATTAACCAAAATAGGTCCATGAGCACACTGCAGTGGGTTTTTATGTAAAAGCAGCACATTTCACTGTCATGGTATGTGAATACTTTCTGGAGGTGGGATTAATGCCCTTGAATTATACTTTTTTCCCGAAACTTCAATCGTTACAACAATTAAATTCAGATTTTGAACTCATGAATTGGATAATGTTTGTTGTTAAGAAGACAAAGCTAATAAAGCTATACTAACTCATCCTTCTGATTCCTAACACAAGCTTTTGTTTTTACTGTGAGAAGCAGGGCACAAACCATGTGCCATCTCGTGGCTTCTGTAGTCACTGCACTTGGCTTGACAGAGGACAAGTGTTGGCTGAAATATTTTTTGTGCCCTTTCTTTTCAACTTGCACACAAACCCTGGTTGAGAGAAGTGGGAAATGAGATTCTTTTTAGAGAGAAAATAACGTCTTAAGCCACTGAAAATGTATTGAGGTGAAGCATAGAAATTGGGGGATTTTTTTTTCTCTCTCTTAGCCCCATTTTTCCACTAGATTATGTAATCCTTGAAGCAATTTGCTGTAATTGTTCATCACTCATCTAAATGTATAGCTTTTGGAAATGGTGAAGTCAGCTCCTGCTTTTGTATTCTACTTGCATTTTGTAATTAAAACAACACTGGCTATTGTGTCTTTTAGATAGAATTTTTTTCCAGTATAAACAGAAGGTCACAATTTAACTGGGCCCATTGTTTCACTTAACTAGTCTCAATACAGCCAATCCCTTTTTTTTTTTTAAATTTGAAAAATATAACAACAATCAGGTTTTACCTGGATTATGAAGAAAGACAACATATTTACACCCCTGTCCCCTCAAAAAAGCAGAAGAAACCGAACAAAAAACCCACAACAAAAAAAACCCAACAAATTATTATTTTGAAGCCCTATGTCATATACTAATGACATTTTTGTCTTCCTTGTGATTAATTTTTTGGCATATTTTAGCAGTTTCCCTGTGCAAAACTTCAAAGTATAATGTTTCATGGAGGATTAAAGTGTTTTTCAACAGAAACATGGAATTATAGCCAAAAAGTCTCTGGAGCAGTGGAGCCCAGGCAGCAGCAAATACAGAAAGTAAGACGGTATTTTTGTGATCAAGGGTTAAGTGACAGATCAATTCATGTGTTAAAGAACACACCAGACCACTTTCTGCAGAGGACCTGCTGTTTCCAGGAGAGAGAGGAGAGGAGAGGAGAGGAGAGGAGAGGAGAGGAGAGGAGAGGAGAGGAGAGGAGAGGAGAGGAGAGGAGAGGAGAGGAGAGGAGAGGGAGAGGAGAGGAGAGGGAGAGGAGAGGAGAGGAGAGGAGAGGAGAGGAGAGGAGAGGAGAGGAGAGGAGAGGAGAGGAGAGGAGAGGAGAGGAGAGGAGAGGAGAGGAGAGGAGAGGAGAGGAGAGGAGAGGAGAGGAGAGGAGAGGAGAGGAGAGGAGAGGAGAGGAGAGGAGAGGAGAGGAGAGGAGAGGAGAGGAGAGGAGAGGAGAGGAGAGGAGAGGAGAGGAGAGGAGAGGAGAGGAGAGGAGAGGGGAGGGGAGGGGGCTCTCTTGGCTGTGATGCCATCTGCAGCAGGAGTACTGCAGCGAGCACAGGCACAAGTAACAGCTTAGAAAGCAAAGCAGGATGATGGGTGGATGGCAGGAAGCAAGGCATGTGCAAACATTTGCTTGGCAGGTTTATAATGGAACTGTGGCAGGTTATGGAGATTTCATACTTCCAAGACTCCATGCAGCAAGTTTATAGTCTTATTGCTTGAAATCATAGAATCATACAAATGTAATGGAAATATATATATATGTGTGTATATATATTTATATATATATACACACATATACACTCAAAATGTTGAATGAGAGCTGCAGATCTATATATATTCATATATATGTATTCATGCTTCTGACAATGATCCTGTTATGTCAGATCAAATGTTTAAAACAGGAGAATAAATAAATGTTTTCTTACTATCTACACAAATACTTTTCAGAACTCTGTCTCCTATGTGAAAAAATAATGCGGCACATTTCCGGTCATTTAAAGTATCGTGTGAGCACTGGCCAAGTCTGAGTGCAGTTGAATCTATCTTGATTTCAGACAGAATTTGCACTGAAATTCCTTGATTCCATCTGTATATTTGACACCTTTGTCTGACTTCTTCAGCTAAATTTCTTCTGCATGCGCTTTGAGTTAGATATCTATTATTGCTAAACAAGAAGGTTGTGATCCTTTACATATTAATCTTTAAAAAACAGCAGCATGGTTTGGCCTCTATGAGCAAATGCAATTTCCCTTTAATCTCTGCATTGAATTGAAACAAAGAGTTTGCAGCGCACACTACAGTGTGATACTTAATATTTGGAAAAATGTTCCATTCCAGTGGTCATCATTTCAGCTTTGAAATTTTATAAGAAAGTCACACAACTACTGGGCAACAGAAAGGCAAATTGCTTTTGCAAAAAGCCCAAAAGTACAAAATGTAAAATATTGTATGAAATTAAATGATGAAAAATTGGAAAGTATTTAAGATGCAGTTTAGGAGTTTTGAAGTCCAAATCAGCCCTCAGAAATTGGAAAGGAAGCAAAAGGACAAATACCTTTGTGAGTACAAATATTGGAGGAAGAAAAAAACCCTAAAATGAAAAGCAGCAATCTACTGAAATGTAGACATGAATGTATGAATATTTTTAAGCTCATATATTGGTATTTAATCTTCATGGCATATATATGCAATCATTTAGATTTTAGAGCCCTCCTCAGAAGGAGTCCAGTCCACACTCCTGCTCAAAGATGAGTCAATTTTGATTTCATGGGCAGTTGTGGACTTTGTCCAACCTGGTGTTGGAAATCTCCAAGGATTGAAACTACACAGCCTCTCTGGACATCTTGTTCCAATGGTTGCATTCCTGTAGTTGCTGACAGGATGACAGCTGTGTGATTTAATTCAGATTTTTTCTCCTTACAAATTTGATTCTCCAGTTTTGTCCAACTGGCCAGAGTTGAGTCCAGAAAAGAAAAAACAACTTTTGTGAGATTTATATTGAAAAAATATCTTCAAAAAGACATTGTTATTCTGCCATTTTACATATCCCATTTATTTTAGTGAGTTTATCTTTAGGCCACTTACTGTCATTATTATCCTTTATAATTTATTTAGCTTTATTTTTTCTCTTTTGTTAATAACTGAGGATTGATTTCACCCTTCCTTGCCCCAACCTACCATGCTTTATTTAATATAATTACTATGTACCCTTTTTTTTCTGAAGATACTATATAAATGCAAGTCATATTTAGCTTTTTTGCACACTTTCCCTTTTTTTTTATCTACGTGCTGTCAGCAGTTAACTTCCAAAACCCTTCATTCTTGGCTCAAATCTTGCAGGCTGTGAAGGAGCAAGTAATGAATATCCTAAATTTTAGAAAGCCTGTTGAAGCCAAGTGAGGAAAAGTAGGAAACAAATCAGTAATTACCCAGTTTATTACTGAGAAAACATTTAAGAATGTTATACAGATCGCTAAAATTCTTAAATATTTTTGACAATATTTCTCTTACTGTAGGAGGTTTAGCAGTGTAGCAGGCAATTGTAATTCAAGACCAACTTACTTTGCTGAAAACTACAAGTTGATCTTGCTTAACTTTTAATCCTTTTTTTCTTTCAGAGTGTGTGATTCTTGTAGTGCTCTTTAGTCTGTACAGTGACCTTTTCAAGTATGCAATCACTTGCAAATTTATTTAAATAATATATCTGTTTTGGTCCTGGCTGATTGGCTGTACAATCACTGAACATTAACAAAGGGCACCCAAGCTGGCATATGCAGGTAGCTATATGTAAAATTAGATAGAAAAAATTGTTGTATTTTCAATGTTATGGAAAAAAAAACTGTGTATTCATTGAAACTGTTTCAGGAGGCTGATAGACTAGTATGAACCTGAAATATTCACATATTTTGTTGACCCTTAGAAGCAACACTAAAAAGGACTCTTCAGAAGAGAGAGAGAGAAAAAGGGGACTCATTATAGTAACTTCTAAAATAAATACATAGCAAAGATACTGTTACTTACTAAAACCATCTAGGAAAGTGTCAGGTTTATGCTTTCAATCATGTGAAACTGCTCTCAATTATTAATTATATTTGATCAGTTCTTTTGCAAAATTCATTCAGATTTGTTGTATCCATTATTTTGAGCACTACTTCAAGGCTGTCTTTTTAAATGTATTGGATCAGAAAAAGTTCATAAGGAATTTAAGAATTGCTATATTAGCATTAAAAATAATCAAAGTTGTATTTAAATAAGCTTAATTTAAATGTAAATGCATTTAGTGTAAATTGAAATGTTAATAATCTGCTGTAATTCATTGACTGGGATCAAAAGAATTTAAAAATTACTTTTGCATCAGGTGTTAACTATTTAGCAGTTAGGAAAAAAACCCACTTAATTTGAAAAGTCTTGTCTTCAAAGCATTCTTAAATGTCTTTTGTGTAAAAAAGCTTGCTTGATATCATGGAGAAACTTAATTTGTGTTCTACAAGTGCAGTTGATGCAATTTTCCAATTTGATTTTGTAGCTCTTGACTCCATGTTGACAAGTAACCCTCAGAATTCTAAAAAACAAAAAAAGAAAAAAAAATCCCAGCAGCATGGAACTAGTAAAAAACACCCACAGAACTGATAACACCTACTACTTTTATAATGGCTTGCTTTCACCTGTCCAAAACTCTGTGTATCATTTGTAGGGGGGGGGGACAGCATTCCATTGAGCTGTTTCTCTCTCCTCCTCTCTCTCCTGCGACTGGAGATCCTGGTGCTGGGGCTGCTGGCCAACCCTGGCACAAGGAATGTGGCTGGAAGCAGGGCTGCTGGAGGGACTGGTGTACTGGAGTATGTTATCACACACCCAGCACCCCTGTGGGCTGCAGGTGTGCAGGCAGGGTCACTGCCCGTAGGATATTGTGCACCTTGGGAAGGTTGTTGCTGTAGCAAAGGCTCTGCTCTGAGAGACACTGAATTTGACTGCAGCTACATCCTGGCCTCTTTAATGGTGTCTGGAAGAACTGGGAAAGAGCCCAAAGCAGCTCCTGCAGAGCACTTGGCTCCCCACAAGAGCAGCATCATGCCACCCTCCCTGTGCCCTTCTGCAGCCTGCCCTTGGCAGTGGGGCTTAACCTGCATGCACAAAGGCACTCAGGGCAGAATGACACAGGGAGGCAGTGCCAGGCAATTATTGTGCTTCAGATTTCAGCAGTAACTCCTTTTAATGATGCCTGAGCTATGTAGAAAATCTCAAAGGCACAACACAGACTTTCATCTCTTGTTTTGTTCTATATTTATTGAAGTTCAGCTCTTAACACCTACTACTGCAGAGACTTAGTGAGTCCAGCACAGACTCACTAAATGAAATGGCTCTTTGTTTGCAAACCCATATGCCCTTATTTATTGTTTTCATTTGGTGCTAACAGCACAATAAATTGAAACCTGATGTTGTCTTTAAGAATATTCAGTAGGGGGAAAAGTTATCATCAGTCAGGTGTACCAGTTACAATAGCATGGGCTCATCTGTTTATCTTAGAATGAGTTGTATCATTACCCTTCTGCTCAGTGCCCCTGACCAGCTGGAGCTCATGGAGCTCCACCTGGGAATGGGTGAGGGGGAGACCATGAGCCTATGGGTCAAGATTAAAGGGAGGACAGGGACAGGTGGCATCATAATGGGGGTCTGCTACAGGTCACCCAAACAGGAATAAAAATCAGATGAGTCTCTCTACAGACAGTAGATCAGTCTCGGATTCACAAGTCCCATTTCTCATGGGGAACCTTGATATCTGTTGGAGGGACAACATATCAAGGATATTTCATAATGATAGATACAGATTACAAACTTAATGGTAACCTTCAAAAAAAAGTCATATTTTCAAGGCTGTAAAAGAAGTATTGCATTTTACATTTAATCCATATTTATTTATTTGCTGTCTTCGTGTTTATATACTTTATCTCATTACTTTTAATTCTAACAAGAATGTAATAAACGAAAATCTGTGCATATTTGGTCAATACTATCATTAAGATACTTTGGACTGTCACAGGACAGGGATGAGAAGTAAAATCCAAGGTCCAGTAAATTGTGCATACTGATTTCTTTAATGAAGTACACATAAATTTGCTAGATACACTCACACACTGGTGGCTTGTTTCTCCTTTATAGCACCATTCAATCTGTACTTGAAAGTGTCTTGGCCAGCATATCTTCTTTTTAATACGTTTGCCAACTCTCAGGTGGATGCTGAAGCATTTTGAAACAGAGCTGCTAACAACTTTCATTAGAGAATCTCTTGGTGAAGGTCTGAAAATGTATTTCTTGGTACCTGAAATATCTAAATGAGAGCAAGAAGAAGGTGGAGGCTTGGAAGTGTCTTTCTCTTGTGACAGAAATACTTATAGTAGTAAAAAAGGTAGTAAAATGTGTCACAATGTCTCAGCCAGGGGAATGGAAGTATAATCAGAAGCTTGAATGCTAGAGGCTGAAACAAACAGATGTGGTGAGTAAAGAAGGGAAAGATGAAGGTGGAAGAAAGCAGAACCAGTTGGAGCAGCTGCCATGAGGACAAAGAAACCTGTACCTCATGCAGCACTATCTGGGAATCTGAGTCAAGTGGATGTAGAAGAGTCAACATTTCTTTCTGTTATACTGATGCTATAACAAACAAACAAACAAACAAAAAAGTAAATGTTTAAGTGTATTTCAAGGAAAAAGTCTGGTTGAGATAAATTATAGACTTAGTAAAAACCAAAGTTACTTAACTGGAGAAAGTAATTATTACATCATAGCCACCAGAGCTGAATTTGATATTGTCATGGTTTAACCCCAGTCAGCAGCTCAGCCCCACTGAGTCAGCACAGCCACTCACTCTCCTCACTGGGATCTGGGACAGAACTGGAAAGATCAAATGAGAAAACCCGTGGGGCAGTTTAGCTGGTAAATCAAATGCTGCTTGTGCAAGCAAAAAACCCCAAGGAATTCATCATGCACCACTTCCTATAGTCCAGCTAAAACCAGCAAAGGTGGGCAGAACTGATAACTGATGGCTTGATTCTGTCTCTACAAACATTTCTCAGTATGCAACTTCAACAAATTTTAAAAGTTAAACTAAAATTTTTCATGTTCTGTGTCTGCCTCAAGCTAACCGATCTGACCAATTTTTATCCATAATAATTTAGTCATTTATGGACTGATTTTTTTGTATTCCTGACATTCCAGCCCTTCTAGAAGAGCCAGATTATTTTCTTTAATGGTGGTGCTTTTGAAAATGCAAACAAGTTTGGCTGAGTTACAATCCAAAATTCACAAAGGCTCTCCATATATTTGCTAGAGATAATAATTAAGTCTTCAAAGAGCTATTTTTTCCTTGCACATCCTGAATGTTCTTACTGCTCCCACTGCTAACCAAACTGCATGGGTATTATTTTCCCAGGGATTAAGCATGATTAGCTTCAAGATGAAGTTAACCTTTTGCCATAACAAGTCACTCCATCCTTGGATGTGTATGTTTATTGGAACTGAAAGCACAGAGTCTCTCTGTTCTATGCCCAGTATAATGAGTCTGACTGAGAAACAGACTGTATGAGTTTGGGAACAGCTCTCTGTTAACACAGCCACATTTTGAGTCTGAGCAACTTTGAAACTGGGCATTAGTGGTTATATGAATCCATCTGTCTTGATGGGTTCTGTGTAGGACAGGATAAGGAGAGTGCAGCTGGGAAGCAGGAGGGGAGAGAGGAAACATAATGACTCAGATAACAAACTCTAGGGCAAATTAGAGCGCAGGGAAATAAGAAAAGACCAATGAACAAACAAAAAATCCAAACTTAAAACGTAAACTCACTTTCACATTAATTTTGGATGTTTGATTTATTCATGCTTGATAATTCAGGATTTGGTCTTGTAAAGCAGGTGAACTGTATGAGTAAATTTGTGCTGACATCAGATGTATTTTTTGGTGGTTTTTTTTGATCTTGTTGCAAATTAGACCCAAAGCTTTCAACTTCAATAGTGAGAAAACTAGGCATATGCAATTACCACAGGTGATAATGTTATTTTAAATGGCTTCCCTAGTGAAACATAGAAACACTTTAGCAGAAGGGCTGGTCGAAGCCAGCAGTCACAGGAATAAGTAAGTTATTTCGTCCATAAGACCTTGATTGCCTGTACACACTGCTGTGCTGCAGATGAGAGAGGAGTCTTGAAAACAGTTTCATCTAGATAACCCCAATATAATTCCAAAGGAGAAGAGAAAAAAAACTGTATTCTTTGCTGTTCCTAAGATACCACAAATTACATATTTTCTTCACACTTATTTTCTTTGCCCACTTAAACAGTAGGTACATATGATGTTCCATATGGGTAAGTGACTTTAACAGTCATTCTGGAAAACTTAATCAGATGACAAATACAACATCTGTTTACATATCTCCATTAAAGATAACTAACATTCTTTTCAAAGTCACCCTCAGGGTCTGGGGAGATAATTGTGGTTCATTACCAGAGAAATTGGGAATTATTCTTTTTGTAGTTAACATCAATAACTACAGAATTGCAAAATCTAGTAAAATATGGAAATTATCACAATCAGAATGATTTAGAATCAGATGGGATCTGCCTCTAGAAGCAGAAATGTGACTGTAATAAAGATGGGAATACTAAGAACCAGATTCTGAACTGCTTTTGACTGTTTAAATATGGTATTTATTTGCATATGGGGAGGGAGACAGAGCTCTAATTCTCTGTATCTTCTGATCAGTTGTACTCAGTGCAGCGCACACATGCTAAAGTATAGATCAGTGCATTGTTCAGTGTCCAGCCAGTTTTGTTCTGGTCATTGTGTCACTCAGCCATTCATGAGACAGGGCTAAAGTCAGAGTAGATAGGGACCTTTCCTCAATGAATAACTGCTGCCTGTTATAAATTGACTAAGTAGGCTGTAACGTACCACCAAGTTTCTAGATTTAAACTATGAGATGAAATTAATTACTTTTCTGGATTGAAGCTTAATTGGGTCTGAAGTGTTGCCTTTTAAATGCTATGATATATTTACATTTTACAGATGGATTGACAGCTTTTGTGAGGACAAAAATGTAATTGAAAATAATTGCCACGTTGGCAGTGCTGGCTGGCTGGTGAGTGTGGTGGGCATTTCTCTTACAGGTCAATTCAATTAAAATACCACAGTCCCAGAAAAAAACCCATGTACTATTTCTTCATCTTTTTGCTGTGTTTGAGCCCACTGGTTTATGCTGAGCCCTCTAGGTCACTAAGTAGCAAGATTATCTCTCTAGCCTTTTTGTGATGACTGGAATTGGCTGTTAGTGTCCTACTATCAAAATTCTTTCATGTATCCTGATATGCACCAATCCCAAAGTGCTCCAGACTTTGTATGTTTATTTTTTTTTTACAATTTTCCAGATGTTTGACAGTCAGAGCAAAAGGATTTGAACATTGCAAATGCGATTTATAAAATAATACTTTAGGCTACACCGGCAGCCAGTTCCTTCCCTCACTGGATGAATACCCTAATCAGTCATCTGAATCCTATACAGCCATCCCTTACGTCCATGCTGGACCCACACTGAGAGCAGAGCTCTGCCATGAAGTTTTTCAAGGGGTTGCATGGGGGTGAGTGCCATTCATGAACTGGCTGCAGAGATGGAACAGGTGGTCCTGCTGAGCACCAAGTTGACCATGAACCTGCCCTTGCAGCAGAAGAGGCCAAGAGTCCCGTAGGCTGCACAGAGCTGAGCCAGGAGGCTGAGGGAGGTGATAGTTCCCCTCTGGTTAGCACTGGTTCCTTTCCACCCCCAGTATTCTGTGATTCTGTGCACATGAAACCATGCACACTGTCCTTGGGTGGCTGACAGGAGTAAACAGAAAAGCATGGCAGCTCAACTGGAGCTGGTTTGTTTCATTGGTAACTAGGGAGGCTGCCAGAAAATGTATTTTTGACTGCTCAAGAAGTTACTTGTTAGTGTCAGTAGATATTTCTGAATGGTTTTTAATCTAGAAAAGGTTCTGGAAGTAGCTGAGTTCATCTCACAGGGAGTGGTTAAAAAAAAAGCAGACAGTAACACATCCCATAGGTTGATTTCCTGTCCATGTAGACAAGGGAAAAACAAAGATATGTGCCCAACCATTTCCTCTTTATACAGTGAGGAGGAGTCAAGTTGGTCACTTCAGTTTGGAGGTGAAGTTCAAAGTAAATGTCATGAAAGTTGTTGATGTTACATGTTTCACCTAAAGTATAGTAGATCACAGATGTTGTGTTGTGGCATTAACAGAAAGGTCAATAATGATGAATCAACATTATGATTACTGGGGTTTTATTTTGCTCTTTTTTTTCTGCCAAAACCAAAATGTATCTTTCAGTATTTATTTGCCTGTGTTTTGATACTCACAGAAAGGAAGAACATGAAACAACTTTCAGTCTACCTTTTAGCAAAGTGATTAGGGTAGGACTCGGGTTCTGGAAGATGTGTATTTGAGAATGGAGGAATCAATGTCAAGTGTTTTCAGCTTTAGTTTAGAAGTGACAAGGACCATCAAGTCTTGGTTTTATTAATTATTTAGTTGGTTTATGATTTATATTTGTAGTCTGAGAGCCCTGGTATTCATTACCTCTCTTCCATGACACATTTAAGTTAGAGTCACAGGCAATTCCATCCTTAATGAATTATTATCAGCCAAAATGAATCTACATCGGGTTCAGAGAATAAATACCTGATTGCTGGGCTATTACTATCTTTACTAACCGAGCTAAAATCAGCTAAGATGAGCTTAGGCAAAACATCCTGCACTCACTCTCAGGCTTTTCTTACAAATGGTAAGATTTTATTTTTATTTTGGCTATTCTATATCCACTTCTCTTTGATGACAGGCATCCCAGCACAGAGGGTCTCATCACTGTTGGCCGGGATTGTCTGGTTTTGATGGTCAGTATCTTGGTCAGGATACTGGACCAAGATACTCTGAGGAGTGGAAAGGCTTGTTTTTAGGTCAAGATCTGTTGATCTTGTGAATTTGTTGAGTCACTTCCAGAATAAGCTCAAGACTGTTAAGAGTACATGGGGCATCATACCTTGGGTGAGTGTGCCTGTACATGGGCTGCTCTGGAAAATGACATCCTACTTCCAGTAGTTTTGTAAAAATAGCTCTTATTTTGTTTTCCTTTCTTGAACAGGTAAATCAAATATAATCTGAGTCATGGTGTGTATTTTGTGTTAGCTGAACCAGAAGACATACTATTTCAGTAAGGGCAAAATATTAACTTCTAATATTGATTTAGTATGAACCTCTGTTTTAATTGGGCATGTAGATTACTTTTGGATGGCAAACATATATATATATATATATATATATATATATTGGCAAAACACTGCTGATGGATCTTTACAAAAGACTTCTGTCCAAAGAAAAGTGAATTTCAAATGTCTTAGAAGAGAAAAATAATGAAGGTAACTGAAGGTCACAGAAGACATTCAATAGAGAAATTATTTGCATGGCTTTATGTAGATGATTGGTGTTTGAATTTTGCTGCCAAAATTTCAGCTGTAACATAAATAATTTTATGCCTGTAAAAGTTTAGTGAATTATTTTGCTGTGATGAGATAAAAATCTCTGAATATTTTCTTAAACTACCCAGGTTACTTTCAATTTGGAGCACAAAGTTTGTAACTCACAAGAATGCATGTGTGTCCTCAAACATCACAGATCACGCAGGAGCAGCACTGAGGAACACATTCAGTGCAGGGAGCTTGGTGCGGAGCTCCTGATGGAGCTGCAGGTTGAGCTCTGGGGGTGGGGCTCCAGCCAAGAGGCTGTGAACAGCTGAGCCTTCACATAACAAAGGGCACCTGTGGCCTCTCCAGGTGACTGGATACACCAGGAGCCAATGACTCCAGATTTTCTGGCATTTAGACCATGAGGGTGTAAAAGCCCAGGGGTTAGTTTTTTTTGGGATCCTGCCTCACAGCCACTAGCTCAGGCTGTTATTTTGTTGTTTATTGTACCAAGATGGACTTGCTTAAGGATCTGGATACCTGAGGTACTGCCATGGGAAACCCGGGAACCAGTAAGGAAACCCTGTGTGGGTGTAGGGGTGTGTTGCTGCGAAGGTTTCAGCTCAGGTTGAACAAGTGTTACTGACTGAGTCACTCTGGTATGGTTGGACAGGGAAGTTTCCTTAGGAAAAGGAAAACAGGTCCTCCGGCAACTGTGCTTGTTTGTGCTTTTGATCCCTGATGCCTTAAATTTGTGAGCCATGGTCAAGACTGGGCAGAGCATAGCTGTAGTGGAGCTGGAGACCACATGCTGTAGGGCAATCCTGGAGTTGAGATTTGTGGCCCTAAACTGGGCTGAAATGGGGTCTGGGGGTGAGGGTAGCACGTGGGGATGTGGACGGGGACAGTCAGCCTCACAGTGCTCTCAGGGCCCGATGCTCCTTCTGGTTTTATATTGTTGGTTATAGGTGCATTGTCCCACAAACGACTCTGCAAACAATAAAGGCTTTAGAAAACTTGCAATTAAACCCTCAACTCCATCAAACAAATACTTTGTCTACAAACTTCAAACACCTAATCCCATTAAGATCTACTAACTGTTGCCAAAAGTTGTTGATAGCAAATGGATTATTTCTTCTCTGAAAGAGAACGAGCCATTAGTATTTAATGCTATTTGGCAGTATCTTTTGCCATGTTGGATGTCCTAGGATAATGAGTATGAGGCTGATTTATTTTGGATTTCTTATTTTTTTTTTATAATTTCTTTAGTTTTCTCACATTCTGTTTGTTGGCAGATACATAGTGTGAATTTTCCAGACTGAAATTGTTGGTCTTCACCTGCCAAGGTCTGCAGTTAGTATTATTTTTAGAACAGCTGGGAGGAAACAATCAGGTAAACAAGACTGAGCTGACTCCAGTTAGTTTTGGAAATTTGAAATAATTGTCCCTTCTACCAAGCAATTAGCTTCATTTACATTAAAGTAATTTTCTCATGTGATTTATACTTGCTGGGTGTTTAAAGCAGAGACACCAAAGACTGACTGACCAGTCAAATATCAAAAGAGGTGCTAGGGGATACTTGTTGAGCAAAGGAAGCATTTGTGGTTTTAATAAGCTGGGAAACTTGTTCTGGATCATATTCATGGTCCTTTTTTTCCTCCAACATCTGATCACATTTTCATTGCTGCAGCTTGTGTTAATTGGCCCTTGCCTTTTGCTCTGAAGTTCGGCTTCTCTGTAACCATCCATTTAAGGTGGTCAGCTGAATTTGCTCCTTAGCACCTTTTCTGACTCAAATGACATCACATGCTCCAGTCCACTGACCCTCTTCACTTGACTGCAGTATGTTCATCTCTCTTTTTCTGCCCAAGAGACACAGTACATTAGAAATGTTTTCATAATATTCAGCAAAGTGAAGAGTTACTTTCCTTGATGTCCTTCCTATACTCCTACTAATGCAGACCACTATATGGTTTACCTTATTTGCTGTAAGGACACACTGCTGATTACTGTTCAACTTGTTCATCAGGCCCTCAGCTTCTCCTGTGCAAGCCTGCTTCCAGCCTGTCAGTCCCCAAACCAGTTCTGTTGCATGGGAGTATTCCTCCCAAGGTACCAGACTTGACATTTCCTTCCTTGAAATTCATGAAGATTTTTCAAGTGTACTTTTGCAATTAGTCAAGATTCCTGTGAATGACAGAGATGCAGATCAGTAGATCAACAGCTCCCTCCAGTTTTGAAGTGTGAATTTTTTGTTTTGATTTGTTCTGTAACCATGCCACAGACTGAAATTAGGAAGCCCATCTTTTAGTTCCTCAGATCCTCCTCTTACCCTTCTTAAAGATGGACACAATATTTGCATTTTTCAGTTATCAGGACTTTTCCTGACATCACAGCCTTTCAACAACAAGAAAGGTCTCACTACAGTGTTGGCAAGTTTTATAAGCACTTTGGAATGCCTCCCATCTAATTCCATGGACTTTTGTGCATCCAATTTACCTAAGGGGTCTCTAGCTTCATATTCTTTTATAGTGGGTAGCACTTCCAGCCCTGGACCCTACTGGTGATTGTAGGGTCTAGGGAGGCTGGAGAGCAGGCCTTGCCTATAAACATGGAGAAAGCAAAGTCACTTCACAGCCAAGGCCTTTCCATGTCCTTGTCACTACATCCCCACATTTCTCTTTGCCTTCCTTGTGTTGCTGGTGTACCTATGGAAAGCTTTTTATTTACTCTTCATATCCAGCTCCAGTTTTGACTTCAGTAGCTCTCTTTCTAGAGAATAGCTTTTACTGTAAGTAGCACTGTATGCTCAAGTTTCACTACTCCAAAACATTTTCTGAGAAGCACTAAATAAGTAACAGTTCTTATTTCTTCCTAAATTTTCATTGAGCTCTTCCTCTAGAACATTCTGTATTGCCTTTACAAGACACTTCATTTGTTAGCTGAAAGTGATCTGGAGCACAGTTGTTGATAAATGCTCCTTTTTTTTCCTGTTGTAATTTTTTGCAATCATTATATCTATTTAAGAACATATTTAGAAACAGTTATTTTGGCATAAAAGCAATTCACTAATCAGTCATTAGTCATAAGGGAACAAAATTATATTTGATTGAAATAGTAGATGAACATGTCATCATGAACTAGTTAAAAATATACTTTCACATTTGAGTGAAATTTTATTTTTAACAAGGCTCATGCACTGTGTTTGGTGGTACTGGGACAAAAATTTAGGAAACGTGGTGTCCATTCTTCCAGAGGTATCTTCCAACGGCAATGTTTATTTCTCCTGGTACCATCCAATCCATGTTTATTTATTTTCATCTCCTGAGCTATATTTATGAATATATTATAGAAGAATTATAACCATAGCTTCCAACAAGGCTGCCAATTTAAATTTTGTTTTAGCTGCAGTGACCAAGTTCCATGAATTAACAATGCATTTCAGTGGAGCATTTCTTTTTTACTACAGTAATTGCTTATAATATTTTTTCCATTTCATTCTTTGAGGCAACTAACATTGCCCTGTTTATGGCATTCAAGTAACATGTACATATAAATGATTTATGTACATAAAATGAAATCCTTTGTATAAATGAAGATATTGGTGCATCATACTTTTAAGAAACAATACAGAGAAGAAAATCTGTGGAGTATTGCTGTAATATACTTGGGAATACGTGATCTAATGTTAGTGAAACCAAACTGGACCCAGAGTCTAACACATATGAAAAGGGGGTAAAAAATTGCATAGCATAGTATGGTATCAACTCCATATCCTTAACTAAATAATAAAGGGATTGAGTTTTATGGTGTAACATGTGATGTTAACCCAAATTTCATAAAGGTTCTCTTAAACTAATCCTGACATACTCCAGGACATTGATGAAATTAATACAGTTTGGCAAGAATGGTCTTGCAATAAGCCTGCAAGTGTGTCGACTGTTTTTTATCAACTTATATTATCAATATTCCAGGAATTATTAATTTTGTTTGGTTTTGTTTTGTTCTTTTCATAATGTTCTGGTCAGTAATCTGTCACTAACAGCTTGCTATCACACAAAGCTGCAAAGATCTAATCCTCTTTAGACTGGATAAAGATGGAAGAAAAAAAGAGGAATGTTTATGGGATGGAGCTGACCTATGAGAGACTAGTTAATAGAGAATAAACAGACTAACAAACCATAGGAACCTTTCATTTGAAATTAATGATTACTGAGAGGTATAAATAATGATCTGAAGTAAAATTAGAGAGTAAAATAGATGAAAACAAGGAGATGGAAGTTGAAAGTAAGTCAGGCGAATGATTCTCAGAGCAAGAGCTATTTACTGAAGAGCAGCTTTGTTTAGCAAAATGTTGGGATTTGTTTTAATAAATGATGCAAAGCGAACCAAAGCCTTGCAATACGCATTTCCAGTACTTGACTATTCAACTGTTCTTTGATTTGCCCTTACATCTCCTTTAGGAATGCTGACTGTAGTTCTATGAAACCAACCTCGTCTTCTACCCTATATCCTTGTATCTTACAGCCTTGTCTCTAAACTGGAGAGATGTGGGTTTGACAGATGAACCACTCACTGAATGCGGAGTTGGTTGTCAGGTCACACTCAAGGAGTTGTGGTCAATGGCTCAGTGTCCAAGTGGAGGGCGGTGATGAGAGCCATCCTCAGGGGTCGGCCTTTAGCACTATCCTTGTGGTGACATGGCCAGAGGATTCAAGTGCACCCTCAGCAAGTTTACTGATGACTCCAAGCTGTGTGGCGTGGTAGTCATGCTGGAGGGAACGGCTACCAGAAGGACCTTGACAAGATTGAGAGGTGGGTCTGTAAATGCTTAAAGTTCACCAAGGCCAAGTGACAGGTCTTGTGCATGGGTTGTGACAATCCCAAGTATCAATACAGGCTGGGAGGAGAACTGGGACTGAGAGCAGTCCTGGGGAGAAATATTTGGGGGTGATGGTGGATGAGAAGTTCAACATGTCCCAGCAATGTGGACTCAGAGCCCAGAAAGCCAACATGTCCTGGGATGCATCCAAAGCAGCATGGGCAGTAGGGCAAGGGAGGGGATTGTCTCTCCCCCCATTCTGCTCTAGTTAGATCCCTCTTGGAGTGGGATCCCCAACACAAGAAAGAATGGATGTGTTGGAACAAGAGCAGAGGACAGCTGCTGAGTTAGTCAGAGGGCTGGAGTAGCTCTGCTATGAATGCAGGCTGTGAGAGTTAGTGCTGTTCATACTGGAAAAGAGAAGGCTTCAGGGAGACCTTACAGTAGCTTTCCAGGACCTAAAAGGGTGCAAGAAGGATGGACAGGGACTTTCCACGAGGCTATGTAGTGACAGAGCAAGAGGGAATGGAGGAGGGTGGATTTAAATTAGATACAGTCAAGAAATTTTTTACTGTGGGGATCTGTGGCAGGTTGCCTGGAGAATTTGTGGATGCTGTGTGGTTGGAGTGTTAAAAGCCAGATTGGAAGGGGCTTTGAGCAAAGTCTAGTGGAAGGTGTCTCTGCCTATGGCAAAGGACTTGAAACTAGATGATTTTTAAGGTCCCTTTTAATTCTAACCATTCAATTTATGATTCTCTAAGTTGCCAAGATTTCAATTTCACGTTGCGCATTTCTTCTGGCCTTTTTTCTTCCAATCATGTTTGCCATCCCAAATAAGAAAAGCAAAGCATCTGAGATTTTCTACAAAAAAGGAGAAAGAGGCCAGATTTATTTGAATTACCTAAATGTAATTTGCCACTTGACAATAAATAATAACTTTTTCTTTCAGAAGCTAATGTGCTTTCTTTGTGGTCCTGTTACGTAGAACAGATTGTTTTCCTCATACAGCAAGTGGTTCCAGGAGAATTCATGTGTTTTGTAATGAAGGGCTTCTTTCCTGGATTTTTGTGTTAAAAAGAAAACAAACATCCTCACAATTAGATGTTTTCTTCCTAAAACTAAATAGCTGTGAATAGTAGGCCATGTTTACATCTATTTATACAGAGAAACTGCTTTTTATCTTAGCCATTAGCTTGCTTTTCTTTATTTATGCAGTGTTAGCCTGAGAATTGTGGCTGGTTTGACCTACTGTACAACACAGACTCTAGAATTCTACCTTGTCCATCTTGCAACCACAAAAACCTCTTCAAAGCAGAGAGCAATGGGTCCAGCCTTTGAGGTCGCTTGGTGTAGATAAAATGTAATGTTATTGAGGCTCCAAATAATGCTAAAAGCTTGGTTTTACTCTTCCAAGTAATGTACATCAACTGTGTATATGGGTAAAGCTATTTTCATTATAGAGCCATCAGGGATTCATCTTGCTTCCAAATCACCCTTTCTTGTTTCAGGGACTGTCCCTGTCACTTGAATACACAGCACATTGACCTGAATGTAATTCCTTTACAAAAACATGTTAGCATATTTCTGTTTCTGAAACATTTTTAGACATTTTTTAGACATTTAGACAATATTTGCAGCTGAAATGAAATGTCAAGAGTGGCCATGTATGGACTGTAGAGAAACAAGACTGATTTTTGCTTTTAATATTGAAATTAATAATTTGTTTTATTATTGAATCAGTTATGTTCCATCAAATTGTCTTGCTTTTGTTCTGAAGTTCATGTTAGTCTGTTAAGTCTTTTCTTTCCAAAGGCTGAAGAGGGAGCTTAGTAACTTGAATTCTTGGTAGCATATCCTCTGAACCTTGTCCTTTTTTTGGCTGTGATGTGTGCTCGCATCTTTCTGCCTTCCATTCTTCTGCAGTGGAAGCTTATCACTGGCCCATGACAAGACAGCGACAGAACTGTATCAAACTCTTCAAAGATATATTAAGAACATTACACAAATAACTTCATAGGGAATAAACAAATTGTCATTGTTTGCTCATAAATGAAAATTCTTTAAAAATAAATCTAATAGGAAGTAATCAGTTAGAAAGAGGATATTGTCATAGGCACTACACCTAAGAAAGATTGTCTGAGCCTGCTAATTGGCAGTTTTATTTTCTACATGGAATAAAAATTCTAGCTTGGTTATATTGTCCTCGTCCTTTATCCAGTTCACACTCTGCATGTATCTGTATGCAGTGTAACTGTAATAAGGCTCCTGATTAACTCATTCTATGGATATATGCTGGGTATTCGTGGTATACTTTTCTGCTTACACTGCTATCTGAATGGACACCTGGCATGGTTGAATTTCTTTTTGTAAATCAAAAAACACCTGTTGTAAATAGGTGCATCCCCAGCCCCCTTGGCATTGTGGCAATACGAGGAGGAGAAAAGGCCTTGGCTCTGTGGAAGCCCTTCTCAGCAGTAACAAAAATATCTCTAAATTACCAACCCTGTGTTCAGCACAAATCCAAAACACAGCCCCATACCAGCCACTGTGAAGAAAATTACGTCTACTCCAGCTGAATCCAGTATGACTCTACCTGAAAATAGCAGGTCCAGTAAGGGAAGTTCCTGTATTGGCATGGAACTGCTCTTGTATTTCACGCCACTGAAATTTTATGACTCTTTGGTTCACTTGGATGTGAAATTGGTAAACCTGCTGTGCTGTTCTCCACCAGCTTTGACATGATTGACTGTGACTTAATATTCCCAGCTGAGGGTTGTTTTCTTCTCTTGATTTAGTTCCCTTCCAAATGCTTGTCATTTTTCTTTTTCATTGGATCTTGATTTCTAAATGATTGTCCTTACGTTAACCCTAGGACATGCAGCTAACACTGAAAATTGATATGTTTGTGTTTGTAGCTCCTTAAGCTTTTCTAGCCTCTGATAAAAATGAAAAGAACATGCCCTTGATCATGCACACAGATACGTTGTGCAGTCAGCTGTGTCTCAGTGCTGTGCTGGTGTTTTTCTGCAAAACCTCTAAAATTGAGACTCATCCTGTTGTGTAAACGATATGGGGATCATGCTTTTTTTTTAAGTAAACTCTTTAAAATCACTGATAGAATTCCAATTTTATTTCCTTAATGGTGAATTTCTATAATAGTTGTGTTTTATTATATTTTTCTTCCTCTGCTGTTTTATTTTTGTTGTTGCACTCCTGCATGTTTCTTGCCTTGAATACCAAGAAGAAGAGAGGAATAGACAGACCTGAAATAGAAACTGAGTTGTTTTATTTCAGCTGTGTCTTCCCCCAACTCTTACATTCTGGTTTTGTAGAATGAAGCATTGTTTGGTTGGTTTTTTTTGTTTTTTTTTTTTTTGTGTGTGGTTTTTTTTCATTTTATGCAAATGAAATTATTTTTCCAAGATTTCCTGCGTACACTATGATAACAATGACTTATGCCAGATAAATTAGCTCCTGGCCTGATCTTGGACTAATCATAACCATTCCTTCTAGCCCATGTCACCACTGAGAATATTATTTCTATACAAGATCGCATCTAAGTAACCAAACAAAAAACTTGCAAAGAAATTGCCTTTGACTTATTTCAGTAGTTTTTCTATTGTGTTAGTAATTGTTCATATTATTTTTTCCTTCAAGAAAGGTATTTATAGACAGTTAGGATCTCTAATACGTTGGTCCACGTTTATTACTCTTCTTTTATTCTGTATTTTTTTATGGTTGCATAACATTGCAATCTTGGTTGGAGGGAAAAATCTGTTACTACATCTAAATCATCTTTGCCCATGATTCTAGCTTCCCTTTCAGAACTCTATTAATAATTTTTGTTTCCCATATGCACTTTTTCTTTTCCATATGCACATTTTTGCCTGAAGCAAACTATTCTCAGCATTTATTTTTGGTGTATGTCCAACGTTGCTGTAATCCAGTTACAGTTATTTGTGCTGGTACAATATCAGCTAAATCTATTTGCTCCATTTTGTCATGCCTACTTAATATTTGAAAAAGAAAATTAGTGAGATTTTTCCACAACAGTAATGGGTCAAACACAGTTCACATCCTGTCTTGTACAATATTCAGTTTTGTGCTGTGCACCAGTTACTACCAAGTTAGGGTGACAGTTGGGCATGTGGATTTGAGCCACATGTTAATCCAAGTTCATGCAGAGGTGCGTGCCATCCTCTCTAGTACAGTGGTTCAATTACAGTGGATGAAATTGCATTATCTTTTGAATCCATCTTACCATGCTGTCTGGCAATTAGTTGCACATATGCATCCCATATTCAAGTGTTTCTGTCTCAGGCAGTGACAAACTTTAAAAATCATTTGTGTTGTCAGTAAAATAATTTATTTGTAGGAATTCTTTTCTTCACTAATTTTTGAAGTGTGAAATACCCTTAACCTACCCAACACTTCTAGGCTATGTTCAGTGGTGTCAAATTCCTTTGGAAAAAAAGCCCTTTTTCACATTCTGCTAAGAGGCTATTTCAAATATACTGTTTTAACATGAACGTTGCAGTCTAAGGGATGCCATTATAGTCCTTCATTGTTCTGGCTGGGGTGCATTACGGTTGCTGAAAGTTCATCTACTACTTTAAAATAATAGGGCAAGGGAGGTTTGTGATAGACATTTCAGTGCTCTGGTACTGTTGACTTTACCCAAAATTTTGTGTGTAGGTGGTCTACAGACTATGTTTGGTCATGGAATGTGTAGATTCTTTACACTCACCAATCCTATTGTAGCCATCGCTTGCCCTGATTTTTACGTATATATTATTTTGAGTAGTTTTTTAGAATTTGTTTGGGTTTTTTTCTTATTTGTGCAATTATCCAGATTCCTCCAAATAGCTATGAAATATCTATTAGTGCTTCTTTTTTTTTTCCTTAGATTTTTACTGGTATTTGAGAAATCTGGAATAGCATTGGGATAGTCTGGGGTGAACTAGGTAGCTTGCTATGTGACCAAAAGGCTGATGGTTTTAAGGTGGTGGACACTGACACTGCTCATAGAGGTCTACAATGATGGAAACAAAAACTGAATTTGTATTTATTAGTGTTTTGTTTTCTATATATATGGTATATAAATAAGTATGTTATAGTTTTATAAATATGATTTATAGCTTCATGTAATGTCAATATATATATTTCTTTAATCAAGGTATTCCTGCTGGAAGTGGTGCAGTCATGACTTGAATTACCTTCTGGTAGACAAGCTTTTAGGTGCTCAGGGTTGAATTTCCCTTGAGCACTAGAGGAAAGCAGCTTTCTGGACAGCTCACACACCTTCACTTCTTATGCTTGAGTAAAACTGCAAAAGATGGATTCAGGCTTATGTAACTTTACATTTACTTTACATGTAGCAATGTTTTTCTTGTAGATTCCCTTAGCTCAGGTTTTTAAGTGCTGGCTTCCACATCTATGCTTGCAATTCAGAAGTGCATTAATATTTCTTTTTCAAACATGAAGTGACCTGAATTCTGTGCCAAGCTCTGTGAGTTCTTGCAGTTGGGTTTTTGTTATGTGAGAGTATATGGTGCACGATTTTGGCTGTTCAGTGGAGTTCAGAATAAACCTTGCATTACCACATCAGTTTAGTATAACTGGGACAAGTACCTGGAATGGAAATACAGCTAAAACTGATGTGAGTTTCACATGCAGCAATTTGAACTGCAGTGTTGTCAAAATATTTTCTCCACCATTAAAGCATTGCCATTTTTTTTTCTTTATTCAAGAATTACTGCAAGAGTTTATTGTTATGCATTTTAGCAATGTCTAAGTTTTGAGGAATTTTAGGTTAGCTATGTAGGAGGAATTAAATAACTGAATCAAGGTTTTTTTGCATCAACACATTTGTAAATTCATTTATCTCACTCGAAAGCATATTTGCAGATAGTCATAGTTGTCTTTGAATTCTTTAAAAGTAATTTTTTTTAGACTTTGTAATAGTAAAACTATATTTATTGCTAATTCTTTTTAATTTCTGTCTGTTGAACACCACAGAAATCCTAGCTGAACACCAACAGACCCAAAAGAATTGTTACACATTCCTGTATTTGTTTTTAGTAATCAATTTATTTCCTATGGTTAAATGTACCTGAAATATGCCTAACTTTAAAGAAAATCAAAAAATGTATACACATATATGAGTCCATGATCCAATGAGTGTCTTACAGGCCTAAGGACAGAGGTATCTGAGCTTGAAGAACACCCCTAAAAATCTCGAGGTGCTTGGAATAATCAGACCAGATCTATTCACTTTACACTTCTGTCACTTCTATAAGAAGAAATGAAAGAAAATAATCTCAAAGAAAGAATTCAGGATACTTTAAGGAAAAGAGATGGTATTAGGAAGAAAAACCCAAGAGGGAATTTACAGAAAACTCTGCACAGAAGTTTATTGGCAAGCACCAAAGAATTTTTAAGGGGTGAAAAAGAGAAAATTATAAATCAATCAGAAACTTGAGGTCCTTACACACACACACACACACACACACACACAAAATCACATTAAATTATATATAAAACTTTTATATAAAATATATATATAAAAATATAAAAATATATAAATATAAAAATATATTTTATATATCTTATATTAATATATATATCTTATATATTAATATAGATCTTATATATAAATAAATATATAAGAGTTGTTAATTTGTGGCATAGGTCTTTTTGGCTTTATTTTTAAATTCAGCCTCTTGCTGTCTCCGCTGTGTTTGTGCACATTAGCCTGTGCACATTAGCACATACCGCCTTTCATGCTGTGGTTTAGCATTTAGGGCAGATAACATTCTTCCCGGACTTGTCATTTGCATCTTCTGATGCAATTTTGTTGACAAGGTCTTTTCAGGCAGGCAGGGAAAACAACGCTCCCGCGTCTGTTCGGATCATTGGTAAAGGAGTATCTTTTTCAGTACTTTGTCTAGATGCTATTTCCACAAGAAAGCACTTAGCCTGTAAAGCTTGTACGTATAAATGCGCTTCAGCAGGGTGCCTGTGACTCGTGTCAGGGTCAGCTAGAAAATGACTAAACCTTCCTGAAAATTGCAAGAGTACTTTCTGTTGCTTGTTGGGATTTTTTTTTTCCCCCCTCATCCCTTCCCGTGGTTTGTCATCCAGAAAGGGATGCAGGCGTGCGTCCCAGCCACGCAGAGCATTGATTGCTTCTGCCTGCAGCGGGGATGCTGTCAAGTGGCTGCGCGAGTGGAGTCCGGCTTTGACACGGGGCTGCTGCCCAGCGGCCCCCGCCGTGCCCGGCCGCCGCCATGCCCGCCCGCTAGCCCGGCTGTTCCCTGCTCGGCCAGCCCCGCCGCTAGCCCGGGTGTGCCCTGCCCCGGCGCTAGCCCGGAGCGCCCCCGGGCCGGCCTCGCCCCCGCCGCCGGCGGCGCGTCCATGCCCGGCGGGCCGGGCGAGCCATGCACGGGCAGCTCCCCAGGCAGCACAGCTGCGGCGGCCGGGGCGCCGAGGGCCCGGAGGGCGGCAGGAACGTGCCCCCCGCCGCCAGGGATGGCCGCTGCGCCTGCCGCTGGCACCAGCAGCCGGCCGGGCTCCCGCACGGCCCCCCGGCGCTGCCCTGCTGGGGCAGGGGCCGGCTGGTGCCGCTGTGGGACACAGCGGGGCGGAGGAGCCCCCCCAAATCGCCGGGCAGGCCCCAGGGCAGCCCGGGGCAGTGGTGGTCAGAGTGCGGCTGTGCCCACGGCTGGGCCCCCCCGGTGCAGGTGAGCTGATTCTTCACTCTGCAAGAGTCCTAGAGGATGCTCCAGGGAGAGAAAGTGAGGTTTGGTGGTGTCGACAAGTTTTTGTGATGTGTCCCGATGTGTGTTTAGTGGTTTATTCTGGAAATGTTATATGCGAGGGCAGACTGTGTCGGGGGGTCGTACCTGTGTTTGGGTATTGCTTGTCTGTTGCCTGTGAAGATTGTGGGCTGTTCTTGGAAAGGTTTTCTTGTTAAAATGTTTTGGTTTGAGTCTCCAGGTTCTGCAGACTTCGTATTCCATTGTGGTGTGTAGAACTGATGTGTTTATCTCCCATGTGTAATGGATTTTGTGAGCTTCTGTAAACAGTTTGTTTTCAAATATCACACTGAGTTAAAATAATATTTTAAGAGACAACATGGGGGAGAAGGTTGTTAGATTTACTGATAAAAGAAAGTGTGACCTCTTTCTCCTCTTTGGAACTTCAAATGTAGTTGAAATGTTTAATGAATATGAAATAGCTCTTTAGTTTTCACCAATCTATTGATTTTGATTTAAATGCAGGGCAGTGTATTTTGAAATATAAACCAAGCAGAGTCTATGATGTGTACAATTACCTGTAAGCAACTAGACTGAAACCCAGCACTGTGAAATAGGAATCTCAGTGACACTTATAGGATGGTTATTACTAAAAAGCATTACAATTACCTCTTCTTATTCATGTTTTCATGTCTCACTTAGAAAACTTTCAGCTTATTCAAAAAAGCTTTCTATCATGGCAGCATAGAATGCTTTTGTCAACATTTCGCAGTAGGAAAAGGCAGAAAGTATTGCTGAAATAAGTTTTTGAAATATATCTCTACTCACTGATAAAGTGTACACTAGTGTTTAACTAGCCTCAGCCCACACTGAACATGGGCATCCTCTCTAGAGATTACATCAATTCTTTCATGGAAATGGTTTTAATATATTTTCACTCTATAGAAAAGCAATAAGGCAAAGGATTGTCAGATAGTGTAACTATATTTTATCTCGTCTTAGGGTCTGCAGAAGTGATGTCTGTTGACTGAAAGTGATTGTTGTATAAAAAAAGATTCTTTTTTTCTCCCTCAAATCTAGTATCAAGTGGAAAAACTAAGATTTCTGTTATATTTTTGAGTGACCAAAGTAGTGCATATGACTACAAAATATTTCCAATATTTTCTTTCATATACAGGCGTATACAATTGTTTATGTTGGGATAAAGCCAATGTTAAAATAATATATAAAGCATCTAATTAGACTTTTTTTTCAAATTTGAATTAAAAAAAGTTCTAAATATTTTCTTAGGCTCTTTTTGATTTGGAAAAAGCTTGAAGAAAAAAAATACCTTCAATGAAAGAGCTCCTTGGTTTTCAAAGGTACAGAATTTGTAAAGAGAAAATGTAGAAGCATTATTAAAAACCCAAAAAGACCCTTTTAAAGATGTATTGTAAAGTTTTTTCAGTAGTTTTAATACCTTTATGATCACATCCTCATGTGTTTAGGTAATGTGGAATTATTCAGGTTTATGTAATTCTTATATTTAATACAGAACTTTGTTTTGGAAACTTGCTTTGCTGTATGTCCTGAATGCCAGCTACCTTATTCTATTTATGAAGGTGCCTTTCTTGGGTTGTAACTGTAATGAATTTATCCCTGTGTCTGGGGGTGGACTGATGTACTTGGGCAAATACTTGGTGGTTTCAGTGCCATAGAGTTGAGAGATAGTTTGTTTCAAATAATAATCTCCTTATCCCTGTGCAGAGTAAGCATTGTGTGAGGTATGGGCAGGAAGGGAGGAGGGTGTGTACATTCGTGTGTGTGTACGTGTATTGTTATATGTGCATACACCTAGAAAATCATCAGTGATATTGCGTAGAAACAACATGAGAAAACATTACAGGGCTGCCCTTACTACTTCTCCCTGGTCTGGGGATACAAGTGGAAGTCAGTGATGTTTTTTGAGGGCTATGTTGATGGGGAAATCTTTCTTTCTTGCTAAAATAGAGATGTAGTGGAACAGTTATATTTGCTGGCCTAAAGAAGGAAAGAATAGGAGAATTTATTTTAAATTTCCATCGAATGTGTAAATGTGAGAATAAATAAGACATTGATAGCTTCCAAGGTGGATTGTTTTATTACATAAAGTTCTGATCAGGGTTTTCTTCTGCTTGACTTTTTTTAGGAGAGACTAATTTGTTCAGACATAGGAAAGACATAACACCTTGTGAAACTGCTTCTTGATAGTACTATTGTACCAAACTGAATTCACAGGTCCTTCATTCCTAGAGTGTGTACTTGACAGCTGTTACTAATGTGCACTTTGGCATCCTGTTCCTGACAGAAGTGTTGATTTTCTTGAGAAGTACACGACTCCATTTGCTTTGCCAGTTTCCTCTTCTTTAGTATGCCAGAGCAAAGAGTGTCACTCTGGTATTATTGATATTACAAGTGTCTTAAAAATTCTGCTTTGCTGGCTTGCATGTTTGTGTTTGCTTGTAATGTCATGTTGACTTGTGAGTACAAGAACTCTCTCCATATATCCAAATAGAAATTAACTTGGAATGCAAAAAAAAAAAAGCAAACCACAAACCAAAAAACCCAAAAAAACCCCAAAAACCAAAAATTGCGAATTTTATAAGTGAGTTGAAATCATGTTTTGATGGAAATTTGATTCCAAGACCTAATTTGGCTTTTAACTTCCATTCCTTTTTGACAAACACATTTACAGTTCTGTTTCTTTATTTAAAAGAAAAAGAGATGGGGGGAAAGTGAAAAGAAAAGTTAGTTAATAGGCAAGTTTTAAATGTCCCTGTTGCTAGAAAATATTTTTTGTCTCTGCAGTGCACTGGGCATCTCTGTCACCATTAGTATATGGAATTATCTGATTTCTGTGATTCACTCAGTGATTTTGTACTTCAGGTCGCTGTTATGCTGTGAGATATTGGAGAAAAATTGGAGGGTGGAAGAGGGCCTTGTATAGAGGCAAGGAGGTGACCTGGTGCTCTCTTGGGTCATTCTGCCATGGGATTTGGTTTGTAACATTGGATGGACTTTCCCTGTAGGCACCTCTAGATTGGTGGCATATGCAATGTGGCAACTAATTAGATTAGAAATATATGTTTAGCTGAAGGTGTGCAATGAATACATTCTTTGTGCAGAAGGGACAGAGGGATAGGAGTTCTGTGTTTCCCTGATTGTAGATTGAAGAGGAAATTGCAGAGTTTTTGTTGCTGTTCTTGCTTTAGGAAGCCCAAAGTATGAATTTTAGTTTTGTGTGGTCTGTATGAAGGAGGTCCTCCTCTAAACACTTTCCCAATAAGGGCTTTTGGATTCCATGAGCTCAAGATTATCCTTTTGAGGGGGAAGGAAGGTGTAGAAGTAGATTCCTATCTTTGTCTGTATCCTAGTTCAGAAGACAATATTGGAGTCCACTGAAATTTTGCTGAACATTTGCTATAAAATTTTCAGCCCTTCTATTTTAATATGTTCTCAAAGAAAATAATCTCATAGCAGATAGTATCCTAAATGTGTCATCTGCAAAAGTGCATACATGTGCTTTGTTTTGAAAAGTTACATAAAAGTGTAAATGTTCACCTATTTTTGAATAGTTTACTGTCAATATCAGCTTGGATGACTTTTTTGGTTGGTTGGTGTTTTTTTACAATCAATATGATAAAAGGTTTTCTGTAGTCAGTTTCTTTTAGAAGAAACTATTTCTTCTATTAGAAAGAAGTTCTTTAGAAAGAAATAGTTGTGTTTTTTTGCCTGGTAGAGGCTTGTGAGCTAAACCTAGGCTATAGATGTGGCATGACTTTAAAAGGGCAGTGAGCAGCCAAATTCTGAAGGATCCTCTGAGAAGTCTTTTGTGTTTGAAGGTCTTTGGGGCTAGTGCTGAAATTCCAGTATTTCATTTGAGAACTCTTTGCATGGTGGCATAAAGTGAGAGCTTGCTTCAAGGCATTCTGCCTCAGTACTAATACAGAAGGTCTACTCTAAGAGAGACTGTCTCTTCCAGCTGTATGAAGAAATTATTTATCATGGGTTGTGTTTTTGAAAGCTTAGATCACTCCTTTCAGTTCACAGATTCCCACACGCAAGTGGCCATTCTTCTGGCAAGCTCCTCCTGGCTTTAAAGTTACATCCAGCTATTTCAGTTAGCTAAGGGTGAGCTTTGCACTCTAATCTGGTGTGTTCAAGTGCCAGTAAAATAGCAGTTAGACTGCAAATAAAGAGCACTTTTTTTTCCCTCTTTTTAATCATTAAGGCAATTGAGAGTTAGATGGTATAACTTGAGCTCAAGTTTTGGTAGGAGTAGCAGGGCAATTTTTCTTAAGGAAAAAAGCTCATATTCCATTCTCAGAGTGGGATGCTCTTATCAGTGGTTTTAGGTGACAGCTCTTCATTCAGCATCTTGCCTTGGCTTGATCCTCATGCTGCATTCATAGAAGTGAGGTCATTGAAACATTGTCAGCAGTCTGTGCAGCTGCTATGTAAGAGATGTACAAATGCAGAAATACAAAAGCTGTTATCATATTCTTTTGAAGATGAGTGATATTGTTCTAAGAATTCCTGTATCCAGTCTCTTTCACTGACAGAGGGCTTTGAGAAGTCTGCACCATTCTAGGTGGCATTCAGATCTGATTCTCTCCCAGGACAGTTGCTTTAAATATCTTTGATTTTACATTCATGTTTAACCTATTTCCTCTACCAAAACGAGGAAATCTTTGTTACTACTGAGTTCATAGCAGTTATGTTTGGCATAAAAAGGAGATCAAAGCTTAGCCTGTTGAGGCCAGCAATTTCCTTAGTGATGTAGGGAACAGTCCTGGTCAGAAGTAACATGAAATGAGACATAAGAGCCATCCCAGGGAAGTGGTATTCAAAAGACTCGTAGATTTGTTGGGTACGGACGTGGTCTAGTGGTGGGCTTGGCAGTACTGGGGTAATGGTTAGACTCAGTGGTCTTAGGGGTCTATTCCAACCTCAGTAATTCTGTGATACAGTAATTGTTTGGAAATGAGTTTCCCTAGCTTAATGGTTGTTCATGTGACACCAGTTTGAATGGCATCCAATGAAAAGGCCAGAAACTCCAGAAATGAAATATGCTGTGGCCACAGCAGGACTTTCCCTCTAAACATGAAAGTTCCTTTTTTGGTGGTTTTGTTTTGAGTTTTTAGGTTATTTTGGGTTTGTTTTTTTTTTTTTTTTTTTCCTTTTGTTCTGGTTTTTTTTTTTTTTTTTTTTTTTTTTTGGGGGGAGGGGGTTGGTTGGTTGTTGGTTTTGGGTTTTTTTGGGGATTTTTTTTTTTGAAAGGAAAGAGAAAACACCAGTGTTATTTATGAGGCTTTGTGGTCTTCAGATTCAGTAACTTGGGGGAGTGTCAGTCATCCCAGATTTTCCACCATCTCACAGGAGGTAATTCAGCGATCCCTGCCTTGACTGATAATGTAGTATTGCTTTGCAAAGGCCACTGTGAAGGCAGAGTTCTCAAAGAAAAGTGGATATTCATTCATTTTTTAAATAATATTCTGTATCTTTCTATTAGTGTATCAGGTCTTTATCAGTGTTAATATTTTTGATAGCACATAATATTAAGTGTTAGCAAACAAATTTAAGAAATAGGCATGGTTGCATATATCATGTCCGTATTTGTGTGCGAGGTGTTCCATATATTTTCCTTTAAATATGGAAGTGGATGCACTATGTACAGTACTTACCAATGATAGTAATGATTTATAGTTTAATTACACATTATTTGGCTCCTGCTGATTGTTCAGTCATAAATATATTACTGCCTAATTTGCATTTGTTGCACCATGTTTAGAGTTGCTTATTTAAACTTGTATTTCAGAGTTTCTCCTCCTAGATGCCCCAAAAATCCAAGAACGTTTTCTCCCCTCAACATGTGATTTGGCTGCTGGGATTTTCAGAGGGGGATGAAAGGGGACATAGAAAGGGAATTGTAGGGTTTGGACAGGGTTTGTAGCATAGGCCATTGGTCAGAACTGCACAAGTGTTCCGATAGTTCTCCTGCTATTCAAAATTTTGTCTAATACTTGCCATGTTTATTCATCCATGGATAAACTGAACAGAGAGACATTTCTCTAGAAACTCCAACTGGTAGACCCCAAAGGGATTCAAAACCTTTTATTTTTCCTACACTTGTATATTCTGCCATGCCATGTAATCCATTCCTAGGACTATTTCACTCCTGTAGATCCTTGATACCACATGAACTTAGAACACAGGAAATCTTTAATATTTCCTATAGTACTCTGATGGCACAGGCCACATAAGAGGATTTTAGTCTTCCTGTCTCTTAGACTGGTTCATGAGGTTGCTGGGACTGTTTGGTGGCATGTCAACAGGATTGGTAAACTGGATGGTCTCTGGACTAAAAGGAAAAATCACCCTGAAATCGTTGCCTTGTGGTTTGCATGAAATGATTAGGAATAAGAAAAAGTCTTGATAAGCCCAGTTGGGCTTTGGGTCTAATGTTCCACTACATTTAAATTGGGCATTCCAAGATGCAAACCCTTTACAGCAACTCAGCAAGGTGGCATTGTTCTGATTCAAACAAAAGAAGTGAAGGGTGATGCATGACAATTTATAGCTGGACACTGAGCAATGGCTCAGATTGAGATAGAATTGGTCTCAGCTATTTTGGTGTGACTTGAACACACAACCTGAAAATTGATGTCTCTCTCTACTGTTCTGGGGTACAAAAATATCAGACTTCTCCACCGAAAAAAAAAAAAAGAAAACAACAAAAAACCCAAACAAAACCCCTAAAGAACTAAAGGGAGTTTCTGGTTATAGTAGTGACAAGATTTACAGAGTTTGCCAATTTAGCTCTCTCCCCATGTCTGCATGTGACTTTTGGATGAAGGATTATAAAAATAAAGCCAAGAAAATGTCAAGAAAGGAATATGGACTCAATTACTTTGCCTTTAAGGACCATGTTTGCTTTGAAATAAGCCTTAGATTATTACAAGGGAAAATAACATATACTTATTAATCTTTTTGTATAAGCAATTTTTATAAATTACTATAGTTACTCAGAAGAATTGTCTCAATCATCATCTAATTTCAAAATCTTCCATCGTTCAGAGAGTTAGAAATACAGGGATCAAAAAGGAATTCTTTATGTATTGAAAACAGAAGTCCTGTAATATCTAAACCGAATATCAGAAAAACAAACAAAATAATCCTTTTTGTAAATTCCAGTTCTGGTATAAGCTTTCTTTTAAGTCACAGGAGTCAGCTATGAATACAGTACAAAATCCAATTTAGCAAAATACCAGCTGGTTTTGATTTGGATATTATTGTACTTTAAATACAGATTTTTTGCCTTTCTGATTAAGTATTTGTACAAGTAGAAGCAGGTTACTTCAGCAGCTGAAATTGTTCATATAATTGGTCAAACAGAACATCAGACAAATGATTTTCATTATGAATTTCAAATGAGAGCAGAATGGAATAGTGTCTCAGGATTTCTGTAGCTGCCCTCCCAGAGCAGCTACTCCGCAGCCAGGTATGAAATCAGTTAAACTGAGGCTTTTCACATTCCTTGTTCTCTTTTCAGACTCTTTGTTTACATTTGTTTTGCATTTAAATTTCGATAAACACTTGTCCTATACTGAGCTGCTATTTCTTGCATTCATGATCACGGGAATAGGAATTACTATTTATCTGTGTGCTGCTTTGTCCACATGGTTTTATGTTGTGACCATCACTCACCTGAGAGCTGATCACATTGATTGAAAATGTAAGGTCTCTTTTTACTTTTCTTCATTCTGCAGAGCCTACTTTGGGGAAAAAAAAAATAGGTGTTTGAGAGCCCTATTTCATGGCCCAGTTGATGTCCAGGAGCACAGCTTCTAGTGCCAGCACAAGGCTGAGAGCAGAAGCATGTGACAAGGGTCATGTCCCAGCACAGCTGCCTCTTCCAGAGGTAGTCACACTAATGTGCAATTTGATGCATGCAGTTTAGTTTTGACAACACAGCAGTGTTCAGGGACCTCCCTGTGCTAAGCAATGAAACTTCTATCAAGCTCATTTCTGCCTCTAAGGATTCAGAAATAATAATGTTTCATTTAAGAAATGGAAAGTTGTGGAGATGACTTGTTCCCTCTCCCTTTCTGTTTTCACGTTCTGCTCAGCAGACACATCTGGGTTGTATCAAAATCTGTCTGTCTTGCAGTCATGAGTATAGGAGTCACTTGTCATACTCTGTGAGACTGCAGTTGGACACACAGGATCCAACAGTCAAATGACATTTTGAAAGAAAAAGAACCATAATTTTTTATCTAGATGTTCAGTAAGAAGTTAGTAGAAAAAGCAGAACTCTGGTCTCATCTTCAGTCTGGGGCTGATGCTGCCACATTTGCTGCTGTGTTTTTGAATGGTCTCTATACCACCAGCTCAGTCAAAAATTTAGAGGCAGGTGCTGCATAGGACAGGCTTAAGGATCACACCCACATGCCTGAGAGCATTGTCCAAATGCTCCTTGAACTCTGTCAGGCTGGTGCTATGACCTCTTCCCTGGGGAGCCTGTTGCAGTGCTCAAGCACCCTCTGGGTGCTGAACCTTTTCCTAATCTCTGACCAAACCTCCCATGGCACAGCTTCATACGGTTCCCTTGGCTCCTGTCACCAGAGAGAAGAGATCAGTGTGTGCCCCTCCTCTTCCCCTCACAAGGATGCTGTAGACTACAGTGAGTCTCCACTCAGACTTCTCTGCTCCAGGCTGAACAGACCAAGTGACCTCAGCTGCTCCTCCTGCAGCTTCCCCTCAACACACTTGACCATCCTCGTGGGCCTCCTTTGGACACTCTCTGAGAGCTTCTTTGGATGCAGCCCAGGGTACAACTGTCTTTCTCGCCTGCAAATGCGAATTGCTGGTCACATTTAACCTTTCATCCCCAGTTCCCCCAAGTCTTTGTCTGCTGCTTTTAATACATTTCATCCCCTGGACTGTATTGATGTCATTGGTTGCCCTGACCTAGGTATGGGACCTCAAAACTTGGCCTTGTTGAATCTCATGAGGTTCCTATGGTCCCATCGGGCATTTCAGAAAAACCTGGCCAATAGAATTTAAAACAACTTTGGAAAAAAAATATGGGTTACTATAATAATTATTTTAATTGTTAATAATTATTATTTTAATGTTTAATGATATTACAGAAGTGAAACTATAGAAATATTAAGTGGAGCAATACCAGTTTGTTGTGGGTTGATTTGACTGCACCATAGTTTTTCTGTAATGTACCACATGTAGATCTACTACACGTATGAAGCAGAGTCAAGATACACTGCAGTTGCCTCTGGGGCAGTTACTAGCTTCCTCAGCCTCTTCAAGTATAAAAGTAGAAGCAATCTGATCACTTCTGCAGGTATAAATCTGCAAAAAATATTGTCTTCCTTTTTTTCTTTCAGTTGTCATGGCAGCATTCTCAGTGGATCTTCTCTTTTAGCTGGGATGCATTTAAGTCTATGTAGTCAGCACAAAACTGGAATTCACACATTACTTTTTAAATAATTTGTGCTGGAAATTGAGGTTATCACTCCTAGTTATTTTGGTTTGAAGCACTGGTTGCTGTCTATCAGCTAAGCTAATTTGTGTACCAAGAAATGTCATGTTCATCATATGGAGAATACAGAAAGAAATGAATCAGCTCTTAGTAGTAGTTGAAAATGCAGAATTGCAGAAATATTTTGCTGAATGGACAAAACCTAAAAAGCTCCTCAGATTCATAATTCTTTGGTCCTTGTATCCTCTGATGGTAGCCCTTGTAATATCTAACCAAAAGGTCTCCTTTTGCTCATTTTATATAATGCCCTTTCAAAATGCATGTTGGTATTGCATTTAGTATCTGAAATTTAGTATATGTTTTCCTTCTCACCTTTGCTCTTTCTGTCTTCTTTTTGAAGAATCCCATTACTTCTACATTTCTTTTTTCATAACTCATCTGTATTTTCACATTCTTGAATGGTTGCCAAAGCAGTAGTGGAATTACTGGGTTTACTTGTATGCTCTTTGTCTGATTTCCAGATGGAAGTCTTTTTTCTTGTGGTTCACTTGCCAGGATTTGTCCTCAGGTGATAATAACTTTAATGTACTTTCTGCCAGTTTCTATTTCATCATGTTACCTCTTGCACTTGAGGGTTCAGCAAATCTGACAAACCAGCAAAATGCAAAAGGTAACAGAATTGCCACAGCAAAAACATTTCCTAGCGTGGGGATGGAGGGGTAAAGGAGCTTGGTTTGGGTGTTATTAATAATAAAAGCAATAATAAAACTACAGAGATGCAGGAAATTCTTTTTGCACACTGAAGTATTAGTTTGTGTTCAGCAGCCAACCAGGGGCAGGAGAGGTGATGAAAGCAAAATTGATCCTGTTTGTTTTCTCCAGATGTCATTACTGCCTGATGCCTTGACATTTCTTTAAGTGCCTCAGAAGGAACAGCTATGTGATTCTTCTGTTTTCTGATAGATTTGTGAGTCAGGTCAAGGTTCATTTCATTTCACACTGGGAAGGCTGAGGTAGGAAAGTTAACAAATGTTTTTGGGGATTGTACATAGAACAGAGGAAAAGCTTAATTTTCAACCCCTTTGTCATAGCTTAGTCCTAAGGCAACAGCTAGACTGAACCTACCTGCACAATGTGTTGAACAGCTCTAAGTTTTAACCCATCTGTGTGGAAGGGTATCTGAAATCTGCTCTTGTTGGACCTTTAAGGGTCCTTGCTGGTTGTGGCCACCCCTGAGGGGCAGCATCAAGCTCAGTGACCTTTGTGGGGCCTCTCAGTGACTTCCTGGGTCCATGAGTATGTTGCTAAGATTTCCATCCCTTTGAGGTTAGCGGTTCTTCATGTTACTGTAGAAAGATGCAGTGGGTTCTTTCTTGAAGTGGGGCAGTTTGCATCAGCCTGCTCTGTGTGTGAGAATTTTCAGCTAAAGGCAGGGCTGTGCTCTTGGAGTGAGGCACATACTGACTTGGAGATACAAAGTAATTACTTAACCAGCCCTACTTCAAGCTTTTCCATCAATCGATTATGTTCCTTTCAGCAGTTTGAGCTGACCTTATTGCTGGTCAGCTCCTGTTGTACAGGGCTGGTCAACACAGTTTAAGCAGTTTTTGTACTACTGAATTGGTAAACTTGGAGTGAGAGGAGAAAATACTGAAAATATAAGAGCAAAGCAATGGCAGAAAAAGTCACTAAGTGTAGCTGGAACTTCCTTAACAGATATTTTTCTTCAAATGCAGAAGCTCATTAAGAAGCCACTGAAGTGGACCAGAGTTCAGCAGAGTGCTTAACACTGTTCCCATGGAACTGATATAGTCTGTGTTGGTGGGACTTGGTATTTCTGGTGATACTTTGAGTGCTGAAGTTAACCCAAAACTTAGGTACCCTTCTCAACTGCAAAGTAGCAGTCTAACCTGCAATTGTTCCTTTTAAAAAATTCATGCTGTTGTTTTTTCCATTTCTATATAAAACTTAAGAAAAAGAATTCTTTTAAAATCCACCTGATATGTAAATTGACAGGATTAAAAAAAAATTTCAAAATTGAACACATCAAACACACAGACAATTCTGCTTCATCATTTGTTTGTAATTTTAAATTTTTCTTGAAATTTCAGTGGGGTTTCAACAAGAATGGCAGTCTAGGAGGGAAGAAAATAACATTTTTTTGTAAAGATCTTGCACTCAGATTCAATCCCACAAAAAAGTTTTAAAGGCACCAAAGAAAAAATTTAATTGCTGCAATGAATGGTCTTTGACTATTGAAGCACTAGTGGGAGAAATTAGTGAAGCAGAGCATCAGTTGATCTGAAAGTAATATAAAGCAGTAATACTGCCTCTGATTATTAGATGCAAAAGTTCAGACATTGTGATGGAGGAGTTTTGGGCTGGAACTCAGCAATCACTACTCTATCCTTACTTCTCTTGAAAATTCAATAAGAATAACTAGCAAAGCCCTCCAGTCTTAAACAGCCCACATAGTTCTAAAACCATAAATAAATAAACCTATATGAAAAATTGAATGGCTATATTGTTCTTACTCTTCTAATGCAAAGTATTTCCCTTGTAAACCTCTCAGTTATCTCTGTCATTTGTTCTTAATGTGCTAGAGGTTTGTAAACAACCGATTGGCAAAACTCCAGTGAGGCTTTATAGAAGCTGTTATCTAAGATTTATTTTAAAAATTAAATATTTTAATGTTTGTATGGAGGCAGTAATCCACTTGGAACAGTTTAAAAAGGTGAGGAAGAGTTAAACAATTTCTAAAATTCTCTGGAGGAGACATTGTGGCCTATTCCCAGCTGATCTGTTATATTAACTTATAAAAGTAATTTTACTGGTTAAATTATTTACCATTCACTTGATTGATAGCAGTACTTGTTTTCATAGAAATAAATACTTGTTATAAATGGCATTACACATACAAGGCATAAACTGACAGGGAATGTTTTTTTTCCTGTACAATATAAGTAAAATCTTAGGTAGTTGTGTCTTTGTGTATAAACTGTATGAGCTTTTATGGGATGTAGTTGCATCAGCTTTTGTCATACTTTGATCTTTATTCAGTATGAGTTCCTTATTAAAGTTTTGTCATCACTGTCTTGACCTGAGGTATTACATTTCTGTAGTGGTTTTCCAGAGATAGTGGAAAAGCTTGAGGTATTCCATAAGATAATTTTTAAAAATATGATGGAAAGTCTTCTGAAAGGTGCTTTCATGGGAGGGACTGGTAGATCAAGTTTTGGTTTCCCCAGCTGGCATCCGCACAAAGCCACACTCTCACTCTCCCTGCAGCAGGGAGAAAGTTGGAAAAGCAGGAGAGAGAAAGTGCATGCACTGAAATAAAATTAGAGAAATCTCAGCAGTTTCTGTCACAGAACAGCCCCTTGAGGGAGCAGCTGCTCAGCATGGGGGTATGCATTGGCTGTGGTCACTTTCTGGGTTTGCCTTCTTTGCCACGCAGTACCATTAGTGCCCTGATCCAGTTGTTTCCTCATTCTCTTTTCCTTGGTGTTTTCTCTCCTATATTAAAGATGTTTTCACAGAGCCTTGGCTGAAGGACTCAGCTGTGTCTGTCATGGTCCATTTGGATCGCTTGTATTTACAGAGGAAGGTACTCTGTAAATTAAACTTTATTTTATGAGTTCACTAGGTAATGCAACAAACAAACTTGTTATAACCATTTTGACAATACACAGTACTTCTCATGTCCTAGAAGATAATGGGTTAAACATTAGCTCTTCAGATGGATGAAGACTTGGTGAGTTATTTATGCTCTCAAGTCTTCCACTTTTCTGCGAAGCAAATGATACTGATCATGTGGATCTAGGGACAGCTCATAGAACCTTTCATTGTCTAAAGGGGCTACAAGAGGCCTGGAGAGAGACATTTTACAGTGATGTGTTGTGACAGGACAAGGGGGATTTAGTTTAAACTGAAAAGGAAGCAGGTTTGAAGTAGATATGAGGAAGAAATCCTTCACTATGAGGGTGGCAAGGCACTGGCACAGGTTGCCCAGAGAAGCTGTGGATGCCCCGTCCCTGGCAGTGTTCGAGGCCAGGCTGGATGGGGCTCTGAGCAACCTGGTCCAGTGGAAGGTGTCCCTGCCCTTGGCCAGGGGGTTGGAACTGGATGATCCTTAAGGTTCCTTCCAACCTAAAGCATTCTATAAATTGATTCTGTAAGGTGATGCAAACAACTGTACTGGGTGAAACAACAAGCCTGTTCAAGCCCTTATACCAAATAATGTACAGAATGTTGTGGAAGGAGTTTGAAGGGAAAGGAAAAGTTACCTGATCCTAGGTATATACAATTTGCATATTTTATAATTGCTGCTAAATGAACATGGTTGTTTTGTCACATAGGATATTTTTTGAAATGTGCTTTACAGGGATATTGTATTTTAGTTAATAGTGAAGTATTTTTATAACATTTAGATTAGTGTAGAATTTTCTCATTAAACAGTGTAATTTTAAGTGAAGAAGTAGAGGGGAGAAGCAGCACTCTGTCTTCCTTTCCTCACCTCCACTCTATAAAGCTACATGGGTTTTGTTGCAAAGTCTTCTTTGAGTATTGTCAGAAATTAATTTTCTTCAGAAAAAGGTACACTTTTTACATTAGACTGTGTATCGTTTCTTTGGAAAATTTTATATCAATTTTTAAAAACTATCTCATCAAAAATGTATTTATGCTGCATTGTGAAAGATTTTTGAAATACTTTGTTCTAAACTAGGCAAACCTGTAGGGTTTTTTAATGCTGCTTTTTTCTTTTAAGAATCAGTATTATTTTCTAAACTTTGCTTGGTTTGTCAAGTATTTTGGCCCTTTTGGCATTATTTTTCAATTTGACTGTGAATATTTGGAGCCCCAAAATGACAAAGGAGACAAACCAAAAAAGTTTAATATGCAGTAAATTATGTAGTGTTTAAGGCCGCTTGTTTCCTTGTCGCTTGTACTAGGAGTTTTCAGTGTCTGTCTTCTCACCTCTCTTGCTTCTCAACAAATAATTATAGGCTGCTTGTTTTTGGATGCCCAGTTTTATTAGAAGATAAGGAACTGGAGAATATAAAAGTTATTTCCATAGCAGTTCTGACATTGAGATTTGCTTTAGAGCCCTTTTGGCAAAAGATGACATCTTGTTCCAGAAAATACCTGATAATGTGAGTCTTTGTGTGACTTTTCTGAGCAGGCAGCCTACAAATGTGCTATACTGCCCTCCTTAAAAGAAAATTGTAACTGAAAGCTCGACTCTATTGAAATCTTCAAGAGTTGTGTGCTCTGAATTTTACCAATGGGTAAAACAGTCATGTCTTGCTTCTGAAGGGTCACAGAATATCCTGGGTTGGAAGGCACCCACAAGCATCATAGAGTCCCACTCTTGGCCTTGCACACAACTGTCCCCAGGAGTCACACCGTGTGCCTGAGATCATTGTCCAAACACTCCGTGAGCTCTCTCAGACTTGGTGTAGTGACCACTTCCCTGGGGAGCCTGTTCACTGCCCAGCTGCCCTCTGGGTGAAGGTTTTCCTTATCTGTGATCTAAAGCTCCAGTGACACAACTTCAGGCCATTCCCTTGGGTCCTGTCACTACTCCTTTCTATTTCTACAGTACCACCCATAAGGGGCAGGGAATATCAACCTCAACAGGTAAAGAGAGCTCTCAGCTGTACTTTGGAAATGAGGACTGGAATTGCAACTTTTTGGAGAGATAAGAAATCATCCATCAGCTGTCCTGCGGTTATTTGAGTAGTTTTCTAAGATTTAGTCAAATTTAACAAATTGTTATAGGTTGGCTCTTACAGTTTGTCACCAAAAGTCCTTGCAAAACTTGTTCTCACACCACTTCTGTACTCACTTCCTTTCAAAATTTTCTTCTTTTCATGAAAATATTTTGGCTGTGGCATTAAGGGGGTCTGTTATTTATTCCAATGCTTGCTGCGTTGGAATCTCAGTACAGAGAGGTCTCCTGAGTTCCACTGAGGTAAACCAGGTGTGAACAGTTTAGTCCGAAGTAACACAAAGGGAACACTTTGATTTTCACACATATATTTTCACACATATATTTTCACTTCTGAATGGTGGCACAGAAACTAGTTGGCAGTTGTGCTATCGTGCCACAGCTGTCTCAGCTCCAATCTTGTCCTCCTATTCTTCCAGTGAGGCTTTTTGATTAACTTTTTATTCTTAGGATAGCAATTTGTACCAAGGATCTAATTAGAACTTTATGTAACACAGGCAAAGCCCTCCTTTTGCAAGTCTGTCTCACCTCAGTCCTGCTAATCTTGCAGCTTTCAGTATGGAGCATTCTGAAATATCTGATATTTCAAGCTATCTCCTCTGGTTGAAAACAATTTCAGCTATTGAGAGTCGGGAACAGGGTTCATTTGATTCTCTTGTCCCGGTAAGGAAAACTGTAACATATCTCTAAAATAAGGCATGTTTTTAAATGTCAGTTCTGAGGGTTAGGCTTCTTTTTGGGGGGAAATGAATGAAACTGAACTCTGATGAACTGAATGAACTCAGACCTATGACCATAGCTCTTCTGTGTTTCTTTTGGATGTAAAGATAAGTAATAAAGAACTGTCTTTTACAAAAGCTGGTGATTTTTCTGGGAGAGAATGCATAGTTCTATATACCAGGAATTAAAATATATTGCCAGTATTTCTATTTTATCATTACTTTAATGATCAAGGAAAAAACTATATAACATATAATTTTTACTTCCTGAAAAAACATGTAATTGAGATATGGCTTTAAAATGATAATAAATATAAGTTGAACATATGGGTATTACTGCTTATCACCAGACAGCACACAGTAATGTTGTATATTGTGTATAAAATAAGTAAGTGATTTCTTCTATGTTTACATCAATGTGTGTTGCTACTTCTCATTCCAAGTATTTTGAAGAAGCTATTTATTTCTATTCATGTTATGTGCACAGGAAATATTTTAATAGCAGATGGCTTTTGGTGACCAAGTTAGGTAAGCCAGGTAGAATGTTCTGGACAGGAAAGAAGATGGAGTATCTTTCTTCTATGTATCTTCATCTCATGTGAAGTATAAATTTAATAGGGTATTTGAAAATTAAAACATGCTAATATTTTGCAGAATAGACACACATCTGAGCTGTTAAGTACGTGATCAACAACCTGAAGAATTACTCAGTTCTAGCTGTGTCAGATCAGTATTGAGCTAATAAGTGAGCAAAAGGGTCTTCAGTAACAGATGGGCTGACAGCAAAAAAAATGCTTGAACCCCTGTTTGTATAAGGGTAGAGCACTTATACTTGAAGAAGACATTTCAAAATGTGTCACAAAGCATATAGCGTGTTAAGGATGGGCTGACTTTAACTTTGGAGTCTCTTGCTTTCTCCTTGTTACGGCTGCCCTAAAAAACCTTGTGCCTCCCACAGATTCTGTGTTCTTCTTGCTGTAATATTTTCTATGTCATTTTTCTCCCATTCCTCTGAAGCACACGATGTTCCCATTTCTTGTCCTCCCAGCCAAACATTTATTTAGTATCAGGGTCAGGTCTGCAGTGGGGTTTTTATATGTTAGTGCTCAGAATTGGTGCACTTGCCTGTGAAGTTGCTTAGTTTTCGGAAAGGACCATCACATTAGGTGTTAGTTTTTCCCAGAGATCCCATGGCGAAAGTCAGGATTTACAACAGGCTGAGAATGGTAAACGTGATATTTTTGGCAGGCATCATAATTTGCTGGAGGAGGGGGATGTGTTTCATTTGGAGGGTGGGATTGGTGCCTAAAAGGTAGGGTAGGAGGAGACTGGATCTGTCCAAATGGTTCGGGGGGAAGGCTGCCTCATGTCTGAATGCCAGTTTCTTGGGATAGATGTTGAATTATTTTCAAGGTTGAAATGCTATTGTACAGGCACAAGAGAAATCTGAGTTCCTGAAGCTGAATATTTTTAGGACTGTGCTCTTTGATTCCTGTGTTCTACCTCTCTCCTGCCTTAAGCAGACAGCTCTGTTTGTGTTACTAAATGCTATGCTTAGTCCTTTTCCAGGTGTTCTCTCCTAGTGCCTGATGTATAGCGCATAACTTTCGGTTTCCTTTGCCAGGAAATGTTTTCTTTATCCCTTCTGACAGTAACCAAAGCTTATTTCTGAAAGCACCCTCCTGGAGTGTTTCCATTTAAAAAAGAGAACCAAACCACCATCATATGAGAGACAGATATCCAGGAGATGTTTCTTACTGTTACTGTTTTTGCTGTTATTACTAGAGGAAGAGGCTGCCTTGATGCTCTGAACCGTTTAACGTTACAGTGTTTTGGGGGGTGCTCTTCAGTGCATGAAGGGTGGTTGTGACATTTGAAGTTCCCTTAATTGGTTTGCAAACCTGTCTTCTCAGTCTTGGTTTAGGTCAGTTCTGACAGTTTTTAGGTTTTGTGTCTTTGACTGTTACGTGTATTGTTTGATACAGTGAAAGATGAATGTTGTCTTTGTGTACAAGGGAAGTCATTCCATTTTGTGGGATAAGTGGCTTTTAATATATATATTCATGCAGTAAATTCAGAGAATGCAGAACTTTCCTGGTCCTTTTCAGGTCACTACTAATAATGTATACAATGAGCAGCATCCTAAATGTTTGTATTTTACAAAGCAGAAAATATGTCTTGAAATCAGTGACTAAAAGATATCCTATAACCCAGAAATGATCATGTTTCAAAGTGCTGCCCTGTATTACTGTTTGTGCCTGCGTTATGAGAAAAAGGGCCATGTTACTTGCTGCTAGAGAAGTCACTGCTCCCACCTATTTTAATTTAGTTTAAGACTATTTTTTTGCTCAGTGTTTCTACATCCAATTCTAGCCAAAACAACACTGTTAAGAAATGACAGAATGCTAAAGTGTAAAAATGGGGAAAGACCTCATGGGTCGCATCGCCCATCTGTCAGAATGTGAGTACTGCCTACAGCAGTCACTTCAGTGCTAACCTCTGTTTGTACAAAGGAGTTTTAGGCAGCAAAGCTTCAACCTTCCCACTAGGGAGACTATACTATACTATGGCTGAATTTGCCACATAGTTGTAGCTGTGGATAAAATCTACTGGCTGCCCTTGGCATGAAACTGAAAATATCCCACCGTAAAAATTGCAAAATATTGATTGAAAAACAGGCAAGTATAATTTTCCTGCTATGAAGTGCTATTGATTAATATCATCAAAGAATTATTTAAATATGTTTTTATACATTTCTTCCCTTTGGTTTTAGTCAATTTTGTGAAGTTTATTTTTTAGTCTTATTTGCACCCATAATAGGACCATAATAGGTCCTATCCACCTATTTGCACCCACAATCTATTTTCTCAAGTTCACAAGGATGCTTTTCCCTTTATCATTTCTCAAGGAGAATCGCCTTCTTTTTTTCCAGGCCTATAATTTTAAGTGAGGTGTATTTTTAAGGTTCTGTGCAACTTCTTTGAAAGAATGTTGGTTGTGCTGTACTCTCCAGTCATTTCCATTGTGATTCAGAGTTATAATGGCCCTTGGCATTTTGTTTACTTAAGCAATGACCTATCATAGAGCTCCTTTTGGGGCACTGTTACTTCTCCTCAAGTTCAGTCTCTTTACATTGTTTCCTTAGTCTCCAAACCTATGGTGCCATGTTGCGTTGATTTTCTGATTGGAAATTTTTTGCTTAATGCTATTTCTTAGAATTGAGAGATCAACAGCAATGCATTTTAATAGATTATGTGAGGAGAAGTAGGTGTAGCTTTCTTTCTCCGTGGAAAATTTCTCTTTATAGAGGATCCATAAGATGATAAATATATATGTTTAATCAGTTGCTAATTAATGTGTTTCTATTTTTACATGACAGCTTTCTTTGTGGCCACAGTACTGCTTCTACTTTCTCTTTGTTCAGAGATCTTGTTGTGGCTTTGCAGTACTTGGAAGGGTCTAAGTGAAAGATGGGGACAGACTTCTTAACAGGACCTGCTGTGACAGGATAAGGGCTAATGGGGTGTTAAGTTGAAAGATGATAGTTTTAGATTAGATATAAGGAAGAGGTGATGGTGGTAAAATACCAGCACAGCTGCTCAGAGTTGGTGAATGCCCTATCCTGAAAATATTCAAGGTCAGGTTGGATGGAGCTCTGAATAACATGATCTAGTTGAAGATGACCCTGTTTATCACTCGGGCCTTGGAGTGGATGAGCTTCAAAGGTCTGTTCCAATTCAAACCATTCCACGATTTGAAGATTTGGTGTTTCTCCTGCTTGGCTACATTCATCTTATACAAAGGCAGTTTTCTTAGCTTGGGCCTGTTGTCATACAGAGCCACAAGTCAGGTGCTCCCTTCAGAGCCCAGCTGGAGTGAGTTCATGTCTGCACAGGACACATTGTGTACTCAACATTTTATTTCATAACTAAAGTCTGCTCTTTTCCTTCTTCTGCTGGTCCAGTCTCACCTCCAATAAGTGATTTGTAGGTTTTTCAGAAAATAAAGTGACTAAATAAAAGATGCTGAACAAGTATCTGTTCTACTGTGAAATTTCAGAATAATTGTGTTTTGAAGGCAAAGCAGATTTGGTTTAGGGAATTTAATTTTCTTGCCAGTTTACATAAACATTTAATTATTGCATTGGATATTGAGAAACAAAGATGACAAACTCATACTAAGGGAAAACACTTAATCTTGAGATTCATCTTCACTGCAGACACCTCCCCTCCTCTAGCCATCACTTCAGGTCCCACTCAGTGCCTCTGGGGAATGAGGGATTTGGGGTCCCTCACACATGGAGCTGGAGCTGGGGTCAGGACATGCTTGTTTCTCTTTGCTGCTCCTTTTCTCCCCACCCTTTTCTTCCTTATTACTGGTTTCTCCTGCCCCAGTGGTGGGTCTGGTGTGACACTGGCTGGGGCCACCTGTGCACAGCATAGGGCAGCCCTGGCTTCTCCTCACAGGAGCTTCCCTTGCAGTCCACAGCTCCCTTGCTGTTTCCATCCAGTAGGGAGCAGAAGGCAAGCAGGAGAGACACAAAATTCACTAGGATGCTTCACTAGGATGTACTCCTTAAACTAGATGCTTGGATGTAGCAGAGTGAGGAATAACAAGGTGTGAAGTCTAGAAATTGGACTGATTTCTCTTCTCTGTACAAAATTTTTAAACTATGAGAGAAATTGGTCCTAAAAATAAAAAGAAAATGTCATTTGCATATTTCCACTGTCTGCCCTTCATCCAGATTGCATCATTCAAAAGGGAGCATCCTCTTCAATCAGTAACAACCTGATGTCATTACAAAGTTTCACAAGGAGGGCCCTGGCTAAGACTGGCAGCTGGTGTTGTTCCTGCTGGGTGCTACAACCTGTAAAATTATGGAAAATCTGGCAGTTCTGGCATGTGCTGTCCTGCAAGCCACCCACAGAGCACTCAGGTTCTCAGGCAGAAGGACATCAGCAAGAAAACCGAGATTTAAAAATGGTTGGCAAGCCCTGTAGTAAAGGGCCAAATAGTTGTAATTTATGTAGTGGAGCATCTCCACTGAGAAATGCATTTTATGCCACATGAAGCTAAACCGTGTAAAAGAGCTGATTGCCCCTGAGTCCTGGATAGCTGCACTTCCACATGGATGTTTGTCTTTTAAACTGAGGTACTGTGAGTGCAGTGGTCCTGCAGTGATTTAGGGTTTGAAACAAGCTGTCGGGCAAGCTATATATATTTGATATATTTGGAATTATTTCGTTAATTTTATTCATCACTTAGAGATTCTGGGACATAAAGGGGCACTCTGGGACATCAATTAAAACTTTTCCAGAGGACATTATAGAAGTTTAGTTTCACTGACATAAAAATCAAAACATTCTTTGTTCCAGCACAGACCAAACTTGAATTTGCAGTTTATTGCAGATATTCAAAATCAAGATTGTTTCTTTAAGTTCTTCCTGTTTACTTAAAAGTATATACATTAAGTGAAAGCCTTTGGCAAAATAGCTTTGCCTCTGTACATACTTAGCCAGAATCTGTGAGTTAATTTGATGCATTATATGGACCACAGTAAATCCCAACCCTCCTCATGGCCACTTCAGTGCCAAAACTAGATTTTTCTTGATTTTGGTATTTGTGCTATTAGGACCTTTCCCAAACTCTAAAACTTTTCTATTTCCTATTCTTTTGTCTCTGTGGACAGTTTTAACTCTGACACCAGTAAGCCTTGATGACTTCTGCCCTTGATAAACAGAGATGAGCACTCTTTGGCACTGATTCTTTTCTTGATGGGCTCCTGTTTACAGTGCTGAATGTAACAGATTAACCTGAAAGCAGGTGTTTCACTCTTTAAGATTCATGTTCTGATAACCTCTTTAAGAGTTACTGAATTTGGTTAAAGTAATTCCCCTGTTTCACATTTAGTTTTGTATTCTCTTTTTTTTTTTTTGTTCTCTTCATCTGCATTATAATTTTTAGTCCATTTGTTTCTTTGTTTTTGAGGAGGGTTTTTATAACTCCATGCAGAAATGTTACACTCAAATTTCAAGTATTTCATGATATAAAAAGGTAACAGAATAAGACAGTGGATAACTTCTTTGTAAGCTTAGTGTACCATGATGTTAAAAATAAAAAGCCATATGGTGAGTAAGGCAGCCTTGACTTTTGAAAGAAAGGAGGAAAAACCAAATATGAAAAGATACCGTAATTAGGTTGGAAGTGCAGTCCAGATCCAGCCCCTCCATTGTTTGTATTGGGATCACACATGTGTTTGTTTTTCCTCTGGCCCTGCTCAGCCTTTGGAGAAAGTTTTGCAGTGTTTGTAGATGCAGCACTCAGGGACGTGGTTTAGTAGTGGGCTTGGCAGTGCTGGGTTAGCATTTGGACTCTATGACCTTAGAACTCTTCCAACATAAATGATTCTAGGATTCCATGAAAGAAATAGCTGCAATTTTATTTTGATTTTATTTTTCTCCCTCTGGAAAGAGTTCTAGGTTTGTGCACACTGAGGCTGAAAACAAAAAAAAAAAATAAAGCACACAGCTAGGTCAAATAGGATGCCTAAAATCTAGATGCATGCTTTTCTTCTGGTCTCTTTTGAGTCTGTGTGCATTCATGTGTATTAGCACAGAATCACAGAATATGCTGAGTTGGAAAGGTGTTGTAGTGTGTTCGTTAAGTTCATTTAATTCCTCCCCCATTTTATGTATCTGCTCCCCCCATTTTGTGTAAAATGGTTCTTCCCTCCCCAGTTTTCCCGCCACAGCTCTCCCGACAGTTATGTTACTATGGTTACCCCTGCCCCCTTCAGTTGTCAATCGCTCAAGTTATGTAACTTCCCCTCCCTTATTTTACCATATAAGTAAGCTTTTCCTCCTCCCTGGGCTCAGTCAATCTCCCCCCACTCCTCCCAGCTTTCGAGAACCTTCTTCTCTTTGGGGGATGTAATTGGCTGAGGTCCCGGGGCTCCTCTCTAACCTTGTGTTTATTGGATATGTTTGCATGTCAGTTATGTTGTGCATCTCCCTATATGTTTTCCTATTTGCTAGCGGGGTTTCCCTCCTATCTCCGCCCCTTTCCTTTAAAACCTCGCCTCTCCCCTTGCCCGAGGCCATTTTGCTGGTCGGTGCCCTCCCTCCGTTGGTACCTGCCATCCTTCAATAAACCGACATTAACCCCCAGCAAGTGGTCACTCCCTTTTCTCGTCTCGTCCAGTGCATATAATCCAGTCCGCGATTCGGCCCAGCCCGAGGCCACGACGCCAAGGGGGGCTGATCTCAGATGCAGCGGAGGCGTTGGCCCCCTCTAGCTAGCTGGACTTGGAGCTGCATATGCGTTCGCGCAGAAAGGACCCATAAGGATCATCAAGTGCAATTCCTCGCCCTGCACAGGACATCCCGAGGAGTCACACCATGTGCCTGAGAGCACTGTCCAAATGCTTATTGAACTCTGCCAGACTTGGTGCTGTGAGCACTTCCCTGGGGAGCCTGTTCCAGTGGCCAGAGAGCTTTTCCCGTTGATATTTCTATGTCCTTCATTAGATCTTATACTGGGGAAAAAATTATGTTGCATTAATCATTGCTATTTCAACCTGCTAACAGGTAACGTCATTACAGGGGAAACTTCAGCAACTATAAAGTAGGTGCTTTCTTCTCAATCCCTCTGATAGCCTTTGAATCCGCACAGAACAGAAATGTTTAATTTTCCTTGTGTATGAGTTTTGGGGTTTTTTTAATAATGTAAGTTAATACAGTTTTAAATAGGAAATTATTCCTACAGATTAGGCAAAAACAATGTAAAACTCCATGTCTGCAAATAAGGCCACCTTCTTTGAAAAGTGCAGTTTACATTTAAACTAAATGGCTTTGTATGAGGTTGCATTATATACAAAGGGAGTGGTCTTGAGGATTTCTTGAGGCATTTTTGTTCTTTCATGGCATCTGCGATCTGCAAGCAAAGCTGGTTTTGCCTTCTGTTTTATGTCTCAGAGCAGAGGTAGAATTGTTTGCTGCTAAGTCATTCTTTAGATGTTCAAAGAGGTTCTCTATCTTTTACATTTTCTGATTAATAGAAATGAAATGTCTTTTTATCTTTTAGTCTTTCAGTTTGTAATTCAGTGGTAAATACGACAAAAGGTGCTGTGTGTTCTGTGATCTTGAGGCCTCATAGCATGCCAGGGAATTACTGTTTTGACATCAAAATTGTCATTTAATCTTTCCTGCCATTGTGTGTAAATGTAAATCTATTTCTTGCAATTGTGAAACTCCTGAAAACAGGAACTTAACCTAATTCAGTATCACTTTCTTAAGGCCTTAAGCAGTCTTACACTGTGTATCTGAGAGATGCAGCATGCCCTATTCGTACACATACAGGGACTGCTCTACTTTGTATTATTAAGACACAAAGTGCTAACATTTTGAAGTAATACAAAACTGCAAATGTATATTTCAGAGAGTGTTTCAGAGTTTAGGGCTGATTGCCTGGAAAGATGAGCCTTTAATTCTGATATACAGGCCAGAGTTCATTGTCTGCACAAGATGGCAATAAGCCACTGACAACTCAACTTATTTTTCAAATGGTAATACATACACAATTGTATTACTCTCAATTTTGCCACCACTTATTTTGAGTTTAATTAAATGTAATAATGTAGGCAATGATGGTGATTCCTTAACAAGAAAAGCAGTAGAGAGTTCTAACAGCCTCAAGTTGCGTGAGAGGAGGTTGAGATTGGATATTAAGAAAAAAGTCCTCACTGAAAGGATGGTCAAGCCTTGTAACAGGCTGCCCAGGAAAGCAGTGTACCTGGAAATGTTCAAAATCCAGTTAGGTGGGGTGCTTAGGGACATGGTTTAGGGGTGGACCTGGCAGTGCTGGATTATTGGTTGGATTTGATCCTAGAGGTCATTACCAATCTTATGATGCTATGAAATTAAAATTGCTGTTGGTGTTGAATATAGTCCTGCGTAGTAGGAACACTTAAAACAAGGACTTATGAATGCTGCAGAAAGCAACCCAGTATGATATGGATAGTCTCTAAAACTGTGAGTAGTATGATTAAAACCAGTCTACCAGGATAATGCTAGCATTCATGGTAGAGGGAAAGTTCACGTTGTCTGAGAGGTATGAGTCGTACCATACACTTGTAGAGAATTTGGCAGCAGAGTAATTGTTCACTAACCATGTGCCTTTTTTTGTGTTTCTACTGGCTTCAAGTGCTTTTACTCTGTCTTGCTTCTAAGTTGTGCTTTTGGCAGAAAAGCAAGCAGAACAATCTTGTATACATTTGTGGAAGCAAAGCGTTTTATGCTCAAGTCCTTTAAGAAGAAGAATAAGAAAAATCTTCAATTTTTACTTTTTTTCCCAAAGCTATTCAAGTTTTGTCTCAGCTATGCCCGTCTTTCACTGCAGCTGTCAGTGTGATGCCTTTTTTCAAAGCACAGAGATGGCTCAGCTGAAAGCAGTGCTTGCAGTCAAGGGTAGCAGGAAGGTTCATGCAGGGAGCAGGAGCTCTAAGTCTGACTGCACAGTACATTGTCAGCTTAGTATAATACTTCATGTATAGCTGGGGATTGGGATGGAGAGGGAAGTGAGTGAGGAATGGGGAAAACAGGAATACTCAATTACTACACTCAGTAATATTCACACTTCTGGTGATTCGCTTGGTTTTATTTTGCATCTGGGAAAAGCTGGTAAAGTGTAATTTACTTGGTAAACTGTGAATCAGTGTCTTGGTCAAGATGGCAGAGGAGGTCAAAGCGCAGAGTTAGGAATAAAGTAATTCTCTTCCAGGAAGCTACTTCTTCTCAACCAGTCTGAAGCCTAGATAAAGCCTAAATAGATCTGTGTAGGTATACAGATTGAGAGATGAGGCAGTGCTATCTCAAAGACACTATAGGCAGAACTTCTCAAGTGAATCTAGACGTGTTTTTGCATGCCTTTGTTAATTTATGCACAGTTGGTAATACTGTTGATGAATCCTGGTTCATAGATTTGTCAATGTTCTCCATTAGAAGTACAGAGATACCTGGGTATCTTTTTTGAGATTTTGGTGAACAGTGTGATATGTTTTCAAGTCATCTTTTTGTAGCTACAGACACATCATACTGGAAAGTAAAATCTTTAGCTCCTTTTTGATACTGATCTTCTCCCTTCAGTAATTTCACGGTGGTTACAGGACTGTTTTGATTCTGTTGTGTACTCCATGGCTAGCACTATATTTAGGGCTCTCTCCAGTGATTGCAGACTGTCTTCTCAACTTTGCATGATTGAAATCTCCTACTTTAAAGCATCAGCTACAAACAGGACCCAGCTAATGAAATAATCTCCATTTCCTGCACTTGAATGCAATTTTGCAGCTCAGGAGGTTAGTGTTCTTCGAATTACCATATATCAGAGAGATAGGAGCAAGATGTTTCCATGAAATCATATTTCTTATTAAAAAAAAAAAAACAAAAAAACAAAAAACCAGAAACCAAAATAAATACCTCCCCCCCAAAAAATCCCAAAAACCAAAACAAAACAACCAAACCAAAACCTAAAAAGTCAAGTTGTAACAGGAAGCACTGTCCCACACACACACATAATCACATGCCCAGATATCAACAGGAGGACCAGAGGAGGCAAATGCACTGATATCAGTTGTGAGTGCTTTTAGTCACTAAATCCATCTGAAACTATTGTGCTGTGAATTTTTTCATGCCTGTCTGTCTGAACAGGATAAATGCCCCAGTTGCAGAGAATCATCATTTTGATAGTTTGGTATAGTTTTCCAATCAGTAAAGAATACAGTAAGCACAGTGTTGAAATGAACCCTGAGTGATAGACTGCCTTGAAAACTAATTCTTTACAGGCTCTGCAGCAGAGCCAGTCAGGAAAGGATCACATCACTCAAAGGAGCAGCTTTCAGTGCTCAGACTTTTCCTATGGAAGGGGTGATGGACCAAGTGATAACCCAGGGATCAGGATTAGCTAGGAAGCTAATAAATGGAAGCATCATGGTGAGTGTCCATGGTCTGGGCCTCCAGAACATTTTGTCAAGGCTCACGAAGGACAGAGGGAGGTGATTAAAAAGAGGGAGGACAGTTTACAAATGTTTACAAGTGTTTGGATTTACCTTGTCAACCTAACATCTTTCTGTGATGAGAAATCTGCTAGCTCTGTGGATGAGGGAAGATCAGTAGATGTCATTTGCCTGGATTTCGGCAAGGTTTTCAGCTCAAATTCTCTTTCATAGCCAAATAAGAGAGAAACTAAATGTATGGGTTTACTAGAAGATGAGTGGGACACTGGTTAGACCAGCAGACCCAAAGAGCAGTGGTCAGCAGTTCAGTTACTTGTGGTGCTCATGCGAAGTTGATAGAGGTGCTAATGCTGTTTATCTTCATTAATAACCAGAATGATTATATAGAGAGCATTGTCAGCAAGGTTTGAGGTAACACCAGACTGGGAAGAGCAGATCATACACTGAAGTGTTCCCTGCTCTGCAGAGGAATATTGGAGAAGGAGAAATGTGCTGAGAGGAACCTCACCAAGTTCAATGAGAACATACGGGAGTTCCCCATGACAGAATAAAACATGGAGCAGTCCCAGCCAGGCACAGTCTGGCTAAACTGCAGCTTTGTAGAGAGGAGAACAAGGTGCACATGAGTCAGCCATTGCAGCAGGGAGGGGGGATGGCAAGCTGGGCTGCACTTCCAGCCTAGGCAGCAGGGTGAGGGACATCTCATCCCCTTGTCACACTGCACCAGGAGTACTCTGTCCAGTCCTAAGTGTTCCCACATTTGTTTCTGATTTCTTTAGCTTTACTTCAGGGAAATCTGATATAGATAAAAGGCTTTGTTCTTTAATAGGTTAAAGAGATTTGGGTGAATGCTTTGGAGAATGACTTCTGAAAGATTTTTGTTATTTTAGTAGATACTGTTTTTTAAATCATCAGTGGAAAGATGCTTTTATTCTGAAAATGGCAAATTTTTTTTTGTAGTTGGTTAAAGACCAACACAGTAGGTAAAAATAAAAAGGAGATAAAATCAATACTGTAAAAAATTGCCAAGCTTATTCTTCCTGTAGCAAAGGTATCACTTTTTAAGTGTATTGAGCTAAATATTAGTGTAAGTAAAAACTGTTATTCTAAAAAGGAAATAATTTGTTTTATCTCCAATGATAATACAACTATAGGCATATTCCATATGCCTAAAGCTAAAATATTATAATCATATGGCCTTCTGCTTTTACCTATCACGTCAGTGTGTCCAGTGTTTTGGGACACAACACTGGACACACTGAGAATAACATATTTGAGAATAACAGGGTATGGACCTATAATAGCTTTTCAGATACTAAGCATTTTAATACCAAATAATACCTTACCATGACACTGGTCCATGCTATGAAATGAAGATACACCAAATTGTATGCATTTAATTTTAATTCACAGTTACACAGTTGTATAGAAATTATGGCATTAATCAGCAGTAGCTTTTGTCCAGTAATATAACATTTCTTTGAACACAGAATTATCCTTGAATGACTGCACAAAAACTCACGTTATTTGAATTATTGTTATTCTCACGTTATTTGAATTATTGCAGTAATGTCACATTCCTAATTTGGGCTGGTAACAACCAAAGGTTTGAAATCCCACAGTAAATATTTGATGACAGAAATAGGATCAGTGTTTTCAGCATGCCTGCCATGCACAAAGAGACCCTGCAGTCTCTATGAGTTTAAAGTGCAGTCATTCATTGACGAATACACAGTGCAGATGAATAGAGCTAGTGAGCTACTGTGCTAAGCATTAGTGCTTTCATCAGCCCAGTACAGTGACTGAAGAGTCTTTGCTGCCCAAGTAGGCATGAGGAGGAGTGCCTGCCATCACTCTTTGTACTACATTGACTACATATAGGTCCTTCTGAGTCCTTGATTTGTTAGCAATCCCATCCCAGCAGTCCTGCCTCAGTTTGATGTTTTACTGATGGTGCTTGCCTCTGGCTCACACCTTCTCACAACTTCCTGGTTTTCTCCAGAGTCCGAGCCAAGCTTATGCAGCTGAGTCATATCAGAGCTTGGCATTGGGTCAGTACAGCTGAATGCCAGAATGGAAAGAGCAAGTGGTTCAGGTGGTTGGAAAAGAGCCTGGGTATGAGCTTCATCAAGAAATTAAAGATCAGGTTGGGCAGCTTTGCAGATGGTCAAGTCTTTTTAAACTGTCCTGTATTTCAATCTGAACCTCAGCTGAGTGTATATGAACCATGCCAATTATATATAAAGGTATATAGCACAATATACCTTTGACATAAATATCACCATATATGTGCTTATACATATCCTATACAGTACTGCTAAGTAGTGTAAGCCTTAAATGTTTCTCCTCTGCAAAGATCAGTTCATCATCTTGGTTCAAACACAAGAGGTGGATTTGTCAGGTTTATTTGAAGCCGAAACCCTCAACCGCAATATCCCCTAATTGAAAGGTGGATACATCAAGTTTCTTACAGTTCTACTAAAAAATGCGCAGCTGGATAATATATATTCAGGATGTGGTCCAAAGCCTGGAGAAACTAAAAAGAAATGCCATAGTGAGCTCTGGTTTGTAGGCTGGGAATCTATTTCCTTCATCCTTGACTGAGCAGGTACCCACAGTTATATACTGTTGTATGGTTTTAATTCAGTGTGAGAATGGGCTTTTAGGCTTTTAAGTTAATGCATAAGTATGGGTATTTCCATATTAATGAATTTCAGGTCTTTAAATTTATTTTCTCTTTTTTTTCCATTTCAGGCAAGCCCTGCCCCTATAATTGTCAACACAGACACCTTGGACACGATCCCTTATGTAAGTATTAAAGGTTTTGTTTATAAATATGTAGAGTTGGTTTATTTTCACACAGAAATTCTGTTTGGTATTGCATAGAAGCTACCTTATAAACAAATATTGCAATTAATAATTTCTTTTATAGTTACACAGTAAATTCTTTTCTGGGAAAAGAAATTGGGAATGACAATTGCACTCACAGGTGCAATTGAATCACTGGTGAATCACACCTTATTATATACACCCAATTTGTAGTTTATGTTTACTAAAACTAGTCTTTCTTTGAAAAAAAGAAAAGTGATTTACTTAAGGCTGTCACCCTTACCAGCAACATGAGTATTTACTTTTAGAGCCATGCACACCCTGCTAGTGTAATAGAAAGATTCCTGGATGCACAATGTATCTTGAAGTGGTGCAATATCCCTTCATTTGTCTCTCTATACTTCTTTTGTAGATGGAAATTGCTCATGATAAATTACAGCTCAAACTAATTGACTTAATATTTTCCTATTAATGTCTCTTCTTTTTTTATGACTTCTAGGAAACAGATCATCATAAAATAAATGCATGTTTTTATTAGATTTTTAAAAATCTGGTTTTTCTACAAACATTTGGTATTATTGTTGCTTAGACTGTAAAATCAGCTATAGTTGAAGATAAAGGACATAGAAAAACACAAAACAAACACATCACAAAGAGAGTAAGAGGCTTAAATGATTGGAGGAAGGAAGAGCAAGTAGCACAAAGCTAGCCAGCCAGTATCTAATCTTTCTTTTTGCATCATCTTAGTTCTCTTTTTGAAGCTCCTAATTAATGTTTCTCATCTGTCGTGTTTTATCCACATCTGTTTCTTTTGATACCAATGTATAAGCCTAATTATTTATCTACCTACACGAATCATGTTGCTGAGTTCTGGCTTTCAGAAGACTGTTGATGAGGTAGTTTAATAGGGGTTGTCCTGGCCAGTTTGTTACTGACAATTCATAAGATTTAGAAATGATGGTGCATAGCACAGGTAAAGATAACAGCCAAGAGCAATTTAGAAGAATGACAGTGCTCTAAAACAGAAGAGAATTAAGTCCCTTGATGGGAATATGAACTATTGGTAAGGGTGAAAAAGTTAAATAGAATTTCTCTGTTCATTTGCATGCAGCTTTTTTAAAAGGCTTCCTATAATTTCTGTCTCAGTTTTCCATCCTAACATCAAAACCATCTGCTGTGGTCTCACTTTCAATAGGTCTGTCTGGCGGTTCTCCTGTATTTTGATGAGACATTTTATACTTTGTATTTTCTAGTCTTCCAGGAGGGACACTGTGAGCCCCAGTTCTCATTTTCAGCACTGGACCTGTGCCCAGGATCCTCTGCAGCTACCGTGTTAGAATTCCTAAATACAGATGCAATTACACCAGTGACAAGATGCTCAATCAATATGATTTATTCCCTTAACCCATCCTATCAATACTTACACACTTTTATGCCACTTTTTTTGTACTAGAGTTCCTTTCTCTTAAATAATAAAGAACAAATGACCAAAGACATTCAAGAGAAATGTTGAGAATAGGCTGAGAATTGCCTGTGGGCTATTTTAGTCTCCAACATATGATGTGAACAGGATAAACAAACAGAAGGTGCTTGCTGTAGAAATAGACAACTCTGAATTAGTCACCTTGCTCTTCCTAGCTTGGGAAGAGTTATTTCTCAGATATGGGACACAGCAACACTACCACAGAGAGACTTAGTTAACACTAGACACTGAGAGGCACTTCAGCTTGATCTGTCTGCTGAGCCCAGGCCACCATAGTGCCCCACAGAACTTGGGGTCTCTGCTTTACAAATAGGCATTTTCTTCTGCTCATGATTTGTATGTTTGAACATTCTCTAAAATGAGACACAAAACCAAGTCATGAAAAAATGACCTCTTCCTCCAAACTCATATTTGAGGGAGTGGGCTGGGAGACCTGTGTTTTCTTTCTTGCTCTCAGGAGTAATGCAGTTTAATTTAGTTTCGTTTCATTTTATATTTCCTCTGTAAGGGTGATGCTGTAGTCACTGAGCAAGATCAACATTTGCTTCTGTGTGCATCCCCTCCTGGTCCAGGGATCCTTCCCAATGCATATTTAGTGACAGCATGTGGTGGATTGACTCTGGCCAATAGCCAAACAACCTTCTCACTCCTCGCTGCAGTGGGTCAGGTAGAAAATAAAGATATAAAAGCAGAAGATAATGAGTTAAATAGGGAAAGCAAATGTTGCATGTGCTGGTAAAGCAAAATAAGAAATTAATTCACTGCTTCCTAGCAGCGGGCAGATGTTTAGCAAGGAAAGCAAGGCTTCATCAGGTATAGCAGTTACTTGGGAAGACAAAATCCATAATCATGAATGTTCTCCCTTGCTCCTTCTTTCTCTGAGCTTTTGCTGCAGAACACCATGTGATATGGACTATTCCTTAGGTCATGGAGGGTCATTTCTCCTGGCTAGGTCCCCTTCAAACCCTGTACCTACCCCCAGCCAACTTGCTCCTGGGGCAGGAAGGGTAAAATTGAAAGGAGAAAAAGCCTTGATGCTGTGCAGGCTCTCTTCAGCAATAACCAAAATGATGGTGTATTAGCAACATTCTTTCAGCCACACGCTGAATTGTTGCTCCACTAAGGCTACTGTGGAGAATAAACCCCATCCCAGCAAAGCCCCATACAGCTTGTAGTATTGTGTGGGACCTGTAATACAGCCCATAACATAATGGGGTGTTAGGGGAGTTTTGTCTCTCTTTTAAATATTTGGAAATACAGAGACAAATCTTCCAAACTGGATGAGTTAAGTGTATGTTAGTGTAGCCATCATCATATAATTTATTTTACAGGAAATGTAGTTTAGCAGATAGGCCCTAAAATATTTTTTTCTGGATGAGGTTGGTTCAGAGAGATAACAAAAAGCTAGATTTAATTATGATTTTGAAACTTGAACATGTGTCAAACAGCTGTATTTTCAGCACGGTTAGGACTTCCAGACATGCATGGGGAAGACTCTAAGTGCCTGGGAATGTCTTTGGTGAATGCTTAAGTATCCTTAGAGTTAACTACCTAGGTATTTGCACTTCTGAAAGGCACTACTGATTTTTAGTTGCCATAAAATAAACTTGTAACATTCTGAGAAAAAAATTAGTTTATGGATCAGAGAAGCCAAGTTAAATGATTGTATTTTCTGTCCAAGCTAAAAAGAGCCTTGGTGTAAGATGCTGATCCACTCTCAGAACTGTGGAGTGTTTAAAACACCCAGAAGTGCTGTTCCCTGGGGCTATAGTGATCTTAGATTCCTACTATTCATCCCTGTCTTTTAGCTCTCATTGCTAAAGTACACTTGGAGTCCAGGAAGACTGGATGGGGAGAACAAGAATTTTTCACATCCTCCTAATTGGGTCATGGTTCTAATGTTTACATTCCTTTTTTTCGTTCTTTTGTCTTTCTCTAGTTTTAGATGGTTGTCCTTGAGTTCTTTTAATTGAATTTGCCTTCCACAAATCTGAGCACCATTTCTAAATCAACTTTGTGCATAGAATTAAAAGGCAAGGGAATACATAAGCAAGTGATATATCTCAAGAAAATTTTTGACGTGTTTTTGATTTCTGACTGTTGGGATTTTCTAAGATACTTTTCATGACAACTAGTTAATGCTGTCCACTCACATGTTTGCACAAAAAAAAGTGCTGCTTAAAAAAAAAAATTTTTTTTTTTTTTTAATAACGGTAATTTTCATTGCATTTACTATAACAACATTAAGTCATCAATTTTATACCGTATAAAAATTATTTCCAAATTTAGGCACTGGATTTTCAATTTTTGAATCAAAATGGTGGGTTTTTTCTGTAATTACTAGCCACAACTGATAACCTGGCCGATCCCTAAATAAGGTCAGGCTATTTTTAGAGTTGATACATGCTGGACGGAGACTTCTCATGATTTCATTAGGCTGTTGGCACAACCTGTGTCATTGTTTTACAGGATGTACCCTCAATGCATTTCCAGTTCATTAACAGCTCTGCTCATCCTCTCTGCCATCTTCCTCCAAAAATTCCTGAGATTTCGGAGATACTTCTCACAGTGATGGTCAGCATTCACAAAGCATGTTCACATGTCATCTTTGCACTGGTCCACCTGAGAGAAATTTCCTTTGTACAGCTGGTATACAATTGGTAGACTAAGTGATTTGTCTGATTAACCCTCTGATCATTTAAAATCACTTTATTAAACATTTTGCAAATGTTGATATTCTTCAAACCTTTCAACTCAATAGTTTGGAAAAAAAATAATCCTTTGTGGGACTGGTTTTCATCAGTATGCTTTTTTTAGCTGAAACAAAAGAAAAAGCCTTATTCTATTATTCTGTTATAATTTGGGCCTGCAGAAAATAACAGAAGAAACAGTTAATTAAGTTTGTTTCTAGGTTCAGTGATTTGAAAACTTTGGCTCACCAAGCTTTGGACGTGGGAATAAATTTGATAGGAAGCTTCGATGGTACAAAACGAATTATTCTCTGACATTTTAAACACAATTAAACATTTGTGGGAGTTTGTTTGTTCTCTATTCTTTTGCTGTAAATTTTAGATCTCACTGTATAATGAGAATTATTAATTTAATAACATATGAATCATCTCATTTTCTGTGTTGCACAGTATAGACCTTATTTATTTCTTTTTTAATTTCCAAAAAGCTGCATAGTTGAGTTAAAAGTAGCTGTAAGGCTGTCTTTGCTGCATCACTTATGGAAATTGAAGGGAGCTTTTCTATTTATCTTATGATGGAATTTTATTTTCTTTTCATCTTAACAAAAAAATTTAGGGAAGTTCACTCAGGTACTGTGGTTATTCCATTCCTCTGCCATCCTGTCACAGCAATAAGATCTAAGGAATATGTACTTTATTCTCCTTTCAGTCACAATGAATTCTTCATATTTGTTCAGTTTCACATTGTTCTTTTAAATTATTATTTTTGTATTATTACAGTTTTGAGTTATTGTTATTATTTGTTTGATTTGCTAACTATGCTGTCTATGATGAGTTCTGTGAAGGTACATGTAAGACATGTCCTGAAGAAGTAATTTTGAAACTCTGTTGGTTATGTTTTCATGAGCTGTAATCAAATATTTATATTGTTTGACCCTTGCCTGAGTGTGGCTGCAGAGAGGGCTGTTTTGGTGCATTCCAGCTTAGGGACACTGTGAGCTCAGCCCCTCCTGGAGTAGGGCAGTGTGGGGGCCAGGATGATGCCAAAATGGGGAATTCTGCAAAATTTCACCTTTCCTCTCTGCCATTCAGCTAGTGGACCTAGATTTAGCGCATTAGAAGGAGGCACATAAAAGCTTAAACAAGGGCTGAAAAGAAAAATAAATGCTTCCTGTTCTGGTGTTGTGGATGGAATCAGGCACTTTACTCTCAAGTAAGAAGGATCTATATTTCATTGATACAAAAAGTTCAGTGGTAAATGCAGCAGTGGTTTAACAAGAATGAATTGCCAGATATACTTGATCATTTACTGGATAGAGAACAGTCAGAATTTTGGGGGAATCTTCCTATTGAGCCATGAGGTTCAGAATGGACTCCATTCTGTTGGAAACTTCCTTTCAGAGGGGAGTTTAGGTGCAGCTGGATCCAGACTGTCACAAGCCTTGGCCAGTGCTTGATGTCTAAAAGATTAAATATTTGCAATCACAGAATCAATTAAGTTGGAAAAGGCCTCTGAGATCATCAAGTCCAACCTATGATCAAACCACAAAGTCAGCTAGACCGTGGCACTAAGTGCCACATCCAGTTTTTTCCTAAACACCTCTAGGGACAGTGACTCAACCATGTCCCTGGGCAGCCCATTCCGGTGTTTAATCATCCTTTCTGAAAGATTGCCAAGCTTCAGTGTGCTTATTCCCAATTCGCTTACCAGCCATTTGATGTAGCATCTCATAACCTTGAGAGCATTCCTACTCAAGGGGGAATCCTGGTGTGCAGCCCACTGCCATGCAGGAGAGCTCACCAGGCCCTGGGCTATCTGCTCTTCATGGAGTAAGGTGATAGAGTCACAGTCATATTGGTGTACTGACTATAGGTCCTAGTTTCTTCCAAATTTGCCTTGAGCTGGACATTGACCAGCATTTTGGTTAGCTGGGTGTATTGGCCAAATGTTGTTCTTGCCTATCATGCTGTTATCTGTCTCCTCCCAAGCCCAGCTGGGGCCAGATTGAGCTGTCAGGATCAGATACATCCATGACTGACCACCACTTAGGGTTATTACTTGAGCAAGAATTATAATGGAATATAAAAGACAGGTTGGGGATGGGAGCACATTGCCACACCTGACTGTAAAAAGAATGAGGAAACTTTGTCAATTTCTGAGCACAGTCAGTGAAAGGTTTTTTACTGGATAATAAGAATGTAGGTGCATTCTAGACCTAGAAAATTATTGGAGGAGGTATGTGCCCTTACATATTTTTACAATTAGGGCAAGTGTTTACATAATTAATGTTAAATGTCATATATGACAGAGCTGGTTTTGGCTGGGGTAGAGTTAACTCTCTTCACAGAGGCTGGTATGAGACTCTTTTGGGTTTGTGCTGAGCACATGGTTGCTAATATAGGGATAATTTTGTTATTGCTGAGCAGGGCTCACACAGAGCCAAGGCCTTTTCTGCTTCTCATGCTGCCACACTGGTGAGAGAGTGGGGGGTACATGGGAGGCTGGGAGGAGGCACAGCCAGGACAGGGGATCCCAGCTGAGAAAAGGGATACTCCAGGTGGTGTGACATCATGCTCACTGTATAAAGTGGGGGGAAAAGGGAGGGAGGGAGGGACATTCAGAGTCCTGGCATGTGTCTTCCCAAGTCAAGCTCTTCTAGAGATGGCTGAACACCTGCCTGCCCATGGGAAGCAGTGAACTAACTCCTTGTTTTCCATTGTTTGTGGCTTTTGCTTTCCCTATCAAACTGTCGTTATCTCAGCTCACAAGGTTTTTACTTTGATCATTCCAATTCTCTCCCAGTCCTGCTGGTAGAGGAGTAAGCAGCTGTTTGGGTTTTGGCTGCAGGCTGGGATTAAACCACAACAATGACTATAGATGATTAGCAAATTTTTGAGGACAGTGGTAATATAAGACTAAAAAGAAATTTTGGTCTAAGGTTACAGGATCTGATTTTTTACAAAAGTAGGAAACTCATGGAGTTTGGGTTTTTTATTAATATTTTATATAAATATATTAAAATACCATCATGTAGGTATGTATATTTTTTCCATTGACTTTTCAGAATAAATTTGTTGCTTTTTTCCTAATTAGTTTGATCATAGTCTTGAAAGTCAGATTACACACCTTATTATCTCTAATGACTTATGTTTTTCCAGATTCTTAACCTGCAGTTTTGTTTATTCATACTAATCTTTCAGCCTGTCATTAATGTGAATTGCAATGGAAAAGTTAAAGCTGGTAGAGCTCTGTGCAAGTCTTTTAAAGCTGCATTGGCTTGGCTTGTCTGTTTTGGCCCTTCAGTTGTATCACAGCATTTTTTTTGCCCTGGCAAGCAGTGCTGTATTCTGCATTGTTTCTGCAGTGGGATAAGACATTTTTTTCTTTTATAACAGCAGTATTGACAGGCTTGATTTAAATAATGTTTATAAAATATTTTTTGATCATTAGTGAAAATGGTTCTTCAGAACACAAAACTAATGAACTAATATAAAACAGCTCACCTTAAACATGCAAAAATGGAAAACTTTTCATCCTGCTCTCTGATGACCTAAATGGATTTTAGTGTAACAGCATAAAAAAATATTCTGCCACTGTTGAAAACCCAAAGCAAAAGTACAGAATGGACCTTAGTATTTACTTCACCTTTATTTCATACCCAATCTTTTTCTACCTGAAAATAAATTTATTTCCAACCTTTTCTTTTAAAAGATACTGTTTAAAAAGGAAACGTATTTTAAAGAAGGGCTAGAGTGATTCTGAAGCAAAAAATGTGATTTTTTTCATGTGTTTTGCTTTAAAATTATGAATGCATTTTTATATTTAAGTCTTCTCAAAGGCATAATTTTAATTAAGGAAAAAAACTTTCAAGTAAAGTAGCTTCATTATTTTAGGGGATTTCTTTTATTTTCTGTAGGAATGAACACTACATTGCCTATTTGAGTGCTATGTATTATAATACATAAAAAATCAAAAAGCCTTCATTGTGTCTGGATATAGGTAGAGTTACTAACATCCTGACAATCCAACAAGTAAATGCATCCCTTGGTCATGTATCTAATTATTCCACTTCTATTCTCTGAAATTATAATACTGTCCATTTTCAATTGCCTATGAATAATGCTGGACTTCAGATTCAATCAAGGAGTTCTTTCCATGGATGTTTGAAATGTTGCAATTAGCAGACTGGGAGAGAGGAGCATATTGAACTGTAGAGATCACATCCTGCACTCATTTGTGTCCCATGGCTTCAGGTGACTCAACATAGGGAGTGTGTAATGCTTCCTGCTTTTTAGATTTAGAGTGCAAGTACTTCAGCATTGCAGTCCAGATCATGGGTGTGCATTTATCAGTCTTGGTTCTAACACTCTCAAATTTGTAAAGCAGACTTTTTGACAAAAAAACTGCCCTTGCCAACAGGTTTTTGGATGCCCACTATTGAATCCTTTGGGTGACAATGTAATAAATCCCTTGAAAGAGGTACAGTGCTTTGCTTTTGCAAAACCTGTTCTTGCTGGGCCACTCTTATCCATGTTGCCTCTGCTGGGGGAAGCCAGCCAGGCATTGCCCTGTCTGGCATTTTCATCACTCTGAGAAAAATCATATATACCATAAATATGTGGGTGTGTGGGTGTTCACATACCCCTCCTCTACAGCCATCTATACTTAATTTTTAATTTGCCTGTGATGTTGGCACTGCAGAATGCAGTGTATGCCTGTTAAAGTTTTTTGAAGCACTTGGAGATCTGAGGCAGCCTTATATTACATGGACCAACCTGACCTAAATCACAAGTCATTTGAATTTGGTTTTGTCATTCTCTGCCTAGCCCTGAATTAGTAATTCCTCTTGTATAAGCTTTTATATATTATGCTACCAGGGCTAACCTTACTGGTTATTGTAGCAGCCGGCTAAAGTCAGTTGAGTTGGTAGGTTTGCAAGGATCCAGTAGCTAACATAATCAAATATGCTTTTGTAGTACAATTCATGGTCTTAAACCATCAAGCCCATTGTCTTTTTCATAAAATACTTGATTAGAATATATACATAGATATATATATATATGTATGTATGTATGTATGTATGTATAAAATTAAGATGCATGGCAGGGAGATCGGAACTGGATGATCTTTAAAGTTCCTCCCAGCCCAAACCATTCTGTGATTCTAGGAAGCTGATAAAGCCCTTCAACTACACACGGCTTTTTTTCCATAGCAATAGCTTTATTTTAAGTTACTTTGTCGTGAAGTTAAAGTTCTGAAGTGATTTGGGAAACAGCATAAAGAATGCAAGTGAACAACTACTTACTTACAGATTTTTTGTTTTTTTTAAATTCAAGACAGTGGGACTTGTATTGGTCAGTATTTACTGTATTAGAAAGGTACAGAACTTAACTGAAAGCCATTGTAAAAAAAATTAAAGAAGATCTAGCACAGATGTCATCATCTTAATGGTTTTAATTATACTAAAAGAAGAAAGCTTTTCTTTTTCATAAGACTTCATTTTGGAGGATTTCAGATTAATTGCTGTCAGAGACAGATGTGTTCCTTTGACCTTGGATAATCTAAGAAGTAAAGAGAAAGTGACTGCTCGGTATTGAAGAGAAAGCTTGTTTAGATGAAAAGTGGGACAAAAAAATCTTGCTTTCATGTTTTATTGGACACATGATGGTTTGATTATAATGGGTTTTTCACTTATTTAAGATGAAGTATGTCTGTAATTTGTTATACAAGAACTCTTCTTTGTAATTTTAACAATATTTATTTTTTTAATGTGTAGAATTGTTGAATATTTTGCTTTGCAAACTACCTGTTAAAGTTCAGCCAAGGCAAGGTTCTTATCCTGGCAGCACGTAATGCAACATCAGTAACAGCAATGGATAGAAAATATACGCTTAACTTGTGATCTTTTAGGTATTGTTCTTAATATTATTCACTGTGTTTTTCATAGCAGCATTTTCCTGTTATTTATGGATACTTTCTACAAATTTTAGAATAGCTAGAGTGTGTTCTTGCTCATTCCCTACAACAATATTAAAAAGATCTCAAAGGAACTCCATTCTCTTTTAACAAAATTTCGAAGTTAGCCATTTAAATGCTCATATTTTCCCCCATTATTAGCCAGGTATTCACTGATCCATGCTGTAAAATTAACACAACTTCAACACAGTTTCAGCAAATATTGTGAAGTCCCTACTGTTGCAAATTGTGTGTGTAGACATTTTGGGAATGTGAGTTATTGCTGATCCACATTTTACACAATAAAACCTGACGCTACTTTTAATGGTGACTCAGACTTGATAGTAAGTTACATTTTTAATCAGTGGTTAGATGACCTAGGATAGAGGAGAAAACCCAAATATGCCGCAGATAATATCTGTTTTCCCGATCTTAGATACTGCAGCCCTCATAATTTTGTGTAGAAAATTGGCTTAGTTTGAAGGTAATAGAAAATAAAGATTCCTACATGAAATAAATTTCCACTTGTTGAGGTATTAGTAAAGAGAAATAACAACTGAAGTGCATTTCTTTTGTATCTTACATTAACATATTCATTCAGTTGTCAAGTAATTTGTGCCTGTAAATTTTTCTGCATAGAGAAGACAAGAGTTTAAAATTCTGGATTCTTTTTAGTCATAAATTATTTGTGCTGAGTGTGTTATGTTTTATGTTTGCTAGGCTGAAACATTTTACTGAATATTGGCAATATTGCCAATTGAATGTTGGCAAACATTTTACTGAATGTTGTTCTTTGCTCAGCTTAAGGGAGCATTAATGTGGTCATAACAAAAGTAATTTTGTCTTTTGTAATCTTGTCTTTCTTGCAAAGCCTAAGTCCAAATTCAGGACTTACGCTTTGCAAAGGTGATGGCAGCGTGTGCATGGTACACTGTGAGTTTATCTTGATACTACTGAGCTATACTAATTTTCAAATAATGTACACTTTGCAAGGTTGATTAATCACTTAGATTTCACCATAGTCTTCCTCTTTAGTAGAAGCAGATATGTGGTATCTTCATAGTGTTCTTTCTTATTCTAAAAATACTGAAAGTCCTCAACTGTCCATATGACCTTTTGGTCTTTCCCTAGAGGAGAAGTATAATTTGCAGCTGGTGCTTTCAATAGTGTTTATTTTCTTTTTAGAAGCATTGTGTACTAGTTTATAGTTTGTTTGTAAACTAAGTCAGAGAAATGTTCTTTCCTTCCCCAAGAATTTGAATTTCATGCCGAAGGACACAAATATATTCTAGTTAGTGAAACTTTTTTCTGTGTATCTTGGAATTGTTGAAAGATACTAATCTTCCTTTCAAAATAAGGATCAATCTTCAGGAGCCATCCTCATGTCTTGGGGAGACTGATCTTATCAATAAGGCAGGTTGGTCCGAATTGGGTATCCCTGTTTCAATCGTGTCTCAATGAACTTTGTCTCTATATGTAGATCTACTGAAAGAAAATAAATTATACTTTACTTTCTCCCCAGTTCTTTAATTCCACATATTTTTGATTTTTGGCTGTAGCTAAAATCAAGTTTGTTTATATTTTGTAGAAATTCCCCTGCTTTACGAAAGTTAAAGCTTTAATATTGTCCTCCATCAGTTACACTTTGAGACCAGTTTCTTATTTCCAGATATTTTCTAGCCATTTTTCTTTCCCTGCTGTTTCTTGGTGAAGAATGATTCAAGAAGATTGTAAGAACAGCTTTTCCTGTCACAATAATCTTTCTGCTTGGGTGAAGTAGGAGATACATAGCAATAAGTCCGCAAAGATTTTTTTTTCTTGGTTTAGCATCACGTTGAATTGATTGCTGGCAATCACCCACTGCTTGTGGGCACCTTGATGCACTCCAGCTGCTGGTACCACAGACACAGAGCCTCTTAGCCAAGAAAATAGGTAAAAATGGACTTTAATAGAAGACATGACAGAAGATGTTCAGCAGGCACAGGGCTCAGACAGGGAAATGAACTGACCAGCCTTGTCTACTTGTGACTGGCCCCCTTTATCCACTTGCCCCTCTGTTTTCTTGTACTTCTTCCTCTCTACTTCTAAACCACATCTATTCTTCCCTTTTCCACACCTTTTATTCCTCACCTGAACATCTCCTAAGTCTTGTTGCAATGCCAAGATGCTTGTTCCTGCATCCTGCCAGTGTCCCAGCCCCTCAGACAGTGATGTGCTCCTCAGGCTGCAAGGTGTCCCCCAGCTGACCCACAGTGCTGGGTGTCACCCTGAGCCAGGGACTGAGCCTCCCTGGGAGAGGAAGGGTCTCTGCCAGGGTACCTCCACCTGCCCTGGTGCCTCTCTGCTTGTGGGGGTATGTGTGTCCATACCTTTGATGGGCTTATGGCTCCTGTGATGAGCCCAGGATGAAGCAGAAATAAATTTAATCCTGAAAAATAAGTTTTCTGTGGAGCAGACATACTGGAGCATGTACAGTGTAGTAATGGCAAGTAAAATGTCTGGTTAGTGGCCTAGTGCATATTGGAGCATTTGATGTCCAGGAGAAGATTTGTACACAAATTTATCTGTGATTGTTAATGGCCACAAACTTCATTGCATATTGTTGAAATAGGAACTGGAATACTTTCCTCATCTCTGCTGCCAAATAATTCAGCTCTGATGTGGAAATTAAAGGTTTCATTATGTCAGGAAACCTATGGAGAATATAATAAAGATACTTCATATAACTGGTAAAATGTACTCTACTTCTGGAAACAGATGATGAAATACTTGACATTTTAAAGTAGTATTGCGTGACATGAAACATTTTCAGAGTACTTCTGTGTTGCAGTTGTGCATTTTAGTGTAGTAAAAATATTCTTAGAGTACCACATTTCTTGTACCATAGGTCTTTTCATCACTGCTGGCTTATAGCAAGAGAGCACTGCGATATTTTTGTGTTGTTTTAAAGAGGATTATGTGTCAGCAATTTTCTCAAGCTTTCTTTTGGCTTTCCTCAGTTTTTTAGTAAAGCTTCTCTCATCTCTGCTGTTATACATTAATAGGTACTCTTGAAAATAACGTCTTTTTTTTAGAATACTGCGGCAATGCATAGAAATTACTTTCAGAGTGACTTTCAAGTTTAATATTTCATTATTGTGTCAGAAATTAGATTGATTGAAGGCGGATGAAAGTGATTTTTTCCTCTCTCCTTAGATTTAAGTTGAAAGAATTTTTGTGAAAAACTCAAATTCCCTTGAACTGATGCAAACCAATTTTTCCTACCAAGAAAGCTTGAGAAGTATTTGGGATAGTTTGCCGAATATTGGCTAGGCTTAGATTGGGACTGGTGATGATCAGTTAGGCTGTGTTAGCTTCTTCTCCGTGTTTACATGGTTAATCCCTGTGAACAGCAGTTACATCAGTTTTCTTTCCTTGAGCTTGGGAGGAGGAGCAGAAAACCACTGGTTTTGTCTCAGCCATTCAAAATGTCTTTTTTTTTCTTTTTTCTTTTTTTTTCCTTCAGCAAAATTAATTGGGTATGAGGGAGCTGTTCCGCTATGCTTTCAGTAGTAGAGTGCAGAGGAGTATGGCTCCCTTCCCTTACATACACTAAAGATTTTAAAAGAAACAGCAAATCCTTCTGCTGCTGTAAAAATACTTGTAAAGCAACTGAGTCATGCATAAAAAGCTTGTCCTGTTGAATCCATATTGGTTTATAAATGTGCATGTACTTTATGTGTGTGCATATTCCTTATTACTCATTTTTACTATTAGTGCAGGCATTTCCTTCACTCTTCCAGGGCTGCTTCCTCCTGCAGGTGTAACTACATCCCATGGATTAGTACCTGCAACTTCAGTTACACAAGCTTCAGTACAAGCCCAGTGACACCAGTGGGATTGCACCAGGGCTGCTGACAGTAGAGTTTAGCCTTCAGTGCTTATGCTAGAGTTAACACATAAGAACAAAAGAACCCAAAATAATTCACTGATTGTGATTTATTTTTTATATGTGAGAGAGCAGTGAAAGGAGTATTAACTCTCAAAGCTAAGCAAAGGTACCGGTAGATAATTTTAGGCACAAATATATGAGTCAGAGTATGTTCCTGTTGAGCAAATTGTAAGAGATTAGATTATGTTGGTTGTATATTTATTTATTGAGGAAATATGGTGTACCTATTATGCCTATTACATATATCTCGTTATATAATAGCTATATAAACATGTCATTGATACCAAAGAATGAAGTTAATTAGTGCTGTTCTTTCCTTGCCTAAAATTTTGCCAGTTAGTATGCTACTGATTTTTTCCCTAAAACTGAGAAAAATATATTACTCATGTTTAAATGAATCAAACTTAACCCATATGTAATAATTTCTGCCTTTTAAACACTCTTACAGTTACCAACTTTTAAAATCAAATTATGCAATTTGAAGTATTAAACATTTTTAAAATTACTTTTTAAGTCCCATTTTGCTAGTACTTTATAATCTTCGTTGATGAAATAAAGTGAATCAAGCAACAGCTATTTTCCATTTTTATGTATATTTTTCATGGAATGATAGATTACACCAGAAAAATAATTTCTAGAAATTTCTGAACTGTTCAAATTTTTTGAAAGGTTTGATGGATTTTCTTCCAAGTCTGAAATACAGCAGAGATAGAAGAACCCAACAAACTGAGTGTTTCTGATAACTCAAATATTACTGTGTCAGCAATGGCAGAAGCACAGAAGAAAATAAGAGGTACAGGGATTATGAGCTTCTGAAGCTGTATAGTAAATTACCTGAATTATTCAAGAAAGAATGTGATTTTATGGGAAGAAATTGCTGCATCCAGTTCTCTGGAATGTACGTTTCAAGTTTCTGCACTGATACATGTTCTAAGTTTAAGATACAAAAAGATGAACTTTCATAGAATCAGAACTGTTTGGAAGGGACCTTAAAGATCACCTAATTCCAAACACCCTGTCATTTTTTTAAGAAATAATTTTTTTTAGGATACAAATACTGCAAGTCCAGAGTTTCCCCATATAGTCAGTGGGCAAGCAGGTTCTTAAACAATTCCATCCAAAGGCTAAGATGCATGGCATAAATCACCCCCCTTGATTCTTCTCTCCAGTACCTGTATAAAAACCCAAAACTTAGATCACTTCCTAACTTGGATGTCTACACTTAGATAGGTAATATGATGGTATATTAATTTCTTTTAGCATAAGGGAGAAGGTTGCAAGTGCCAAAACTGAGCTGTGCACTCTTCTTCTTTCGTTGTGACTAATTTTGTACAAGGTGGAAGTGCTAGCCTAAACAGAATTTGCACACAGATGTAATTTCACTTCCATTTACTGTGAACCCCACTTGAAATAATGATCTCTTCTTTTATCTGCTCCTGCATTAGGCTTATAAATCTAGGAAGTTTGTGTTGAGTCTGCATTAGCTGTATCAAGTGCTTACACTTAAAATAGTGCTTCCATCATGAACAAAACAAAGACGTGAAGTAAAAATTGATGGCTCATTGTAAACCCTACAAAATAATAAGAATAGCTTGGAGAAGTCATCAATTTTTTTTTTTTTTTCATACTGTAGAAAGTGCCAGCTCTCTGGTGACAAAGCAGCTAAAAATAAGTAAATCTAAATTGTTCCTGAATAGCAAAAAGGATTATGAGGAGTGAGCAGGGGAAACCAGAAAAGAATCCCTTATTTTGACAAGGTCTTGAAACTATGGTAAAGCAGGTGAAGCATTAGTGGAAAGAATCAAGGAGCATGGAGTTTATGAATGGCTTAAGAGGAGTCATGGGAGAAAATTGTTTCAAGTTTAGCTGGAAAAGATGAAAATATAGAAAACTAATAATGAATAATGCTTTGGATGAAGTGGGATTAGATAAAGTTTAAATTGATATGTGTGTGTGTGTGCATCTGTGTGTGAGAGGAAAACATAACTAATTGGGGAGGTAACAATAAGGAAGAAAAAAAACTGAAAGGAATTAAAATCACAGCTCGGGGATTGTGATTCAAAGTAGACAAGAAAAAACTACTGCTCTGAACAAAATATGAGAAGTGGGGTAGAGTAAAATAAAATTGCAATCTGGCAATCAACCAAAGAGTGATAATACCCATCTACGTGCTAGATGGGTATTTTCTCCAAGGGAATGAAAACAAGAAAAGCCAGGATAACACTGAGAGAGGCAGAAAGAGAAAAGGGTGAGTATTGTGACAATTATTGGATAAGAGGCTGAATAAAAATTAGGTCCTGAAGGATGTAAGAGACATCTAAAAAGAAAAGAATGAGAGAATATAGTACCCTTTGAGCAGGGTACAAGTTAATCATGACTGCAGATATTTGCAGGTGTTGACCAAGAGCTGGATTTGGCTTCTTGGAGCTCTGCTAATTATGTGTTGAGGGTAATATCTTCCCTAAAGGATGTACAGTGGCTGGTGCTTGAGTCCTTCCTAAGTATCTGTGGAAGGATCCACAAAGATCTATTCCTGATAAAGTATAAATTTCTTTGAAAACCTTATAGGTTTTTATTCTTCAGTCTTCTCACCAGAAAAGTCATATTACAACAAGAAAGTTTTAGGTAATGGTAAATTTTGATTCAAAAATTGAGCATATTTTCCTTGTTTCCTAAAGGAAGCCTGAGTAAAAAGAAGGAAATGGGCTTAGTTATGCGCTATATTTTATAATGGATGTGGCATATCTCGCATAAATAGTCCATAAAATGCACTCACTCACTTAGATAAAGACTAGCATGAAAAACTTTCTGGCAGCCTTTTTAGGACAGCTTGAAAATGCAAAGTCATCACATTTGAATGAAAGAAATCAGGAGAGTGTTTTTTGTAGGTTTATATGCAGTAAGAAAGGAAACTTCAAATGGTTTTGGAAAGCAATATCAAAAGAACAGCTTTCCTTTGACAATTAATAAAGAAATAACCCAAATCTAGAGTCATCAAAGGGCTAAGTAAAGATCACTCTTTAGCTTTTGTGGCAAAATAGAAATTGTGAAAGGCTGTTTAATACTTTCTAGCCAAATGGGCTTGCTGTTTCTGAAATGTAAAATAACATGGTCTAGAGGAAGATGTCTCTTCCAAACCAAACAATTCTATGATTCTCTGAATTTGTGACCATCTTAATTATACAGCCAACTGGAAATTTCTGAAGGGCAAATATATCCTGAGGTTACTTGTACAACAAGAATTTGGCAATCTTGTATTCTGGTGAGGTTTGGGTGATGAGACAACTGGTGAAACCAAAGGAGCAAATTTTGCATGTTGAATGAAAATCAGTGTCAGGATAGTTATCTTCCCATGCATATGATAGCAGAAGTAGAAGCAGCAGTCTTCTTTCTTGCAGTTTTCTGAAAAACAATACCCAATTAAATATGATTAAAATTAGTTTTGCTTGAAATAAAAGTCTACAGATGTAATTTTTAGGCAAAACAATCTCTTCTTGAAAATTAGACTTAGCATAACAAATGGCTCTGATGGCAGTTTTTATTAGAAAGGATAGATCCAGGGGTTTTGAAATCTTGCAGTTGAATAAACTGTATGTTTTGATTAGATTGTTCCTGCTGTCGTAATACAGTTCTTATCACTAAAATTCATGTAATGAAATATAAACCTTATTGAGTGGATGCAGGTGTAGTAGGATAGAAGTATAGCAAGAAAGAATTCTGCAATGTTTACATTTCAAGTGTAAACAAGTCCATCAAATCAAATAATTTCAGTAGTAGAATAAAATAATATCAAATTACAGTTGTTATTATGAGAAAAAATATCTTAAAAAGTATTAATGAAGTGGCAGAATATGTGTCAGACAACGAAAACCCCAAAAGAATGCTTGTCTCAAGGATTTCAGGGATTTAGCATAATCTGTAGAGCTGATTTTTTCAGTAAGGGACTACTTCAGCTGCTTATGTCACCCTTAAACTGCAGTAGAGAAACTTCCTGAAAAGTTAGGAATCTTCACATAAAGAAACCAACAAATCTGAGTTTGTCAGGTCCTTACTTTGTCATTCTGTATGCTGGGCTTCAGATTTTTCACAAAATTGTGTATAAAAACCTCTCTACCTGTTTCTTATTTCTCACTCTCCTGAAAGTAAGTGTCGCTGAAGATGAGTAGTGCTTTCTTCTTAGAGAGGTAAGTGAACTCTAATAGCAGTGAGAGTTTGCCAGGAAATCTCTCTTGAATGGTGGAGTCTGGATAGTTACCTTACATTATGTCTCTCTTTGTTAAAGACATTTCCTTGTCAAATGTTTTGGTGAGTCCTCTAGAGTGCTGCTGTAAATGAAAGGTAACTGTTACCTTGCCTTTGGGGGAGATTCTTTTAAACACTGGGGCTTAATTAACTTTTGGTAACTTACTCAAGAAGGGCTGTGCATTCATCTCACTCTGGATTATGAACATATGTAAGGTCAGGAGGCTGAGAACTTTCTTGCATTACAAGTGTGTGTTGGCTGTGCAGCAGAGGTCCTCAAAATTATCTAAAAATTTCATGGGCATCTGCTCTCATGTAGCACTTTTACATTTTGTTCTGGTCAACAGTACCTTTTTTCTTCTCCTGGAAATGCAAGTTCCTGGATGACATACGTGATGATTCCAGCTCCTGTGCCCTGGAGAAGGGATGCAGTTGGTTGTGTCCTCCCATGGACTTCATGTTGTGTACCCCTTACCCATTTCTGCTGCAGTCTGTGGCCCTTTGCTGTCACAGGTGCTGTTGAGCATCTTTCTCAGAAGAGTTCAACAGCACTCTTGAACTGTCTCTGATGTCTCTGGTTTGGGACACCAAAATCAGTGACAGTGTCCCAAATCAGAGACAGAAGCCAAGAGCGCTGTTTCTTGGCTTTTGCAGAAGGGGAAAGATTTAGTTGTTCCTTGTGGATATCCTTATAGGTTGGGCTTGTGGGAGTAGTTACTGGATATCATGCCAGGCATGTGCTGCCAGTTACAGGTGCAGACAAGCCTGAAAAAGCAATTGGAAAAGCTGCTAAACCGGAGATCTGGCCTTTAAGTGGTGCATAATTATAAAAGATTTACGGCATCCCTTAAGCAGAAATTTGTTACCAGTCTATAGCCAGGAGAAATGCAGAGAAAACAGATTTAAGGCAAGTGCTCACCTAACTTCACACATCATTTTTAGACTCTCTTTGTACATAGTGAAAGGAAATATCCGGGCACAATTCACCTCACCTACCTGAGGTTTTTAGCAGAGGATGAAATTAATTAAGACCTTCACCTGTTTTTACTTACTTGAGTATAGAGTTTTTACTTACTTGAGTATAGAGTTAGATGACTACCTCACATTTCAGCATTATAAATGTAAATTTTGCTTGAGATTATATATATCTGTCATAACAAGCTTGCACTGCGGGAAGCTGAGAAAGAATTTTTCCCAAACAATTGTAAAATGCTGATGGTTTCTTTGATTGTGGAGAAGAGAAAACAGAATGAAAATGTTTGTAGTTTTTCATAGTTATCTAAAATCATGGAGGCTGTAGTAAATTTTGCTTTTTCTTTTTGCTGCAATCTGATATAAAATCAGGATTAGAAAAGTCATGCAAAGAGGGACACAAGAGTAGGTTGCCGCTACTTGTAATGAATGGAAGGTGCAGGTTCAGACAGCTTGTTGCTACTTTGACAGGCAGACTGTCAAGTTAAAATGTACAAAAACAGAGGGTATGTCCATATGCTGCTAAATGAGAGCACCAACAAGCCAGTTGCAGTGCTGGAGCCATGATTCTCTTTCTGCTTAAGTGTTGGCTCACTCCTTGGCCATTTGCTTCCAGCAGGCTCCAGACAGAAACAGCCCTGAGCACTGAGACTTGGCTGAAAACTGACTATAATTTAGCAGTGTAGGTGCAGCCAGAGAGTCTAAATGTGGAGTTTAATGGTGCTAGCAATGAGTGGTACTGCATAAAGCAACATTCCACCTGCCTCAGGTGGGTACAGTATCTTATTGGATGCTTTAAGAAATAATTGCATTGGTTTGCTGAGCAACCAGCGAAACAAACAGGGCAGTGAACGGTATATGCAGACATGTATGTTTAAATAACAAAAGGAGCTGGATCAAGATCAGCTTTTTAATTCATGTCACCCCTGCTGCTATGGAGCCTGACAATGGATCTCTGCTGCAATTAATTTTGATGTGAATTGAAGGCATTTTCAGAATCGCCACTGTGGAGGATAATAGAAACCCCTCAGATGGTCATAAGCAAGATACCGTTTGTGTGCAAATACAAATTGAGTATTCAGCTTGTGTTTTCTCCTTTCATCTTTCTACAGAGGTTGCTCACTTCTCATATCCCTCTTTTTCCCATTTTGCTGCACTAATGAGTTTTTAATGCAAAGGAAAAGCGATTATAAGCAGTGAAGCAAAGACAGCTTTATAGAGCAAGACTGAGGAATTGAAGGCATACATCAGAGCTATCCAACAACCTGAGATGAAAGAGAAGTTCATGAAAACAGAGACATATAGATAGCTTTGATTTCATTATCATTAGACAAGAAAGGACAAAAAAATGGAATAGCTATAAAGATCTTCATGTGTAGTAAGTTGCCTGTATTAGTAAAAGAGTCTGTGTAGAAAGCATTAAAGTGATAACATTGGTCAGGAATACATCCTGTAGTAAAATTGTTTTGTTCATCTGTGGTGTAAGTGTAATGTGATGTGATTACCCAATCCTAATAAACTAAAAAACCAAAATATTATGCACGTATTAAATATTATATTCATTGATGCTGTGTTTTCCTGCAATTGTTAAGCATGAGTTGTTTATTTGGACTTTTCTCTCTCTTTCCTTTTCAACACAGATTCTGGAGATTGTATTTCTATTACTGATGTCATGGTTTATCACATCTTGAATTGTAAACAAATTAAATAGTTGGTGGATTTTAGAGGAAGCTTTTGTTTGGCAGATACATGTACCTTGTTAAAATATTCACAGGGGAAGTGCCTAATTACATTTGAAAGGTGCTTGACGAGATAAAGAATTATTTATATACAGTGTTTTATGATTGCAGTTAGGAATCTAATACAGAAAATTAGCAGTTGGGAGTGGGGAGGAGTGATAAATGTTCATGTTTTGAGGAATAACAAGTTTGTTCCTCCAAGATGAAGTCAATCCCAATCCTTTCCTTTAGTTTAGGTCTTTTTTTTCATTAAGTATAAATTAGGTAAGACACTAAAGCAAAGCTATTTTCCAAGGCATATCCCATCATTACAGAAACTAAAACAGCATGATTAATAAATTTTTCTAATAATTATTTTTCTTTTTTTTTTAATCAATATTTTCTGGCCAAGTCAAAAATTGCTGACTAGTTGTATGGAAGTGATACTTTGAAATTCTTCTGAGATTTTAATGATAGATATATTTTCATTGCTCTGCAGTTTACCTGCAATACAGTGAACCTTTGTAGCATTCTCAGATGCTCTACTCTACCCATTTAAGAAATGAGAAAAGGGAGAAAGGTATGTTAGGTGAGTTGCCTGGAGTGACAAAAATAATCTGTGTCAGACTGGAACAAGGTTTTGGAATACTGCTTAAATCAGTGTCATCTCTTCAGCTGATAGATTTTTTGTCCAGCACAATCTATTTTGGTGCTTTACATTTTGTAGTGTAATTTATTTTGACACTGGGATTCAGCATAGGAATTACATTAACATTCTGTGCCTTTCTGCCATTCAGCTGTCTCTTGCAAAGGTTCTCTGTCATGTTCTTGCCCTAGGTTAATATAGTAAACAAGATGTATTTCAGTGTGTGTATCAGTGAGTAATTTTTACATAAGTACTGTGAATTTCTTGTCTGGTTTTGTATTTCAATGTGAATTGGAGCTGGTAAGACAATGCATAAGTAACTTTTCTTCTGTTGTGAGAATATTAGAAGCAGGTCTTCTATTTTGACTTGAAACTATTACCTTGGAAACTATTTAAACATTGGCATAAAGTCCACAGAGATGTTTTAACAAATATCAGTTTTATTACATTGGTGATTTATATAGCCATTACATACTGAACTTTTACTATTTTCAGTTTATAGGCTTGACAATGCCCCCCCAAGACAAAACGGAGTTAAGTATTCAGTACTTTAGAACTCCTCAGCTCTATGTTGAAAAATGTGCTTCAGTAAACCAATGATACTGAAACAGCTATACAGTATGCCTATGAAGTTACCTTCCATGTGATTTAAAGAATTTTCTGATTTTATTTTTCTTTAGGTCAATGGAACAGAAATTGAATATGAATTTGAAGAAATTACATTGGAGAGGGTAAGTACAATTTATTCTGTCTTATAGGAAAAATACAATCTGTAATAAAAATAATGTGATTAATTATGAAATTAAATTTGGTTAAGAATAAATTTGTTTACATTTTGAATAAAGGCACCCACTGTTTATTCTAAACTGTAAAAATGTGAGTGATACAACAGGTAAGTTTTTCACACTATTAAGAAGTTTATGGTTTAGCTACTTGCATTCAAAATGCTTTTCTTCCCCATAACCCTTGTCAGTGCTCAGTTGGGTGTTTGGTTGTTATGAAGACCGTCTATGACTTAGTAACTCCCTTTTTAGCTTGTCAACTGGAATTGTGGAATGTTTTTGCTTTAAAAATCTTTGTTTTCCTGGCATATGTGCATGATAGCGGATGTGTAGTGTTATACTATAAAAGAAGAATTTCAAAAGGGTTTTTAATGTTCAAGTGGCTACATAAAAGCTGTAGACCATATCTATGCTTAAAAGATATGCTTATTCAAAGGCTGAATTACCTGAGCTGTAATCAGGGCTTGCAGTGAAGGCCTTTGTCTGAAGGCTTCGTTGGTAATGTAGCACCAAAAGCAAAGCCATATGTGCTGTACCATGTCTCCCTGGATTTGGTGGTTTTTCCTTGCCTTTTGGTTATGTAGCTGTTGTCTTACAGTGCTGACTTTGACACAGATCGAGGCCATATGGGCCATGTAGGGTGTGAAGAAGTCTTAGCTTTGTAATATGTCAGAATGCTTACAAATCTGCTTTCTAACAGATGCAAGAATGTCATTGCTGAATTCCTGTAATGTTCTACCAACATCTTGGGAATATGAAGTTTTTCCATCTTGAAGCACAGTTCATCTTCTTTCCATAAAATGATTGAATGGAAGGCCAGATTTATCAAAATATGGTTGATGCCATGTGAACAAATGCCTCTAAGGTGGCAAATTACCATTAAATTAGATACTTAAACGATAAAATTCACTGCGCTTTTTCTGCATATAATATTTTTAATTGTCCAGGATAATGAATTCCATAACCATTAAACATAAGGGGATACAAGTTTATGTTCTCATTGATTTGCTCTCTCAGGCAAATTATGAAAGAGCAATGTATCTTTTTATCATAGCCATCTTCTTAACAGATAACATATAAGGTTATAGGCACTTTTCCTCTACTGCCTCCCAACTTACTCACGCATCACAAGTTATTCATTGGACTAGAGTTTCCAAAGGTCACTGAACAGAAAACAGAACACATGCCTCCTGGGTGATATTTTGAAAAGCACTTTATTTTTAACAGATGTGTAAGTTATCAGTGTACATGCTGCAGAACGGATGGGATTTGCATCTCCTGTACCTGTCAGATGCGGATAATTGGTTATTCATAGTGCAGGGTAATATCAGCTAAAGGCTGAACAACAATAGCAAAAAGAGATACAGATCTTAATGGACAATGTTTCAGTTGTTTTCTTGATGATGCTGGATCTGTGGCTTCTGATTACTACTGCTTGAAATGTTCTGTCACATGTATCAGTGTTTTGTCTCAAAGGCAGGGTACTGTGTCTGCTGGTTTTTGTGTGAGATATAAAACACAAGTGATTGCCTTTAAATATCTGTCATTTATGTTAGACTAAAAGTGTTTTCAGAAAAGAAGACATTCTCCATCTTGATTACCAATTTTCTTCCACAAAACTGCTTTTAAAAATTAGAGGGAAATCATCTCTCTATTTAATGGCAAAGTTGCAAAATATATTAAGATTTCTGCTGCTGAGAGAGGAAAATGTAGTTTGTCCATATCAAACAGCTGGTAATAAACATTACATTTTGGTCCAGTTGTTCAAGTCACAGAATTCTGCATCATCAAAACCAGCAAAGATTTTCTTAATGAAATTTATCCACATTTTTAAAGGGTCAGTATGGTTTAAAGATTATAAGGTGAAGAAAAAAAAAGGTGCATTAGGGAAAAAGCATTCTTACTTACCTTTTTTTAAATAATAGAATGAAAGGGAAGGTGTTAAGGGACTGATGACTTCAGAGCACTTCCCAGTCTCTACACTGTTAATTTAATTATTAGGAGATCACCTTCATCCATAGGTGACATGGATTTGTGCGACCTATTCCTGAAGAGAATTACTGGTATTGGTGTGAACCTTGCCCCAGTGTGAAGAGATGTCCCCCTCTCTTGGGGTAAAATAAGACTTCTGTGTGCATGTTGGCAGAAAGTGCCCAGTGTGGAGCTGGAGAGCAAACCATCAGGGTCTCAAAAATGCCAAGAGCAAACTGTGCTAATGGTCTGGTGGGAAGAACAGTTCAGGACTTGCTGAGCATGCCCAAGACCTTGCTGGTGTACCAGGAAGTTGACTGCAAAGTTACAGGGGGCGTTTGAAGAAAGCTTTTTAAAAAAAATTTTCTGTCTTTGAAATGCTGTTATTCAGTTGTTTCTATTTAAAATGTTGTGCCCTAGTTTGCAGTTAAAAAATACTTGGGGATTTGAGATTAAAAGGCTTCAGAGAGACTTGACATAGACAATTAATTTGAGGCAGATCCACCTTAAATCTGTGATCAGTGGTGCTTCCAAGAGTTAAAGAAGTTGTAAGTACACCCCTGTCAGCCCTCTCTTTAGTGGGTGCTCTTATCCTTTTACTCTTCAGTTGTGCCAGCCACTTATCAGGTACCTTCACCAATCTCTGAGCTCACTGTTCATTTAGAGCTCTCATAAGGAGACACTTGAATAACAGTTACAGAGTTCAGAGAAATCAAACAAATTCTCTTATGTTGGGAAAAAAAACCCAAAAAAAAAACCCCAACAAAAACCACAGTTTAAATTCCTTTTAAGACCTCAGAGAATATGTGAGATTCTCTGCTAACTTACCAGCGTAAAATACAGATATGCATGTAGACTAATACTTTGTGATTCCTAACAAAAACTACAATGCCCAAATACATACTCAGACAAAATTCTTAAAAATAAAATATTACCTTGCTCTAGCTTGGATATTAAGTACATTTTAGAAAGGAAAGTCTATATAAAATAATTAATATTAGTGCAGTGATGTTACTCTTCCATTACTGAAGGACTTGAAAATCCATACCCAGCACTATCAAGAGACTTATTTGCATTTGCAAATCAGTGGTCAGTGTAAGAGATGATCAAATAATGTCTGGTACAAAGCCTAACCAACTTTCCTAAGCTGGAGGAAAATTTTAATTGACTGACTCCTTGGTACAAGTGCTATGCTTGGAGGCAGATGCTGAAGATTTTAACAGAGGTTGGAATATCAGGCAACATAAATACTTACCCGGAAAAATAGTTAAGAAAGACAGTGGGTCACTTAATGATTGATATCGGATTCATGCTGAGTTCAACATCTGAGTTCAGATCTCGGAACCTTTTTGCTCGTCTAACCTTGCCTACTTTTTAGATGTTGGACAAAAAGAGGATATTTATGATTAATAGAGCTGTTTTCAATAGATTCTTTTGATGTTCCTTATGTTTTTCATTTTGTATCTGAATAAAAGAACCCTATTAGTTTTTGTGAAATAGACTGTTTGGAAAATCAAATCCTATCAACACTGGAATTAAAGGCATCTAGTTCCCAGTGCATTTGCATCCTGAGATTGACTGACCTTGGTCAGTCAATTTGAAAAGGTTGAGCTCTCACTGAGAATTTTGCCAAGGCTGAGACATGAATGAAGGGTCTCTATTTCTTTTTCTTTGATACTCCTGTGAATTTTCTGGCTGGTCATAACAATACAGGTTACACTCAGAATGTCCCTGGTTTTTAAATAACCGTATAGTTTTACAAAGTTTTTAGGAACCTGTTGTTTTGTTTCCTTCTCGCTTTTTTAGATTTCATTGCCATTGCCTATTGTCTCATTCCAGCTGAGGGAGAGACAGGTATGAATGCTTACATAGCATAATTATTTCCTTAGAAAATCTGGTTAAATATATTCATAGAATCATATTCCAAAAGAGTAAATTCCCAATGATGATTTATCAACTTGGACTGTGTTGTATTCGCTCTGATAAATTTAATCTGTACCTGCCACAGGCTCTGTTCAGTGGAGTAACTGAGAAATCTACTCTGTTTCTTCTTTCCTTTGACTTAAGAGTTCAATGACATCAAGCACCACTACGAGAAGATTTAATTTTTCTACTTGGAGATTGTCATTCTCTGAAAGACTGGGTTTCTGCATTTCACCAAATTAAAGGGCTTATTCACATCTTAACTAGAAAGGCTAAAACTAGACATTGGTGACGTTAGATTAGCTGAGCTGATTAGAATGTGGTCCTAAAAACACCAAAGGTTATGTGTCCTATCCCTGTATGGGCCATTCACCTAAGAACTGGACTCGATGATCCTTGTGGGTCCCTTCCAACTCAGATTATTGTGTGAAATTATAGTTTAAAGGCTAAAATTTAAAAATCCTGAGGAAGCAGTGGAAAAAAAAATCCTGGTACATTTCAGAAAAGAATTTATTGCAGGCCTCAGCTCTTAATTGTTTTTATACTTGTAAACCTAAGAAATAATCGCTACTGGGTTATTAATCATTCTTTTTTCATCACTCATTTCCTAGATGAACATGTAGAAGTTTTCAAAGATATGAACAGCTGGAACACTGAAGAACAGATAGTATTGAATTACATAAGTATTTTAATTTGACTTGATATCTTATTTTTTATACCCATATATATCTTGTTTTGTAAAGATCACAGAATTATAGAACAGTTTGGGTTGGAAGGGAACTTTAAAGGCCATCTAGTCCAAGCACTCTGCAATGAGCAGAGACAGCTTCCCCTAGCTCAGGCTGCTCAGAGCCCCATCTAACAGTCTCTTGAATGTTTCCAGGGATAAGGCATCCACAGTTCTGAGCAACCTCTGCTAATTGTAGAAAGTGGCGTCTTTAGATGTAGGATAAATCTGCTTTTGTTTAGTTTAAACTCCTTGTCCTACATCTACAGGCCCTGTTAAAAAGAAGTCTATCCACGTCTTCCTTACAAGCCCCCTCTAGGTACTGGAAGGCTGCATTAAGATCTCCACAGAGCCTTCTCTTATCCAGGCTGATCTCCAGCTTCCTTGGCCTGTTTTCACTGGAGAGGTGCTCCAGCCGTCTGATCACCTTTTTGTCTCCTCTTCATTCAACAAAATCACATCCATCTTATGTTGGTGTCCCAGAGCTGGATGCAGCACTCCAGGTGGGGTCTCACCAGAGCAGAGTAGAGGGACAGAATCCCCTCCCTTGATCTGTTGGCCCTGCTGCTTTGATTGCAGTCCAGGATACACTCAGGATATGTCCAGCTTCTCACCATTTGCTTCTCTGTCTGGGAAAAGAGGTTTTCACTATTAGTCAGTAGTGAATCCTCTTTCTGCCTTTTTTTAAGGTCTTAGAGAGCAGTTCATGCACCAATATGCTTTGACCTCTCAGGACTGAGGCTGTAGGACACTGCAGTGCTAGGAAAATCCTCCTTTAGTTGTTTCAGAAATAACAGAGAGGAAGGGAGTAGTCAAGAAATGGCCACTAGGAAAAGGTATTTTAAAAGTTTAAGAGTGTACAATGTAGATGCCTTTTGAGAGTCCACAGTGCAAAAATCAATATCCAACCATCAACAGCCCCAGTGGAGTAGTCTGGCATCTTCCAAGAGGAGAAAGTAAATCTTTTAAAGTGAGTGTCCCTCAGGTACCTGATGAGCTCCACCAAACTCAGAGTTGCTCTCTGAATGTTTATTTTTGCAGAACTGTAAATGATTTCTTTTCACTTCAAAGCTTTTTCTGTGCCCTTAGTACATTTCGTCTTTGATAGGCTTTGCCTGCTTGCTTCCTAGGTGGTAGTTACTCTTGCAGCCTCAGACAGAAATAAGTTATAATTCACAGACAGAATCCTTATTGACTAGTTTATTGCAGATTCATAGTAGAATGGTGACCTATAGGTGTTTATTGCTAGAAAGTTCATCCACAGGATTCTTTTTTCCTGGAAGTGGCTTAGAAGAGGCAGAAGTGTTTATTTATGGTACTGCGTTATCAGCAAGCAGAGAATGAAAATCCCATCTTTTTCACAGTTGCTCAAACAATTTGAAGTACTGATCTCTTGTGTATCCATATAGAGTCTCTGTAGTGCATTCCTCTGTGTATGTATACAACAAAGTTCTGTGAAATAAGAAATTAAAAGATCCTTGAAAATACGTGTGTAGTGCATGCAATTCCTGTGAAGGAAATTCTGTTGCACATTCTAATTCCAATCACATCTTAGTTTAGAGTTGAGACTGATGGTTGGTTGTGCTAGTGGCTGTTTTTCACCTGCAGGGAGGTTTGTAAGCACTGGAAAGGGCAGGCTCTGGCCCCTGAATGTGATGGCTGAAGCAAGGCCTGTGTTCTCCTTTCACCTCTCTTGTCTTACCAGATGTTGCCTTGACATGAGCCTGTGCTGGAGTGATCAATGAAAGAAACTAAAGGGGTCTGGTGTCAAGTCCTGCTAATGGGATGCTGAAATACCAGCTCAACATTTTCCAAAAGAACTGCAGAATTTGGTTGCTTTAGTTCAGTGATCTAAATTAAGATCCTTTGGAAGAGTCTGGTCTTTTTTATTTTCTTTCACCTCAGAGGAGCCCTAATTTGGTACCCAAAATATAACTAATCACTGGAAAACTTTGTTCTTACTCTGTCAAAGAGTCATTCTGCTGGAACTGTTCCTGGTTGTAGAGGTGTACTACATGTCTTGTGGGCAACTGTTCCACCAGTGCATGGTAGAGGTGTGAAACATGCCAGCCCAGAGTGTGCATGGAAAAGGAGAAGAGCTGGGAGAGGGTGGGCCCTACCTTTTGAGAAGCAGAGGCTCCTGCCTGATGTTCTTAGCTGTCATCCTTCACATTCAGTGTCTGGGACTGGAAATCAATTATCCTGCATAGCTGTCTTACTGAAGACTGTTGAAAGTGAAGACTTAGAGAAATGAAGGAAGAGCTGTCAGATATTATACCCCACTTAGAGGTGGGAACAAACTATTTTTATTTATTATTATTGCTGTTAGCAATTGTATGGCTAAGGAGCATGATGAAGTAGAGCTGCTGCAGCACTGATAGTATCCTGGAAACAGTGGCAGGACTAGGAGGACTGGTCTTATCTCCACATAGTGATATCTGGACTGCTTCTGAGTACATGCTGCCAGAAGAATTTGAGATATCCAGGAAAAATGCTAAGAAAGCCAGTGGCTTTCGCTTGAACCTTTGTTTATAAGGAAGATTTGCCCTGTATTTCACCATTGCTACAGCTGTGCAGAGGGTACATCCTTTCCCAGATGTGTAGTGGCAGCACTTCGCATCCCAGTAGGCATGACAGGAAATCTGCAAAGCTGTGAAAAGGGAGACAAAGGAGAGGGAAAGGCTGTAAGTGAATAAGGAAAAAAAACCAAACTGCTATACTATGCTTAGAAAAAGGAGCTGAAATAACACTAAAGATTTAACTCCCTCTGGGTGCCTATCAAAGCAATTGTTATTTTCTTATTATTTTCTTAGAATTCTGCTTTTAAATCTAAATGTCTGAAAACCACTTCATGGATGCTAACTTGCATAAATCAGAATGGTGTATTTCTTTGGATGTATCACTGAAATGCCATTTAAACTCTTCAGGGCATTTTTGCAGTGAAGGATGTCTGCACCCATGCACATGTGTTAGCTTTTTTTGTTTCAAGGTGAAAAAATACACAGCTTGGATTTACACCTGATTACTCAAGTTTTCCAAGGCAAAGAATAATTGTATTACTATGGATTAATTAGGCTTTTATTCACTTGCATATGTAATTTTGAATGTTTATGTATTCACTGATTCATATAGTAATTTCTGAGTATTTCTTCTGAGGGATTCACAGTTTCTTTAAATGAGTCCTCAGGTCCAGGGAAGATTAGAAGACTTCTTTTGTTAAGTGAGAAACCTTAAATAACTGAATATTTTATTAAAAAGGCTCATGGTGACTTTTTTTTTTTAATAATTTGAAGCTTTAAAGAATGCTCAACCAGACAAAGAAAACTGGAGATTGTTTGCCTTTTTTTTTTTTTTTCAATTTAATAAGAGTCACTTGGCACACTGAGCTGTTTTGTTCCCAGAGGAGTAAATTTCATTCTCCAATATACTAAATCAAGCTGAAGTTACTTAAACTCTCTAGGGTTTGAAAACTCGCAGGGGACTTGTTCAGGGAGAGCACATCAGTACAAAATAGAGACCCTAAAAAGAAGACACTAACACGATACTAGAAAGTGTCCTCAAAGTGACAGAAACAAAATAAATCAACTGTAGGCAAAAGATACATATATTCCATATCAAGACCGAAGAAACGTTGAAAAGTTAATCATCATTTATTTAAGCGTTCAAAACCTACCTTTCTTTGTGAGTGTAAGAAAAAAGCATTCATGTTTATCTCTACTTGAATTGTATCCATTTTACTGTGCCAAGATCACCAAGACCTTGAGTTACCTATTATTTGAGAAGTTACTTCATGCAAATCATAGCTGCCTCGAGGCAATGTTCTGCTGCTGATTCTTTTAAATTATTAGTAATATTATATTGACATTTTATTTTTCAGGTAATATCAGCCATTTATTTCTCTCATTTCCCAACTCACTCACTCTCAACAGCCAATATAACTTTCAGGGAGTAATTCTGCTGCTTTTTTTGTGTTATTTACAACTTTACATGAAAATTGCCTTTCCCTCAGATGAACCTGTTTAAGATGTGGCCTTTCAGTCTATTTGTTATCTGTAGCTGAAGTCTAAGCTCTATCTCACTTCTGTTTGGTGTTTGGAAAGTGAGCATCTAATGGAGGCAGTTTGTGAAGCTGCTTGACAGTGAGGTCAAATCAGTAGAATACTGCAGTTTCTGAAAGGAATACTTTGGTGTGCAGTAGATAATATTGGTCTAAGAGGGAAAAAGGCTTTGTACCATGAAACAGGGTTGCCTTTGGTGCTATACCCTAGTCCTCCATTCTGATGGAGAAGAGCAAATTTCTCCTCTCCAGCCTTATTTTGGCCAGAAATAATTTTTCAGGAGCTTAAACCAGATTTAAGGGTATTCTTAGCATTTGGATTGTGTCCCAATTATCAGGAAGTGCAAACAAATAGGCATTATGCTTCACCCAGCTTGACTTTTCCAAACTGGCATAAACTGGCATTTTGGAACAGGCTGCCCAGGGACATGGTGGAATCACCATCCCTGGAAATGTTTGTGTGGTATTTCACAGTGTACTTCAGTGGGAATGGTGGTATTCAGTCAAAGGTTGGACTTGCTGATCTTGGAGGTCTTTTGCAACATTGATGACTCTATGAGTCTGTAAAAAGCCTGCTAAGAGAAATCAATCCAAGTGTACCACCCAAGGAAACCTGGAGTGTCCCACCCTGTGGTACGCCACATTTATCAGCATTAGTCACCAATAAGTAGAGCTGCCAGTGTAACTTCCAAATAAACATTCCAGTTCTGAATAGAAGCTTCTGGAGCACTAGTGGAGGGTACACAAAAAAAATCAGTTATATGTGTGTCTGAAATGCTGTCTTTTCCAAGAAAGTCTTTTGTAGGAAATCTAGTGTAGGAAAGTCTATTGTAGAAAATCTGTGTAGGAATCTTTTTGCAGAAAAAAACATATGAGCTAGAAAGCATTGGTTTGACTCAGTCTTCACTTAGTTTTGCAACTGTCATTGGCAAATAGTGAGTAGATTTGAAACATGTGCATTTAAGTAAATGGGGAAAATAAACCTCAATTTACCAGCACAAAATGACTCATTCTGGAGATGATAATAATCACCTTGCACAAAGATGGTCATTTTCGAGGCAGGACTTTAAAAAGGCATCTTTGATGTACTGGATTTGTCTCTGAGGAAAAGTAATGTTTTTCATTGCAGAAAATTGCTTTTCATTTTTGTTCTAATTTAGAATCAGTTGTAATGCATAAATTAGGGCTGCACAACCTTGAGGAATCAGTTGCCATTTTGGTAGGGAAAGGAAATGCAAAGATGTAGAGGAATAAGTGGAAAAAATTGGTGGAATACCCAGACTGAATTCCAGAACTGTCATTGCTGTGTACCTTAACACATTATCCCAATAAAATTTTTTTTGGATGCAGCATTACAATTATTTTCTCTTCATATGCATTTGTATTTGAAGCAGTCACAAGGTCATTTGTCTTCCAGTTAGAACTACCACTTATAGCTTATCTTTGGCTCTCTGAAGGGAAGAACAGTTTTCCTTGTCTTAAGAGGGCTAAGAATTTATCTGACATACTTTTTTGCAAAGTAATTTTGCAGGAGCAATGGCCCACTTAGTAGCATGTGAAAGTTCTTGGAAATTCTATGATATAGACTGTTTTGTCTCAATTTTTTCCCTGTGTTTAAAACTGAAACTAGATGTCAAATGGATCAGGGAATTCCAGGTATGTGAAGCAATAAGTAGATGAAAAGCAATTCCATGCTGCTTATGCATGTTTTATATTGCAAGATATTGCTTTACCCTAAGAATTTGACCTAGCTGGTGAGATGTAAGCATGGCTTGAAAGTCACCTTATGCAACTTAAAGTGATATATGAATTCTGACTGAATTCTGTGAATAATTGATTTTTTGAGTGCTTTTTAATTTTGCAGAGTTTATGTTGCTCCACATTTCCTGTACCTCACCTGCAAAGGAGAAGAGAGCTCCTGGTAGCATTGTAATACAAAGACTGGCATTAACAGAGATTACACTGTATAGGGGAAAAAAAATCAAACCAAACAAAAAAACAACAACAAAAAAACAACCAGCCCCCTCAAAAAAACCCACTAAAATAAATGATGGAATTATGGCCTTGTAACTTTAATCATTGCTAATGTTGAATAGCGTTTTAAAGTGAAAATCTTTCTGTTAACTGAGGAGGATGGTCAAGGTACTTTGTGTTTCCATTTTATTTCATGATGGGGAAACTTGAGCACTGAAGAGCAGGCCAGCTGTAAGAATATCATGGAAACACCCATGTGTTAGGCTCTGTAGTCTGGTAGCCTACTTCTCCAGTCCACTTTGAAAAGTACACAGTGAAAAGTACCTTATTCCATTGGTCTCAAGGACCTTAATAGTACTACAAAATTTATGAAAGTTTAGGAAATATGGGAAAGAAGATAGCATTTTTATACTCTTCTAATGCATCTTGAATTTTTAAGATGGCTGAAATATGTACATTTACTACTTGTCCATCCAGTATTTATTTAGGAATGATAATAAATATTTGACCAATAGATATTTTTATTAAATTTCCAAAGCAGAAATAAGACTACATCACACAGTGAGGTATTTTTACTTTTTTTTGTCAATAAATATGTAATTAAAGCACTGAATATTGAAACTTGAGTTTTTAAGCCAGGAAAAATGCTGTACCTATGCATTAAATTAATATGCATAGAAATTTCATATTAAACATTGTCATGGGAAATCTAGAGATCTGTTGTTATAATTCAAATGGGAGGAAGGCCTTTCTGGAAGGAAACTTAGAAAATGAATATGGCTTTTTTTAGGTGTACTCATTATAATGTGGCTTAGGGAGAAATGATTAAGTTAACATTTTTTGTGTGTGTGTGCAGACTTACAGTACAAAAGAAAATGTGACTGCTACATTGAGCTAAAGTAATAAAGGCCATTAAAATCAATGTCTCCCCTGGTTTTCCAGCTCCAGACAATGCCATTGCTCATCTCTCCCAACAGCAAAGAAATATCCATCAAAACAGGCTCAGAAAAACCATGATCTTCCTGAAAATTCAGCACTATTTTAACTAGGTGGAAGGAAATCAGAGAAATTCAGATACGGCAAGGACTCAGTCTAATGTAACTGAGTGTGAGTAAACCCCAGAACTATCTTTAATTATGAGAATGAGCTAGGCCTTGATTTTCCAACCTGATTTTTAACGGAGTTAGTTGATCAGCATCTGCATCCGTTGTGCTGAGATTTCAAGAGGTCTTTGAGTATTGCAGAAGCCCTGGTGATGTTTAAAAAAGGTAAATGGATAGAGTGATTGATCACAGTGTCTGTGTAGGTTAGAGGAAAAGGACTGCTAGGCTGTTCTGGGTAAAACACAGCTATTTTACACTGGCTGAGTCTGAAGTCGTGCGTTAAGAAAGAAAATGCAGCCTGTGTATGAAATCAAGGACTCTCAAAAACAATGAAACTGAAAAGAAGTCCTGGGCCTCCTTAGCTGGTCATCAGCCAAACACAAATTTTCAGTCCAGTGTTGTAACCAAAGGTCTGGTGAAGACCTACAGTGCATAACTGAGAGTAATAGAATCAAAAGGTTTTGAGATGTGGAAAATAACAGGAATTGGCACCTGATGTGTAAAACTTTTGTAATTTTTTGCTTAATTCTACCTGAAAAAGATACTGATAATTGAAGTGTCTTTAGGGCAGACCTTGTGGGTTATTGTGACCTTGGAAAACACACTTAATGAGAGATGCAGGTACCTTCATAAATTTATTTGCTTGGGGAGGAAATTAAGAGTTCACTTGGTCAGAGAAAGCGTACATTTAAATGAGAAATGACCTTTAAGAGAATGTTCTTCATCCGATCTGGAAGGCAATAACAGGAGCTGATGGTTTGATGTTGAATTTAGACCAGTTGAGTCTGGACACAAATATATTAATAGGTCAGCTTGGCAAGGGAGCAGGACTGGATGAAAGTTTTAGGCAAGGCAACTGATAGAAAAGGGGGGGGGGAAAGAGCATATTAAAAGTACTAAGAAGGCGATAACAATAATGCATTCAGAAAGGGTTGTCAAACACTAACTGATCTGATAAAGGGCAAACAGACATTTTGAAAAGGACAGGATACAGCAGGATGTCAGTGATGCAGATCAGGTTCAGCCATGTTGGTGTGACACAGAGCTGTGATTGTGGCATATTTTTAAGGTATCAGAAAGGCATACTAAATGCTCTAAAACAACATATCAGCCTTTGCTGCCATCCTCCTTTTACAACAAGGACAAGACATTAGGTAAGGAAGGTATTAAAGCTCCAGTTTCTGTTTGAAAAATGGAGTTCTCAGGGAATGGATTCTGTAAGAGTGGAAACTACAAGCCTGTCCTGGCTTTTGTCTCCTTTTTGCAGTAATTGCTCTGCATAAGAAAGAGACATTGTGGAATTAAGTGACATTTTTCTCCAGAGAGGATTTAAGTAGGTCCTATAGCCTATATTAAGGTAAATGATCCAGTTGTGTCCTCTGTCTTAGATTAACTTTTAGGCATAATTATAAAGGTAATTATTTTTTTCAAAACAGTATTTGTAAATTAAATATATTTATCTCCTTGTTCTGAGGAGCAGTGTTTAAGGTGCTATAGGATAAGCACTGGTGTTGAATGTTATCATTTTAATGGGCTTCAGAATCAGTAGAGGCCAACCCCACAAGTTCTTAATGTTTACCAGATGATACATCAGAGTGTCATCAGTGGAAAACATCCTTCCATAAATGGAGGCTGAACTGTGTGTGGCTGAAGTGGCTTTTTAATAGGTTAATTGAAACTTTCAGGAAAAATGGTCTTTAGTTTGTTCAGATCTGCTCAGAATTTAGTGGAGGAGGGACAAAGTATAACCATAATGTATTTATCAAAAGTACATGCCCACTGAAAAAAAAAAAACCAAGAAAAAGTGGTTGAAATAACACACACTTGAAATAAACAAAACTTTAAATGAGAAATAAGCATTAGACAAAAGCAGCCTACATGAAGAGGAAATAAAAACAGTAACAGATGTTATGGGACACAAATGAATGCTTTGGAGTTTGTCAGATTTTCATTCCTGTTATATTATTCTGCTATGCTTAACAAACATTTTGCTTTTATTGTATTATCTCAGGTAAATCTACTCTCTAGATACCATGACTAACTACCAAAGGAGATTTATAGATACAAAAGCTCTTGGTTCACTTATAAGGAGAGTTTATGAAAAATACAAAAGTCAAATGGAATAATGAAGCACTACAGAGAGCATAACCGTATTAACTATTTCTGAACAGAAATGTACAATACACTGACATTACTATGATGCTAAATTTAGTCAACATATTCCAGTATACCACAGAGTCAATGTTAGATTGAGGTTCATTGTAAAGCAACATATTTGAAGTAAAACCATGTCCAAAAATACCGAAAAAATGCCAGTTTGTCAAGTGTGCAATGAAAAACAAAATCATGAAAAAGTCAATAGGAAACAAATGCAAAAAAAAAAGGCTCCAAACCAGGTGGGTTTAGTTGCAGGTGAATTTTAGACTGTATATAGATCTACAGGAGAGAGAGGTTTTGATGAGAAACTGAATAGCAAACTATTATTTTTAAAAGTTAAGTTGAAAATGGAACTACAACTGTAAACGTTACTTTCAAAATAATAATTTTATCAAAATACCAATGGGCCCAAATTCTTTCTTCTTGAAATTTTAAAAATATTTTCTTATTTAGAATAACAGAAAATACCCTTGAAAATAACACCAAGAAGCAAATGCTTCAATTTCCAGTGATGCTTTTTATTTTGTTCTGGTTTTACCTTTATCTTATTGATGCAGTAACTTTCAGAGTTCTTGAAAATTGGTGATAATTGCTCTCTTCCCTTTGGAAAACATAAGTTGCTTGATGATGTTACAGGGTAATAATTACCTATATAATTAAAAAATAAGTAAAAATTAATGTTATGCCTTCGTGAAGATACCTGGTAAAGTGATTATCAGAATTAGTGAGTTGACTTTTTCCATCAGGTTTGAAAGAAAAAAATAAAGTAAAATTAGCAAGTGGTTCTCAGGATAATGTAATCTAGAATTCACTTGTCCACATTCAGGAGAAAGGGAGTTCTCACCCTTTTAAGGTGTTATTTGTGTCTCAGATTCATACAGACTCAGATGGCCTAAACACCTACATAGATAAAGTTCTAAGAGAGTAACTGATGATTTAGACACTATGGGGTCTGTGTGCATGTCCAAATGTGCTACAAATGATGCTGAGTACCTTAATTCCACTCTTGTGCTTTCCTTGAAGTGCTGCTGCTCATAGATCATCATCACTTGTCTTCAGCTGGCACCACTTGTGAACATGATGTCCCTGAGTTTGGAATGGGCTTAAGAAGTTTAATTGCCCAGAGGTTCTCTGAACCTGCTCATTTAGTGGGGAGGACAGAATGGATATGTGGTAGCTGTTACTGTGTCACCATTCAAGTAGAGATGTGGGTAATGAAGATCTCCTTAATCTGGGGAGGAGCTATGAACACAGTTTCCATTTCCTAAGAAATCACTTCAGTCCTCAGGTAGCTTGCATCCATAGGATACTGAGATACTTGACCCTTCCTTCCAAAAGAGCAAGTGGAAAGAAAAGCTACTGTAGAGTCAGAATTCCTGATTTTGAGTATCAGGAAGGCAATAGATTAGAGGGAATTTGTTTCTGTACCCCAAGGATGTTAAACTTTCCTGAGAAGACTGGCAATTTTTAAAGGGACTACAGGGATATTTTTCATTTTAAAAAGTTTTGGTCTAAAATCCAGATACAATACTAGGTGTGAACTCAGTGAGTGGGTACAAAACTGGGTCTCAGGCCCCATTCTATTTCAACTGAAATGGATTATCTCTTTTTGAAGTGCTGGGTCTTTTTCATATTCCAAATATTTGCCAAAATTGTTATTCAGGGTGATATTTTTGGTACTCAGTTTACTGACTATTGGTCTGATATAGGGAAAGTAATGTCGCTTTGTTTTCATTTTGAAATCAGAGGATCCTCATTTGCTTTATTGCTGGGATACAGAAGTATTTTCTGGACAGTCCAAAATTTTAACCGGTGGGTTTAAGTCTTCCTTCTTGACATATCTAAAACCAGAACACATTTGGGAGACAGTTCAGATTAATTTCATAGTTTCTGGAACTATCCAAGCTCTTTTGGGAAATTATGTGAGTTGTTGCATTGATCAAAACAACGGTTCCAAGCCTCTCCTGCAACATCAAGTCCTTTTAAAAGAAGTGCACTGCAGTGCATTTCAGGGATTTGAAGGTCACAGTGTTTGCATCACAAACAATGGTGTGTGCTTCAAAACAAAAGTGCTGCAAGGAAAGTACACATGATTTCTCTCTGGATTTAAGAAAGGGCAGCTTATCTCCATTACACAACATTTGGAATATCTAACGTTTATACTGTGGAAAACCCAGTCATTGAACATATATAATTGAATTACTTGATGGCAAGAATGATGTCAACATCAAGAGATTACTGCAGAAAATGGGAACTGATTTTATAAGTTTTTCTTGTGGATGTTCAGTCACCATCTTTGTGCTGCAAGGTAGAGTCTGCATTCCATGGAAGCAAGTTTGAAGGCATTAGACACAGAGAATACTGAATGAAAAAGTAAGTCGATCCTAAATAATTTTGTTGTAGCAGTAGATTGTTTGAGAAAACAGTTTGTTGTTCTGGAGATATTGAGAAAGAAGACATTAACCCAATGAATAATTTAGAGCAGTATGCAAACTTAAATGGGTGGAGAAACTGTTCTTTCTGATTATTTTGTTCTAGTGTCATAAGGCAAAGACAAGTGCCTTTATCTTCCCTTCCCTTTCTTCTATTTTAATTTATTTTCTCTCCTTTCTTTCATATTTGTAATACATCAATTAAATAGTAAAGCACTTAGCAATAAAGTTTCCTCGAAACAGGCCTAGTGAGACAACAGTATTGTTTAGCATGAAATCAGAAGTAGCACTGCTGTTAAACCTGAAAACTGACAAAAATTCACTTCATCATTCTTTGTTGTTGTTTATATACTATCCAAAACCAGTGTCCTCACATATTTGGAGCAGAGAAGAATGTGTTCTTGTTTACTCCATCTTCTGTAGTACTATGTAGCTATACAGCAGTCAAAAAGAAAGCAAGCTGTAATATGAAAATATTATGGGAATGAGCTAGAGAAATGGCAGCATCCTGTACTGTTGGAAACTTAGAGGGGTATTGAAGAAGAGAATGCTGTTGTAGCTGCTGAATAATAAAATGCAAAGAAAGAAAAAGGGCACCCTCTAGAAACTCTAAAGGAATGGGTAGAGCAAAGAAATCAGAGCATCAGAGAAAACAAATGGCATATTCATCTTGCTTTAGGCTCACACACATAAACTGATCTAAACCTTATGAAGCCTCAATAGGAGGCTCTTCGCAGTCACTAATGGATTTTGGATCTGGCCCTGATGAAGAGGGTGATATAGGCTAATTGCCGTGCTTAGTCTGCTGATAGAGCTGATAGATGTAGTTTCCTAAAAGCAAACAAGTCAAAAAGAGTTTTACAGTTTTTCAGCCAAATATCTACAGAGTGAAGAGCTCACAGAAACCACAACAGGTAGAGGCTTAGTTCTGTCTTGAACTTGATTTTGTGTTTCAATCAATATCATTACTTGTGTATTTTTCATGTCTCTGTGGAAATATTTTGTAAATAATAAATTTAATAATTTTGTACACAGACAGTGGGAAAAATGGCCCATGGGTTATTTTGCTTTTATGCACTCAGCCTGTTTCTATGTATTATTGATTTTTAAAATACAGACTAATGTTAGTATAGAAATTATTTTGTCATCTGTATCACCCTGACTTTGCTTATTGCTATCCCTTTATTCTGACTGAATTTGGTGATGTTGTTTCAATTTTAATATTTCTGCTTACTGAGAGAAAGGGATTGTGCAGGAGACACGACTGCTCTATTTGGAGGACGTGTAGTGCTAATAACAGAATATGCCTGGATTTAAGTGACAATATATTTCTTTACCAGATTGTAACTGAAACAGAAAGAATTGATAATACTTTATATGTCATTAATAAAGACCTCAGAGAAGATCTCAATTTAGCAAAGAACTTAGGACCAAGTCCTTTCAAATCAATTGTTTAAGTAAAAATGTTTTTATTGAGTTTCTCTGTGGATGAGGGGAGAGTTCTTTGAAACCATTGAAACAAATTAGTCAGTTAAGTAAGTTATGGCAGTAAACACTGCCATATGGAAAATGGAGAAAATGTCAAAAGACTTGGGGTGAATTTTCTGACTTTGTAGGAAAATAAAAAAGGGCTCCAAAGATCCTTAAGTGGAGGATAAGATACTTCTAAAAGAATACTAAGAGTACAAAATAAACTGGTTGGTCTCAAAAGGTATATCTGAAAGATCAGTGTTTAACCAAAAAGTGAGACTTAGCAGAAGCTAAGCTGAAAAAGATTTTTTAAAGCAAGGAAATGGAAATCTAAATAGAAGAAGAACAGGCAGTAAATTTTGGAGCACTATCTAGCGATATAAGATAATGATTAACATTGTGCTTAGTATTTTGAATCCATATTTCTTAAGGACTCTAACTTTGAGTATCAATGAAGGACAAAGTAGCAAATTATTTTAAAATAGAACATATGAGTAATGAAAAGTTCAGGAGCCTGAAATAATTTAAGACATGGAGGAAAGGTGATTTCCTTTTTAGAATTTTAAATAAACTCAATGAAGTTTTTAATACATAAGGCAGTGGTCACACATCTGAAGCAGAATATAGAAAACCAGTGTAATGGGAAAGGAGAAAATATATTGTAACCTATAGTAACAGCTAAGTAGCATGCTAAACTTAGAACAGCTTTGAATGTTCTTTCACATTCAGGTCATGGAAATAAATAGAAAGCTGTATAAAATTCAACACAATTTAGCAAAGCTGGATTGTACTGGAGTAATTTGATAGTTGTTTTTTTTTAACTGACTCCTAGGAAAAGAAAATCTATTCTCCCTTTTTTGACTTAAACATAGTAAGCATTGTGCTGTACACTGTGGGATTAGTAAAAAGCTCTGGAATAGACAGTAGCTAGAATAGATAGTATGGGAGATGACAGGCACTGCTCTGAAGAGGCAACTGTCAGGTTGGACAATTATTAATGAGTCCTTCTTGATGGTTCCCGAGATGCTCCTGGTTTGGTAATGATCTTAGCACAAATCATTTCTACTTGACGTACTCTGTGTCAGTGAAATTACCTGATGTCACAGCATTGGGAAAAGTTTTCAGTAGGGGGAGGATGTAAGTGTTCTAAAGAGATCAGTGGGTAATCTCAAGCATTGATGTAAAAGAAAAGTAATTAAATTTAATCATGCCAAGTGGTGTGTTAAGTACCGATAACTAAGAACAAGAACTTCTGCTGTGTGACTACAGCTCATTAGATGACAGAGGTGGAAAAGGTTTTCATGAAGTAGTTTTGTACAAGTAAATTAATCTTAAGTAGTTGTAAAAAAGACAAACTGAAAAAGATGTGCAGTCGTACCAATATCAAAGGAGGTGTTTTCTGTACATAAAAAGAGATATGAAAGTTATGTGCCAAAGTATCATTAGATGTATTGGAATGCTGCTTTTGTGTCTGGTTTCCTGTGTTTACAAACCTGTTTTAAATGAAGATAGGTTCAGGCAATGGCTACTAGAATACTGTAGGTAATAGGCTGGCATCTGGAAAGACTCTAAAAACTTCTCCCATTAAGCCTAGAAAAGCAAAGTCTGAGACAAGAGATTATTATCATTTGTAAATACATAAAATGTTGAGGGTAAAAACCAGAGAGGAGCAATAATTAGAAATATTAAAGGAAATTGTTGGTAGAATAACAAATTAGTCTGAATTGATCCTCTATAAATTTCAGCTGAAAATTGAATAAAGTAACTAACTGTTAAAGCCATTAAGCTTTCTCTCCAAACACTGACTTTATGGTACAGTCTTCCAGTAAGAATAATTTCTGAAATGCATTACTTTATACAGTTGTCTGCAGCAGCCATAGGGTTCAACTCAGAAAACCAGGACATCTTCCTGTGCTTCTGAGGAATGGGTTCACAGACAACACTGTAGGATTCCTGCTTTTAAAAACCTACCTAGACAGATAAATAGGGCAGATCAAACCCTCATTTGCATGCAGAATGCATTCTGTAGTAAACTGGTGCTCCAGGGCTAGACTCTGATTTTGAAGCTACACCTGCTTCAGGTGCATTAAAGCATCCTCTACATCCCTCCTGGGGCTGTGTAAGAGCCACAGATGTGCTCTCTTGTCACCTGAGCAGATGGTTGGATTGTGCATCAATAACTTCAGCCGCCCTTACCCATTCACTACAACTAAACAATGGGGCAACACAACTTGCCTCTGGTGTTACAGCAAGGAGAGAAGCAAGTTTGTGGTGCAGGAGGACTCAGTCTGAGCGTTGTGGTTACCACACCCCCACCAGCTCAGGACTGTGCTGAAAGACAGTGTGGGTGTACCAAACCCTAGCTGGACGTGCTTCCTGAAGTTAGATTATGCTGCTCTCAGCACCTGGAAAGTGTTGGTTCCTTCTGTGTTTGTAAAGTGCTAGGATAATCAAGTGCTGCTTCGTGACTAGCATTCCAAGGGTTGGCATAATGCACCTGATAAATGAGTAAATTGTTGTTCATCCAGGGATGGATTTGTTTAAGTAAAGCTGACGAGATTTAACAGAACTACTGGTAACTAGTTTTGCAGTATTTACTTATCATTTCACTACTGTTTTTACATTGGAAAACATATGATAGCTCTGCTATAACTCGTGTTCTCCTTGGCATGCAAGCACCAGATCTGGCCTTTTCAGTTCATGCTGTTTTTCTAAATAGCTATTTAATTCTTAAATTTTTTTTGAGAAAAGGAATGTTTGTCCCTGAACTATCTTTATGAAGTAATGAAAACAGATGTCCCTTGACAAGTACAGAGGAGGAGATCCAAAGGACGTACATACTGCTTCATTCAAAGTCTTTCGTACTGGACAAAAACATGATTTATTTTGCTTCCTACTTTTCACTTAAGTAGTTTTAGCTATGTTCAAAGATTCCAGTTACTCTCAGTCCAGTCCTTACCTGAAATGAGTGCAAAGAATCAAATTCATCTTTGCCATTTATCATTCCTCTTTTCTGAAAAGGCAAACAGGAGACCAGTATTTTGAATTGTGCTTCAGCAACTATATATTTGTTATTTTTGAGGCATATTTCACACCTCTCACCTGTGCATTCTGTGTCAATGATTTGTTCTTGACCTGGCTTATTTTTGCCAGAGATGAAGTTTTTATCCCACTGCTGTTTTCTTTCTTGTCTATTAAGTCCAAAGCAAAATTATTCTTCCATTGATTGTCTCACTCATCAGCACCATCCCCGGTGCTGAAAATAAAGGAAATCTATATGTCCAGAATTTTATTAAAGAAGTTGAAAATGCACCAAATTTCAGTAGTAAGTAGGATAGTTTTCCTTAGTTCTCATTCTCTTCAGTTCATTTAAAAACTCTACTTAATGTGAATAGAATTTATTTAATTTCATTTATAATTCACTGTATAGTACATTAATGGTCAATGTTCTTTGGTTGATTTCACTTTTTTTTTTTTTCCCAAGCAGAAAAGTGATCACATATCAGAAATCAGATGTTGTAAAATGGCAAATTTGGAGCTATGTAGCTTGAAAAGATCCTTGCAGCTCGGTAAATGATATCAAGTTGCACAGTTCTAACACACAGTTCAGTGCAGCATGTGACTGTGGGGCACAGAAATGTCAGAGTCCAGGGTCACTGCACCAGGTGAGACTGGAGGGGATAGTGGGGAGCACAGGGAGAAGAGTAGAAGTTTAAATGTGCTGATTTACACATGGCAAGTATTTAATTCCAGGTCTTTCCCTGAAACTTATCATACCCATGAGGAAAAGATCTTTGTGAAGAAATTTCCTAAACCTTGGTGTTAAGTATTAATAAGAATGTGTTGATTATCCTGGAAATTACTGATCGCTCTTTTCACTTCTACCAAAACAGGGTTGCATCATTGTGCTCTTCTGATGTGTGTTTGGCATCACTTGCTGAATAGCACATCCCATTGCATCCCCATATTCACCCCTCTGTTTCTTTCTGCCTCTGGTATTCTATGCATCTTCTTACACTTGGATTGTAAACTTGTTTGGGATCTGTGCTTGCATAGAACTCACCGGAAAGAACCTAATTTGTGTTACAGTATGTGTGAAAGCTCCCCAGTAGGTATGGTTATATCCCAGCTCCATGACCCTTTCCCTTTCCTTCCCCAAATTACCCCTTTCCCCTAATGATCTTACAAAATAAAGCAAAGTCAGCCATACAGATGGACATCATGGAAGGTGACAGCAACCGAGCACTGAACACTCCCAGGGGTAGGGTATCCACAGCTTCTCTGGGCGCAACTTCTCCAGTGCCTCACCATCTTCTCAGCAAAGAACCCCTTCCTAGTATCTAACCTAAACCTGCCTTCTGTCAGTTTATAACTATTTCTCCTTGTCCCATGACTACATGCCCTTGTCAAAAGTCCCTCTCCAGCTGGCTTTTTAGAAGATGCTGTAAGGACTGTGCAGAGCCTTCTGTTCTCAAGGCTGATCAACCCCAACTCCTTGCCTGTGTCTCAGTAGGAGAGGTGCTCAAACCCTCTGATCATTTTTGTAGTGTCCTCTGGACTTACTTCAGCAGGTCCATATCTCTCCTGTGCTGAGGATACCAGGGCTGGACGCAGCATTCCAGGTGGGATCCCACCAGCACAGAGCAGAGGGGCAGAGTCTCCTCCCTCACCTTTCTGGCCACACTGCTTTGGATGCAGCTCAGGACATGGGTGGCTTTATGAGCTGCAGTTGCCCATTGCTGGGACCTGCTGAGCTTCCCCTGAGCCAACAGCCCCACATCCTTCTCCCCAGGGCTGCTGTCAATACCTCCTCCTCCCAGCCTGCGTGTTTGCTTGGGATTGTCCCAACCCACATGCAGGACCTGGCACTTGGCCTTCTATTGAACCATTGAACTTCATGAGGTTCACACAGGCCCACCTCTCAAGCCTGTCCAGGTCCCTCTGGATGGCATCCCTTCCCTCCAGTGTGTCAGGTGCACCACAGAGCTTGGTGTAGTTGTCAAACTTTCTGAAGATGCACTGGATCTCACTATTGTCACCAAAAAACCAATGTTGAACAGCACTGATCCCATTAGCACCCTCTGAGCATATCCATATTGTTTGTGACTCTTACTACTTGTAATTAATGATAAAAACTCTAATTAAAACAGTAAACAATGTCGGTGCAGCAACAAAATTGGGAACACTGAAACAGAAAAGACCATAATAAAACTCCCCATACAGATCACTTTTACCTGAGGGCTGTGGCACTGTTCATGGACGTACAATGCTAAGCTCTCTCTTAATTAGAACCAGTTCAGGAGAAGAATGTAGTCAATAAGTAATGAAAGAAAAGCCTTTCAGTTGCCAATTAGCAACTTCTGATCATGCATATTTTATGAAATTCTGAAAACATGGGTAAACATGCAGCAGCTAGTGTATTAAATTATATGAAATTAATGATGGCTTCAGGGGCAGATGAGTTTGGCTGGCATTTAATCATATGTTTATTTTGTTATATAAATACATTGCAAGTCATTTTTACACAGACGAGTTTTTATAGGTTGATTATGAGCGTTCTCTCGTTTGCCAACTGTTTTCCTGAGTTACACCACTCTTTCTCTTGAGTAATGATTCAAATGAAAAGGAGCTTCTGATTTAAGAAGTTGAGAAAGGCAAGACTATATCTTTCTGTGCACTTGTACAAGAGAACTCCGAGGTGCTTTTGTAAAAAAGGGTTCTCCAAGGGGAATTTTTTCAGAAAACTTTATCTGTGATATCTCCTAGAAAATATATTACATTAATTATATTTCTGCTGCTTTGACCTGAAAGCAATCTGCTTAGACAGTAGCATTTCCCCATGACCATAAATTTCAAATTTTATTAGTTGTAATTTTTACTGAAACTTTACAGGGTTTTTTTTTTCCAATACTAGTTGTAGCTTAATGCCATCCTAGTAAATTTTAAAAAGATATATTCTTTATATTAATCTCTGCTTATTTTCTTATCAGCTGTCCTGTATAAATCATAGCTTTAAAAAGTTCTTATTTCAACCAGCAGTAATAATACCATGCAGTTATTTTTTTGTACTTCAATTGCTTCCTAAGATTTGCTGAACTTGGTAGACAGATTTTTTTTTCTTTTCTTCCCATACCTAGGTATCAAACAGCAAACAATTGCTGCATTCTCTCTCCCTCTTTCTTCCACTGTCCTTCTCTCCCCAGTTTATTGCATGAGATTTAAATGCTGATGTCAAGTTCCTCCTTTGGTGAAAGACATGGAAATGAAGGTAGTATTCAGGATTGCTTCAGTTTTTCTTTGGCAATATGCCCCTGCTGCCTAAGGATCAGCTTGGATAAGTGAAGATAACTGTGGTTGCTAGAGGAGGATATTTCTTGCCTTGTCTCTTGTTATACCAAGTTGCCGCTTTTTAATGACTATCTTGTTATAAATGTTAATGGTCATAGCAGCACTCATGGAGACTCAAAACAAAGTGTCTACTCTGAGGCTTACGTTTTTCTCGAAAAAACCCCACTATGAACCCTTCTAGCACTGAAAATTCCTTTGTTCATCCTTTTCTTTCAGCTTCTGCCCTCTCATCAAGACATGCTCTCCTCCTTACCTTCTGTCCACTCTCTCCTTCTTACTTGCTTTGTTCCATTTTCCAAAGACTTCCTCAGGCCTCTTAAAAGTTCACTTCTGTCTCCCTATGTGCCTGTGTGTTCATAAATATCCTCTTTGTCCCTTTTTACCTTGCCTAATGTGTTCAGCCTTGTGCAGCATCTGATATTCAACATCTGACCTATCTTAGGGAAAAAATTCCCTTTTCAGGAAAGAATAAGAATTCTCTCTTGGGAAATTTTATGGATACAATTGTAAGTGTATGTTTGTATAAGGCAATCTAACCAGAAGATGTCCAAAGCAAAAAGACTTACAGACATCTTCATTGAGTATTTGTTAAACCTAAGACTCAAATTCAACTTCTTTTCTTAGATTCAATTTTATTTAGCAGCATCTGAAGTGCTGATTAACTAGACCAAATGTTAGGTTCCCTTAGATTTCTGTTAGATTTAATTATATAGGGAGCGCAGTTTCTTACATTATTTTGACACTACAGGAAAGCCTGAATACATTAAAGTCAATATCAGACAAAATAAGAAACCCAAAATAGTGTAATTACAGGACTTGTAGAGAGTTGATAAACAGAAATATGGTAATGAAATGGTGAAAAATGTTCAAGAAAGCAGAAAAGTGGTTTTGTTTTTTAAGAAAATATTATGGAGGAGTAAAGAATCATTAAGTCATTGAATTGAAATAGGGATAGAACAGATCTTAAGCAAAGAGCAAGACTGAATGGAGTCAAGAACAGCTGCAAGGAGATATGGAACTAATGAATTTACTTTTTAGAAATGGTTTATACCTAGGTTTAATTTAGCAGTGGGCATTTGGCTGGGATTAGGATGAGCTTGCATTAGGACTGAGTGGCTGCACTGCTGCACTCAGTGGTAACTATGGGCACACCAATGGGATATGAACAATAGGCGGACCTTTTTAGGAGCTGTTAATCATCCTGTTTTCACTTCAGTGCTGTGATGTGTACCTGGGTCAATGTGTCCCCACCAATGTCTTTTAGTCAAAGCAGTCTTGCACCTCAGGTACCCCCTGCTATTCTTCACTTCTGCTTCAGCACTTCTGTTGGCTTCTCCATCCTCTACTGTAAAAATCATTAAAAAGCCCAAGAGATCTCACAACCTTGTTTTGAGCTATGAATGCAGAATGTGATCCAGTGTTTTTGATAGGAGAAAATTATCCTAAAATGGGAAAAGTAGCAGCCCTGAGAGAAGAGAGCCAGAGAACATGGTGATAGTATCCTATTTCATCAGCTTTCCTCAGCCAGGGAGAGTCCCTTGCAATGACTCTGAAAGCTGCTCTCCCTTCTGTTGAAGAGAAGCTGAGTAAAGGAGAAAGGTACCTGAAAGGTAAGCTCACAGTGAACAGTTGCAGGTGCACAAGATGCATTCTGGTGTCAGTTGTGCCATCTGGAAGAAAGACTGCCATGGACTTTTTATAGTCACTATGAGTTTTCTAAACCTTAAGAGAAAAATAATAATTTTGTTTTGTTGAGTGACTTGGTCAAAAGAGCACTTTGTTCTTCCAAAAGAGGATGCGATTTAACTGTAGGGTAACTGCAGCAATGCTAATGTAAAAAGAACACCATGAAACTGCCATGAAAATGTTTTAGTAGGTATCACTTGAAGTACAAAGTGCAAAACTAAAATCTGAAATCCTAAATTACTTCTACAAGTTGTCAGATAAAATTTCTGTATAACCTCAGATAGTGAAATAGAGCTGAAGGAATTTAGAGTGAAATAGAATTTTAGCTCCTAAATAAAATTAAAGAATCATCCTCTACAGGGAAAAAAAATAAAAATACTAAAAAATCATTCTAGAATATGTGTAAGTGTTCTGAGAATAGATGTAGTAAGAGCAAGCTCAGATAAACTAATCTTCTGAATTTTGGTGTTAGAGCTATTATGCAGGATTACTTGATTGATTATTTTGCTATTAAGGAAAAATGAAAATAGCTACAGGCATGATATGGAAGAATGGACTGATTAAGTCGATATACTGTCGATATAGTCTTTCTAATCACTGGGATAGTAAAAATTTTGTGAAGCCTTATCAAGGAAAAGTAAACAGAGGTACAGACTAACTGTATACTACCAATACTTTACCAATACCTTACTAATTAATCTTGAATTTCCTGCTGAGAGAGTAGGTAGGATACATACTCTATGATATATTCAGTGTAGGAGCCTGATCCAGAATCTTTTTACCTGTGGAAAATCAATAGTTGATGGAAGAAATATGTGTGGAGTATGTGAGAACAGGGTTCATTCCTAAAGATGGAATTCCTTTAAGCAGTTTCCCTGGAACATTTAGCCACATCTATGGAAGGTGCTCAATCTCTGAAAGCTCTGTGCTGCTACTTATTGAAGTACAATATTCCCTGGCCATGTTTTCCCTAGGAAACACAGTCTGTTATTAATCTAGGTATTGTCATGGCTTGTAAATGGCTTCTCTAAGAAACTGGCTTATTGAATCTTTGCTGGGCAAGGGGGAGGCTTTCTGGAAGTATAACATTAATGTGGAACCAGTACATCTCAGTAGTTTTAATTAATTTCTTAATTTTTGTTTGTTTTCTGATCACTTTAAATAGAACTGAATTTAGTTTTTTTTATAGTTGGCAAAGCTGGAAAAGAGGGCTGTTCTTTTATCTATTTGTAATGACTCAACTTAATATGAAATCTAGCGGAAATCTTATATGTCCACTGGGGTGTAATTTTTTGAGATAAAAAGGATTTTATTCATCTTTGCCTTTGCTCATATTCTTCCCTTTCAATTTCATTCGCTCAACAAAAAATAATCCCCCTTTCAGTACAGTACCTTGTTTGGAAAAGTTTACAGTGCAATTAAATGAAGCCAGTGATCCTTTTTATATTATTTCATAAGTTGACACAGTAAATCTAAGTTTGAAAAGTTTTATGAAATATAGTTATGGGATTGTTGAACAACAGATGGTGGATAAATGCTCCACACTTTGAAATTTGGTATTCATAGCTCTTGTTCTGTCTGAGCTGTGGGTTCACTCTCTGTGGATGACTCATGCAAAAATATGCATTCACAGATAATGCAGAACAAACTTAAGTTTAGATCTGAATTTTTTGTGCTTTCCTGACTGTGTATCTAAATGTTCCTCATGAAGCAGTCTGACTTGCTGCTCTGTGTATGCCATGCTACTTCGTTGAAAGCAAGATGTTTTTGTTAATTGTCATAATGATTTTCATCTGTGTGCTGGCATTTAAAAAAATTCCTGTTAATTAAGAATAATTGTATGAAGCCAGGGTGACAGTGAGAAGATATTAAGTTTTTCTTGTCAGTAAATTTTAAAAAGGCATTCCTCAGTGAAGTTAGTGGTAAGTCACATGCTTGCTCTGTTTCACCCAAGTGCCCTTTATTCATTATTGTAAAATTTGGCTAGGAAATAAATTTTTAAAAATAATTTAAAATAACTATTGCAGAAATACTTGAATTTAAATGAAACAAAGCTCTTTAAGCATCTTGTCTCAAAATGTGTACTGAGCGCTTTGGGAGAACAGAGGGTGGATGGTGATGCCAGACTTACAACATGTTCTGTTCTTCTCTGTGGTGTTAGCACATGTGGTGGTGGTGTAGGCTCAAAGATGGGACATTTTTAAAATCAGGCTTTTTAGAAAGGGTCAAGTCAAATATTTTTTGCTTAAGTGCCCAAGCATTCTATTTGTCTGGTGAAATATTAATTTCCGTATAAAATGATATCTCTAAAATCTCAGTATCGTGTTGCAGCTTTTGGCACAGATCTAACAGGTGCTTGAGGCACAGGTTGGATCCTTGTCTACTAGAGTCACATGCAACTTTTTTAATTTGGTTTCAAAAGCTTCAGAAATTTCTCTGATATTATTCCAAATCCTCATACTGTTTTTTCATTTGTTATTTTAATAGCATATCTTGAATTCTACAAAGAATTTCCTTGAAGCCATTTGTTGCATTAATTGTAATGCATATTTTGGCATATTATTATTTTTGTACATTAATTCAGCATTGAGTAACTACATTTCTTTCTCACTGAACTGAAGTATTAATTGGAATTAGAATTTACTCTCTCTGTTTAGCTACATAATTATAAAATAATTTCTTTTTGCTGGTTCTATATTTCTGTGGCTTAAAAGTGTTAAATCATTACATGCATTAAAATCACTTATCCCCTTTGTACTGATGCATATAATTGTAATAATTCAGAATAGGTGAAGCCCATGATGTGTTTCTGAATCTTGACCAGGGGAAGGGGACAGGCTAATACTTGCCCATCATTGTGTGCCATTGTCCTCTTGTGCAAACTCTATGTTGTAGGAGCAAAAGTTTTAAACCTTATAAATCTCTATGGAAGTGAATTGTGGAGAGAAGTATCTAGGGGAGGTTCATATGGATCAGAGTCTGTAAATTGTTACTGCATTGGCAAACGTTCCACCTAAATTTAAAAGGAATAAAGAAAAATGTGTCAAGATATGCTTTACTTACCTGTACACATGCTTTGTATTTTCAAACGTCTCAAAAAAAAAAATCCTTGCCAGATATAAAGCATTTTTTATTATTTAATTTAAATCTTGAGTATACCCTGTGTGCACTGAAACATTTCAGGTATTGTTAAAACAGTCACTATATATAGCCTAAATGGGTTTCTCTAAATAGAGAAAGCTGAGGCAGCCATTGAAATGGATTGTTGCATGTAGAACTGCTGTCCCCTCTTTGCTGTTCATGCATCCCACCACATCTGATTACCAAGAAAATAAATATGAAGTTTTTCCCTCTTAAGATCAGCCTTTAACAGCCATTTCATTTCACAGTTGAAAAGCTGTGTGTTAACTCACTGATTGTTGCTTTTATTCAGAATCTAACCCCTTCTGATGGTGCCAGCTTTGGCATAAAACAAGCATATGCATAACTTAGAGATTTTGGTCATGTCTTAAATTACCACTGTGACAGTACATCCCACAGGCTTCCTCTTTCAAATGTACTGTTCAGTGGTGCAATTCTTTTGATTACACGTATCCCACGAGTTTCTCAATAAAAAAAGTCCATCTTTAACTTCTACATGGATTTTTTTTTTTTGTTGGATGACCTTTTGGAGACAATGAAAAGCCTTAATAGATACTAAAAAATGAAATTATGCTTACATTTTTCTTTGGTGGATTTCTACCTTTCATATATATTTTTTGAGAAGTAGCTTACATTGCAATGACAATGCGTAATTTATTTTCTAGCTGTAGAATTGTAATGACAAATCTTATTTCAGCTGAATAAAATGCTAAGTCCCCTCCTTTGCTTTTTAAGGAGATGGCCATTATTAGTAGTAGATTTGTACAAGTATACTTAGGCATGTAAAATAAAACTCTGACCCTGAACCGATGTTGTGGATATTACAAAGGGTAATGACAATGTACTGTGGAAAAGGCATATGCATTAATGTATGTTTAATTTTAGATTATATTCATTCATATCATGGGAATGGGGAGATGCTTAATGTTTAAAATTACCCTGCTTGTGCTTTGAATAGGATTTTAAACAAACCTAAAAGCAAAAGAAAATAATTATTTAATACCTGTTAATGAAAATAATACAGATTCCTGGTGTTAAATATTTTGGGAAAATACCTACTATCTCTGTAGTGGATTTCCAGGAGAAATCTTGAGAAAAACAAGCCAATGCGCTGGCAATTTCTCCTAATTGTTTCCACCTTTGGCTGTATATAACAGATGGCAGGGTAAGAGCTGAATGCAGAACGTTTATCACCAACTTTTTTGAGGTATCTTCTTTTTTTACCTCTACTTCACTCTGGAAGAAATTTTCTCTTTCACAAGTTTTCTTGAGGGAAATATGTCAAGTGGAAGGAAGAGCATTCACAATCATAAGAATACTTATCCAGGGTGTGGGAAAATAGGATTGACATGCCTCCTCTGCCTGATCTGTAACAAGGATTTGTCCATGATGAATGCCTACTTTTGCTCAGGTGTGTCTTTCTCCTGTTGAACCTGTTCCATTTGAATATGCAATTATATATTCATTAGATCAGAGATAGTGTGCCTAGTGATTAGGGCATTCCTTTGAAATATGAACCCCAGTGGTGCCTGTTCAGAGCAGTAGTTTGGTTCAGGTTTTGCAGCACAGATGAGTTCCTCATCACCGACCTGCTGGTTATTCTGATCTCATTCTCTGTTTCTTGCTTTTTAAAACCCTTTCTTACCTCAATTTTCTCTCTCATTTCAGAGCACAAATTGCATGCCAGGACTGAGAAACTATTAAATGAAGGTTGATTGCAACTCATAAACGTGTCTGAAACATTTTGACTTGTGCCAATTTGCATGTTGATGAATTGCAATGCAGAAGTGTCTCCTTCTATACAGTATAGAGAGAGGGTATGTGGCACATTCACCCTAATTGAAAGTGTTCTACTGAACATGTTTCAAAAGACAGGTAAAAAAGATTACACCTATTTTGTACAAAAAACCCACAATCATCCAAAAGAAGATAAGTTTCTTTCCTTGTTCTTGCAGCTCCATCTATTCTGCTGATGTTAAAATCAGGATTTTAGGGGTTTGATTCCTTAAGGTTTTAGCTTCCGGTAATGTTCGGTGCTGTGCCTCAAAACCCAGTACAATTCCTTAGTTCTGAAGGGGATATGAGAATTCCCTCTCTTGTAGGAGGAGGACGTGGGAATTAACAAGTCTTGAGGTAGGAATAGTTAATATGCATGTTCATGGGTAAAACAAAGAGGGAAAGCTTCACTGCACTGCTAGGGGTACTTAAAAATGCTGAGTTAGTAATAATTTTCTTTTGAGCTGAAATTGCTTTCTTCTTTAGATTTTTCCAATGTTGTTGAAAAGTTAGCATGAGAGGCTGTAGTATCAGGAACTGCTTTATTTTCTGTGACTAGTTTATGACTAAAATTTCAAACCCATTCACATTGCTGAAGTATACTCACAGAGTCACATAGTTCTTTTCATTTCCTGAAGCATTATTTTTTCTAGGTTTTAGTTTGCATTGTTAGTTTAGTGTCTGGGTAATATGTGGAATACATTCCAGGAACACAGTAGAAGCTGGGCTTTCATGTTTTTTTCATGCTGCCAATAACAGAAACCTCAGGTTTATTTCTGATAGTTGTTACTCCTAAAATGAGCCAACAAAATGGGTCCTTAGCGACAAAAACAATACAGCTAATCCTAAGGGAACTAGATCTGAAGTGTTAGGAACTAAGATAAAAGACTGGATTTTCAAAAAGTGTTTACCTGTCTGTCTTTTTTATTTTGAAATAGGTGGCATTTTTATCAGACATCAGTAGTAATAGGTTTATTCTTTTGAAAATTCTGCTCACCAAACTTGTTACTGTTCTTAAATACGCTTATCTGTGATTGAGACACATCTGTGTTTGACCCAGAGGCATCTCTGACTGTGGTCTTTTCATGGAGAGTCTGAGCTGGAGTGAAAATGTCTTTGTTGACTTTTACCTTTCTTCTTACAAAGTGTGCACTGGAGATTTCTAGTCTAACCTCCCTTCTTCTGGTAGCAAAGTTGGCTCGGCCTCTGTCTCTTTCCCAGCCTGCATTCCTACCACTTCCAAAAAGGAAAAAGTGGCATCTGTACAGCTGAAATGGAGAGGACTTTCTTTTTTTCCATGAATCACAAGACCGTTATTCTCTACCAGTGAATCACTGACAAATCCCTTTAAAATAATGTTACTAAACTTGAAAATTGCTAATACCTTATCCTAGGTATTTTTAATATGACTCATTATGATTCATTACCATGACACTTATAAGAAGTATGACACGGGAACTTTAAAATTCCTTTGAATTTCCAACAACAACAAAAAAATCTGGTATTGTATGTTATTAGATGACAGCTTTGGGGTATGGTAGTCCAGAACTGTTGCACAGCGTTGTGTGTACTGGTTTATATATGTACTTGGTGCATAGAGAACATGACCAAACATTTGACAAATGTTGATGTAGGTAAAGGAACAGAGAATCTTATCTCAAATGACTTCTAGAAAGAAAGTATTGCCTAAGGAATGTTTTACCCAACTTTGGCAAACATATACCTGGTAAAAGATTCCTCTTCACTTCTTTCCCCCAAAAGCACACTTTAGGATTGATTTTTCTAGTGTAAAGAAGTTTGCATTTCTCATTTGACAAAATTGTTTTTTTTAGTTCCAAAGAACTGTGTGAAAGTTATACAAGGTGCAGTTTCAGCCATGAGTTTCATCTGACATTTACAGAGGTCATGTCAAAAAGTCTCTGCACCCAAGAATGTACAGCTATGAATCTTGGAAAATTAATTTCTGTGGACACATATATATGTACACACAAAACATTTCAGTATCATGTTATTGTTAAGATAAAATTAAGAAGGGAAGTTTTTAATGTCTGAACTATTCCTAGGCTGGCAGCAGATTTTGAAACATTTTGTATTTTTGACACCTGTGTTTTGTAGAAGCAGAGAATAATTCAGTTTGGAAGCATTCTGTGGAGGTCATCTTGTCCAATCTCTTTCTCAGAAACAGACAGCTTTGAAGCTGCTTTAGATTGCTCAGGGTCGCAGTCATATTTACTAAGAATAAGGAAGAAAGTGGTCACTGAAATGAAATGTTACAACAAAATAGGTCACCATAAAAATATTAAAATTATATTTAGATGTGAGTCTGTGGAAATGAATGAATTGCATTTTATTTATCCTTCTTTGTATTTCTTCTCAATAAAATCTATAATTGAGCATCATGGGAAATGCCTGAAAGAGAATTCTTGAGTGTTATTCAACATATGAATGTGTTCAAAAGCTTGCTTTAATTTATATGAAAAGAGAAGGCAATGCTAAGCTCTGCATGCTTAGTCACTGGAGTAGTGCAGTGTTGGAAAAGTAAGTGGTGCAACAGCAAGAATACTCAGTTATTTGCCTCTAGGATTTGTGCTTGAACTTCTAAGCCCTAGGAGCCTTTTAGTTCATTAATAGTTTACCTTTCTATTCCAGATTACATGCCCTGAAGATCATGATTTTGAATAAGGCAGCAAATGAGGAGTTTTACTCATGCATTTGCTTTGATGAGAGATTAAATAAGAGTTGGAAAGAAAATATTATCAAAATCTTAAAATGGATGTAAATATTTCAGAGTTTTAACCTTAATGATTAGGCATATATCTATTCCAGTAAAGAAATGCAACCCAAGAAATTGTTGAAATATGTTAAAATGCTAAACAAAAACCACCAATCAAACTGCAAGAACAACTAAATACACTCATTTCACATCTGTGAATATGACAGTCAAATGGAAAGAAATGGAAATAGCTTAGACAGTAACTAAGAACTTGGGTTTATTCCAGCACTTGTGATACTTCAGGGGTCTCAAATTCCCTTAAGTGCTTTGCACAGCAATGCTGTAGTGATCCAGCAATCTGTCAAAATAAACCCATTTAGGCATACAGCAGTTTTTCAACACAAAGACTTAGAGCTACAAACTGGTTTAACCAAGGAGTTTCCACATAATCTCAAGACATCCATTGGGATTTTCACAGTGCTGAATTGTTGCGGAAGGGGATGAGAGGTGTCATCATTAGAGAGGAACTGAAGTCAGCAGTAGGAGTTTTCTTCTTTCCTTTTAATTGCTACCACTGTGTGCTGAAACCCTTTTGGTTTCCATGGCTTCAATAAAATCAGGTTTCTGTTCCCTAAGTCCTTGTACAAGATGTGACTGTCTACTTCTGTCATAGAGTTCCATTTAAACATTAATTTCCCCAGTCCTAATTTCCTCAGTTTTTGCAGATAATTGCATTGTGAAAGTTTCAGTGATGATCCTGTCAAAGTTTTTTAAGTAGCTTGCTACTTGAAAAAGCTTTGCTGTTCTTTCAAGTCTTTTTAGTGTTTTACTCTGTCTCCTGTTCTTTCCCACCCTCCTTATGTCAAGTTGCTGTTATCACTTAGTGAGCGTTTTCCTTGCCTTGGTCTGACTATTTCACTTTCTGTTGTGTAGCCCTGGGAGCTCAGAAAGCTCTTGGGTCTGGCTGACAAGAATTCTACAGCTAGCCTGTCACTCTAGCCTGGAGTGACATCACATGACAAAGAAAGATAGATAGATATATTTCTATCCTTTTTTTTTGCCCCTGAGTGAAGTGAAACTTTTCACTCCCCTGGACCAGCATTTCCCTGCTCCGCTTTTGTAATGAAAAATTTTATATTTCGTTTTCTCTCATGCTACTTTTCACATACTCATCAGATTTCTTTTTGTGACATTTCTTTGCTATCACTGAAGCCAACTTAAAAGAGGACATATGTTGCCCCACTTCTCTGTCTGTGATAGAACAGGCAAGGTCATATGGTTCCATAATGCTAGAAAAGACAATTCTAACAGATATCACTGAAGTAGGACAAGAAACACATTGAAGAAAAAAACTAGGCATCCATGTCTTCACAGCTCAGAGGCTGTTAATATGAGCTTAATAGAGATAAAATAGTGAAAACTCAGCCTGGAGAGAATTCACATCTATTATTTTGCTTTAATCTGTGTAGAAGCAGAGGACACACTATCACTTTTTCATGAGTTGCTTCACTTTGGAAGTGATTTCTTTCCTTGTCTGGATATGCTCTTTTACAGTGTTATAGATTTCATGTGTATTATGAAAAGTAAAATCCCTTGGATCATTTTTTAAAATATGTATTTTTGAATACCGTACTTGGTCTGTACAGCATTGAGAGAACAATATCACTCTACAGCTATCAAGTGAGAGTAAGCATATGAAGCAGCTGTAGTCAAGTGTATTGTGGTTTTGTAATGAATGTGCTGAACCTGATAAGGGGCTTGAAAACAAATGGCATCGTGAGAGATGAAAATCTGTACCATATGGAACATGATATAACTGTGGAGTCTCAAAACACTGACTCTAGGGAGTGTGCCAGTGTACGTGGGAGAAGTGAGACTTTCATGAATTATGTTACTCTTGAGTAGATTTGAAAGTAAAAAAGAGTTCAACAATACTCTGGTAAATATGCAAATGTTCTTGTTCTCTGAGTGAGACCTAAATGCAGCTTTGATGTTTAGGCTTTTGAAACTGGGGCTTTGGACAAAACACTGGAGAGGAGAAGTACAATACAGTACAGCATGTGCAAATACCTGAAAACATTGGTGGAATGATTGAAGTCAAAAGACAGAACTAGATGTGTCGGGATTAGTGTTATAGAGTGGGAGACAGCAAAAAAGTCAGGCACTGTGTGGCAGAAAATGGTTTGGTTATTTAGCGTGTATCACTCTTTCTTCAGAACATAAAAACCAATGCTAGTATAATTGCCAGATTGTGAAAGAATTGCAGAGCAGAATCCTGTCTTAAAGATCATAGTGCCTTGAGTAGGTGGGTTTAACAAACATATTCTATCAAAGTCCTGAATTGGATGAAATTACATTGCATATTATAAATTCACCTGTTTGCTTCAGTGGGATGAAGCATTAATGTTGTCTAGGTTTGAAAAGACAGGTGTCTGCTAAGGATGGCAGGAGCCTCCCCTGAACTGGAAACTGTAAACCTCCTCCTTGCAAATTGTTTTAAATTTGAAATTAAGGGGGGCTCTCAGGCAAAGATATGGGAGCAGGAATAACAGTTTTTTTATTAGGAAAGAAAATAAAAAATAAAATAAACAATGCAGTAATACAAATCAACACTGACAGAGTCGGAATATGACCTGACACCCTGTGGGTCAGGGTGTTGGTAGCAGTCTAATTGAAATGGTGGTTGCAGTATTCTTGGAGTGGTAGGTGTGGTTCTGTTGAAGCAGTGATCTTGTAGAAGGGTGTAGTTTTCCTCTGAAGATCTAGTGGAAAAGGTAGCTGTTCTTTTGGGAATCTAGTGGAAAGGCTGTTTTGGTGTCTGAATGTTTGCCTTTTCTTTCTGGGCAGAGCATCTCACAATGGGATGCTGTAATTTTTATCAGCTATGTGGTGACACTCCATAGCCCATTAATAGCAGATGTCTTCTTGAAGGGAAAATTGGTTTGTGGAAGAGATAAAGAAAACTGCCCAATAAACAGAAGATAACTGCTGCAGCTGTTACAGATGGTAAATAGAATACACACATTGCCTTGCAATCCAGGACAAATGTGTTAAGCTGTTTGCAATGTAGCAGTGTGCTGTTGAACTGGGCATTTTTGAGTGACAGGTAACACCCCCACTCTATATGTGAAGTTAATCTAAGCATGGCTTAGTGAAAAGTAGAAAAAAAAAAAAACCTGTATAGGTTCACTATTAGGTGAATAAAGGAGAACTGTATTTTTTAGGTAAGAAGTACTTAGTGGAGAAAAATCTTATTGAATAAAGTCTGCAGAAGTACTCAGATCTTTACAGCAGTCTCACATGATCATCCTTTTTTGGCTAGGGATACCTAGACGTATTTCCTCCTTCTAAGCATCTTAAGTGCTGAACTAGATAACCTTATCTGCTTTAATACAGACAAAAAGAGAAAGTCTTTCACAGACTGTTCCAGAGCAGCAGCAAATCCTGGTCCGTATCTAATCCCCCACGCCAATTATGGATGGAGTTGTCAATCTTTTGTCTCATTTGTAGACTATGTTACTTGATTCACTCTGCTTGCCCACAGCATATTGTATTTTTTCTCCTATCTCTTTCCAAAAAAGCTAATTCCACACAGTTTTCTAAGTTTCTCATTCTCAGTCTCATTCTCAGCTTTCACTTTCTCATGCTGCCAAGTACTTCTTAGAGAAACCTGGTCTTGTAGAACAAGAGTGAGTGTGATTTTGTGGAAGAAGTTTCAGGGATTTGTTGGGGTTTTTTTGTTTTGGTTGTTATTTTGTCTCATGGGAGAAGATGTTGTCTTTTTCTTCTGAAACAGAAGTACCCTGAAACAGGAACCCAAAGCCAAAGATGGTAACAACCTTAGCAAAGATTCAGATATTGGAATTTTATAAAACAGCTTTTGTTATTAAAAAATTCTCTGTGAGAGCTTTATTTTGGACATAATAAAAATTTGCTGAGTATTTCTGGCTAACTCTTTTGAATATCTGCAGAAAACAAGTATTGGTTCCATATTTTACTTTTAAAAAGAAAGCTATGACTTCACTTAAGCAGAAATGTTTAAGTTAAAAATGAGTACAAAAGGATTTTAAAAACTTCCTAAAATGTATAAAAGCAAGTTTCAAATGAAGGTGTCTCACAGTATGTTTCATATTGCAAAGCGGAGGTTTTCCACTACCTGAAACAAACTCAGTAGGTTATGAATTAACATTTCTTGCAGCAACATTTACTTAAAGGAATGTGCTACATTAGAAGACTTGAAAAGCAAAATCAAATAAATATATTTTTTTAAATAAAGGAGCATAATTTCTAAACCAACGCTATATCAGAAAAGTATGCCTTACAGAATGAGAAAGCACCCTGACTGTAGTAGCCAAAGGTGAAAAATTTAGCATTTTCATGCATGTATGTGAAATTAAGAAATTCCAACGAATGCCAAGCCTACACTGCCTTCACAGGATGTAGCTTATCTTTGTATTTAAGTATTTTGAAATTTTGCATGAACAAGATAAAACCAACATTGCATAAGCTCAGGAAAGGTTAGGATTTTCTGGACCTACAGATCATGAGTGCTCTTGAAAAGCTGAAGGATAATTCTCATTATAAAATGCAACACACAACTTTTTAAGGAGCCCCAGTAACAAAGCTGATAGGGTCTTTAACAATTGTAACAATGGAAGACAATTTAAAAAAATGTCTTTAAGAATCTAGGAATGAGTGAGCTATCATTGTATGAGCATTCTCTTGACTAAACTTGCTCTGACCAAACCTGCAAGTTTAGGCAGCAATACTTTTAAGTCATTTGTAAAAGAAAAGTATTCCAGAAATTTGGCTGTGAACACCAGAGTAGAGGTAGGAAGTGTATAGGAAAAAAAAATTACCCTTAAACCAGTGGGGGGAAAAAACCAAAATTAAACACCAAAATCAAAAGATTATTTAAGTAATAGAGGCTTTGTGATTATGTGTTGTCACCTGAAACAGCTTTCAACCTCTAGAAAACATTTTGGGAAATACAGTTACTCCCTCTGTCTTAGACTTTGCACTGACTAACTGATGGACTCTGAAACTCTGATGGCTTCCTAATACGCTGTGGTGTCAGCATGAGGTTGCAGCAAAAGTTAAGTGAATTCTGTGATGTTCAACTTTTTTTTTTTCTCTTACTTGAATGCTAGAGATTTTCAAAATCATGTCAGTTCAGAAGATTCTGAGAAATTATTTTAGGTGCACTGAAGTAATTAACTCACTCAAGAAGCATCTATGTGAGTTCTGCTGTCACCTTATTGATTAGAATTTAAAAGAAATTAAAATGGAGAACAATTTCCATGTAACTGTGTAAGCCTGCTTAATATGGTAAAATACAAATCACTTATGTTGTAAAATACAATCCCTTTTTCAGAGAAGTACTCAGTCTGCTCTTGATATGCATTTCTGATTTTCTTTCTCCTTCTGGTCTTACATTCTTCCATGATTTTGTTAAAGACTGAGTGACTTTACATCATTCTTTCTTGAGCAGAAAAAAAAGACAAATGAGACACAATAAGGACAAAATAATTTGTAGAATTGTAGTGAAGGCTATCATCGATGCTGAACTGCAATATCATGGTGAAAATAACTTCAGTTGCTCTTGATGTCAGCTAAACTCTGTTCCTACAGAAGAATGTGGAGCACTTCTGTCAACTACTGACAAAATAAAAAGGCTGCAGCCTTATGAAGTTGCAGTATGATATATGGCTGCTCATAGAGGTGTGTAATGGGAGAACACAAGATGGAAGGCTAAGCAAGAAGAAGGATAGGTCTCAAGGCCTTCTAGCTACCCAAAACCAGTCCCTGCCGGGGGTTCTTATTTATTTTTGTGATCCTTATTTGTAAGTATAACAGTCTTGAGGGAAGAGATTCAAACTGGCCACAACTTACACGTTTTATTTGCTTTCCCTGGCATGTGAATAATCTGTCATCTTATTCTGTCCCCAAGTGTTGTGTTTCAGTGCTGGGAGAAGGTGTAACACCGTCATCTGCAGTCAGACTGTGTGGCTGTCAGAGGTTGTCTGCCACCCCAGGGCCAGAAGAAATACAGCCAGGCCTCCTCTCTGCCCAGGCTGAGCTATAAAGAATTCAGATGGTCCTTGTGGCATGCAAAGCCCTGTTTGAGAAAGTCATAAAGGAGGCAGGCAGGTGTAATAAACCTCAGGACGAAATGCTGACCTTCCCTTCACAGGAGAGCAGGAAGGCGGCCTCAGGGGCTGGGCTGCAAGAAATGGTTTTGATGTGGTAGTTTGACCTAATTTTCTTGGTTTGAAAAGCAAAGCTGAGCCAAGATACAAATTTGAGCTTGGTGGTAAATCCCTGAGAAGCATGAGATAGCCAGCATAAATAGGAGGAAATTGAGGCAATATTTTGTTTAAACCAAATTGGGCATGTTATGCTATGCTAAGCCTTTTTTCAGTCTGAGTGCATGACTAGAGCCTTGCAACAAAAGGTGGGGAAGGTAGTAAGAAACTAAACTAACAATTAAAAAGTACATTCATCCATCTGTTGCTGTGCAATTTTATGCCAATCTTCCTCGTATAGTCAATAACTAGTTATATGGGGTTTTTATAGTAATTGAGAAATATAGAAATTGAGAGCTTGGACAAAGAGATGGAAAGGTTTAGGTCCAGAGATAATTTAGCTAATAATAATTGAACACAAAATAATTTGGATATGAACCCTTATATAGAATCACAGAATTATGTGTGTGTGTATATATATATATATATTTGCACATGCTAATAATGATGTTTGAGCAATACCATTAAAAGTTTATAGGTCTGGGGCTTGTTCTTCACAATTGTTAGTGTTGGGAAGTTGAAACATCAACAAGTTGTTGAAGTGTTGGGATTTTTGCATAGATTTCTTCTGTTGAAGGATCCTGAAATAAAACAGGCAAACATATTACGGCCTAAATATGAATCTCAATTAAGAAGTATCAGTGGAGTATTCCAAAAGAGAAAGACTTTTCTCAATCAGCTGTTACTACTTCTCATTAAGTATTTATCTGCATTGTCACCAGGCCTCTGAGCTCACTTTTAACTTGCTTTGTAAGCATCCAAGGGATGTAAGGTTTGGAGTAGAAAGAGTACAGTGAATTAACTTGATATTTATAGGGAACCACTCCCAAACATGAATCAGCATGAGAGAAAGCATGAGTGTTCCGCCTTGGAAAATGCCGTGGCTAAGTGATGGTTCAGTGGTTGTTTTGGGCTGCAGGATGGCATTTTCATTGGTTCACATCAAATGGGAGGGACACAGATACGCCAAGAAAAGCTGTGAAGATAATTACCACACATTTTTTTTTTCTGGAATGGGGACAAAGGAGGTGCAAAAACTAAAGGGTGGGGAACGAAGCCTTGTGGAAATGGTCAGGAAGCATTGCAGTAGTAAACAGTACTTACTGTAACTTGGAATTGCACCTTGACTAGGACAATGAGATTTTAGTCCAGCAACAATATGCTGGAGAACGTGCATGAAGGCAGAGCATGGAGAGAAGCATGAGACACAAGGAGAGATCTGCATGTCAGTATTGCTGCTCAGAACTGAAATACAGTTGCTTTTAACCAGAATGTTCCTGCTGCATTATTTTTCAAACCAAGCTCTCAAAAAGCCATGAGTGACTGTAGCTTTGCTTTTAGCCTTGTTGGCTTTGATCTGAGGTACAAAGAAGATTTTTTCATGTAGGCAAGGCAGACCCTTCATAAACTATAGAGGAGGAAAAGAAGTATAATTGCTCTTAACTTTTGCAGCGAGTTTCTGGTGCAGTAAAGCCTTGCAGGGATGTACCTATTTGTCAGGGCAGCTCGTGCCTGACAGCTTGTAGATCCTGTTGATCAAGTCAAGGACTGCAGCCAGAATAATTACTTGAAATGTTCTGGATACAGAAGTGCCAGCGAGGAGTGCTACCCTGTGCTTTTAAAAGGTTGCTCCTAAGGGGCAGATTCAGAAGAGTCTTGCAGTATAACAGATGCACATTTATGGATAAATGTCAAGAATAGCAATAATTCTCCTGAGAAGTGTGCAGCAGTGTTGCCACATCACTGCTTACAGCCAGCATTGCTGTAGCATTTTTTAGCTCTAAAATGTTAATGGAAAAAGATACAGTAGAAGGAAAAGAGTGCAGAAATTATTTCCTCCTAAAATACCGAGTGCATTTTATGTGTTGAACTGTAACAACTAAGCACACCCCACATAACAGGCAAGCTTTGATAGTTTTTTTAAGCTCTTCAGATACATTTTTTAAAATTGTGGTGTTTCTGTTTGTCTTGTGCTAATATTTATGCCCAGATTTGTCATTGTTACCCTCCTCTTTGCCTTTTCCTATCACAATCAGGTTTTGGAGATTTGAAAATCTACCTCTTTTCAGAAAAACAGATTACTGCATATTTTTATAATCTCTCTAAACTTAATAATAAATACAACAATTTTGTTTTTAGAGATTTTTGATGGTTTTTTTATTGCTCAGAATTTCTAGAAATTTGCCCTTTGTTTTACTAATGTTTAGGGATTTTGTTCCAGGTTTCCTGAAGTATGTATAAGTAGTCTTTTCTTCTTTCGTGCTTGACAGTTAGCTTGATTATTAATGTGTCATATAGAAAGGGTTTCAGGAAAACACTCCTAAAGTATTTAGAGAGTAAATGTTACTGTAAAATGTGCTGTATAATTAGGTATGTGTTAAAATATTGTAAGAACAGCCCGAATCTGAGATGATCCTAATGATGAAAGGGAGATTAAATCAAGGATTTATAATGCTGGCCTGGAGGTGTTTGCTAACTACAGAAAATATATACAGAGTGTTTCAGTACTGAAATGATTTCCACATTATAGCTGGCTGAGAAGCATTGCAATATGTGCAGTCCTAAACCCATTTCCTTGGATTATAAATTAGTTCACAATTATATGCTGACAGCAGAGCTGCACATTGTGTGTTCATCTCTTGGGTAATGAGAACTGCATCTCTTGTGAATGCAGAATACTGATAACAGCATTCAGAATCTGACATGCTGCAAGCAGGCAACATGGAGGCTTTCACACACAAAATGCATCACATTGAGTGCATTGAAGTACAGTTGAAAAATGCAGAAGTGACATTTGATTTAAATTATTTAGAAAAAAAAATGTATGGAGCTGCCATTTTTATTAATAACTTCCCTCACTAGAACAGAACTAGATACGTGATCACAAGCAGCAGTTAAAGAAACCAACTCCCAGTAGACTGAGAAGTAATGAAAGAAAAGTATTTTAGTGCCCTAAATAGACTTCATTTGCAGTACATATTCTGCAATATGTATGTAGTTATATCACTGTGATAAGTCTAAATACCTAACTGAAAATACTTTTGGCTGAGAGGCCCTTAAAGAAAAGCACGTATTGCATTGAATTTTACGACATTCCCTATGCATTACGGGTTCTTAAACCCATATCTACCTTTCCATAAATAAGAAGAATCCCTTGGGAAAAAAAATTAATTCAAAGAGGAAAAAAACCAAAACATGTACTTAAGGTTGACTTATATAGAAAAAGCATTATTAATACATACTTCCAAAAAAGAATTAGAATTGTGGTTTTGAAATGTGTGTGAAAAACAGTGACTTAATTTGAAAGAGCATGTATGTGTGTACATATCTATTTATCTTTCATGATATTCTCACAAATAGTATAAACAACAAGCGAGATTATTGAGTAGAGTCTTATAATATCTTTCAAAAATTTTGTCCTGGCAGATCAGTACGATGAAAGAAGTACTCTTGTTTTGTGGAATTTTTTTGTTTGTTTTTGAAGCATGTCAGTCTTCAACAGAAACTAGTATAATAAAATACTTCAGGGTTAGATGTTTTTCACTGTTTCTGTTTATAAATGACAGTTATTTTGAAAGTCTTTTTTCAAAGCTCTGAAATGTTTTTAGCCTCTAGCTCTCATTGACTTGGATGAATTAATATTGGAGTTCAGATGCTAATTTATGTGACTGCTTTTGAAAACAAATTTAGGTCAAATCCTGTTTCTGTAGGAGTATCCATTAACTCTGTCATTAGCTCCAGGAAACCTTTCTGTTCACAGCCTCTGTTCTTTAACTGACAATTAATTTTTTCAGGCTGAGTCACCTGGATTCAAGTATGGAGTTGCCAAATAGTGTGCTTTCTTTAAGAAGCAAGGTTCCTTTTCCATGCAATGCAAATGAATTCTGCAGAAATCTAGCATCTGAGTGATGGATTTACTTTTTATTATTTTTCCAGGGAAATTCTGGCCTGGGGTTCAGTATTGCTGGAGGAACAGATAACCCACACATTGGGGATGATCCTGGGATATTCATTACTAAGATTATACCAGGAGGAGCTGCAGCAGAGGATGGAAGACTCAGGTAAAAACAAACTTATTACATGTGTTTGGAAACAAAATGTGTAATTATTATAATGGTTCTCTGGGAGCCACATGCCAACTGGATCTTTCATGGGGTCAGGGGAAGCAAATGACATGACTGGAGTCTCCTTTCTGCTAAGACAGCTGACTGAAGGAGCTTAGAGCAACTGAATAAGGGTAGTTAAATCCTGTATTAGAGAGAGCACTTGATGGTGCCACCTCCTTCTTAGTAGCAGGTATTTACTTTAGTGCAAAAGGTGAGATGGGGGCAGCAGGAGGAAACCTGAATATCAGCATGCAAGTCTTCTCTGCCTGGCCTTTGTGTGGTCATGGCTCAAGAGCTACGCATTGGTCTTACACATTAAGCTATCAAGACTTCCCAAACTACAAAGCCATTTCTAAATAATCATAGCTATTTGTAGGTGCTTCCTGTTATTTGGCTGCAGTAGTGAGATGTGTTTACTGCTGTTTCCAAACATTATTTTGTTCCATGAGGATGTGATGGCTCTGCTGTATGTTGTGAGTCATCTCTGGAGTGGTCTGTTGCTTTAGAGCCTGAAACAAACCTACAGATCCCTTGATGGCGTTCTCAAATACATGGCAGCATCTCCCTTAAACAAGGGGAACCATAGAAGTGCTTGTAATGGTCTTTCCTTATGGACCAAATGCAGAAAGGCTTCCATCTATCAAAGAAGCTGCCATCTTGCTGTTGGTTGTGCAGCCTGCTAATGCTCCCAAAAAGCCAGTTTAACTGGAAAAACTTGGGATAAAATTTTGATGCTTTCATGGTTTCAGCATTGAAATCAGCTCTGAGAGCCTTTGCCAAAAACAGATGCTCTAAAATTCATAAAATGTACCAGATGGTAACAACATTTTTCCTGAAGCCTTTTCCTTTAATTCAAAGCTAAAAGTAAGGGGAATTGGCCAGTTTAATGAGCAAATTTGAGATATTTCTTATGCTACAGTAATAATTTGATTTTGGAAATGATTTTTTTTTTTCACTATGATAGTGATGAGGAGTCATGGTGGTTGGCAGTGCCTGAAGAATTTAGTTTTAACTGAGATTACAGGTAAAAGGAATGGGACTAATATCATGTAACTTTATGACTAAAATGCAGCTATCTACTCCTAAGCTAGTCTCAAGAAAAACCTAAGCATTTCTAGGTTGTGATTAATTTCATCCTAAAGCCAATGCCTAAAATAGAACAGAAGAATAAAAGAGCCTCTATTTTCATTAGTGACTCAAATGAAAAGGAGTTTCTTTGCCTAGTCCAGCTGTATTGATCTGTAATGTAATGTCTGTGTTGGGCCAGATGAGGTTCATGGAAAACGCAGCATGAAAAAACAGCAGTGTTTGGAAATCATATAAAATAGACATGATGAACAACATAAAAGGGGTCTTAAACCTGAAACTGTCTTTCTACTAAAAAAAGAATTCCTTGCAAAAAACAATGGTATCTTTTTAGAGAATTTTTAATTACATATGAAAACCTTTTTAGTTCAAGCTATTAAGAAGACAGAAGCAATTGCAGTATTCTGCCATCTTTGTAAAAAATCAAATATTTCATAACTCATCCCTGTATTAAACAACTGCTGTAGATTCTACTCATGATTATTTCTGTGTTGTAAACATCTTGGAAAGACCTTCTAAACCCAGAAAAAGTAGCATACTAAGGAAATTCATTAATCGTTTTTAAGATTAGATATGGCAAACTTTGTGTTTTGTAATCTAAGTTTAGCAGTACAACTATAATTATCTTATTACTAAGACTTATATAATGTTTTAAACATATATTTGGTATGGGCATTCTTCCTACTCTCAGATTTTAGGAAGATTCTCCTTTCCTTGTTTTATCTGGCAAATGGGTTTCACTTTGCTGCAAAGTCACAATTCTGTCACTTTTTAGGAACACCTGAAAATGTAGTTATCACTGGTCATTACTGATATGTCCCTGAAGGGCCATATCCTGGGACAGTCTTCACTGACTTACACAATAATTAATTTTTGATAACAGAGAGTTTATCAGCTGGGGCCACTCTGTAGGAACAAAAGCTTAACAACATGCAAAAACAACTACTAAGGGTAGTGATAACAGGTTTCTTAGCAAAATCCCAAATTTTAATTATCTGAGAATGGGAGATTGGTGTTTATTGGCTGAAAAAATATATACCTTTTTTGTCTACTTTTCTTTCACACTCTACCTGAAGATAATCTACATTATATAGCAGTGTGGGCTGTCTGAACTGGCTTCTATATCTGCTGTCTGGTTTTAATCATAAAAGGCTGTAAAATCACTTCCACTGCATTTTATATGATGTCCCTTTGATCTACCTTAGCTGAGTGAAGTTCTTCAAACAGTAAGACTATGAAAGCAACCTGTAAGAAATTGACTTCATGCTCCAGAACCTTGGGAATATTTTACATGAATGTATGGGTTGACAGTGGAGGAGTAGGTCAACTGAAGTTTCACCGAAATCCAACAAAAGCAAATGCAGCCTAGTGCACCTGGGAAGGCATAATTCTTCAGTGGTAGATGTACAAGTACATAAATATCAGATATAAACACCTGATGGGAGGGAGTGAAGATAAAGAAGCCAGACTTTTATCAGTGTCCAGTAACAGGGCAAGAAGCAACAGACAACAAGCACATGAAATTTCATCTTATCATCAAGAAAATCTTTTTTTATGGTAAGAGTTGCTGGACACAGGTAACTCAGAGAAGTTGTGTGGTATCCATCCTTGGAGATATTTTATGGTTAAACATGTTCCTGGACAACTTGAAGCAAGTAAACTTGCTTCAGTGAAGAGGGTTTGACAATGGGCTCTCAAGAGATGCTTTCCAACTTAAATGACACTGTGGTTCTTAAATTTGGCCTCTGCCAGCAGTGTGCTCTGGCAGCACCTTAGACCAGCATCAAGGTGAGCAGAGATGCACAAAGAAAGGACAGGAAGCAACAGTCACATGTTGCAATAAGGAAAATTCCACTTGTGTCTGAGGACAAAAAAAAGAGATCTCTTTAATGTAACTTGTGATTCCATGAGATTATGGAATCTTTCTTCTCCAAGAGGTTCAAAATTCATCTGGATAAATTCCTAAGCTATATGATTGACCTTTCAAATTGGTCCTGCTTTGGGCAGGAGATGGGACTAAATGACCTCCAAAGGTCCCTTCCAACCTGAATTGTTCTCCAAATTTATTCACAGATTACTCTTGTGAATAAAACCTGAGTGTAAGACTGCAACAAAGGTGATTAAATTCCTGGAGCTTTCCTTTAGTGGAGGAAAACCTTTTATTCCTTTTATTGACAATAGGTGCAATGTATAGTACAGGTTTGTGTCCCTTCATGACCTATATCTCTGCTTTAAAAATAGCAATAATTATCAGTCACTTTAGACTTCACTCATCTTCATAAAAATTCCCTTTTTTGAGAGACTTCTTGAAGTTTCAAAAACCAGAGTTGCACAGAACCACAGGACATCTCAAGTTGGAAGGGATAATAAGGATAATTGAGTCCAACTCCCTGCTTACTTCAGGACTACTACTAAAACTAAACCATGTAACTGAGAGCATTGTCCAGATGCTCCTTGAGCTCTGTCAGGTGTGGTGCTGCAACCATTTCGCTAGGAAGCCTCTTCCAGGGATGGACCATGCTTTGAGTGGAGAATCTTTTCCTCATATCTAGTCTGTATTTCCCCAGAGCAGCTTTGTTCCTTTTCCTCATGTCCTGTTGCTGGTCACCAGACGGGGTGACCAGCACCCCCACCAGTGCTCTCCCCAAGGAAGTACTAATGGATATGTTTATGTACTACTCTCCCTGAAATTCCCTGTTCTACTGGCTGTAGAACAGTGTAAGAACCATCACACTGCGCAACTCAGATTTTAGAAGACATTTAGATCAGTACACTATTGCTTCATCTTGCAGAATAAAGCTGCGGATATAGTGTAAGTTACATATGTAGTAAATAATATAAAATATATCACTTGATGGAATTTTAAGAACAATTTTAGATTCAATTGTTTAGCTAAATGGGACTATAACAACCTTGGAACTAAATGGAGATTTTTTTTTCTCTAAATGCTTCATGCCATATTTCTCTGAAGACTGGAGTTTCAAGTCAGGGATAGACAGAGAATATAAACCCTCTGAAAGTAGCAGTCATTCCCACTGAGTTGAAAAAGAATTTCTCTCTACAGTTTGATCTTTTAAGACTTTTGATGCATAAAAACTTCCTCTTCTGTCTCATTAATGTTGGTTGTCAATGGGCAAACATCTACTTTTTAATGTAGAAGCTCTGAATTTGGACTTTTCTTCTCTGGAAGAAAGAGAATTCCAGTACTTAGGGCTCAGTGCCTTGTTTTATTTGTATTTGTGTCAGAGAAAAAAAAACAGTGTTTCTTTCATTTGCCTACATAAAGCAAAGAACTTCAATGTATCATATTCAGTAGTTACTTCTTTTGGATCATCCATTATAAGTGAACCTCTGGCTTCTAAAAGGCAACACATTAATCTTTCTGTGGAAACAAGAGGGATCAGCTTTTGGAACTAGAAGCACAGTTTAGTGGCAGAACTTTATTGGGGGGAAGAAAATGACTTAAAGAATGACGCAAAGCTTTCAATTATGATCAAGTTTAAAAGAGCACAGACTCACAAAATATTAATACATTTTTAGCAATCATGAATCAAAACTATTTTGAGTCAAGAATCAGTCTTGCTGATTATAGTTTCTTGCAGTCTAAATTTGATTTTATGGTAGAGCTAACTTTCTCAAAAAGCTTTCTTGCTCTACAGGAAAGAGAGGGTCAGATGGGTTTCTTATATATTGCTATCACAAATGCACTTTTCCTTCTTGAAAAGACAAGTTTGAAAATGAGAGTTTTTAAAGGTCTTAGGATCTAAAAAAGTAAATAAAACCATCTTGTATGGAACAAGAATTCAAATCTGACATTTTATACCAATGACTTGGTCACAGGAATCTTACTGAGCCTATGATACTCAAGTCAGTTATTGCATATGTGACAGAATATTAATGAGGGGGACTGAGGTAGATTTGGACAGTCTTGAGCTTCACTTTCAAGGGTTAATGTTGAACCAGAAGTTATTTTGATATTTAAGCCTGAGATGTACTCAAGAGGAAAGAGGGTTGATACGGGAGCTGAGTCCAAGGGAAGAAATTGGCTGTGCCTGGGAGGATGCACAGTGCCCTGGTTAGCTGCCCAGACCTGTGGCTGTTTCCTTCATTCTTTCTTCTAGGAAACTGATTTCCAATCTCTTCCCATTTGTGAACCTATCAATTGTTTTTCCTTAAAAGCACAGACATTTGTAAGGAGAACTTCAACATGTTGAGAAAAATCAGATCAATTGAGAGTTACCTTTGGCAGACTAATCAGAAACAGCACTGGTAGCCCCAGCTAGCTGAATGTCATAGGTTAAAATGTTCTAAGGCTGTGCATTGATGTTCTTTCATTAGTTAATGTATCTTTCCTTTTCTTTAATTACTGACTGCTAGGAGATTTTGTGTTGTAAAACTGCAGCATTTTATAGGCATGCTGTGTTGCCCAGTCGTCACCCTGACAGTTTTCCCCATTGGATTTCCCTCCTGCCCTTAGCTCTCAAAGTGACTTGGTGTGAGGAAAGGAGCATTACACACATGCTAATGGCAGGAGACAAGAAGCAAAATAACTTGCCTTCGGTCATCCAGTAAATCATGTTTGGAGAAAGTTTGGAATAGAGTAGTGATTCCTTCTCTCATGTTTCTGTGCCATGTTGTCAACTAAACTGCTGTCAAGTGTCAAAGATTATAAATTTATGTAGCTATATGTAGCAACAGAGGAACTCTGAAGACCCTGTCTCATGGATATTTGTGGGGGGGGAAAAAAAAGATTGTGTTCTGATCAAAATTTTAAAATAAGTCTGTGTTTCACTAAAATGAAACAGAGAGGAAAAACTGTGATTTCATGCTATTAATTCAAAGCTTGAAAACTGGAATTAAAAAACACTGAAGTCCAGATCTTTCCAGCAGCAGGCACACAGTTGTTACCACTTGGTGTCCACTTGTAGCTCTAGATTGCTTGCTAAAAACTGAATTGAAAATGATGCTATGAGGCCTTTTCAGATTAATGTTAAGAGCCCTTCCCAGGCGGGATCGTGTTCTTTACAAGCGTGTCATGTGCCTCTACTACAGCTGGGGAATTGGCTTTACTCCACCATCCTTATATATGAAAACAGAAGTGTGTCTGCTTTGTGATTAGCTGCCTAAGTCCCTGTTAACTTCTGATCTTGTACTAAGCCTATCAGTACCAGGTCTATGCGCGTTGCAATGGCACACGGCTTGTTCAGGATGTTGTTATAATTATGGTGCTGCCACAAAACACTGATTCATATCTGCGCTGTTTACAGGCCTTTGACAATGCTATTAGTTCAGTACATAATTTAGCAGTAAGTTAATAAAGAGGCATTCACCCTATTAGGCAAAGCATGCTTGCTTTGCAGACAGTCATAAATTAGATCATGAAATATTGACTGTTCACTCTGTCCTGGTTTGTGTTAGGAAATTTGATCTTATTAACTCTGTTTGTCTGTGTAGCTGTATCTTTTTTGAGCTACCATGGAATTGAAAAATAAAAAGAATTACCATGTGCAATCTACATGAAAAAGGCAGGTCACAAAATCCAAATCTGATTTTCCTACGTTATTTTCAAAGTTGAACACATCTTACTGTAGTGCACATATTAAGTTAACAACTTATATATCTTACCATCAGTGGAATATTGGACCATGTAATTTTGTTCTCTGTCCTCTGCACCACTTCATTTTTGGTTGGCTGAATCCTTCTTGCTCTCATTTTCCTATGTGAATTTTGCATTCTTTCTTCAGTATTGCAGATCCCCAGTGTGTCTCTGAATTGGTTTATACTGTATTATTTATCATTATTTATATTATGCTTTTCCTATTTTGAAAATAGGGTTATAGGCTGTAAAAATCCTTTTATGAGATACAAGGAAAGTGAAACTATTTTTTAACAGCCAAATTGTCAGGTAAAGAGGATAGAAGTTAATGAGTAATGAAAGGTACCTCTCTACATTGTGGTATTTGAAGCTGATGAATTTTATAGACTCTTTATAGACATCGGTGATGGACATTTTTACAGAAGTTTTCCTTTGTAGCACAAAGCATCAATACCTTCTTCCCCCGTACATTTCTGAGCTGTTTTCCATTAATTGAATTCCACTGCTTGTGACTAACTCTGAAGCAAATTAGCATGGTACTAGGACTCTAGCTTATGTAATGCCCATTGCACTGGAAATTCCCTGCAGTGGTACTGAACTGGTTAACTGGAGGTCTCTCTCCAAAGAGTTCTTTCATTACCCATCCTGTCTGAATTACAGTCACCCCAGAGTGCTGCAGTAGCAGAACAGCATCATGCAGCCAAATCTAAGTGATTGTTTCATCAACATGTTTGCACTAATACTGCAGTTACGAGTTTAGGTAGCTCAGTGACAATTCATCTGGAAGAAGCTTTCTGTGGTTGCATACCTTAGAAACCATCAGCTTTCTGTGGACTCTAGTATTAGTCAAGGAAAAAAAATTCACATCTCTTCCTGTATTCAACAGGTGTAACACTCTAGGGTGCCACTGAATTTTTCATTTCTTTCAATTTTAATGAAACCTGAAAATACTATTTTAGATTAAAAAATAAACTGACTTAAGTGACCATAAAAAAAATAAAAAAGTTCCTTTTAAGCAGCAAATATCTAATTTTAAATATTCTAAGAAAAAACTTGGTCAACATTTTGTTTCTGACAGCCAAAACCACTAGTACATGGTGAGACAGTTCATACTCTGTCAACACTCCTGGCTGCGGTTTGCATAAAGAATTTGGACTTTCAGACTTTAGCCAAGACATGTTTTCTGACAGTACATCATCATTGTTACATTCCTTACTGCACTTTTACTGCAGCTGTTAGAGCAAGGGTGCCCCAGAATATTGGAGTTTCAGTGTCAAATTTGCAAGATGTAGGAAAACTTTGTTTCTATGTGCTACTCATGTCATGCCAGCCTGTATGTTCCTCCAAATGATAGCAACACAACCAGCTTGGTGTTTTCTCTGTGAGGTACCTTTCTGCACTCTACTCTGAGTTGCAGCTGTGTTGTATGCAACCTAATGGTACTGATGCTCTGAAGCTGGTGGAGGTTCTTACTGAACTTACTGAACAATGTGTTTTCTCCTCCTCCATTTGTTTTAAGGCTGCACCTATGCTGGGAATAGCTATTCCAATCACACCTAAGCAGGAGGGAGGGTTTTCTGCTTGTCGGTGCAAGCACAGTGCTGCCCGTTTTGTGCTCAACTTGCTGGGCCTGATCTTTGGTAACACTTTTCTTCTTTTGTGCTCAAGTTTCCCCATTTGTAAAATGGATACAGTGATCATTATCTTTGCCTCACGGGGGTTGTTGTGAAGCTAAAACGAGTTCATATTTGCAAAACCCTTTGAGAGCCCCAGATGAAAAGCACTTGTAAAAATCCTGAACCTGGGATTGCCTCCTGGGTTATCTGTTGTAACTGGTTTTCCTGCACAAACCTGAATGTGCTGCAGTCTCTGCTGGTGTCAGCTGGGAGGATTTTAACTCGGATTGAGGAACAGCTGAGCATTTCAGTGCCTTCAGCAGGCAAAGCACACCTTGGTCCCAGGTCAGTGTCTCGGCTGTCCCCTGGCTGGACACGCCGCAGCCTGGCCCAGAGTGCTGCCATTCCCCGGGCTCTGGGCCCACAGCCCCCGTGGCACTGGGGACAGCTGGACCAGGGGCTCTGAGGGTAAGTCAGGGCTGCAGAGCCAGAGCTGTCCCTGCCCTCACCACACCTACAGCACCTGGCCCGCGGCACTTCCAGTACCTGCCAAGCAGCCCTGCAGCTGGGAGGAGTTTGGCTGCTTCCCGATGCCCTCATTCATCCTAGGCTTTACAGAGATTTGTTTTCTTTCCCTTTCCTTTATCCCAACACCTTCCTCTCACAACACCCCACAGCTACCTACACCTCCTTCTGCTCATCCTTCACCTCTCCAGTGTTCCACTCCGGCCTCAGCTGTTGACAGGCAGATATGAGTCCTTGTCGTGGGAGCAGCAATTTTCGTTCTGGCCACCATTAGAGGCTGCCAGAGCTGCCCGGATCCAGCCGAGCCAGCAGCAGTGCTGGATGTACTGGGAACTCCAGCACTCGGCTGCTAGTAGGAGTAGTTGCTGAAGGAAAGCATCGTTCATGGCACTGGCAGGAGACGAGACGCAGAGAGACTGAGGATAACTTGGGAGATAGAGAACGGACAGAGGAATGGAAAAATGTGGTAAGAGCTAATCAAAACTGAGGATTAAGCTGTATGAGAAATATAGAGGGAGAAGAAATGCAGGGTGGGGCAATATTTTGGGAGAGGGGAATAGAAAAAGTAAACATTAGTTCCTATAATTCTTGCAAGAGGTTAATAAAATTTGATACAAGTTTGAGCGCATTTAAGAGAATGCTTATGGATCCCCTTCCAGTCCCAGCATCCTGCCCACCCTTTGCATGCCCCCTCCCCTTCCTGCTTTGTCCTGCCCATGCTTCCCTGTCTGCTTCCTCAGCCATCCCCTTGCTGCCATGGAACACAGACATTTAAACACAGCTGTGGGCTGGCTGGGGCTGCTGGCTGGGCAGTGTCTGCAGGCATTAACCTGGTGGAGCTGCTGGTCTCAGTCTCCTTGTGCCTGTGTCTGTTCTGCACTGCTGAAAATCTTTTGCTTTTAGTAAAGTTGTGCTTCATTTCCAGTAAGTTGAGGTGGGAAGCAGATATGCAAAGTGCAAAATTTTCTTCTATGTTTGGACAATTATTTTGATTTGTCTTTTATACTTGTGTGTCTGGTTCACTTCCAACCCAGCAGCTTTACCTGGATGTATGTTTGTGTATTGGAGTCCCAAACTCTGTTTGAAGAGGATGCTAATTATGCAGAGGACATTTTGAAATGAATAACGTGGGAAGTGTAAGATCATAAACTCTGTACAAAATTACCACAGGTGTGGCTTACCTAGCAAGAGAGTTAATTTGCCTTGAGTTATTCTGGCCAAGCAATAACTGAGAGCTTGATGGCACAGAAAATAATTTCATTATAAATGATTTAGAACATCTGTACGTCCAAACTCATTATGCAGTGACAGGGTATCATTCTGTTTTCAGGATGTTTGTGATAAAGGAAAATAAATGATGAAAGAAGAGGTCCTCCTGCTGTAGATGTACTTATACTTGAGTTTTATTCTAGAAGTTTATGCTTGAGTCTGTGTACAAATTGAATGGGTGTCAGGTGCTCCTCCCCTCAAGCCCATGTAGCTACACCCTGTGAGATGAGCTAC